>NC_057851.1:162023874-162647720 GCF_015237465.2 Chelonia mydas | reverse complement strand
GGGGAGAATCTCCCAGGCCCTCCGCGAATCACGCGCCAGGACGGTTTCCCCGCGGGCCGGGCCGTTGCGAGGGCAGCCGGCGCACACCCGCCACAGCGGGCTGGGCACAAGTAGGACGTGAACCTACAAGCTCATTTGCATACGGCCCCCACTGATTTACCCTCATTCGCTTCTCACAGAGAGCCCCCGCGGCACGTGGCAGCCGTGACCCCGCCCCCTGCGTTGGCCGCACGCACCAGGCGCGAGGTAAACGGGGAGGAGGAGGAGGAAGAAGGTCCTTACATAGGCTGTCCCATTGAGAGACACCCCGCTGCTCTGATCTCAGGCCCCGCCTACCCGGATCTCCCGGATGTAGACCCTATTCCCTTCCGGTCGGGGTCAGTCTTGTGCTTCCGGGTAACGGGGACGCTGGAAGCTAAGGTGGGGAGGCCGAGGTGGGACGTGGGCCGTGGTAAGTGCTGGGAGCGGCGCAGCGCTGGCGCCCGGGAAGCCGCTTCCCCGCCTCCCCCCCCCCCCCCTCCGCTGTCTGCCCCCTCTTCTCCCGGCCCCTCCCGCGCGGCGTTACACCGCCCGCCCCGCCGCGTAGCCGCGGGCCCTCTCGGCATCCGCTGCGGCCGGTGGCTTCTTACGGGAGCTTCCTGGTGGCCGCCCGCAGGAAGAGGGAGCGGAGCGCTGAGCTGCGCCCGGGCCGCGGCCCTGGCAGGAGCCCCCCCCCGCAGTACATCGCGGCCGGTCGCGCGGGGCGGTTTCACTTGCCCGCCCCGCTCTGGCGGGATCCTCTGTAGTCGCCCCGAGGTGCTCACAACGTCTGACTCCGACCCCGCGACATCACACGGTTGGCTTAAAACCCGTGAGATGTCGAGAGCCCCCCAGGGGTGCGGGAGCAATCTGTACAGTGGGGCTGGCAGTGAGCCATTGGCCCAAACCGTAAACCCTGCCGGTGATGGAAACCACCCCAGTCAGGAGGTGCTGTAGCAACCCTACTTCCAGCCCCTATGGATAACGTCGGGCAGGGGTTTCTCTGCTGCCTTCTGCTCTCCGCAGCTTTACAGGGCGTTTGGGGCCATATTTTTCTCTACTGCCCTGAGCACCAGAAACTTGTTTTTTTTTTATAGACGCTGAGATTCTCCTGTAATAACCTGACTGGGGTTTTAAGTAAAACACCAAATATTGCTAGAGTTGGCCACATGGTGGTTCTGCATATCACTGACTTGCTCACTAATTGAGAGATGGTTGATACAGCTTCCTCAAGCGCTGGTCACTGAGGGACAATCTTTGCCCTAACAAAAAGGGATTGAAAGAGAGAACCTGTCTATCCCTCCCCAAAGCTAGACTTGCTGTTTCCACCTGCTCTCAGTCATTACTCTTATAAGATGAGGCTCACAGTTGTGGAGCACACAGTATGATGCTGTATGTAACAGCATGTGTTGGGTTAGGCACATTTTTAACTTTCAGAGTTTAACATCTCCGAAAGCCATGCACATGTGCATCTGCAGTTGCAAATGAGCCTGCACTGTGTGTTAGGTTGCCTAGCAAAGAAGAGTATTTTGACTTGATTTTAGTTTTCTGATGTTTTCAGGATTGCACTTAGAATATCAGGGTTGGAAGGGACCTCAGGAGGTCATCTAGTCCAACCTCCTGCTCAAAGCAGGACCAATCCCCAGTTTTTGCCCCAGATCCCAAATGGCCCCCTCAAGGATTGAACTCACAACCCTGGGTTCAGCAAGCCAATGCTCAAACCACTGAGCTATCCCTCTTCCCTATATATTAGGCCACTATATTAAGTCTTTTGAATAAAATTTATAACAAATGCTGAACATCATAATCTTCTTAGTGCCCTGGCACTAAATTTTATGATTTAAAAACTTAGGAAAATGAAAGATTTTTATTATTACAGTAGGTTAATTTTTGGGCCAGTCAACCCTGAAATGTTTAATTTAGCCCGATTGTGCCTACATTTTTAAGGTGCGTAAGATTGCTCAGGCTGTGAGATCCTTTTGGCATAAGATCACCTGATGCAGAGATTACTATTAATCCAGTATTCATTTGTTGTCACAGGCTTATATCATGATCATAGCAATTTTTCTCCTTTTGAGAATTTTTAAAATTTTAATTTGCATGAACTTTTAGTTTAACTATTCCTATAAAGTTGCATTTCAGTGATGCTATCAAGATCTTGCACTGACTATTTCCTCATCCGTTTGAGGCCTCTGGGAATTTAAATGGATTAAATAAATTTCCGAGTCTATCTCCTGTTAGCACCGTCTCAAGAGTTTACCTATAGTATTAATATTGATGTCCTTTTGAAAAGTAGATAAGTATTATCCTCATTTACATTTGCAGATACTATGGGCTTGTCTACACAGGGTTTTAGTCCACAATAACTTTACTTAGTGTGCATTCAAGTGACTTGTGTCCATACAACATAATTCTTCAAAGTATGCTAATTGGCCAGGAAATACATGTTCTATAATTCACTTTGAAAGTATATTAAGTTCACTGTGTATTGAATTAGTGCGGACTAATATATGTGTGTGTGCTCTTCCCATTTCCACTAGCTTGGCAGTCTGCAAACTGCTATCCCACATTGCTTTGCATGTTGCCAGGACCGGTTTGTCTCTTTACCTGTGTGCCCTCCACTGCTCTGAGGTCATGTTGACTGGATGTCAGATAGCATGGATGTTTTGCTCTAATCGCTTACCATCTTAACGGCCGAACATTAAGTACTAATGACTTGCACTAAAACAGCTATGAATGGAATCATAGAAGTGTAGGACTGGAAGGGACCTCAATAGGTCATCTAGTGCAGTCCCCTGTGTGACGGGTTACCGCCCCTCTGAGGTGCTACTTGATGTACTAGGGTACCACTGAGCCCACCTGTTCCACTAGCCTGGGCTCCCTTACGCTGTCCTGCTGAGCCAGGCCCTCAAGCCTCCTCCAGCATACACACAGGTAGGGACAAACCCAGCTGCAGAAAGACACAGAGTCTGAAATCAGCACTGCATGGGAAGGCTTCAGCTAAGGAATTGCCCATCGCTCAAGTGCACACCCCTTCTGGAGTGTAAACCCAAAATTATATTGTCTTGCACGGAGGACTATACAGCGTAAGCTCATGAAATTCACCCCCTCCCTCAATGTGGAGGAAGATATGCACAGCACCCTCCCTTACCTCCTCCAGTTATGAATTCCACAAACTGGTTTTAGAGAAAACAAAACAAGTTTATTAACTACAAAAGATAGATTTTACATGATTATAAGGGATAGAAAACAGCTCAAAGCAGATTACTGAGCAAATAAAACAAACACGCAAACTAAAGAAACTGGTTACAACTAGTTTCGAGTAGCAGCCGCGTTAGTCTGTATTCGCAAAAAGAAAAGAGTACTTGTGGCACCTTAAAGACTAACCAATTTATTTGAGCATAAGCTTTCGTGAGCTACAGAAGTGAGCTGTAGCTCACGAAAGCTTATGCTCAAATAAATTGGTTAGTCTCTAAGGTGCCACAAGTACTCCTTTTCTTTCTGGTTACAACTAGCAATTTCTCACATTAAATGTTTTATGGCATTTCTTTCGCAGGCCAGACACCTTTTTCAGCCTGGGCTCATCTTTTCTCCCCTGCCTTTTTGTCCTTGTTTCTTAGATGTTTTCAGCAGTCATCCTGGGCAGGGATTAAGTGAAGAATGAACACTGATTAAGTCACTCCCCTGTCTTAAATAGGTTTTACATATGGCAGGAACCCTTTTTTTGCCAGTGAGGTTCCCATCGCCCTCAGTGGAAAAATACTGGTATTCTATGATGGAGTCCAGTACCAGGTGACATGACCCTACAGTGTCAAAGCAGCCATGAGTCAAAGGCCATTTGTAACATTCCAGGAAGCTTCTCAGGAAGGTGGGAGATTAGTATCTTCAAAGTCCTATTGTTCTCCCTAATAGCCCATCCAGACTGATTGCGTTCTGTCTGGAGGGAGTTCCCCAGGTGTAAGCCCACTTGTAATTGTTACAAAGTCAATATTCCTAACTTCAGATATAGAAATGATACATGCATACAAATAGGATAATCTTCAGTAAATCATAACCTTTCCAATGATATCTCACAAGACCCATCTTGCATAAAATACATCTTAGGTATGCTATAATCATCTAACAATATTTCTATGAAGAATATGGGGCATAGGGTCATACCCTGCACTCAAGGCAGGACTAAGGAATAACTAGACCACCTGTCAGGAATGTTCTTAAAAACCTCCAATAACAGATTCCGCAACCTCCCTAGGCAATTTGTTACAGTGCTTAACTACCCTGAGAGTTAGGAAGTTTTTCCTAATGTCCAGCCTAAACCTCCATTGCTCCAATTTCTGCTCATTGCTTCTTGTCCTATCCTCAGAGGTTAAGGAGAACAATTTTTCTCCCTCCTTCTTGTAGCAATCTTTTATGTACTTGGAAACCGTTATATCCCACCTCAGTCTTCTGTTCTCCAGACTAAATGAACACAGTTTTTTCAATCTTTCCTCACTGGTCATATTTTCTTGCCCTTTAATAATTTTTGTTCTCCTCTGGACTTTCTCTGATTTGTCCACATCTTTCCTGAAATGTGGCACCCAGAACTGGATGCAGTACTCCAGGTGAAGCCTTATCAGCTTGGAATAGAGTGGAAGAACTATTTCTCATGTCTTGCTTACAACACTCCTGCTGAGACATCCCATAATGATGATCACTTTTTTTGCAACAGTGTTACATTATTGGCTCATATTTATATTGTGATCCACTATAATCCCCAGATCCCTTTCCGCAGTACTCCTTCCTAGGCAGGCATTTCCCGTTCTGTGTGTAATTGATTGTTCCTTCCTAAGTGGAATACTTTGCATTTGTCCATATTGAATTTCATCCTATTTACTTCAGACCATTTCTCCAGTTTGTTCAGATCATTTTGAATTTTAATTCTATTCTCCAAAGCACTTGTAACCACTTTCAGCTTGGTGTCGTTTGCAAACTTTATAAGTGTACTCTCTATGCCATTATCTAAATCAGTAAACTGTGGTTCGCAAGTAGCTCTATGTGTCTCCTGCGGCTCTTTGCAGCACATGACATTAAAACACTCTGATTTAATTATTAACCAATCAGGATGCTTTTACTATGTTATTAACCAATTGTAGTTGATAAAATAAGTATACTTGGTCAGTCATTTTGCTGTGAGAGTACAGTAAATGAAACAATGAATTCACACTACTGTGGCTCTTCTGGGTAATATTGATCATTCATTTGCTCCTTAACTACCGAACGCTGAGTATCACTGATTTAGATCATTCGTGAAGATATTGAATAGAACTGGACCCAGGACCAATCCCTGTGGGACTCCTCTCAGTATGCCCTTCCAGCTAGACTGTGAACCACTAATAACTACTCTATGGGAACAGTTTTCCACCTTATAGTAGCACCATCTAGGCTTTATTTCTTTAGTTTGTTTATGGGAATTAAGGAAGAGTAAAACTTATGAAAATGAACCACTTCATGTTCTTAGGGATTAATTTCAAATTTAAAGTTCTCTTAATGTAAACTGATTTAAAATCAGAATGCACTAGAAACCGGAAAACCATGACTTCTGTGCAATTTTCTGTATGTCGGATGAGAATTTTAGAGTACAGATTCTGTCTATTAGAATCATAGAATTTAAAAATGGAAAAGACCTATTCAATCATCTAGGTCATCTTCCTGCTAATGTAAGATTGCACTGTAGGGAACATTTACTTACGTTATGCATGGATGTTAAAGGTAACATGGCACAGACAGAGAGGGAGGAGGGGGAGGGTGGGGGTGTGTGTGTGTGTGTTTTCTCTGGTATCTTAGCCAAAATTCCCCCTCTCCATGCCACTGTTGAGCAATATGATGTGTACTGTCTGCTGAGTTCTCCACACCAAAGGTGGCTGCATTTCAGTGGCTTTGTGTTGTATTTAGCCTCTGAAGCCCTTTGTGGTGAGCCTTCTGAATAGAAGGTAGTATATAGCATGTTTTTTTTAATTATGTACAAACTTAGATGTCTGCAAAATTTGTTTTAAAATCTGCTTTGAACAATGATGTGCATGTAGTTGCACAGAATTTTTCATTTAATCAAGGTACAACAGTCTTAAATTAACTTACACACACACACACAATTTATATATATGAATATAAAAGTGGTGAGTATGAATGCAATTTTTGAGTGTGGATGGATGGATGTATGTATGTATGTACATACTTGGGATTTTTTTGTGCAATTCCTGGCATAGCAAGATTAGACCCTACACCCATGTTCATCCTGGTGTAGTTTGATATTTATCTTTCTTCCCCCATCTAAATAATAGGAATTGATCATGGAAACGTTCCCTGATCTCCACTACCATTGTACATGTATGTTTCAAAGAAAGCCTTTTTGTGGATATTCATATATGTTTCTTTTCACTAGATATGGATAACAGACGTGATGAGAAATGTGGAACACCATGCGCTACATCACAAGAAGAGATGAAAGTCAGAGGTGGGAGTCATGAAATCAAACTCTAGTCTAGGACAATAGCTGCTGCAGAAAGACTCTTGTTTGTATACTATGCTTTGCATGAGTAAAAATGTTTGATTGCATTGCTTGGCATTGTCATTAGCTACATTATGTTGGAAATGACAGAAGGCAAGGACAATGGTTTTATTTTTTTAATGGATTCACCAAATCTTGTCTTAAATTTTAATTTCTATAAAAATTATGTCGTCTGAGCTTAAGTTATTAGCTTTTGTGTTGTCACTATTTGAAACCTAATGAACCAGGCCTTGTATTCTCCTAAGGGAAAGACAAGAGAAAGCGAAAACGCAGCAGAAGCAGATCATCATCCATTTCATCAACATCATCTGCTAGCACTACTACTACATCCTCCTCATGCTCTTCATCAAGGTCTTCCTCCTCTTCAAGCAGCAGAAGCAGTTCAAGTGGCAGAGGTAAGTTGCCATTACTGCACTTGAGTGTGTATTTACTCGTTCGAACGGTGCTGCTACACACATTTGAAACTTGCTTTAAATGTAGCTTAATTACCAGGAAATAACTGTACAAGTTAGTGCACAACCTTTGCTGTCTTTTTCTTCAGACTGTTTCCATGTAACCACTTCCTGTAGCTACTCCAGACTCTCTCTGCACACTGCATGTGCTGTCATGTAAAATAACAAATCAACATTAGAAATAAAAAAAATTATTTTCACTCAAAGCAACAAGTAAGATCTCAAATAACATCGCGTACGTTTAAAATGTTTTAAAACAAAACAATTGAATTTTTTTTCTATTTTGCCTGCCTGTCCAGACCAAAGTTAGTTTTTTTGGTTTTATCTGAATTTTGGTCTCAATCCTGCAAATACTTAAAGGTGTGAAGTTTACTCATAGGACTAGTTCCGCTGAGGTCTATGGTACTGCACTCATGATTAAAGTTGTGGCTCAAAAGCTTGTCTATCTCACCAAGAAAAGTTTGTCCAATAAAATATATTACCTCACCCCCCCCTTTGTCTTTATGATTAAAATTAAGCAGATATGTAAATGTTATTTGACTGGGTGTCCCTATGGGTGCTCCAGTTTAGGTGTCTGTGTGCCTGTGTGCTTTCAATTAGAGATCTTTTGGTGGTAGTGTCTGTGGGGTCCACATCTGCACCATGTACATCCCTATGCTCCAATCCGAGACCATATAGAGGAGGGTGGACCCGCCACTGTTCCAGTTCCTTCTCAGCAACCTGCAACTAGAGATGCAGCATTGCGGTATCCATTAGCTTCAAAGTTTTAGCTAGCTGACTTATTTTAGTCTTATCTCTTTTATTTTTTTTATTAATTTCCCAAACATGCTGTGTGCTTTTGGGGGTCCCCCCTCACCCCCTCCACACCTGACCTTGACCTCTCCTTGTCTTTCACCTTCTCTGTTGCGGGGTATGCCCAAAATCTCAGGCAGCAAACCCTGTCAGACCCGTAATAGGTCTTTTTGCCTTAGCGATGGACATTCCAGCTGTCTCAGAGTCTCGTGTTCCATCTAAGTGCAAGGTCTGCACTGGTTTTAGGAGAAGATCTAGGAAGCTGAGGGACAACAGGCTCAATCTTCTCCTCATGAAACATTCCTTGAGACCTACTACCATTTCAGGCCCCCTTGTATATTGGCCTCAGACAACCTGAGTGCCCTGGCAACTTTCACAGCTCTGACTCCAACAAGCGGAGACCTGGGAAAAGCTTCAGAGGGCCTAAGAAGAGGGAGAAGTCATCCCCGAAGCAGGTAGCAAGTATACCTTGCGTCTGGTATGAGTACTGCTGTGGTTCCTACGGCCTCAAAGATCATCTGCAGCATGGTACTTTCTGAGAAATTTCTCAGCAAACAGCCTCACTAGACACTGACATGGGTACCTGTCTCGGAGTCCTCCAGAGACTCCTTGAAGAAACTGTCTTTGACCGTGACCCACTTCTACAGGTAATGGGCGAAAGGGCCATATGGATCGTCCAGCCGTACCATCCCTGATAACATCAGCTTCATCCTAACCAGCCACTTGGAGCCCTACTTTGTTGGTATCAACTAGGTTCCTTTTGCAAGAGGATCTTTGAGTGTCAGAAGAACCTGAGTCGCGTCTACTGAGATGTATGAAGAGAGATCTTCTGAAAGTACTGATGTATAGCTCCCCTGTCCCAGAGTATCACCACATATCTAGGCCTTGTCTACATTACACAGTTTTGTCCTCAAAAGGCAGCTTTCATCTGCAAAACAATGGTGTACGCACAGCAAAGCTCCTCCCGTTGATTTAACTCTCCTGATACGCTGATGACATAAACCACCTCAGCAAGAGGCATAGAGCTTTTTGTGATGAAGTTAGAGCGATGCAGTGCCAGTGTGGACACTGCGCTTGCTTATGTTGCCCTAATTGGTCTCCAGGAGGTGTCCCACAATACACATCATGACAGCTCTGGTCAGCAGTTTAAACTTTGCCGACCTGCCTGCATGCAGGCATGCGCCCCTCTCCCTTTAAAGCCCAGGAATTTTTGAAATTCCTGTTCCTGTTTACTCGGCGTGGACAGCTCACAAAGTAAATGCACAGCTAACCATGCCGACTTTCTGCAGTAAATGCACTCATGCCTGGAGTACACTGGAGTTGTTGGGTTTGTGGGGCGAGGAGGCTGCGCAGTCCCAGCTCCGCTCCAGCTGTAGGAACTTGATACCTACGGGCAGATTGCTCGTGGCATGCAGAAGAAGGGGCACAAAAGGGACATGCAGCAGTGCTGTGATAAGATCAAGGAGCCGAGGCAGGTGTACCAGAAAGCAAGGGAGACCAACTGTAGCTCTGGTGCGGCGCTGAAGACATGCCACTTCTACCAGGAGCTGCACGCCATCCTCAGTGGCAACCCTACCTCCACCACCAAGAGTCCCTTGGATGCTTCGGGGGGGACTGGAGGCAGCGACCAGTGGAGTCAACCCTGGGGACAAAGTGGTGGACAAGGAAGTGGAGTTGGAGGAGGATGTGGGACATGCAACAGGGTCATCCGATGGCCTGGCGAGCCGAGCCAGGACCTCTTTTTGACTCCGGAGGAGTCTAGCCAGTCCGAGCACTCAGACTGTGGCATGCCTGATGCAGGAAAAGGGATCTCTGGTAAGTACTAATTTTGCTTTGATACTGCATGGTGACAGGAGGTTGAGCTCTGCTTTATTTTGTTACATGATAAAAGTGGGATAAGGGATAGAAATTAACAATACTAGGTACTCTTTGCACCTGCTTCTCATTACCCTGTGCAGCTATGCAGTGGGGGCCCTGTGGAAAAGTTTGTTAATGCACGCCAGGATGTCCTGGAAATCCTCCATAGTGATTTCTAGGAGACTTTCCTGGAGGTACTCTGCAATCCTCTGCCGAAGATTCCTTGGCAGAACTGCTTTGTTTCTTCCCCCGCTGTAGGAAACTTTGCCACGCCAATCAGCAGTTACTTCTCCAGGAACCAAAGCAAGCCACAGGCGAGCAGCATACGGACCCGGTCAGAAGCTGCATGCATGCAGGAGATGCACCCTTGCATCCTTGGTTACCCTCAGGAATGAGATATCAGCTTTGATCACCCCCCACTTGTGAAAAACAGTGCCAGTATTCAGAGTAGTGTTCCTAGGCGCTTGTAGTGATCCCCTTCGGAAACCACCGAGACCCTTTGTCCCATCTTGCCCCTTCCCTCTCCCTCCCTCCCTCCTAGGCCAAACTCACCATGTTTTGGGCTCTCGCTGTGCTGTGTGCTTGCTAAGGGAAAGTGAGAAAGAGATGTATGTAACTGTTATGATTCAAGGCTGTGAGTGCATTCATAATACTACCTCTGTTTGTTGTTTCTGTTGTTTCTGCAGATGTGCCCTTATGGGCCACCTCCTACGCACCAGCGGAGCACCTCCATCAGATAAGGAGGCGAACCAGGAGGAGTAAGGAAGACATATTTAGAGAACTGCTGCAATCAACTGATGCTGCAGACAGTGAGAGCAGAGCATGGAGAGAGACGATCAATGAAAAACTCAGAATGGATAGCCAGGAGAGGAGACGGGGGCAGGAGCGGATGATAAAACTGATGGAGGACCAAACAGAGATGCTGAGGTCCCTGATTGCACTGCAGGCAGAGCACATCCGTGCTCAACTTCCCCTGTAGCCTGTACAGAACTGCATTCCATGCCATCCCCAAACTCCCCACACACATTCCTCGCATGTTCCCAGCCTGTCGCAGTACCCCTTGCCCTTGACCCCTAGGGATATGTTTCATAATGACAACTGGACTTACACACAGCTGTGAGAGCCTCATTTGAGACAGTACTCCTTAGGGTCATGTCCCTTGTAGGAAATGGAAATCTGTGTATTGCTGTTTAATAAAAATGTAGACTTAGCAATAAAAGGAATCTTTTTGTGTCCTGCACACAGTAGTTGCTGCTGAAATTCTTATACGGTGGCAATTGTCATATTTGCTGCCAAAGCATTAATTGTAGTCTGCAATCATTACAAGGGTCCTTCAAGGCAGCAAGTAAACAATGCCTGGCTGAATGCATTAAAGAAAGACACATTACTGGGGCTCATTGTCAAAATGCTGCTTCAAAGCCTCCCCCATTCAAGCAGCCCCCTGTTGAGCCACTCTAATAGTTCTGGAATCTAGCTGCTCAAAATGAGCCACCAGGCAATGTACCTAAACGCTCCACCCTGGGGTAACTTTCCCCCTTAGCTTTGCAAATGTTATGCAGAGCACAGCAGGCTGCTATGACCATGAGAAAGATCTCAATGAAGAAAACAAACCTGCCAAAAAGGCAGCTCGAGCGACTCTTTAGTCTGCCAAAGGCACATTCAGTGGTCATTCTGCACCTGCTGAACCTGTTGTTGAAACGCTCCTTGCTGCTGTCAAGGTTTCCCGTGTAAGGCTTCATGAGCCACAGGCGTAAGGGGTAGGCTGGGTCTCCCAGGATCACTATGGGCACTATCCACATCCCTTATTGGAATCTTCTGGTCTGGAAAGAAAGTCCCTGCTTGCAGCTTTCAATACAGGCCGGTGTTCCTGAAGATGCATTTGTCATGCGCCTTCCCTGACCACCTCGTGTTGATATCAGTGATACTACCCCTGTGATCGACCAGCGCGTTCAGTGCCATAGAGAAGTAGCCCTTTCTGTTGGTGCACTGTTACAAGATGGCCTGGAGCCAAAATTGGGATATGTGTGCCATTTGTCACCCTGCTGCAGTTAGGGAATCCCATTGCTGCAAAGCCATCTGCTATTTCCCAAACGTTGCCCAGAGTCTCAGTACTTAGTAGTAAACACAGTTAATGACCCTGCACACTTGCATAACCATAACCCCCACAGTGGACTTCCCAACTCCAAACTGATACGTGACTGACTGGTAGCAGTCTGGATTTGCCAGCTTCCCAACAGGGATTGTCACTTGATTTTCGACTGTGAGGGTAGCTCTCATTCTGGTGTCCTCGCATTGCAGGGCAGGGGCGAGCGCTGCACACAGGTCCAGGAAAGTGGCTTTGCATACCCACGAATTCTGAAGCCACTGCTTATCATCCCCTACCTGCATAACCATGTGATCCCACCCCTCAGTGCTTGTTTCCCAAGCCCAATGGTGATGGTCCACTGTGTACAGCAGCTCCCTGAATGTCAACGTCAATCCGGAATTGTTTTTTTCCATGGCACACAGCAGGGCACGATTCACTTTCTGTTTTGCAGCTTGTGAAATACTGCAGGATCTGCTGCGATGTGTTCATAATGCTCATTGCAAGACTGGAGTGCAGTGTAGGATCCATGGTTTCAGAGAGAGATGGTGGGCACAAAGTTTGCAGGCGATGTTCAAAAATGGTGCATAACGTAGTCAGAAGCCCATGGAATGATGGGATGGCGAAAACTGCATCATGGGACAGTGAGCTGACCCCCATGATGGACTGTGATCCATTCCCAGAACTAGTGGCAGAAGATGGCAAGTTGCACAGTGGGATGGCTACCCATGGTGCACTGCTCTCTCTGTCGATCCAAAGCACCAACTGTGGACGCAGAAAAGGACGTAGGGGTTACAGTGGACGAGAAGCTGGATATGAGTCAACAGTGTGCCCTTGTTGCCAAGAAGGCTAATGGCATTTTGGGCTGTATAAGTAGGAGCATTGCCAGTAGATCGAGGGACATGATCATTCCCCCCTATTTGGCATTGGTAAGGCCTCATCTGGAGTACTGTGTCTAGTTTTGGGCCCCACACTACAAGAAGGATGTCGAAAAATTGGAAAGAGTCCAGCGGAGGGCAGCAAAAATGATTAGGGGGCTGGAGCACATGACTTACGAGGAGAGGCTGAGGGAACTGGGATTGTTTAGTCTTCAGAAAAGAAGAATGAGGGGGGATTTGATAGCTGCTTTCAACTATCTGAAAGGGGGTTCCAAAGAGGATGGATCTAGACTGGTCTCAATGGTAGCAGATGACAGAACAAGGAGTAATGGTCTTAAGTTGCAGTGGGGGAGGTATAGGTTGGATATTAGGAAAAACTTTTTCACTAGGAGGGTGGTGAAACACTGGAACGGGTTACTTAGGGAGGTGGTGGCATCTCCTTCCTTAGAGGTTTTTAAGGCCCGGCTTGACAGCACCCTGGCTGGGATGATTTAGTTGGGGATTGGTCCTGCTTTGAGCAGGGGGTTGGACTAGATGACCTCCTGAGATCCCTTCCAACCCTGAGATTCTATGATTCTATGACATGCTCCGCTTACAAGGAGCATTGTGTGAACATGCACAAGCGATGTAATTACAGTGGTTTATGATCATTGATGTAACTTAAGTCAATTTAATTTGGTAGTATAGATGTAGCCTTAGAAGAATACACAACACTAACCCACAATCCCCTAGGGCTTTGTGTCCAACCCCTTCCATCCAAAAACTTCCCACTCAGTTGCCAGGAACTGTAAGCAACCTCCTCATTGAAATGCAGCTGCTCAGCATTTAACCCTTCATTTCCACACAGACAGCTCACCTGAAAACACAGTAAACCTTCACATGTATTAGCTATGGCCAACACTTAAGAAGCCCAGCATCAAGTGCGCTGTTAGCTGGCCAGAGGAACACAGCTAGAGTCTGGTTAACCTCCAGAGCAAAGTGAGCAAGACATCTGACTTCAGCAAAAGCACAAGAAATGATCATGTCTGCAAAGGTATAGCCGAGTGGCTGGCAGCATTGAGGATTGAATGAACAGATGAGCAATGGAGAGAACAAATCAAGTGGCTGAAGACAGTACTTCAAAGTCAAAAGCCTGCTCTACTCTACAAAGTTAGGTAGATGTAAGTTGCCTTGCATAGACCTAGTTGTGCTAAAATTTGCCACCAACATAAGCTCTCCATTACGCTGACATAATATAACCATCTCCCTGAGCCCTTTTCAGCCATGGTCAATATACTGAGATCGTCACAGCATGAGTGTAGACATTGCATTACCTATGTCTGCCTTAATAGTCCTCCAGCAGCTGTCCCACAATGTCCATACTGACCGCTCTGGTCACAGTTGTTAACTCCACTGCCCAAGGGTTACGTAGACCAGAAGATGCCCATCTTTAAAACCCCATGAATGTTTGAAATACCTTTTCCTGATTGTGCCTCTTGATGAGCACACCTCTAGCAACTGTCCATGGAGGGGTTGTGTGTAACTGCCCAGCTGATTGTGCCATCTACGCACTCCAGATGCGATCCGTCCCAGAGATACTGGATCTTCTCGGCCTGTGGAGAAGCTGTGCAAGTACAGCTACAGACCAGCCGTAGAAATTTTGACATCTATGAGCAGATTGCCCAGGAGATGCAGGACAAGGAGTATGACAGGGATCAGCAGCGGTGCTGCGTGAAAGCAAAGGAACTGCGTCAGGCATATCAGAAGGCCAGGGAGGCCAACAATCGATCTGGTGCCAAGTCAGAGACCTGCAGCTTTTACGAAGAGCAACAGGCTATAGCTTGTGGAGACCTCATCCCCACCCCGCACACCACCATGGATTCCCCGGAGGAGCCCGAGTCACAGGCCCCTGCCATGAACACTGAGGAGGAGGGTAGGGGATGTGACCAGGGGTTCAAGCTATGTTGCGAACCAGGCCCTGTTTGAGAATCCGCTGCAGTCCAGTCAGTCAAGCACAGGTGAGCCTGATGCAGGGGAAGGAACCTCGGGTGTGTACATTCATTTCCCATTACAGTGGCACTCCCAATTTAGCAGGAGGCAGCCATTGACTTTTTATTAATTTACTCAGACTAGAAGAGGTAGAGGTACAATAGTGAGAGGCAGAATTATCTGCTTTTCATTCCCCTCTTTTGGCAGAGGATGGGGGACGCAGAGCATTTTGTTTATGTACACAAGGGTGTCCCTTGAATCCTCCTGAGAGATCTTGATGAAACTTTTGTAGCAGTACTCTGCAATCTGCTGACAAAGGTTTCTAGGGATGGCAGCCTTCTTTCTTCCCCATGGTTGGGCACTTTCCTATGCCAGTCAACGGTAACTTTGGCAGGTACCATTGCAGTATGCAGGCTAGCAGCATACAGGCAAGGGCAGCTTCAGGATGCCAGCAGCAGCTGTACTCTCTGGCTTTGTCACCCTCAGCTAAAATCACCACTGCTCGTGGAAAATGGTGCCAGTCTTCAGAGCCATTGTCCTATACTCCCATATAGCTTCATGCAACCAAGCAACTCCCTCCTCGTTTCCCTTACCCCTACTGGGCCATACTCCCCATGGCTGGTGCTCTGAGTGGTGCCATGCACAAGCGCTCCAAAGCAGAAGTGTCAATAAGTGTTTAAAACTTTAGGGGAGCAAGGGGAAGGGAGTTCTGAATTTTAACTTGTGCTTTCTGTTATGACTATACTGACATATAAACCCTGTATTTTGTCTGCTGCTACTGCTGTTGTGGCCTTGAAGGGTTCCCTACACACCCGCAAAATGCCTGAGCCAAATGATGAGAAAGAAGAGGACTCAAGATGACATATTCAGTAAGACCCTGCAAGCCCGTGCTGCATCGGACCATGAAGAGAGGGCTTGGAGGATGAATATCACAGATTTTATGGAGAGGGAAAGAGCTGACAGGCGAAAGGCCCAAGAGGCCCATCGGAAAATGAAGAGGGAGACACATCAAGACATAATGGGGCTTCTCCAGCAGCAAACACAGATGCTGTAGGCTCTTGTGGACCTCCACATTCAAGCATCCCAGGCTTGCCTGCCTTTGCAGTCCATGGAGAACTGCAGCATAGCGCCTCCCTACACGCTCCCTCAGGATTCCACGTGGCATTGGAGCCACATCCCTATCCCACCACTCCATACTGCGGGAACAGAAAGGACAATCACAGCTTCTCATTGAGATCCAGTCTGATGACTGAAGAGATGCTGGCATCATTTAATCTACCAAAACCATATGTAACTGTCATTCTGCACCTGCTGAGCCGGTAGTTGAATCTTTCTTTGGTGGTATCAGGGTGGCTGGTGTACAGCTTCATGAGCCAGGGAAGTAAGGGATTGGCTAGGTTATCCAGGGTGACCACTGGCATTTCAACATCACCAATCATCATCCACTGGTCAGGAAAGAAGGTCCCTGCTTGTAGTTTTCTGAACAATCCTGTTTTTTTAATGATGCAAGGGTCGTGTGTCTTCCCTGACCAGCCAACACCACCAGTGAAGCATCCCTGGTGATCCCCCAGCACTTTCATAACTATAGAAAAATAGCCCTTTCAGTTGATGTAGTCTGTGCCAAGGTGGTCTGGGTGCCAAAATAGGGATATGTGTGCTGTCTATCTCTCCACCATAGTTCGGGAACCCTGTTGCTGCAAATCCAGCCACTATATCCTGCATGTTGTGAAGAGTCACATCTGCATATCAAGAGATGATTAATGGCTCTGCACACTTGCATGACAGTGACCCCCACAGTGAATTTTCCAACTCCAAAATGACTTTCCACTGACCAGTAGCAATCTGGTGTTGAAGGTTTCCACAGTCCAATCCCCACTCACTTTTCCACTGATCGTGCATCTCTCATTTTGATGTACCTGCACTGAAGGCTGGGGCAAGCTCAGCATGCAGATCCAGGAATGTGGCCTTGTGTATCTGAATGTTCTGCGACCACTGCTCGTTATCCTAAGCCTTCATTATGATGCAGTCCCACCCGTCTGTGCTTGTTTCTCAGGCTCAGAAGCAGCAGTCCACTGTTTGCAGCAGCTGCATGAATGCTACCAACAATCTTGAATGGGTTCTCACTATGTGCCCACAGATAATCTACCTTCCAGGAAATCATCACATTCCAAGTGGCTCTCCAAATACCAGAGGATTGTGCATCTTGTGCTTGTAATGCTTATGACAATAGTGCAGAGCTGTGCAGGCTCCATGCATCTGTCAGAGATGGTGGATAGCGATACGTCCTGTGCGGGTTTGTGGGATTCTCAAAATAGGTGTGACAATTATGGGACGGAGATGGCATTATGGGATGGAGAAAACTGCATGATAGGAACTTGATGCTGCAGTCCCAGTCATGCCGCTGTGTCACGTGTTTCTGCCTCCCCATGCATTGCCAAAACGTCTCAAAAGACAGTGCACTGAAAGGTGTCGAGTTGCACACTGGGATACCTACTCATGGTGCACTGTCCTCTACATCGAAACAAGCACTCCCAGTGAGTTTGTACACTGCCAACTGAACACTGACTGCAGTGGCTTTATGCTGATGTAACTTGGGGCAGCAAAAGTCTGTAATGTAGACGTGGATAAAGATTTTAATGGCACCTATGGGAACTCCCTGTCTTCCTGCCTCTTTTACAAGGAATTCGACTGGCTACTGGGACCCTGTGACAGGATGTACCTACCCTGCACCAGCCCTGCAAGGGTTAACTGTGCTTTGCAGGCTGAGGAAGCCCTGCCCCTCTGACTCTGCTGGGCATGCTCAGCCTGGAGGCAGAGTATAAAAAGAAACAGCCCAACTCAGTCTGGGCAGGCTGCTCAAAGGGGAAGGGTGTGCAGACTGCAGGCTCTCTCCAGGGAGCTGCTACAGGTTCTGACTATAAGCCACGGCACGCAGAGTTCCAGACGGACTCCAGGCTGCCTGACGAGCCCAGAGAAGAGACTGTGCCAGCAAGAGCTACTCCACCTGAGGACCCCAGAGACCCAGGGGAAACGTGGAGCATCGCCGAGGGAGAAATGATAGGAAGCGGTCTAGGGGACTTAGACTCTTCTCCAGTGAGTGAACTAGGGAACCAGTTAGCGTGTTTCGGGAGGATTCCCACTGACTCGGCGGTGAGCACCCCCACCCCCACCAGGGTCTTAGGCTGGGACTCAGAGGACCAGCGAGGGGCTGAGTCCCCCTACCCTGGGTGCCACACACCCCTGAATGGTACCCCACTTCCCCAGCGGACCAATAGGCCACATAATCCCTATTGTGAGGTGGGCCTCTCTATTGACTCTGGCCATTGGGCCAAGCTGCTGTGGTGGAAGGGCCGCTTTATTGACACTGGCCACTAGGCCATAAATATCACATTTGATAGGGTGACAAACGAGGGACCTAACTGGCTGCTCTACAGTTTTTTTCCCTTCTTCTCACCATACATGACCCAGCACCCGTGACGGGCTGTACCTACCCCACAACAGACCTTTAACGAGCACTGAACCCACAGTGGTGCATGACAATCTGCTGAGCAGGGATGGCACCCTTATAACTTCCCAGCCACAGGTGCCACCTGAAGTGACCCTGGTGCTGGGGCCAGTAACCAAAGAGGCTATGCCACCGGAGCAACTAGAGCACAGCTGGGTCTGTACTTGGAACAGCTGTTTGGAGATGACCTTGGGAAGCAGCACCCTACAGACCCTGCATCAGAGCAAGCTCCAGAGCCTACTGGGTTTCTGCTGCCATGTTTGCTGCTGTTAATGTATGGATGGGAGGGATATCCAGCTTATGGCCCTAGGAAGTTATTAATATAAGCCAGGGGTTTAGTATGCCTCTGTTCAGTGCGGAACCCACCCATTCCCCTAACACCCTCCACCCTACTTTCCTCCAGTACCATGTGGGATTCAAAATGAACCCCACAAAATGAGGAAGAAAAGTTAAGCAGCTATCATGAAACATAGACTAGTTACTTGCTGATTGTTACAAGTATAGGTTGAGGCTCCACAAATAATAGTCTCATGTACCCTTCTTGTGTAATACAACACAGCTTATA
Organism: Chelonia mydas; assembly: GCF_015237465.2. Classification (NCBI taxonomy): domain Eukaryota; kingdom Metazoa; phylum Chordata; order Testudines; family Cheloniidae; genus Chelonia; species Chelonia mydas. The sequence continues at coordinate 162,629,058 of NC_057851.1, read as the reverse complement.
AATAGGCCACACCTGTACTGGCCTGGACTGCCTGTAAAGTCCCAAAAAACCCTGGCTGTTCAAACGAAACCAGAGTGTGTATTTAGTTCACAGCTGCCTTCAATATGAATCCAAATTACAGCAGAGTATGGCGGTCTCTCTGTGTTAGGAGTCCCCTTCGCTGGCGATCAGCCAGGTCTGTTCATGGACACGATGCTTGTAAGGAGGCTGTATTACATCTCCGTGCTAAATCAGCATCTTGTTGATCTTTACCAGGAATTTTCACTCGTTGCTGGCTTGTGACAAATGTGAACTTCTCACAGAGTAGGAACTCTAGATGGTTACGTTCCAGGGTGGGGCGTGCTTATTAGGGTTACCTCTGTAACTCACGAGCCCCCTCTGTAACAGTTCCTGGGGGTACCCAAGGTTGTGAGGCACCTCATTACCACCTGGCCTTAGCACGAGGAAGCCTTGTCTATGCCTGGTGGGGATCAGTTCCCTAACACCACCAGTCTCTGGCAACACAAGCACTGCCTTCTCTGTAGACTCTCTGTAGACAGGTTACTGATAAGCACACTCCAAACCCAAGCCCTCCGAACAGCCGCCTACAGGGTCAGGCTCCTGTTCCATTAGACCCCCCCAAAGGACAATACACCACAGCTTACCAGTTACACTGTAGAACCCAGCTCCACTTAACACACAGCACATAGATTTGTTTACAGAGAAAGCTAGTATTGGTTTATTTAACAAAGAACCGATTCAAATGATTAGAAGCAGAAATATTGGAAACAAAGTGTTCCATATAAAATAAAACTATAATGGGCATACTAGAGCCCAAATTTAACTAATAAGACATTGTCATGTTATAAGAGCAAAATCTCAGTCAAGGCAATGAACACTAGCATGTGGAACAGACACATGTAACCTATGTATTCATCCACTCCTGTCCAGTTGTGACCTGCACATATAAAATGCACCAGAAAGGCCAAGGACAACAGAGGGACAGAAGATACCCAGAAATAGCTGTCCGTGTCATTTGGCAGCATGCATCTTCCACTGGTTTGTCACTGAGTTTGATTATTGTGTTGTACTTTTTGATTGCTGCTAGTCAGCCTTTCTGGTTTTTACTTTGGTACATAACAACTACATGTTTAAAATAAAGTGTTGAATTTGCACACAAGACTACAGTAGCAAGTTTTATTATATGTAGTGTTAAAGGTGGCACAAACTTTAATAAATGTCATCACATACCCATTCTCAATAAACCAAGCAGAGACCTGCCTAGGCCGCTTCTGGGCCATATGGCAGCTTGTAGGTTCATAACACTTCACGCCAGGCTGCTCTCCTGATGCCACCAACCCTGGCCCAGAACCATCTACACTCCAACAAGCACAACCAGTCCAAACAGATGTCTATCCCTCTGAGAGTTCTCAGCTCTCTCAGTTGGTGGAAGGATCCCCACAAGTTTGGAATGGGAGTCCCATTTTTGTGTTCACCACCCACAAAGACCATCACAACAGACTCCTCCCTAGTAAGCTGGGGAGCTCATCTCCAGAACCTCATGGAACAAGGCAGATGGACTCCTCAAGAGTCTTCTCTTCCCATCAATGAGAGAAGTTTGGTAGGCATGCATCCACCCACTTTCTACCCAAGATCAAGGGTCACTTGGTCAGAGTCATCATCAACAGCAGAGTGATCACGTGCTATACGAACCTCTAAGGAAGAGCAAGATCCCAGTCTTTGTGCACAGAGGCAATACAAACTTTGGAACTGGTGCATAACCCACCAAATTGACATACCATTAGCATATCTGCCAGGTCTGCACAACACCATAGCAAACACACTGACCAGACATTTTTGCTAGGACCACAAATGGGAACTGGGTGATCCTATCCAATGAAAGATTTTTCTCACCTGGGTATTCCCAGGGATAGACCTCTTTCCAACACTGTTCAACACAGCATACCAGCAGTTCTGCTCCAGGGGAGGATGCAAATGCAACTCTTTAGGAGATGCCTCCCTCATCTCACCCATTGGCCTGGAACTCTGTTCTGTGCCTGTCCCCTAATACCATTGTGCCTTAAGTTCTCGAACAAAGTAAAGCAAGAGAAAGCAGTAATCATCCCCTGAGCACCAACCTGGTATGAGGCAGGTATGTTTCCTGGACCCGATTCGCCTGTCTCTGTGGCTACCTCTTTGCTTGCCTCTGACCGCAGACCTATTGACCCAAGGACTGGGCACAATACTCACCCCGTCTCTCCACACTACATTTCAAGGCCTGGCTCCTCAATGGCCCTTGGGTATAGTAGAGTGTAGTAGTAGAGTACAGAATGTGCTGTTTGAATAGTAGAAAACCCTCCACAAGAAAGACTTACTTGCAAAAGTGGAAGCAGTTCTATTCCTGGTTCACCCAGCAGGTATTTTCACCCTCTGAGTCACACCTCACTCACTGAGTTTAAAAACCCTGGGTTTGTTACTGAGCTCCATCAAAGTCCACCTGGCTACTACTACAGCTTTTCACTTACCTATTTAGGGGTGTTCAGTATCCATGCACCCTGTGACCTCAACATTCAACTTTAACCAACCTTTTTCCTCACGACAGAGACCCTGCTCCACCTTGGGACCTTAATCTAGTTCTCAACGCGTTGAGGAAACCACCCTTCAAGCTCATAGCGAGTTGTTCTGTCATATGTAAAAAGGGGAAAGTACCACCCTCTCAATTCACAGAGATGCTAAGCTATTAATGTTTGCAAAGCACAAAAGATACTGTAGTGATTCGTGTCATAGAAAAGCCCAGGAGGAAATTAATTCTGTCTTCAGAGCAGGATTTGAATAGCGTGGGGTAAATAAGGCCTCGGGCCACACATTGAACAAGGATAAAACAAAATAGTGCATCACTGCCCATTACTTGAGCACTGTCCATCCTGTGCACTGAATGAGTCCGGGGTCCTGTGGAAAAATAATGTGATTATATAATTAAAGACTGTATTGATGCACAGGGGGATCCAAAATACTGGCATTTCTTAACTTTTGAGTGCTTTACGCTGCAACGTTAACATTCTTTTAATATAGCCTTTTTATGTAATAGTCTGACGAAGTTAGAGAGCTAATTGCTTAATTTTAGTCATTATAATCTATTCTCTGGACTATGAGTTTGGCAACCCCTTATTCAGAGTCAAAAAAATGTCACAACTCTTCTACATATAGTAGAAAAATAAAAATAAAAATGTATCAGTGATAACAATAAGACCATATAATTTGTGTGTGTTTTGAGCGGTTGACAGAATACTTGACTTTGAAGGGGAAGGGAGGGGCGAGTGTGGAAGTGAGATTGTCTTTGCTTTAGATTGTAATAAAATTTTCCAGGGCTTATGACCCCTGTAATTGCATTTTGTAACTCCACTTGGAGTCACATACCCATCAGTTGAGAAACACTGATCTAGATAGTATGTTGGATAGGTTCATAATTTGTGACAGTAGCTGCAGAAACAGATAGCCTTTGTTTGAAATAATATAAATATATTGATACAAGTAGTCACTGGGGGTGAATTACAGATTTATAATGTTGATATTCTACCACGAGGTGGCAGCAAACTGAGTTAGTGTTTGTGTCATTTTGTGTCAAGGTTCATATATTTTAGCTCGACTTAAGTATTCTTTTCTTACTCACACTTGCAACACTGTCCCTCTCCTGCAGTACTCATTTCAATGTTTTATCTAAAATAACCCATATTTTTAAAATAGTAAATTACAGACTTTTTTTTTCTTCCAGATTCTCCCAAGTCTAAATCAAAGAAAAGGAAAAAAGAAAAACGCAACAAAAAGGTAAATATTTGCTGGCAGAAATAAATAGCAATCCAGGCAAAAAAATTTAGATGCTACTGTATTCTGGTGTGATTAAAACTCACCTGGGAATCAAAATAAGGAACATAATTGTTCATTTGAAAGGAAACATTTCCATGATGATATTAAATGAATTGAAATTAAAATGTACAAATTGACTGTTTCAGAGGGGAAATTAAATGGAGCTTCTAGTAGTGTCTGGAATGGGTGCAGGTAGAATTTAAGGCACTCTGAGAGGAATTGGGGACCCTGGTATGAGTTATATTACTGAGCTGCTGCCTCTGTCTATACAATCACTGCACTACCGGTATGAAACTTCTTGTTAAACACCTTGGGGACCTTGTGTGACGGGTGCTATATAAAACAGCAGCCAATTCTCCTGTGGTAGCTTTGCGGCAATAAAAATGCCATAATGGGCTTATGAGTGAAGACAGTTGCCTCTGATCTACATTTCTGCAACCAACTCCATCATTTGGCCGCACAAAAAGGAATGAATTCACCATTGTGTTTGGAAATGTATTAGCTTCAGTTCCACCGAATGTTTGTGGACATCAGAAACATATTATAACTTTTTGAAAGTAATGTGGAACAGACTACAGATTTTCCTAAATTCTGTATAAGCTAAATAAGATTGTGATATCCATCAAGAAAATATAAGCAGTTTAGATATAATAATGTAATCTGCATTTTGTTACTGTCTTATACTTTTTATTTCTATCACTTTCTGCTCAGGGATTTCAGATATTTAGTGAGGCAGGGAGGACCAGACTCCCCAGAAACGGGGTCAGGGAACCCACCACCACTTCTGTTTCCTGGGATCCTGGGGGTCACTAGGCCTTAACAAACATCAACCTCTTTGCTGCCCCCCAATTAATACATCTCCCAGAGTTGGTCCAGGCGTGGGGAGCTATGGCAAAAGTGACTTCCAGGACAGTAGAAGGAAATTTGTGAGTTCATACATATTTGGGTTGGGTTTTTTTCTCTTGTGTTTCTGTGAGAAGTATGAGCTTTGCATATGTGTCTTGTACCTGTAGAAGAGGAAAAAAGAGAACAAGCTGAAGAAAAAGAAAGAAAAGAAAAAAAAGAGAGAGAAATCAGGACCGGTCCAGCTTTCCAAGGTACATATGCTGGTGTCGGTTTCATAGTGCTCTGTTACACTCCCATTCCTCCCCATGCACAAGTGTTTATGAAATAAAAGACCAACCAGGAAATGGAACACAGTTGGCCAAAGCATCCCTAGCTTCTGCTCTCCAGGACACGGAAGTTAGCATCTGTTCCCTGCTTGATGATAAAATGTGCTTATTAATATAATGTTATTTTGAAAAATGTGAGCATATTTTTATTCCTTGAAATGTATCACAGTGCATGATCTCGTTTTAGTACCTTAAAGACAAAAAGAAGACTGAAAACTACAGTATGATAACAGGAAAAAAAATTAAGATGAAAATAAAGAAGAGTAAAAAGGATAAAGAGGTAATGGCTGAAAATGGTCTGTATGTCCCAAAAGAGGGAGTACAGTATCTTTTTATATTTTCCCAGATCACTTGCATTGTGTAGATGAGTTGATCATACTTTTAAGAGTTTTAATTGAGTGCAGTTTTTTATGTAGTTATGGGGCCACCAGAGAGAGGCTAGATTTTAGTCCCTTGGGCATAAAATAGTTTTAAGATGTGTGCGTGGACTATTCTGACATTCGGGCCATGTAAAGGGTGCCTGTCTAGGTTAAGTAAGGAGCCCTGAGTTCTCTACCATTTTCTTGTAACCAGTTCATGGTTTTCTCCATTGGTGTGATTTATAGTTGGTTTTACTTTTAACTCTTCTATGAAAGAGGGAGTACTCCCACCTTCCCAGTGTCCTGTGTTTCTACATTTGGCTATGTTCCTTGCCCCCATTTTCTTGACGTGTGTGAAGCTAGCCATGGCCGCGCAGGTGTCAAATGGGAGAAAAGGGGGTGGTCCTCCACACATATTTTCCCCACAGCTCCAGAGCTTCTGGATGATTCTGTTAAGATGGTCAGCTGTGAAATAGTTAAATTTTGACAGTTAAACGGAGGCTTGAGTGTCACGACCCAAATTATATTTTCACATTTCTCAGCAGTTCCCCTTGTTTGTCTGCAGTCTGTGAGACACCAATCAGCAGGCATTCAGTTTGGCTAGCCAGTGCTGTTGAATTTGATTGACTAACTGTTCAGTAATAACTTCTCACTTTATAGTGGATATATTACACTGACCATTTTGAGGTAAGATTTAGTCAAAAATATGTTGGTTGGCTATTGCTGCCCTCAAGCCATGCTGAATCTTGCTTTATTTTGCCACTTTTATCCGAAGAATCAAACTGCCTGATGTCTAGATGATGGTGCTTCATAGTTCCTTATCTGATTATTTATAGTGGCTCTAATACCTACGGTTGATGAGGTCGGTACATTTGTGCCACTTGTTCAAACAATTTAGTATTTGCAATAAAAGTTGTGTTCATAAATATTACATTCTAAACTGTGACTCTTTATAACATAGATGTTGCTACTTTCAGAAAAATAGAGTGAAACCCGCATAAGGGACCACCCTTAGAAGGCATCCTGAGGCTGCATATCTGGCCTGATTCTCCACTGCCTTGCACACAGCATAGCCATATATATCTGTGCAACACAGGGGATCATGATATCCAGCCATCTGGATTTGGTAGCAGTTGACATGCACTTTACACAGGTGTAAATTACTACACAGAATGCAAAGCAGTGGAGTATCAGGCCCATTGAGTACTATTCTGTTCCTGTGAGAAAACTACTTCTTTTCACTGATTTTCTGTCTCCCTTGAGGGGTCCTTTAAGTTTCTGTGTAATAGAAATGTACACTTCCAAGCTGACTTCTTAACAAATTCAATTGTTTACTGAACAAATGCGTGATTTATAAGAACTGCTTTTCTAATCCACAGAGAGACCGAAACCGTGCTGAACTCCTTGATTTCCTAAACTCTGCCTTGTAATGGAAAGAGTGCCGAGCAAGGACTTGTAAATCTCCCAAGCCAACCGGTCATCATGCCTAGCAAAACACAAAGGAAACTCAGGGAAAAGGGCACCATTTGTGACAAGACCAGGCTCTTATGCTGTGAAGACAATCAGTGTCCTTTATAATTGGCAAAATGAAGAGTTACTGCTAACTTGTTTATTAATATCCATGTCCTCCTTTTGAGATCCTAAAGTAATATCCAAGTTGCAATGTTGTATGAGTGCTTAAAATCTGTTGCTGATGATGATCTGAAGTGAAATGATATTATTGTACTCCAGCGTATCAAATACATCCCAGAGCTGCATGCAGAGCACACTCTTAATTTCAAATGTCTGTAATGTTTGCAATAGCTGAAACAAAGCAGAGTACTTGTAGGTCATCTGCTTGAAAAATTAGGTGTTCCTGTATATATCTTCCTTAGTAGTGATTTTATTTGTTTTAAAGACGACGATGACTCTTTGTGAATAGTACATCTACAGAAATGAATATCTTTTTTAACAGTCATTCTTCAATATGTTGCTTTCTCAAAAAGTTTGAGACTCGAGCCTTCTCACAGGTGTTTATTACCATTTGTCAAAGCTTGGTAACAAATTTATAATTAAAATATTCTAGAGTAATAAAAACGTTAGCTGAATATTTTTATTCAAAACTAGAAGCAGAAAGGACTCCTCCTTGGGCACAGATCAGTTATGTTTTGAACACTAGTGCATATTCTTGCTATGTATAGATTGCTACACATTCTGACTGCTAATCACTCTTACAGGTTCCCATGCGTCAGGGAGAGAGGCTCCAGTGTACATTGCAACAGTACTAAGAGCAATTGACTTCAGCGGGAATTTTACATGTAGAATGATCATATGATACATGGGCCTTAGTTAAAACACACAGCTAAAAACACTTGGGGCTGAGTTTGAACAAGAGTACCAAAGTATGTGACATCTGAAGAACCACAGCAGTGTTCCAAGGAGACGTTGTGAAACCTTCTTACAATCCGGAAGCCAGTTTTATAAAGTATTTGATGTTAAAAAATTGTATAGAGATTCTAATAACTAGAGAATTATGATTTAGCAAAGCACTTATGTCCAACCCCATTCCCAACAGTACTTAAGTGGGTGCTTAGTCCCATTGGCTTCAGTGGAGTTTAAGCACATGCTTAAGTGCTGTCCTGTATTAGGGCCTGGGGAAGAAGACTGGGGATTAGGAAATCTAGGTTCTATTTCTTGGTCTGCCACTGACCTGTGACTTAATCGCTTTCCATTTTCATATTGGTAAAATGGGAGTGATAATATTTATCTGTGTAAAGTGTTTTGACTCCCTGGGATGAAAAGTACTGGAGAAGTGCAAAGTTGTATGGAGTAGCACTAACCTCTTGGTCATTAAAGTTGAAACTGACTTTTCATTTTAATCCTGTTTTCCATCCCATTCCCATAAGAAACCAATGTCCCTGCAATTTCACAGGCACATTGTATGGAAAGCTAGAATTTCTCTAGGAAGTATGGGGGGGAAATCAGAATTTTAAATTAAAGAGCTGTTTTAAGAACTCCCCAGTGGGTTGACTTTTTGCAAAAATGTAGTTTTGGGCTTCACATATCTCCAGAATGGCTTGGCCTACAAACTCCACCTTTGTCTTGTCAGCCCTGCTGAGGAGAATTTAGCTGGTTTTTGGTTGGATTTTCTTTTTTTTTTTTGGGGGGGGGGTGTTTTGGGGAGAGTGGAGATTTAGGAGATTATTGGGATAACTGCAAAGATGGGGTATGCAGCTGCAACCCTAAAGCCCCCTTCCCTGCCTTATGAGAGCAGGGGTATGAAGAGGCAGTGGAAGGTGGGGTCAGTGGAAGGTGGCAGTGGAAGGTGGGGTCAGACACCTGGTAAAAAAATGTCCAACCCAGTTCGGAAAGACCAAGAAGAAGCTAGTAGAAATTGGGGAAACTGACCATCTTGCTTATACAGAACTGCACTTCTCTTTAAACAGAATATTAGAATATTTGGGTGTTTCAGATCCCATCTTAAATAAGCACTTTTGTGCGGTTTTGCTCTGGGTTTGTGATTTTGTGCATTGGGCAAGTGTAAAGAAAGACTGCACAGAGGAAGCTCTGCCTTTATAGCATGGTATTGTAGCGTTCTCTTACTTTGTGGTGCTGTATCGCCATCCGCAAATGCTCAAAATCATGAGTCAGGCCCCCCAAAAGAGATTAAAAATAATTATTTGGGGGTTCTTTTTATTTGCCTGTTGTTGGGTTTGGGGTTTTTTTGAGCCTTCAAGGTTCACCCTGGGCACAGTTCCAAACTTTTCTCTGCTAGGAATGGAAATATTTTTTTAAATGAATTCTGAGCTCTTCGTGTCAGAGTGTAAGGCCAGGAGGGACCACCAAATCAACCGGTCTGACCTGCATATCACAGCCCACTACCTACCAGGCCAGGAGTTGGGGCTTTAAGTGAAGCATACATCGCAAGAGCTGGCAACATGGGTTTATCTTCGTTTCCTGTTACCAAAGACCGCTATGTGGGCCACATCCACACAGAGCTGGTTTCACATCCATATGGTACAACCATCTCAAGTATTTTTGAAGGTTTGTAAATATCAACATTCATCTGCAGGTCAGTGTTGCTGCAGCAGCTGGGTTGAACTGGAAGTGGGGGGCGTGAAATATAGGGTAAGAGATCTGGATGAAACTGGAGGGAACTAGAACGATTGCGTGCGTGGATGCGGGCTAGAGGACCTGGAGAGACACAGAGTCTGGGCACATAGATGGTGGTATGGAGCATTCTTCAATGTGAACAAAAGCTTCCTACATCCTGGCACCACCATCCCTCCTGGAGATCACAGCTAAGTTAACCCGTAGACATAAACTTTTGGCACTTAATAAAAAACCCAGAAATTTCCAAACATAAATCTGAGTTTCAATCTTACCCTCTTTTGCATTATGTTTCTGTGGAATCCAGCTGCCACCACCCTCCCCTCTGTTTTTTCTTTACAAATTTCCTAACCCTCCCCCACCTCCCATCATTTTAGGAACTTTTTGAACATTGGAAGAGTGAAGAGATTCAGCCAGGTCCTAATGGAAATACCGTCCTCCACCATTTACTTTTACCCCATTCTGTTTGCATTGTACATATAACCTTAACTTTGCCCCATCTTGCGCGAAAATATAAGTAGAGGTCAAAAGAAATGACTAGGAACGGCGAGTGTCCCATTCAAAGCACACGCTTCCACTGTATGTGCTACAACTTCATACTGGACCAACACCATGTAACCAATGGGTATAGAACGCTGACACAACTTAATGTTCCCAGGGAACGTATTCCTCTGGAAATCCTTACTTACACCTAGGGGCAGGTTTTCAAAAGTTCTTATCTGACAGCTAAGGCTGGATTTTCAAAAAAGCTCCTCTCTCATTTAGGCACTAAATGAAATGGCTAGATTTTAAAAAATGCATAATTCCCCTTGGAGCGGCTGGATGCTAACCGCTATTGAAAATTCATCCATTTCTTTTTAGGTGCCTAAATGGGAGCTGCTGAGTACAGAGCGCTTGAAAATCTGGGCCTCGATAAATCCCCAAAAAAGAAATTTCTGTCTATATCCAACTGCATATTTCCATGACAGAATGAAACAAAGGAGCAGAGACGTAGGAGTCATTGGGATGGGACGATCAGGATTAATGAAGGTTTATTTAGCTGTGAAGATTAGAGTTTATTCTTGCTCAGTTCTACACTTGTAAAAATGACCCAAATATTTAAAAGTTGTAAATTTTTTGTAAAATAATTTTTGTGGGGAGAGGGGATGTGGGTGTTAATATACTATAATGAGACGTACTTTCAGACTTTAAACGTCTTTTGTTTTGTTTGGGAAGACATTACTTTGCAGTGTGTAAAATATATCTCGATGCAGAATCAACAGTACTGATGCACAATGCTTAAATTCATCTTCCATGCATGATTTGAGGGCAAAAGAATCTGTACTTTTTTAAAAATGAAAATTTGCTGCCAACAGTTAACTTTCAAAGTTACCGTTGTTTCCGTTTGGTGACATTTCTGAAGTGCTCCAGCAGAGGGCATCATTGTCCATTTGAAGCTTAGGGAACATTTTAAGACTTGCAAGTGGGTTTTGTTTTGTTTTTCTTTCTTGTTATGAAACTGAACAGCCCCTGCAATTTGACTACAAGGCCCTGATCCAGCAAAGACTTAAGCACATGTTGCTTATTTGTGCACCTTTTCTAATGACTTCCTGTGACTTTAACCCCATTTGTTGTTATTTCCCCACTTTTGATTGTACTATTGAGACCAGAGCCCTCTGGGCTACCTCCGCTTAGCGAAGGGCAGAGTAGAACCCAATATTGGCTTCAAAATCACTGTTATTAACTAGAACACAGCTGCAGCATAGTAAGCTCTATCTTTAGGGACTCCTGGCTAGCAAGGGAATATGAAGGGCCAGATTTTCAAAAGAGTTCCCAGTAGGCACCCGAATGGAGTGGCTAGATTTTCAAAAAGGGCTCAGTACCCAGGACCTTCCACGGGGGCTGAGCTTTTTTGGAAATCTGGACTTTGCTGTTCACCATCTGTTTAACAAACCATTTCAGGCTTCTGCCGCCATTTCTGTATGAGAACTTGATAAATAGCACCTAGCAATGGACACAGTCCCACAGCTCGATTTAATGCAGAGCTGGCCCAGTGAATGATTCATAAACTAAAATGGCAGCCTTTTTCTGCTTGATGCTTCATCTGGCAGTGGAAAAGCAAGACACGTGTGATCTAATCTGTGCTAGAGCTGGACCATGCCTGCACTACAGCTTCCCTCACTGGTACCACAAGTATCACCCCACTCAGGTTTTCCGAGCACAGACATAGGCCAATGAGCACGTGTAGCAGCAACAGGAACTTCAGTGCGATCAAAGGGTTGTAGCTAGAATTGTGTCGTAGGAGGGAAAGCCAGCCTCGCTTTCAGCCGTTGGAAAGGATCCCGTCACGACAGCATGCTATGGTTCAGGATTACAGCAGGACCAGGGATCTTAGCAGGGAGCTCTGCCATTTCTTTGGGCAGACTTCCACTGTTGAGGAACAACAGACTGGCACCTTTAGAGGGTGAGTTCTTTGGGGGCAGGGACCAGCGCACTGGGGCCCTGACCTGGCCTCTCGGCACTTCCGGGATAGAAAGATGAAGTGATACTACTCCAGGATTAGCGGCTTTGGTGCAGAAAAGCACATACACATTTTCTCTCATGCCTCTGCTATGCCAGTCACTGCGCAAGGTTAGATTGATTGGGAAGAGCTGAAATGTAATTGTGACTAATCTATGGAGGTGCCCCTTATATTAACTAGAGGGTTATAAGGTGGGGAGAAAGGAGAGAGAGCTCCACAGGTTCATTAGTTTATAAAGCTGAGTTGCAAAACTTTCATAAATCATCACCTGGTTCACTGCTTATATGATAGCCCCCCTCTCACTCCATCGCTGTCCTTATTAAGGCCCCTGAGCCTGTAAATATTTACATGTGCTCAGCACGACTTCCGTGGGACCACTCGCATTGTGTAAAATCAGCCAGGTGCACAAGCCTTTGGGACTACACATGGGCCAGATTATGGCCCAGTTAAGGTGGCTACACAAGAAAGTACGGCGCTCGTTTGTGCCAGCGACCCACATCAGCGTAGCAGCGCCAGGAGGATGGCAGCCTCTGTAGGGCTGCTACCACTGTACCTGTAGATGGGACTGGGCAGGGCTTTGCAAGTCCTTCCATTGCACGTGGAACAGAGCAAAACTAGGAGACACCCAGAGTCATTATCTGCTTCCCAGGCTGCTCCTGGGACAGCCCAACCGTTCATTGCCCCTGGCTGGGACGCCTGGGCCCTGACGGAGCTCTGTATGTACAATGCCCTGCACATCGGCGCCCTGGTTCTTGCTGGGGCTCTAAGCACGACTACAATGTTAATAATGCATGCTAGCACCCAGGAGCAAATACAACCACAGCAGCGACTTTAATGAGCACCACGTTAAAGTAAAAACATCTGCTTGCTCTCCTCGCTCGCCCATTTTGTGGTGCACTGATTAACCCAAACGGACCTGATTGGAAACAGATTCTTTAAGATTTAAATGCTGGGTTACAACTGTAAACCACTTAGCTTCAGAGAATTTCAGCTCCTTTGCAGTTGTTTAATCCCAGCTGTTTTATCTCCTTAAATCTCAACATCTGTATGCTGCCCCGTTCACTGCTTGTGTGGCTGGGTGGAGCACAGGCACGGCACGCTGGATTTGGGCCTGTTACTGTTCAGTCATTCTCTGTCACCTAGTTGGCACTATAAATGTGCATGGCACTTTGCAGGCAGGAAGACCTGGTCCCTGCCCCGAAGAGGCAAAGCCTGGACAAGTGCTGCTAGACAATGGGAGGGCCTGGCTTTCAGGGATAAGAGCGAGCAGCTGTCTGGGTTTGTCCTATGTGGCTCGTGGTGATTCTGGCTCTATTTTTAATTGCTAGTTTTGTTTGGAGACTCACATGATGTTTAGGCTCACGAGGGGGATTTGGACGAGAAACTGGAAGGGGAAGTTGTTGCGGGGCGGGGAGAGGACACAAATTCTTGAGGTTGGGGGCAGAGAAGAGGAAGGGAGGGAAAGGGCGGCTGCAAGAGCGGAGGCATGACAGATGAGGCGGCCAATGAAATGTGCAGAGGGCCTTGGGAGGCGGGAGCGGGGTGCCAGAAGCAGACACCATTGGCCAGGATGAGAAAAGCCCCAAACTGTTTATGGCTGCTACTACCCAACTCCCGCAATGTTTGATGTTTTGCCGAACACTCGTTTCTCCTCCTCCCCAGCCTCCTCTTGTAAATCGACGCTGACAGAACTGGGCACAGTATTCTAGTAGCGGTCACGCCAGTGCCAAACACCGAGGTGAAATAAGCTCACTATGCTGATTCGAGATTCCCCTGTGTACAACATTGTGACAAACATAAGAGAGTCAAGCAGCTCCAAGCTACTGCTGGTAAAAACGCTCAGCTCCACAAACAAGATGATCTTGCAGACGTATTGTGGGCATTGCTGCCCTGAGTTTCAGCAGGGCCGAGTACCCACAGCCCTCATTAGTGTCGGTGGGTGATGTGGAAAACATTGTGTGGCCCTTTCAGTAGCCCAAAATCAGGCCCTCTATGATTTTGTGGAAGAAATAGGTGTATGGATTCTGCAAAAGCAACATTTATGGGACTATGTGATGACTTGGCTGTTCCCCCAGCCCCGGCCAGCACAGCACACATAATCTCCTCCAGGGTGGGACTAGGAGGAGCAACATTTGTAAAATCTGGGGCACGACTGGATGTTTCTGAGCTAAAACAAGATGACCATGCCCTAACTGAGCTCTTTAGAGCTGTGACTGCGACAGTGCCAAGTAGGGCTATCTCTATGGTCTTCACGGGAGTCAGGAGCGGGGCACAACAGCCATGCACCCAGGTCCCCTCCTCGCTGCCTCTCTTCAGACACGCAGAGGAGGCATTGGCAAGTGGTCTGATGGGTCAGCTCCAACCCTGCTCTAACCCCATGGTCTTCTAGGCTTACTGTTCATGCCAGGGATGAATTTGGCACTTCATGTATTCCAGATGTTCTCAAACTGGGGGTTGGGACCCCTCAGGGGGTCGTGAGGTTATTATGTGGGAGGTTCACAAGCTGTCAGCCTCCATCCCAAACCCCGCTTTGCCTCCAGCATTGAAATGGTGTTAAATATATAAAAAAGTGTTTTTAATTTATAAGGGGGGGTCACACTCAAAGGCTTTCTCTGTGAAAGGGGTCACCAGTACAAAAGTTTGAGAATCACTGGTTTATTCATTGCTCTCTAAATGGTTGATCGTGCCCAGTGATTGGACTTTCTCCCACATTTTGGCATCGGAGAGTCCATTGATATCAGAGGCTCAACCGGAAGCCTAAGAGAAATTCTGCAAAAGGTAAGCTGAAGTGTTTGTCCTGCTGAAAAGGAAGAGTTGTTTCCTTCTCCAGGAAATAGACACTGTGGTTAGAAAGGAGAGATGGTCCAGTGGTCTGACATTGACCTGGCAGCCAGGGTCTCCTGTGCTGTAACCGCAGGTCTGACGTGGACTCCAGCTGGGGGTTTGAGCAAGCCCCTGAAACTTTCTGTCCTGTCTCTCAAGGGTGCTGGGAGGGCTACTGCTAATGTAAGTCTGTAGTGTACTCCAATGGTTTCGGTGCTAATATAGTTTCCTACCATGAGAGTGAGCACATGGCAGACACATTCCGTGTTGTAATAACAGCTGTATATCATTTTATCAGAACTCCCCACTTTGTTCAGAAATCCATCACATATTGCATTGATACACCCAGTACTAAAGGTGCCAATACAGAACATGCAAGTGCCTACAAATGACTACAGTGCCACAGGATGCACTCCAAGAGCATTTAATACAATTGGTGGTTTTACTAATACATACAAAAGTTGATCATAGGTTTTTTTATGTGTTTGGATTAGTGCTTTTCTGTTAGGTTTTCTTGTTCCCTCTCCAGTTAGTGCACACATACCAGAGAGCTAAGACCAACTAATTCTGTCCTCAAAAATCTATATCTTAAACCAAACAAACACGCACTATCACATGTAACTACACACAGAACACCAAGTCGCAAACCAATGATCTGATTGTCAGATTTTCAGCTCTCTCTGACCCCGAGTGGAAGTAGCCCAGCTCAAACTGGATCTCAGTTTTGGAAGCCCTGAGTTTCATTAATGCAGCCAGAGCCTCTGTGCTCACTCTCTCTAGGAGGGCCCATGCGTCTAATCAGAGACCAGAATTTCCAGCACTGTGCAAAAGTGGGCGTCTAGTCAGAATACTCAGCCCAGAGTGGTTCACGCAGAGTGGATATAGGAGCTATTCCAGCAAATACTTGGGCAGCTGCTGAAGATTTGGTCCTGGCCTTAGTTTCTGTTGCCATCTGCTTTTAGCCTGTGATTTGGGCATACGGCATGCTGATGTAGGAGGAGTAACTGAGTGGAGGGTCCTGGAGAAACCCTACATGCACCAGGCAGCTTGCACCATGTGCTTTCCCTTCTCTGCCGACTACCCACAGCACTGCGGGACCAACTTCAGTGGCTTTGAGCATGTGAGTAAGGGTTTGGCAGGCCAGGCCGTTTGTGCAGCGCAGTCAGGAAGGTGGCCATCGTCCCAAGAGGGCTGCCCGTTCCACCTTGGAGTGTTGCTGGTTGGCTGAGGTGTTCCCCCCGACCCTTACTTCATCTGCCTAGTGCTCAAGTGAACACCGCAGCCATACCTGATGCTGGCCCTGTGCCCGCGAGAGAAGAAGGTCTGTGACCCATGCACTCCAAACTGCTCTCTTCCTGCACCCAGTGTGGCAGGTTTCAGATTAGCTGCCCCCTCTCTCAACAGACAACATGGCAAAATTACAGCCAGAACGACGGGAGAGCACAAGAGTTTCCTGAAGCGATAGAAGATGGTTTGAGGTCACAAAAATGTCTCTAGTCAGCCACACCATTAATGTTCTAATTCTATGCCGCAGAAGTCAGACCTAGCACCGCACGGTCCTTCCCCCTGGGCCATCCCAGCCCCTTGAACAAGTGGCCCAAAACCAGCCCGTGAAATTCAAGCTACAGCTAGAAAAAGCTGCTTTTTTATAATATCCACACATCCCCCCTCCCCCACCTCCCACCTGAGGCTACATCCACACTAGGAGCACTTTACCGGTATAGGAATACCAGTCTGCTACGCCAGCAAAGCTCTCCTAGCGTGGGGAGCAGCTTTACCAGCAAAGCTGCACTTTGTACCAATATAGTAACCTCCCCCCCATGAACGAAACAAGCTACCTCCCCCCCGTGAACCAAACAAGCTCCCCCCCCCATGAACAAAACAAGCATACCCCTCCCCCCCATGAACAAAACAAGCTATTCTGGTACTAACATTATCACAATACAAATTATTCCCTGGGAAAAATTCAGGTTTCTGTTTCAATTGTTCCTTTCAAAGATTGACTAAAGCCAGCTAAAGGGCCGAATGTGCCCTTGCTGTTGGCAGGCATGACCCTAGGGACCTGGCTGAAGCTGTGCCTGTTTGTGCCAATGGTAAATGTAACCCTAAATTGCTCAATAGTTCGGCGGAGCCCTAATAGGCTAATGGGTGGATTGTTTCCCCAGGACTCATCCATGGAAGGGCCACTACACACAGGGCCACTGCACTCATCATCCCCCCTGCCCTGTGCTCCAGTGGGGTCCTAAGGAGGCAGTCCGAGGTTTTTTTTTTTTTTTCATAGATATTTAGGTCAGAAGGGACCATTATGATCATCTAGTCTGACCTCCTGCACAACGCAGGCCACAGAATTTCACCCACCACTCCTGCGAAAAACCTCTCACCTATGTCTGAGTGTTCTGTGTGTATTTGTACAGGGAGAGGTTGAGCAAGGGGCATGAGCGTTGTCATGGTAAAGCTACCTGAGTTAACATAGCCTGAGACTGCATTACCTTCTCCAGGGCACCCATAGGGTGCTGCCAACCCCAGAGAAAGAGTTCTGGAGCCATGTGCCAGTGTAGGAAACCCCACTGCCAGGGTGTGGGCTGGCGGGCGAATGGAGAGTCCAGTGACACAGGGCCCTTGTGTGAATAAGCTTCACCTCCAGCCAATATCTGGTGATGAGCAGGTTCTGGGAGTGGGGCAAACCCTCCTTCCAGCATGCTGATCTGGGGTCAAACTGCCCTAAGCAAAGCTTGCAGGGAGACTCTTTACCTTATGTCCTTCCCTATGAGTTTTCCCACTGGCTGAAGAGCCCCCTAGGTGTTAAGATTTAGCACCGATGCAGAATCAGAGGCTTTTCAGACAGCAGAGCCAGTCCTCCCACTTGGAGTTCTCCCACAGGATGGCAGGTTGGGCCTCACTCAGAAATGTACCATGGCATTTTCCTGCATCTTCAAAGGGTCAATTTCAGAACCTCTGTTTTGCTATAGTCTGTGAGATTTTTTTTCCCCTTGAAAAGATTAATTGCCTCACTGGCCATCAACCGGTTATACACAGAAAAGCTCTCCTCTTGATATCCAGGACAAAAAGATTATGACATGAACCTACATTCTTTCCCTACAGTGGAAATAAATTACATCAGCAATTTGTTGGAATGACCTCTAACACTCTGGGACATAGAAAGATCCCTAGATGTGAATACTGATTTTCCCCCTGGTCATATACTCCAGTAATCTGCTTTCAGAATCAGCCTTGCCAATCATTTCAATGCATCTACTTATTAACTGGAATATGAGCTGTAGCACTTACTGGAATTGCCTGGGAGTCTCAATATGAGACAGTTTTAATCCAGTTGGGTTTTAATACTTGGGTTTATAACCTAATCTCTCCTTGCAACAAAAATGAAAATTAAGGGGGACTCAGAGGCTTTTAATGGATCCTCAAATGTGCACGCACAGCCTTGTATGTGTGCAGTATGTACACATGCCAGAGTCCATGTTAGTGCATGCAGACAGCATGTGTCTGCAAAGCTGGTAGGTAGACATCTGACTGACCTGCACATGCAAAAAACTGAGCATCCACAATTCTATGCAAAAATCGGCTGCTCTGGAAAATGTGACCCTCTATGTCTAGGAAGTTTGTCATCTATTTCGCATGAAGCAACAGATTATTTTACAATCAAATTGAGTGGAAATATGCTGGAATCAGTGTTGATGTAGGAGGCTTCTCTATAGCGCTGAGATGAATAGAGTTTAATGTCTGTCTCAAACAGCTAAATCAGGGACCCTGACTTGGTGGGTCAGATCCTGCAAGCCTTACTGATGCATGCTCACATGAGTAATCCCATTTAACTCAGTGGGGCTACAAGTCTCACGTGGTCGGGTGCACTGCATTTGCAGACAGCCATGTAGAAGGCTGGGAGGATATTGGTAATGCACCATGCACCAAACTGTTCTCCAACGAGCAGAAACAATCAAACTGAAATAAGAAATGACCACTGACCATCAAGTTACTGTAAACCACTAAATTATAGCTAAAGCTAGCATGATAGGTGACAGAGACTATGTGCATCACCATCTGTCACTATAACCACAGCTCCCAAGAGAGAGACAGTCAGAGGCAGACAGAAAGAGAGAGAACTGGGATGAAGGTGAAATAACACATGGCTAGATAATGGTTAACTCATTCTTTAAAAACCAAACCAGCTCTCTCTCAAATCTCATTCTGGTTGTTAATAAAGTCAGTAATCCTTGGCACTCCTAAACTCCGGCATACTCCATACTCTCTTGGTTGGCTCAGTGCCTCGCTCCACGTCTTCTGAAATGGTCTTGATGTTGCTGCTGAATGGGGAAATCCTGGCCCGGGATTTAAATGTCATTAGGGACAGGCTGGTTTTGTGCTTTGTGTTCCACTGCCTCGCAAGCTTCTTGGCCTCTTCTTCCTCTTTGATTTTCTCAGTGGCTTCCTGCAGGACAGAGCGGAAGAGCCGGGCTACTTCCTGTACCTCTGGCTCATATTCAGCAATAAGTTGCCGGAATCTGAAAAAGTACAATCAATGCACAACTTTAATTTTTAAAAAGCTGAGCATTAGTCCATAGTTTGATATAGAAATTCAATTCCCATTGGGAATGGATTTGATCACTTTAATTTGGGGATATTTCATCAGCTCATAATATATGATAAGACAGTTAGTTCAGTACAAATTTGGTATGGCACTGGTCTGTGCTGCAAATCAGGGTGTATCTATAATAATAATGCTTCTATGGTACCTTTTCAGGGAGGATCTCAAAGCAGTTTACAGACACTAATGAATTTAGCCTCACTACAATAGTGGGGGATAGAGAGACAGTATTATTTCATTTGAGAGGCAGGAAAGCTGAGGCACTCAGAAGCAGAGTGACTTACCTAAGGTCGCACTGTGACTCAGTGGCAGAACTAGGTGCAGAGCCCATGACTTCTGACTCCCAGTCCTGTGGTCTAACCACTAGGCCCACCTGCACTTGGAGAGCATGTAGTTCCACTCATCTGACTCACATACTGGTAGCATATATATTCTAGTTCTAGTTAAATGCTAGTGAATTACACTCAAACAGACAGACATAACTGTTTAACGCTGAGGACTGCATATATTTAATAAAACCAAAACTATATGATGCTTGTAAAGCATTTGTAGATTCTTCTATAGAATTTAATAGTGATGAAAGCAATAGATTTCTCTAGAAATTAAATATGATGCTGCAGAAATTGTCCTAAAAACCTGAAGAATTAAGTTCTTTCTATAGGTTTTTGAACCATCCTATGGAATGTACTGGGAAATTACATCTCTGCAATAGAATTGTATAGTTTCATTTAAAATCCTACAGAAAGATTATCATTCCCTTGTATTCCAAAGGATTTTTCCATATGGGATGAAGTAAATCCATGTGAAAATTCAAACTGTTTGACTTTTACTGTGCAAGAATATCATTGTGAAGCACGACTATACTGGTGAATGGCACTGAATGAGTGTTTTAACAATAGTTTTACACAGCCAAACATCTCAATGTGCTTTACTTACAACGCTAGCACAGTAAACATATAGGAGCACTGCCCATTGCTGCCTGGTGCTGAGTGCACTCAGCTCCAATAAAAGTTAATGGGAGTTGAAAGTGCTGAGCACCTTCCAAGACTGAGCCTATAGTCTCTGATCCAAAGCCCACTGAAGTCAATGGAAGATCTCCCATTGACTTCAATGACTTTGGAACAGTTCCTTAATGCAGTAAACAAAGCCCTTATGAACTTTGAGTAACAGAGGCTCTGAGAACCCCTGCACTCTCCCGATTGGACTGAGAGGGTCTGATTCCACCAATCCATACTGACATGAGCGTTCAGGATGCACATAAGCAGCACATGCTTTTACCATTTAAAATAATAGGCCGAACTGACTCAGATGCAGGGACTGAACAAATGGGGGAAGGGGCAATGCTTACGGGTTAATGTGTAATGGTGTTAATTGACAGAGACAATGTTGTTGTCACATTGGCAAAGTGTTGCTTTTAAGTAGTGCCCTTAAACTGTGTTCTTGTCTCTTTGCTTGGTCCAACTAAACTTCCAGAGATGGGACTATCCAAAAATGAGGTCCTTTCAACACCAATGAAGTAGCCTCAGCATGTAGGAAAAGTGCTCTCAAGGGATCTTTCACCCCACAGGAATGAATTTGATGATACATTCTTGTGTTAGTACTCAGAACTCAGATTAGTACAACTGAAATAATTTTCTAAATCAAATTAACTTCTCACAATCCTGACTATCTGTTGGACAGTGTGGCCAACAAGACTGGAATGGTCAGTTTCACTTCTGTGTTTTCATGAACAACAGAAGTCTACAGCATTTGAATAGGAGCATGTTTCAATGAACATAAACAACCCCAAAGCCTATTTTCACTGACATTTAAAAAAAGATTGAAATAATTTATCTGAGGTTTTGTGCTTTTTAAACAAAATGGGAATGTAGATTTAGCTCCTTGACTCTGTCCATTAAAATGTCAGCACATTAGGGGCACATAAGTGCAGCAAAAGGAATTGCCAAGGGTGACACATGGCTAGAACGGGTTAAACCTCCTGCAAAATAAATAACCCTCAAAAGACATGTGGGGAGATAATGTTTGTGTTCTTGTGTATTTACATAGGTATAAGTAGTGTGGACAATGTAACCAACAGTCCCTGTCTATGGTGTATTCTGATAGTTCAGAGATCAAAAGAAC
The DNA here is from genome assembly GCF_015237465.2 of Chelonia mydas. Lineage (NCBI taxonomy): Eukaryota > Metazoa > Chordata > Testudines > Cheloniidae > Chelonia > Chelonia mydas. Next base: position 162,607,551 of record NC_057851.1, on the reverse strand, counting down.
ATCCTAGCATTTAAATGAATTGTAAACACGGGATATCTCGGTATTCATCTCTCTTTGAAATGTACCATGAATGGTGGAGGAACAAGCAAATTGCCTACATTAATTCTATAGCTAAGTACCGGAGATGGACCTCCTTAACAGTCATGCTAATTACCTTTTGAACTCCAACTTGTCAAAAGACATGAAATTGTATAAAAGATCCTTGGGTCCTGATTCTGTCATCTCAGATCTGCTTAGGCTTCATCAGGGAAGTTTGAGTGACAAGACTGAGGTTCCAGTTATGCTGGTATGCTCTGAATATGATATTTGGACATTGGACTGTAACCTATGAACTACTTCAGAAAGAACTCTTTGCAACTACAAAGCTCACCACCTATGCTATGAATCTGAACCTCAGTGGACTGAACTCATGTCTCTAAGTATATTGATCTTTTAACTATACTCTCTCTCTGTTGTTTTTAATACATTTTAGTTTAGTTAATAAGAATTAGCTGTAGCGTGTATTTGGGTAAGATCTGTAATATTAATAACCTGGGAGGCAATGTGTCCAATCCTTTGGGATTGGTAGAACCTTTTCTTTTATATGATGAAATAAGTAATCTTATTTGACATGGGTACCCGGACGGAGGCCTGAGGCTGGATCACTTTAAGGGAACTGTGTTGTTTGGACTTCTGAGTAACCAGTAAGGTAATAAAGAAGCTGTTTTATGCTGACTTGGTAAATCTAGATATTGGAATATCCACCAGCTTTATGGGGATTGTCTGCCCCATTCTGTGCAGTTCACCCTAATTGAGGGACTATAGCTGGCCCCCACTGGGACTCCGGTCACACCAAGTAAGGGGTGTTCCTAGATATAATGTGCAAAATATGTATGTGGAACAAAGAGGTAACTAGTTCTCAGTAGGAAGAGTGGTCAGATTATCACAGGCTCAAGGCAGGAGCCAGCTCACTCTCCAGCTGAGGTTTACATGTCTATTTATGTTGCTGCTGGACAAAAATATGTATTAACCATGGCAACTTGTGCATCACAGGAGAGACTGCCTTTCCTGAGACAAATCACCTTATTGTTATTTTTAACAGAGTAAATATATGACAGCAAACTTTTTTACATCCATAAGCCACTTTTGTAAACAGCTAGTTATTGCAAAACATTTATTTTTCTGTAATTTTTCCAATTTAAAAAAAAAAGGATTGACTATCAGTCTCAGATCCTTTCCTCCTCATCTCCAATTTAATTTTGTTGCTTTTTGGCTCCTTAGGATGAGTCAAGATGGATATGAGCTTCAATCATCTTACTTCTGTGCTTTCTTACAGTAAGATAAGAGTCCTTAGTCTTGACTCAGGCAAAACTCCATAGGAGCGTTTCTTGAGTAAGCACTGCAGGACTGGGCCTGAAGTTTGTCACTTGTTGAGGGATCCTTCAAGCGACTGGGGTGTAATCAATACATTGTGTGCAGGGTGGTGGCTTCCCACATAAGGTCCTGTTTCTCATATTTCAACATCTAGAATGGGTTTGTGCATCTTTTTCTCGTGTACCTTTCCCCCTTCTTCAGCACCAATGACAGACATGTTCTTCTGTGCACATAGTAATTGTGCAAACATCAAATTCTGACAGCTTCCAACACAAGAAGGAAGGATGAGGAGGGAGTCAGAACATTCCACTCACTAAACCCCACTGCCCATCATCTAGGACTTTGCCAAGGGAATTAATGCTTAGCTGGCATATGGTTAACAAACTGCCTCCCTGGTAAGAAATCTGCATGGCTCCCCAGTCATATTAACTGGGATGCTGCAGGGAATGAGCCATCATCAATCACAGAGGGATGAGTGGTCAGACAAGTACCATCTCATGCCAAGGAAGAACCAGATACACTTGCTACAGAGGTTGCCCAGAGCAGAGTGTTTAATCACAAAATCAGGGTCACTATGTTTCCCCACTAAACTGTTTGGGTTCCCTTCCATACCAAAACAAGCACACAGAATCATAGGACAGAAAGGGATCTTGAGAGGTCATCTAGTCCAGTCCCCTGCACTCATGGCAGGACTAAGTATTATGTAGACCATCCCAGTCTGGTGTTTGTCTAATGTGCTCTTAAAAATCTCCAAAGATGGCGATTCCACAACCTCCCTTGGCAATTTATTCCAGTGTTTAACTACCTTGAAAGTGAGGAAATTTTTCCTAATGTCCAACCTAAATTGCCCTTGCTACAATTTAAGCCCATTGTTTCTTGACCTATCCTTATGGGTTAAGGAGAACAATTTTTTTCCCTCCTCCTTGTAACAACCTTTTATGTACTTGAAAACTGTTATGTCCCCTCTCAATCTTCTCATCTCTAGACTAAACAAACATAATTTTTCAATCTTCCCTCATACGTCACGTTTTCTAGACCTTTAATCATTTTTGTTGCTCTTCTCTGGACTTTCTCCAATTTGTCCACATCTTTCCTGAAATGTGGTGCCCAGAACTGGACACAATACTCCAGTTGAGGCCTAATCAGTGCAGAGTAGACTGGAAGAATTACTTCTTGTGTCTTGCTTACCTGTTAATACATTCCAGAATGTTGCAAGAAAAGTAAACATCGGTGTTACACAGTTGACTCATATTTAGCTTATGACCCACTACGACCTTCAGATCCCGTTCTGCAGTACTTCTTCCTAGGCAGTCATTTTCCATTTTGTATGTGTGCAACTGTTTGTTCCTTCCTAAGTGGACTGTTACTTATCACCTTATTATCTTCTAGATGTTTGCAAATTGATTGCTTAACTATTTGCTCCATTATCTTTCTGGGTATGGAAGTTAACATGACTGGTCTGTAATTCCCCAAGTTGTCCTTATTTCCCTTTTTATAGAGTGGCACTATATTTGCCCCTTTCCAGTCCTCTGGAATCTCTCCTGTCTTCCATGACTTTTCAAAGATAATCACTGATGGCTCAGATATCTCCTCGGTCAGCATCCCTAATGTTATTCAGAATTGCATTAGGTGCATTCCTGAATCTTTTCTCAGATATGGAGACCATCATTTACTAAGCATTTCCATGCCAGTATTAATCAGATTAGCAGGAGTATCAGTCAAATGCAATATTTACTGATCCAACAGTACTGGCTTCCATAGGCGCCGACTCCGTGGGTGCTCCAGGGCTGGAGCACCCATGGGGAAAAATTGGTGGGTGCTCTGCACCCACTGGCAGCTCTCCACACCAGCCCCCTCACCCCAGCTCACCTCCGCTCCGCCTCCTCCCCTGAGTGCGCCACGGCTCCACTTCTCTCCCTAGCTCCCAGCGCTTGCCGCGTGAAACAGCTGTTTTGCGGCGGCAAGCTCTGGAAAGAAGCGGGGAGGAGAGGGAAGGTGGCACTCAGGGAAGAGGCGGGGCCGGGCCGGGGGTAGGTTGAGCGCTCACTGGTGCCGGAAAAAGTTGGCGCCTATGGTGGCTTCGGTGTAAAAGGTGTGACACAGATGCAGTGGTAAGACCATTCACAAGGCACAAAAGGTTAGTATCCATCAGTTCCAGTGTCTATTGTTACACTAGGGCACAGAGTTCTTACATGCAGTTGTTCAGTGGAATCCGGGTCACCATTCTTCTAGGCTGGGTTAAAACCCTAGTGTTCTGTCAGAGAATAATTTCAAAGCAGACAATCCTTTATGTTTAGCAAAACCCGTTGTGCTGGGTAGGTAACAGCATTTTTTTACTCATCAGAAGATTACCTCTTTATTTACAAAGTATAATTTGTGAACAAAACTATTCTTTAAAATATCTGATGTTAAAAGTAGTTTCTTAGGTCAGGGAATTGTCCAGTGGAAGTTGGTGTTAATTCAGGTTGTGCTGTATGCCAGCCCATTTTGTGAGCAATGCACTAACCTTGTCTGCTTATGTTCTTTCTATGACCCCAATTCAGGAGTGCACTTAAGTATGAGGCTTCACTTTAAGTAATGTTTCAGGGGGATTTAAGAACTTGCTTATAGTTATGCAGGTGCTTAAGTGCTTTGCTGAACTGGGGCTATAAATTGTTTGAATTGCTTAAATAACCTACTAACTGCTAAATGCTGATGATTAGCTGCTAGTTGATTCCCAAAGTTATTTTGTTAAACAACATTTTGGTTATACTTTGCAGCAATAAACAGCTTTACTGAAGAAAATTACTTACCGGTCAAAAGATTGCATTGTTCACACCAACCCCCACCCTCCAAACAAATCAGCTTTGCAGCTAAGCCAGTAAATTGTGAGCAAATAAACTTTTGATCTCAGTAATTTGTTTCTCATTCAATGTCAGGTAAACTATAAAATCTGCTTCCTTATTTATAATCCTTACTAAAGTTATAACCCTTAATAACTTGTGGTATTAATGATACCTTAGTTTAGTAAAATCTGATTTGCTCTTAAGTATGCAATTTTTTACATTCCTCTCCATCTTGGACAGGGTAAACAGAGTGGTAAACATAATCTCCCTGAGTTTATGGTCCTCATTTGTAAAATGGGATAATACAGTGAAACCCCGCTATAACGCAATAATTGGGGTCCAAAAAATTCGATCGCAAAAAATGTGGGGTTGCTTTATAGCGGGGTTATGAAAATTTACCATTTCAAGCCGATCAGTTTAAGTCTTGTAAAAAAAAAAAACAACGGTTATCCCAGCATGTTTTAAACACAAAAGTAGTAATTTAATTACATGTACGTGAAAGAAACATGTGAAATTGACTATACTAATCATTGCGCAAAGTGCAAAGTCAATCTGGTTGCATGACTCCATAATTTTAAATTTCATCACTTCTTAAAAAAAAGCTATCTAGTGTGGTCTGCTTATTTGCCGCAGACTGTTGGCTTCTAGCAAAGTCAAGAATGCTTCTGAGTTGGAGGATTTTGACGCTGTCCACGTCTTGAGTTTCCAGCCACCTCAAACTGGCTTCTAGGTGCTTTACTGCCTCGGACACTTTTGGTGGGGGAGTTGAGGTGCCATCGTTGTCGTCATCGTCATTACTGCCACTGGTTTTGGGCTCTGGTGGTGCAGCTTCATTCTTCCCGCTGACATTTGCGACAATTTCGTCATCTGAGATGTGTTCATATATGGGGCAGATGTCATCTGCTGAAACCAGTTGAGGATATCATGATGACTGTGCTCATATTCTCTGAGTGCTTCTTCGGCTAAACGTACGTCATCTTCAATGAATCTTCTAAATTCAGGCTCGTCATCGTTCCCATCATCGTGTGTAGATGATGGAAAAGCTGGACCAAGACCCTTTAACCAGCATCGTTCAATGCAACGTGCAGTGATAGCATCCCAGGCTTTTCCGCTGAGGTGACAGACTTCTTTCAAGTTGAGTGACGCCAGTGATGTGTCGATGGGGGAGTTGTTATCCGCTACCATCTGCTTGATCATTTTGTGACGACAGTTTTGCTTAAATACCGATATGATGCCTTGGTCCAGTGGCTGGATTTCTGACGTAGTGTTCTTCGGGAGATAAGAGACTTTAATCTTGCCTCAACGACTGACAAGATTTTCCGCTGGGGGGTGGGCAGGGCAATTATCCAACAGGATAAGAGCTTTTTGCTCCTACTTGAGTTTTCACAAATGAGCCCGAACGGCTGGCAAGAAAGTTTTATGGAACCAGTCTTCAAATATGGAGCTGTTCATCCACGCATTCTTGCTGTTGGTGAATTCAAAGGGAAGGGGCTTCATATTAACACGATGAAAACATCTGGGAGACCTTGCTTTTCCGATCATCAGAGGTCTGACTTTGTGGCTGCCAGACTTGTTGACGCAAAACAAGAGAGTGACTCGGTCCTTCCTCTGTTTAAAGCCTTCTCGTTTGTGACTATCAGTCCTGGTTGCAAGGGTGCGATCGGGTAACATTTTAAAGCATAAACCAATCTCGTCGCAGTTGTAAACTTGATAGGCTGTGTAGCAACCTTCCTCCAGCAACTTTTTAAGCTCAGTTGGGTAGGAATCGGCAGCCTCTTTATCAGCTGAGCGGATTTCCCCAGACACAAGAACTTGGCTTATAGCGTGCCTTTTCTTGAATCTGTCCAGCCAGCCGTTACTCGCCTTAAATTTGGATTCATTTCCATTGATAAGGTGATCAAATTTCTCTGCTTGAGCTTTCAGAATAGGGCCAGAAATGGGAACTCCTTCTGAGCGAGCCTGGACAAACCATTGGTACAAGGCTGAATCTAGGCTTTCATCATTAGCAAACTTGACCATTTTACGCTGTAAACCAGTTTCCTCTTCAAGAATGCAGGATAGGATACGGAGCTTTTCTTCTTCTTTTTTCCACCCTCGCAGAGTGGACTCGCTAATTCCTAGATCTCTAGGAAGCTGAGTTTGTTGTTTGCTCTTCTTTAGTTGATCCAGGGCATACAATTTCTCTTGGGCAGAAAATGACTTGCATTTGCAAACTAGCGTATCCATAACGGTAAAATATTTTTGAAAATATAGGAAATTAAAAACAAGTTCATAGGCAAACACCATACACATGTACAACCCGAGAACCAAGTGCAAATGGCCTGCAATGGCCACGAGTCACTTTATCCTATAAGACTGGAAGAACGCTGTTTATTTATAAATGTCGTAAAAGTAGTATTCTGGCAAAACGCAAACAGTATTACGGCCTTAAAGGGGAGCCAACTTATGATCGTGTTACATCCGAATTCGTGTTATCGCAGGGCGTGTTATTGCGAGGTTTGACTGTACATCCTTTGCCTGTCTTGTCTAATAGTTTGTAAGCTCTTTAGGACAGGGAGTATCTCTGATTCTGTGCATGTACAATGCCTAGCACAATGGGCCGTGGCCGGCACTTCTAGGTGATACTGTAATACAATTAATGATGATGATGGATCCTTTTTAATAAAGAAGGTTATGTCCTATTGGCTTTAGTCACAACTGCTTCACAAACACAGCCAACTAGTACTAGGGAGCAGATATATTTGCTGCAATGTAGGGCCAAAGCCTGAACAGTGCTGAGCACCTGCAGGAGCCACAGAAGTCAATGGAAGATGCAAATGCTCAGCTCCTCTTGTGATCCAACCCAGTGAGAAAATGAATCATGTTGTAAGTCAGATTGATTTTTGGTTTATACTTTAGAAGATGGGAGGCCTCAAGTTTCACCTGTAACCACCCACTGCCATCACAGGAAGCCAGTCTCATGAGATATGCCCATCTGCCAGGGGATCCTTGCTCAGTCCTCCAGAAGAAGGGGAAAAGAACTCAGGTTCCGTTCCTTCCTGTGTGGCTTGTAATGGTTTCTGGTGTTCTGGGTGCAAATGAGTGTATGGCCAGTGCTATTTTGAACTGTTCTGCTTTCAGATGAATATTACTGGTAAAACCCTGCAGGGGCCAATTTGGCCATTTTGCTTTAAACCATCAATAAATTCTTGACTCTGCCATCACCTGGGAGTCCTGCAAGAGAACAGAGGAGCCTCTGACAATCTCCCCGTCTCATCCCACAGGAAGAGAAGCAACTTCCCCAACAGGGGAAGAGGAGCACCTTTCCCAGTCTCCTTGCATTGGGCAGCAGCAGAAGGGCCCCAGGGTGTGCTGTGGCTCACTTCCCTGCATTGTTGACACTGGTGGCCAGAGAGAGGGAAACAGGAGAGCAGTTAACCACTTTGGGATATATGTTCAGTGCCTGTAAAAAGGTATATGCTCTCTTTCCCCCCACCCCCAAAATCTTTTGTTTCCTAATCAAAAGAATGGGAAATGTATCTTAAAAAAACAAAAACAAAGGGAGAGGAGAGAGGCTCAGGCCTGATTCTCCTTTCATTTGAATCAGTTTTACTCCAAGGTAAGTGTACTACTCTCACTGGAGTCACTCCTGATTACACCAGGCTCGCTGCATTGATTCAGTGGAGTCACTACTGATCTGCACTGCCATAAATGGGAAGAGAAGCAGACCCCATCTTTAATATCAAATTTAAATAATTCTCTCTCTTCTCAAGCTTGATGCCCTATTACAGATTCAGATCTATTTCAGCCAATCTGAAACCATCCGCACAATAGAAGAGTTGTGTGACTGCCACATAGGTTGACTCAACAGTGAGCAGAGCTTCCCCCAACCAGTGGCTGGGCAGGCTGTGTGCACCTTTCAGGCCTCAAACACAGACCCTCGTGGTCCCTCCATAGTAACTCTACCAGGTAAGCCAAAAGGGAGCATTTTGCTGGTCAAATACAAGGAGCTCCCTCTCAGCCTGTCTCAGCTGTAAGTTGCTTTTTGCATCTCTTCTTTGCAGCAGGAAATACTTTCATCTCTCACCCCTGTATTAACAAACTTTGACCCTAAACGATTAGATCTTTGTTCCCGCAACCTCCAAGACTACTTCCACTTGAACCATTCTGCTTCTATTTGAAATAATCTGCTGTAGTAAATGGCAATAAATATCACCGTGATCCTACATGTAGTGTTGCTTTCTGACTGTGAATTTGAAAGACAAGGTTCTCATGATAACAATTAATAATAATGAATAATACTTAATACTTCTGTAGCACCTTTCATCTGAGTATCTGAAAGCACCAAACATTAACTGACTCTCATACTAACATTGCAAGGCAAGTATGATTATACCTGTTTTACATATGGAGAAAATGAGGCATAACGGTTATTTGGCCAGTGGTCATACAGTGAGTCACTGTCACAGCCTGCATTGAAACACAGGTATGCCAACTCCCAGTCCTGTGTTCTAACCACTAGGAAATCTGCCTCCCTGTGTGGGATGTGCAGCAGTCCTGTGTCTACAAAGCCTCCATTATACCTGAGTAGGACTGGCCCACAGTAGGAGGGATGTATTTTGGTGCACATGTCCTCCAGCTGCAGCCGCTCCCCTGGGCTGATGTCATAGTTGTGCTTAGGCTTTGGGTAGCTAACCAGCCAGCCGTAGTCTACGCCCGTCTTTATCTTGCGATACTCATTCTCTCTCTCTAGTTGCTGTTTCTCTGCCTGCTTGATCTGCCAGCCTAGTTCCATCATTAGTGTTTCCACCACCATCTCTGTGGGGTTCCTTTGGGAAATCCGGCTCGGTGGCTCATTCCATCTGAACCAGGAAGCCAGCGACATGCTTCCCCAGTTCTTTTACCTGTAAAGAAAAAACACATTATTGTTAATGCTTTCACTGCATTTGCTGCATCTCTCCAATTTGCGGGACTGGATTTTCCAGAGCTCAGCACCCAGCACCTCCCTACCCAGACCAGTAAGTGCTGCTGGTTGCTGAGCACTTTTGAAAATCTCATCAATAGGGGCCTGATTGTGCCCGGCCTTTGTGCAGATTTGCAGGGGGAGAAGGAAGGTGCAAGGAGACACTGCCCCCCCCCCCCCACTATGCCCATTAAAGGGCCGCGGTCACAATCACAGCGTCTGAGTTTAGAAGAGCCCAGTGCCTGCTGCTTTATTCATTTAACCATGGGGAAGAATAATGCATTAAAGGGAACAGGGGCAGGAGCAACTTCCACTGCCAAACCCCGGCATATTTGAGAGCTGAGAGAGAGGGACTGTGCCCTATAGGACAATTCTCCCCACACTCCCTATGGGACAGAGAGGCTCCACGCCACCCCCAACCTAGGCCTTGAATGTTCCTGCAGTTTTCTTCCAGTAGCAATGGAGCTCTCAGGAGCTGATCAAGTATTGGGGGCAGCTTCACTGGTGCTGATCGAAAGTGGTGTGAATTACAGTAATATCTCACATCTGGCCAACCGAGGATCTGAGGATAGGAAAGTGCTTTACAAAAGTGGCTATGATCATCTCCATTTTACAGATGGGTAAACTGAGGCACATAAAGGCAAAATGATTTGTCCAAGGTCATAGAGTAAGTCGGTGGCAAAGCTGGGACTCTCCTGTACGTACACACATTCTCTCTCTCTCTCTCTCTCTCTCTCTCATGTTTTTAACACATAACCATCACTATGGTTCCTTCTTACCATTCACACCTTCCTGTTCCAGCAAAAGCTTCCACCCCAGGAGGAATTCACGCCAAAGGAGGACAAGCTGTGTTACCGCCCCCACCCTCCCTTGGAGCTTCCACTGGCAGAGGTAGCTCCAGTTTGCAGCCAGAGGTCCCGAGTCCCGCCAGCAGATTGAGGCAGTGTGCTGAATCAGCACATCCTGCGCTCACTCTGGCCACACTCCCTTTTCAGCCTTCTGTGGCCCCCTAGTGGAGGTGCAGATGTAGCCACATCCTGCTAATGACCACAGCATATTATTGTATCTGATGATATATCTTAGTGCCCTTGTCATAAGTAATTCCTCCTAGTTAATGGCAGTGGTTAGCAGACAGCTGGCACCCAGGACTTTGGACAGATTTTTCTTGGCTTAGACACTGAGTTGCTGCCTGACCTTGGGCAAGTTACTTAACCTTTGTGTGCTTTGGTTGTATATCTGTAAAATGGTGACAATGATACTGACCTGCCCCACAGGAGCTTTGTGAGACCTGATAAAATGGGGGACGGGGGTCACACACTCCACTGCTTCTGTCAGCTGAGTTCATTGCATGCACCAGAGGCTCCTTGCATCTCTCCATTCCCCTCACAAGCTCTCCATGTGCTACCCTTCCCCCACTCCCTATTTCAGCTATTCCTTGCACCCCACCACCCTCCCTTATGCCAGGGGTTCTTTGTTTCCCAACTGCTCCCTTCCCCCATACCAGGGTGCCCCATTCTCCCCCTAAAACCCCATGCCAGGGGCTCTGCATGTGTCTCCTTTCCTAGAGGGTTGCACACTTCATTGCTTATCTTGCTTAGGTAGGCAGAGCTGTATTCCTTCCACTCCACTCCCCCTCCCCTGACAATGCTCACTCCCCTCCAGGTCCCTGCTTCCCCCCCATTCCCAAGCCTTAGAGGAAGCATTTTTAGTGGTGGAAGCAGGGACCGAGAAGTAGGCAGGCCACTCACTCAGTGTTAAACTGAACAGTCATTTGCTTTTCTAGGTTATGGTTTTGTCCAGTATTAGATGGGGGATGCCCTTTTGAAGAGAGTATTGCTCTGCACAGATCACGCTGGCGGGGGCGGAGCATCATGCTCTTCAAAAATGGCACCCCCTGTGTAGCGTGACCTTGCACACACTGCACATTTGATAACATACCAGCATGGGCAGGCCCACACCATTCCCAGAAGTACTGGAAATGCCCAGTGTGCCAGGAATGTGTGAATGGCCACCTTACCCAGAAGGGATTGTGGGGAGGGATGAGGAAGTACTACAGCTCAACTACATAAGCAACAAAGTGTATCCCCCCCATCATGGGGCTGGCGAGTATCCTGCCTGTGTAGGGGCAGAAGTGTGGGGGTGCCATGTAATGCCCTGAGAGCAGTGCAACGAAGAAAAGCCACTCGCATGCGGGAACTGGGTTGGGCTGTGTGTCTCTTTGACACTCCTACAAATGGTTTTCCAAGTTTTCTGATTGTCACCAAAATCAAGCGGATTCTGCCCATTGATGCCTAGCACATTCCATGAAGTTCTGGAATTCACCGGATGCGGCCTTCAAAAGTTATTGCGTTGCATACAGACAAACAGAGAAATGCCATCAAGTTGTGTTTAGGGCCTCGCTTTGCTTGGCCAATAACATCTGTGAAGTTCTTTGAGATCCTCAATTGAAAAGCACTGGAGGGACAATTTTGTGACAGTAACGATGGGCTGAAGAAGCAGAGTGCAGGTGGAGATTAGATCTAGGCTCAGCTCTAGAGCCTGGATTTGAGGCTGAATCCTGCCTTTGGGCTCAATAGTACTAAAGTCTTATGAGCTGCCATCGTAAGATTTCAGCACCAAGTAGTAGAAGCCTCACAAGATCAGTTCGTCCCACAAAAGTTCCATCTTCCTGCTTAGCATTTAAGGAACTCAGGCAGCCTGTGCAAGACTTGTAATTGAATCAGTATACCTTATCCCTACTGGTTTTTGCCCACCAGAGGCTGCCCATGCCAACTATAGAAGAATTCAGTGAGTGCCAGTCACCGTCTGCTCAACACAACGGCTGCCTGGTTCCTTACTTGCTATGTGCTGTGTTGTATTCTTGGAATAAAGCCTAAAACTGCTTCAGCTGAACCTGAGTCAGTTGTGAGTGTTGAGAGTTCCACCATGTCATGGAACAAGCTAAGACCAGCCACTCTCATATTTCAGCCACATCTGAAGATAGGTTTGGGATCTGACCCAGAACCAAAACAAGAGAAGCAGGTTTGGAACAGGGCATTCAAATGTGAACACCCTCTCCTATCTAATATACGAAGGGGTTTGGATCTGGGGGTCAGCTCATCCCTAATTATATTATTACTAGTCGCAGTAGTAGTAACCAGAGTGTCATGCAGAGCTTTTGATTTAAACGGAGGAGTTACATGCACTGAGGGAAGGCCCTGGGACCCCCACTGACTTCTAAAAACAGGTGGCCTGACTGTTCTGGTGTGCTGGAACTGTACAAGCAGGCAATATCTGCTATTAATATCAACTATTAACGGAACAGCGAGGGCTGTCCTGGGGGGGAAGTGAAAGCATGCATATGCCTGCACTATTATTTTCAAATTAAATGCAACTGTGTTGCTGGATGTGTTTATATTGTATTTGGGCAGAACATACAACACCAACCAGCTCCTCCTAGTGTAGTCATTTTAACAGCACTCCGTATCGACCATTGTAATGACCATTATTGTTGACACAATAGAGTCCGAAGCAGATGCTCAGAGCATGAAGAAGAGCATGCACAAAACAGCATCTACTATTTCTTCTCCTAACACACTTACATGCCTTGCTGTTTCTGTCCGTTAGCCCTCAGGGATGGGCACAAAGGATATCGGCAGTGGAGGTTACAGAGAGGCTAATGTCAACCAGTTCTAGCTCGGTCAGGAGATGACATGCCATGACTTAAAGGGGCATATGAACCAGGTGATGGGCTTAGGGCCTTGATCCTGCAAAGCACTTGGGACTAACCAAATAATCAGAGGGTGGAGAGATGTTTACATGAAGAAATATTTAAGTCAACACAATGAGCAGGCTCAGTAGGCTGGCCAAAAATTTTTCATTTAAATTTTTTTCCAATGGAAGATTGTTTGCAACAAAATGAAGATTTTCACAGGAAATATCTGCTTTTGTCACCATTTTTTTTTTTAAACAGAAAACTGAAAATTCAAAACCCACATTTTCTTTTAGTTTTTAGCTGAACATTTTGGGGTTCTGTGGTTATGTTTTTTTGATGAAAAAAGTCAAAATTTTCCATGGGGGATTTCCCCCTGCCCCCAACCAGCTTTAGTGCTCAGCAGCTTGCAGGACTAGATTCCAACAGGGTGTTCCTACATCTGTGGATCCAGGCCTAACACTCTGAAAGGGTTTGCCCCCAAAATGAAGAGTATTGCATCATGATCCAAATGTTGTGATGGCACCAGTTAAATATCACAGTGTCATTTATCAGCTTCATCCATTGCTGTGTGAGCAACAAGTAGGGTTGCTAACTTTCTTGTCGCACAAAACCAAACACCCTAGCCCCTCCCCAAGGCCCTGCCCCTTCCCTGGGGCCCCGCCCCCCACTCACTACATTCCCCCTCCCTCGGTGGCTCACTCTTCCCCACCCTCACTCAATTTCACTGGGCTGGGGCTGGGGGTACAAGAGGGGGTGAGGGCTCTAACTGGGGGTGCGGAGTCTGGGGTGGGGCTGAGGATGAGTGGTTTGGAGTGCAGGAGGGGGCTCCAGGCTGGGGGGGTGGGGCCGAGGGATTTGGAGTGCAGGAGGGGGCTGCGGGTTGAGGCATGGGGTTGGGGTGCAGGAGGGGGTGAAGGCTCTCAGCTGGGGCCACAGATGAGGGGTATGGGGTGTGGGAGGGAGCTCTGGGTTGGGGCAGAGGGTTGAGGTGTGGGGGGGGTGAGAGCTCTGGGCTGGGGGTGTGGGCGCTGGGGTGGGGCTGAGGGTTTGGGGTGCAGGAGGGTGCTCCAGGCTGGGGGGGGGGGTCAGGTCTGGGACAGGGGGTTGGGGCTCAGGGTTGGGGCATGGGCTTACCTTGGGCGGCTCCCAGTCAGTGGGGCAGCAGAGGGGCTAAGGCATGCTGCCTGCCTGTCCTGGCACTGTGCTGCGTGCACCCTGGAAGTGGCCAGCAGGTCCGGCTCCTAGGCCATGGTCCAGGAAGATCCACGTGCAGCTCTCGCTTGCAGGCACTGCCCCCCCAGCTCCCATTAGCCGGTTCATGCACGCAGAGCCCCATGACCCCCCACCTAAGAGCTGGACCTGCTGGCTGCTTCCAGGGGGCAGCATGGTTCCAGCCAGGATAGGTAGGGACTAGCATGCCTTAGCGCTGCAAGCCTGGTCGGCAATGCTGACCGGACCCCCCAGGGTCTCTTTTCGACCCTGCTAACAGCATGTTTACAAAAGAAGGCAGGGATTTGGGATGGCTCAGGTTTTGAGTGTCCAATGGGAGGCCTTGACTTCAGATCCTCAGCACTGAAAATCAGTCCCTCGGAGTCTCAAGTTGGGCACCCCAAAATGAAGCCTGGCAGAATTAATGGACACTTCTGAACAATTTAGTCTATTTTTTTTAAAACATAGAAGGCGGCAGCAGCCATGCACTAGCAGAATGAAAGCCTCATAATAGAGCTAGACAAAAATGTTCTGTCAAAATGCTTTCTTTGATGGAAATTTTTTTTTTTTTGGCAAATCAAAATTTTTTATGAAAAGTGTCCATCTGTGTGACAAAAAAATTGGATTTTCATAAAAAGGTAGACAAATTTTCAGCTTTAAGTAACTGAAAACTGGATTTATTTATTTTTTTTTAAACTGAAGCTTTTCTTGGTTTGGGTTTTTCTAATGAAACACACCAAAAATATGAAGAAATTTTTCAATGAAAAGGAAGAAAATTTCATTGAAATTTTTCACAGGGGAAAAACGTAATTTCCTGATGAGTTCTCCCTCATAACCATCTCTTGATCATGGTTGCTAGTAAACTGTACATCTAAGTCCTGACGCTCCATAGATTTACACGGAACATTAATAGGAGGTGAGAGTAGCAGCACAGTAAGTGGAGTTACGAACCAGCAGTGAAGCAGTTAACACAACGTGTAGAGGCGGTATATAATGATTACACATTATAATTCACCTTCCACTTGCATGCTTCAGAACACTATCTTAAGCACTCAGCAAGCTAAGCACCAACACATCCACTCCTCCTCTAGGCAGGAGGACTTACAAGATAATTTCTACCTTGATTTTCTAGGCCAAATTCAAATGTAGCATAAGCTGATGAAGCCCCTAGAGAGAGATGTACCAACTAACACAGGTCTGAATTTGGCCTTATATCTCTATGCTTCTGTTGATGCCTTCATTCAGTCAAAAAACCATTAAAATAAGCAACTCAAACAGTTAAATGACTTAAGAGCACAAATCTCATTGACTTTCAATAGAACATATGATCCTAAATCACTTAGGTGCTTTTGAAAGTCTCACCCGTAAGCTTAGATCTAAAACCTAAAAATGGCAGCAGCCTCAGAAGCCAGGAGAGAAGGAGAATTTCATATCTGAGTTGCAAAGTGACTAAAGCTCTAGTCCCCAGTATAGTGAAAATTACCAAAAGTTCATAATCACTTAGAACTCAAGGTACAACTTGGAATCTCCTCCTAAGTGCTTCTGGACTCCCAGAAGTAGTAGTGGTCAAAGGGCTTTTCTTCTCCATATGGCAAGGAAATTGTTCCAAAAGTGGACCTTGCCTCACTGAGCCACACCTTTGTCACTTCAAGACTGCATTACTGCAAGGTGCTCTATTCAGGGCTACATTTGAAGACCACTTGGAAACTTCAGCTAGGGTGGAACAGTTGTCTGCTTGCTTACTGTTGTGCCAGGTATGGGGCATAATGCACTGTTACTCCATAGACATCACTGGCATCCAATTTAGTATTCAGGTGCAATTCCTGGTGTTGATTTTAATCTAAAAAGCCTTGCATGGTTTGGATCCTGGTTATCTTTGAGGCCACTTCTCTCTTCATGCCTCATCCTGGAGGTTGAGACCAGGTGGTAAGCTTGAGCTGACAAATCTAGATTAGTATATTTAGCATCAGAGTATTCTCTGGGAGGAGCCCCTCAATTTTGGGGCTTGCTTCTTGTGCTTGTCCAGAAATTCACAAGTCAAATGACTTTCAGAGCATGATGTAGATCTATCTATTTATTTACCCCGGCTTTTGCCTGATGAGATAAGCTGGGAGGGTTGGAGTTGTGTTGGCATGGGAGATTTCCAGTTTGACACTACGTCATTTTAAGATGTAATTGTGTATGATTTTCTCCATGGCCCGAAAAGTGCAAGTAATAAAATGAAAAATAAAATAAATACAAATACAGTAGGGAACAAGATCTCTAAGATAACATTTGTGGAGTTCCTAGAACTGCAATTTGTAACGTATGTAAATTCGATCCTAATACAGAAGGACTGGGAAAACATGTTGAAAATACCTAGCTTTGGAAGAACCTTTTTTGGTAAGATCGCCCCATGCTGCAAGGGTTTTGCTCAAAGATCAGTCAACAAATCAATAAAGTCACATTTCCAAAAGTGGAGTCTAGAAGTGTGTTATGCATCAGTACATCAGTATCGGAGTGGGGCACAAACCTGGAAATGGTTTTTACAATTACCTCCCAGTTTCTTACAGCATCTACAAATCTAGGTGATATGATTGTCCATCAATGTGCATGTCACTAAAAGAATCCACACCATTAAAGAAAGGTGCCTCAAGAAGTCTGTTCTTGGGGTCCCAAGTTTGAAAATATTGCAGTCTAATTCTTAGACTCTTCCAGATTCAGAAAATGTGCCACACTGGATCAAACCACTGGTCCAGTATCCTGCATCTAACAGCAACCTGATCCTTCAGAAGACGGTAAAAAACAAAGCAAAGATTGCAAGTTCTGTGGGACAAGGACCACAAGTGTGTGTAAAGCAACACTTACACTTCTGGTGCTCTATAAATAATGATACCCTAACTAGTTGTGCACCCTGTGGTGATTAGTTTATGCCCCGAAGCTTTGATTACCCTTACGTTAGCAAGCAGAACAACAACTATTGGAAATGATCCTGCTCCTACTGAACTCTCATACAGTACAGTGGGAGCAGGAGCCAGTTCCCTTCCTATTAACGATAATGGTAATATCGCCAGGATGACTCCAGTTCTTTCAAGACAGCCTCTCTTACTTTCACATTACCACAGATGGCAATGTCTGCCTGTTGCAGGTCTAGTCCACCTGCATAGGTGACTAAGCTCAGATGAGAATGGTGTGCTGATGGTTCTGAATCCATAACTCCATTACCCTAAAATGCATCTATGCTCTGTTACATACTTAGACGGTATTATTGTATTTGTGAGTTTAGCGTGTGTTCACCACTATGTTATTAAAGGTTAAGATACCTTGACATGATCCAGTGAGAGGCACTGAGGCAAGCTCACTGCTAGCAAAAGTGAATGGCAGAATGAACTGAGATGTTGTAAAGATTTAAATGTCTCTGCACTCTCATTCACATGACTGTGGCAAGTTATATTAAAGAGAAACTCTTCTGCTGTTATTTAGAAAAGCTGCAAATACCTACAACACTCAGCCAGCACCTTCCTCTGATACAGGTTGAGCTGGGTGTCTCATATAACATATGGGTATTTTACCAGCATCTGTTAGCAGCCAACAGGCTAATTAGTGCTATATTCCTGTCAATTAGCCTGTTCTTATTACTGTCTGAGTCTGACCTCACACTGGTATATACGCACCAGTGTACACACAGCCTAGTGAGAAGAGAGCTAGGCCCTGTACGGGTAACTTGTGAAGCTGAACAGATTATGACCTTCCAACATCTTCCAGCTATTTCCATTGCTGGCTGTTTTATTAGAGGCAGCAGGGCCCCTAGTGGATAGAGCAGGAAACTGGGAGTCAGGAAACCTGGGTTTTAATTCCCACTGACTCACTATGGGTATGATCTTGCAATGTGGTGAGCTCTTCTTATGGCCTTCAGCTTTTTGATCTGTTTCAGTGGCTCTTTATCAAAGAGACTAGTGCTGTGAGGGAGTACACCTTTGAAAGGTGTTGCTGTAGCAGGGCATCAGAGCTGTGCCACAAGATGATAATCACTTAGGAAAAGAGTTCAGGCACACTGGCATCAAAGGGAGTTTGGTCTGAGCAAGGACTGCGAGTTGATTTGTCCAGTCCCCACTAAGTACCTAAGTGACTTGGGAGTACAAGTCCCACAGGCTTTCAATAGGGCTTGTAGTCCTCAGTGTCCTAGGTGCTTTTGAAAAATCACACACCCCAACAAGAAGGGTGTAGGGCGGGCAGAGCAGATTACCTGCAATTCACACTGCCTGTTTTCGAACAGAGGGAAAATCCAGTCCAAATATCTCATGCAAAGCTACAGTCAGTGCAAGTTGTCCCAAGATGGTTCTTGTTTGCATGAAGCTGTTTCTCCATCCTCCTCCTTTCTAGTACTGGAAACTGGCCACAAACACTCAGTGGAACTGACAAGCCACCCCCACTCATCCTGCCATTGGTCTTTTCAGCCCAGGGAAAGGACCAGGGGCTCCACTAATTGCAACTGTTTTCAATTTAAAGTTCACACTGGAGCTAATCATTAAGTAACATGAAATGTCTTTTCTATTAGGAAGGACTGGGGCTTACAGTCAGGTTGCAGGATGCTGATGACCAAGGGGGCATCTGTGGTAAATAAAAACAGTGCTGCATCTGGATACAAATCCTTCTGTTGGACAATAAGTCAGTTTTGCTGCTACTCAGAGTAGTCCATTCATGTTTCAGAGAGCTGGGTTTGACCATGCTCAGTTTATAAACTGGTCAAATACTAATAAATTAAAAATATTAAACTGTTCATAAAAATCTCCACTCCAGAAGTAGTGTAGAGTTTCGGGAATTTTGCCTATTCAACTCTATATTTCCTTTTGGAAATAACACCTTCTCCTCAGAGTTGACCATGTTTGACATCAGATAGTATATTTTACATGGTTGCTTTTTCAATGTACATGTATAACTATACCTGTATCTAGATGTACATGTAACTGGATTATACAATACTTCTATACATTGCTGGATGTTAATGTTGGCCTAATGGGTGTTTCCTTAATTGTCAGTGATTGCATTCAGAGGAAATGCCATTGAGTAACCTTAGCTGTAAACTAACAGCCCTTTCTGTGTAGGAATTTCCTTGTATTTTTAATGATAAATAAAATGAAGTCTCCTAACCTGCCTCTCAACACCACTTATGTGCTCTGACTCACCAACTGCCCCTGGATTTCTTTCCCCCCCACCCTCTTGTGTCCTGCTTCTATATGTTCCAGGCCTCTCTCCCCATCCTTTTCCCACTCCATCCCCTAAATCTCCACCAGCTCCCTGTGATTGCCTCCATTCCTCTTCCAAGTCTCCCTCCCTTGACTCCCTCAATGTTCCCCCTTGTGCTCTTTGTCTCTGGCTCCCTGTTCCACCCTTAAACATTTATAAATATAAAGATGTAGAAGAGGAAGATCCAGGAAGGGAGGAAATCAATAGGGGAGCTAATGCAGACAATGAACTGAGGAGCCAGGAAAGTACCAAGCCCATGTGTGTTGTGGCTAGGGTGACCAGGTGTTCAGTTTTCTACTGGAACACCTGGTTAGAAAGGGATCCTGGCAGCTCCAGTCAGCACCGCTGACCGGGCTGTTGACTGTCCAGTTGGCAGTGCCATGCAGCAGGGCTGAAAGGCTCCCTGCTAGCCGCCATGCAGCACAGCTCCCAGGAAGCAGCAGGCACGTCCTCCCTCCAGCTCCTAGACGTAGGGGCAGCCAGGGGCTTTGTATGTTGCCCCCGCCCCAAGTGCCGTCCCCGCAGATCCCATTGGCTGGGAACTGCAGCCAACGGGAGCAGCGCCCCCTCCAGTACCCCAAGCCCCGCATCTCTGGCCCTACCCCAGAGCCCGCACCCCCAGCCAGAGCCCTCACCCCCTCCAGCACCCCAGCCCCAAGCCAGCCCGTTGAAAACGAGCGAGTTAGTGAGGTTGGGGAGAGTGAGCAACAGAGGGAGGAGGGATAGAGTGAGCAGGGTGTAGGGCCTTGGACAAGGGGCGGGGAATGGGTAGGGCCTCAGAGGAGGGGCGGGGCAGTGGGCAGGGCAAGGGTGTTCAGTTTTGTGCAAGTAGAAAGTTGGCAACCCTAGTTGTGGCTTCCTAGGTCAGCTACCTACCCTTCCCCCAGACCCACTACTGAGCTGTGGTATACATTTCTTTGACTAGCTAGCAGGCTATTCTGACTGCAGGCTGCACATATAGACAGACAGACCCTTATCCCCTTCAGGGTCCTAGAGATCAGTCATGCTCAACCCAGTCTGACAAACTTGCTAAGTTTTGTTAGAAGATGTCTGCTCTGTTGTCAATCACAGGAGGTTTATCAGTTGGAGAATGCGCTTCCATGGCAGAAAGAAGAGTTCAGCAAGCAAAGTTCTCCCTTTCTCCCTGACACCATGTCCTTGCCTACAACACCAACAAAAGGGGGCATGAATCAGTGTTCATGTCGCACTCCCGGTCACTACCTGGCCTGGGACAGGAAAGCTAATCATCTAACCAGCAGACAAAATTTGGTGATGAATCCTGATCACATGCCACTTGAGGCACGTTGTACATACACTAAGAAGAAGACAGCAACAAACAAAATGGAGGGAGGAGGCAGAAGGAGAGACTGGCAGTCAAATTGGGTTAAGCAGGGCTTGGATCTTGGAGGGGCACATTGTCAAACTTACTATAGAGTCCTATTGATAGCTGCTTTCAACTACCTGAAAGGGGGTTCCAAAGAGAATGGATCTAGACTGTTCTCAGTGGTAGCAGACAACAGAACAAGGAGCAATGATCTCAAGTTGCAGTGGGGGAGGTTTAGGTTGGATATTAGGAAAAACTTTTTCACTAGGAGGGTGGTGAAGCACTGGAATGCATTACTTAGGGAGGTGGTGGAATCTCCTTCCTTTGAAGGTTTTAAGGTCAGGCTTGACAAAGCCCTGGTTGGGATGATTTAGTTGGGGATTGGTCCTACTTTGAGCAGGGGGTTGGACTAGATGACCTCCTGAGGTCCCTTCCAACCCTGATATTCTATGATTCTGTGATCATCAATCCAACTGTCCTCTGAACAGCAACTGTGTTAAATCTGGAGACTAAATTCAATCACTGACATCTCAAATGGGAGTTTTAATCCTGCTTTAAGTGAAAAGCTCAGCACAGCCCTAATTATGAAGTTGCTACTGACGCCTCTGTAATATTAATTATATAACATGCCATACAATTGTAATAAAAATATCTGCTTTCTTCCTCCCATAGTTTTCAGTAGAATGAACTACATCAAAAGTTTTCCACTTTTTCCATACGGGGACCTCTTTTTCCATACCAGGGCCCCCAGCACCACCACCCCTTCCCATCTAGCCAAGATCCTCCCACCTTTATACTTAGCAATAGGGGAAGGGCAGAGTGATTATGACCTCCTGATACCTATTTGCAACCACCTTGGAGGTCATGACCGCAGTTTGAGAAGCCAATCTATGTAATAAACCATAAAAATGGAAGGAAAGTCTTGTACTTAAGAGGCAAGATTGGAAGTCAGGAAACCTGGGTTATATTCCTGGCTGTGCCACAGACTCCCTGTGTGATTTTGGACTAGTTGCTTAACCTCTCTGTTTCCTCATTGGTAAAATGGGCATAATCATATGTATCTATCCCACAGGGATGTTGTGAGGCTTAATTCGTTAGTGCCGTAAAGCACATTGACCTTCTCACCTACAAAGCAGGACAAATATAATGAGTTATGCAACATCTTTCGTGTTCCCGACAAGTGGAATTAAAAGGCATAATTCTTGCGCACATTTCAGTTATTCTGTTTTGTACCACAGTGGACAAAATATTGTTTGTTTTGCTTTACAAGCTGGACAATCCAAGTGTTATGGAGGAAACAAGATATGGGATACAAAGGGAATTGTCAAAGTAATTAACAGATGTCAGAGGACATGACCTGTTTCAAATACCAGGGAGGTTTGGATAACTGAGGTACCTGTAAGTGTAACACTGTAAGGCCATGTCTACACTAAGGACGCTACAGTCACACAGTTGTAGTGCTGCAGCTGTGTTGCTGTAGGTCCATATTGTAGAGGCTTCCTACATTGGTGGAAAGGGTTTTTCCATCACTGTAGTTAATCCACCTCCCAGAGTGGCGGTAGCTCGGTTGATGAAAGAATTCTTCTGTAGACCTAGCCATATCTATACTGCGGCTTAGGTCAGGTTAACTTTGGCATTCAAGGGTGTGGATTTTTCACATTTGATATAGCTAAGTCAATTTTAAGTGTAGACCAGGTCTAAGTGAAACATATTTATTGTCAGTCTTCCTGGCTATAGGCTTTGCAGGGCTGTAAATAGTCTGACATGATTTCTAGGGATGAGCTAATTCGAAGGTGACAGTTTGGAATGCTAGCAGTCGACTTCCAGGTAAGGACCTATCCTCCCATCCCTTTCTTACATGAGTAGTGCTTACTGACTCAAGTAGTCAGTAACATCAATGGAACAAGTCAACGTCAGGATTGGGCCCTGCCATTATATTAGGTTGCTTTTGATAGAGATGTGACATGACTGACAGTAACTTTCAGCGGCATGTGATGAGTACATTTTTAGCTCCAAGTACAGCATATCATTTTTGTATTTTATATTATGGAGTAGATGTACATACACTGAACAGAGGACCTGGCCCAGTGTATATTGTACCGCTTAAAGGGTAATTTAAGGGAGAACAAGAAAATCTTACACAAGGTGCTGTGAGATAAAAGGCTAAACACAAACCAGGGGATATAAAGACATCATAATTTCTTCCAAGATGCATACTACAACTGTGTTGTATTTTCTACATTTCATGGCACCCACAAGATTATGTAAGGAACCTTTTTATAAAATTAAAAGCATATGACCTTCCCTATGATTGTATAATTTCTGAAATATTTTGATTCCTAGAGATTTGTTGTTACAAAAGAAAAACTTTTTTCAATGTGTTTTCAACATACACTTTAATTACAAGAGAGTAAAGGAACATGACATGGACTGTGACAGGAACACTGCAACGGTCATGATCAGAAGTTATAGAGAAAGCATGTGTTTTGGCTGATTATGGGAAAATATAACAAGGACCATGTGCTACTAAGCAGAAAAAAAAAATATATCTACTCCAGATCTACAGCTGATGTAAGAGCCATAGTTCCATTGACTTTAATGGAAGTCCATTGTGTAAATCCACATAATTCAAATGAAGCCAAGAGTTATGTTGATTTACAGCAGCTAACCTTTATATGTCAAATAAAAAAAGCCAACAGAGTAGATCCCTATGGCTAGGAATCTCCACAAAAGCTAACCTTTATGTTATCTGCAGAAGCAAAAGGGTTTTTGTTTTGTTTTTCACAATTTGCTTCAAATGCATAATAGCATTTCAGTCTGCCTACCTATCAGAGCAAATCAGGTTCATCTGCCAAGACCCAGAACTATTTTCATGCCAATTTCCCACACAGACTTCAAGCACTAAACATTTTCTAATGCAAACCACAATAAACAAACAAATAAATAATACAAATGATATCAGTGGAGTGGTTTAAACCTAATAAGTCAGGAAGTTCAGAATTAAGACAAACACCCTTTCCTTAATTCAGCCTCCTGGGCCAATTGCATAATGTTGATGTTTGCTGCTTAAGGGCTGCCATATTTTACCCAAGAAGTGGCTGCATGTCTGGGATGGAGCAGGTAATCACTAGATTCATATATCTTAAGTCCAGAAAGGATCATGTAGTCTGTCTTCCTGCATAATACAGACTATCAAATTGCACCCAGTTATGCCGTAAATAAGAGGTAAACAAAGCCCGTTGCCAACTGTGTCCACATATCTACTCAGGGGATACCATCATAGGGCCTAATCACATCAGCCACAATATCAGAGGCTCTTTCACCTGCACATCTACCAATGTGATATATGCCATCATATGCCAGCAATGCCCCTCTGCCATGTACATTGGTCAAACTGGACAGTCTCTACGTAAAAGAATAAATGGACACAAATCAGATGTCAAGAATTATAACATTCAAAAACCAGTTGAAGAACACTTCAATCTCTCTAGTCACTCGATTACAGACCTAAAAGTGGCAATTCTTCAACAAAAAAACTTCAAAAACAGACTCCAAAGAGAGACTGCTGAATTGGAATTAATTTGCAAACTGGATACAATTAACTTAGGCTTGAATAGAGACTGGGAGTGGATGGGTCATTACACAAAGTAAAACTATTTCCCCATGTTTAACCCCCCCCCCCCCCCCGTTCCTCAGACGTTCTTGTCAACTGCTGATTATCACTACAAAAGGTTCCCCCTTCCCCCCTCTCCTGCTGGTAATAGCTCACCTTAAGTGATTGATTGTTTCATGTTCTCTACGTATATAAATCTCCTCACTGTATTTTCCACTGAATGCATCCGATGAAGTGAGCTGTAGCTCACGAAAGCTTATGCTCAAATAAATTTGTTAGTCTCTAAGGTGCCACAAGTACTCCTTTTCTTTTTGTGAATACAGACTAACACGGCTGCTACTCTGAAAAGAGGTAGAAAGGAATCCCGCTGGAACACATACCATGAGCAACATCTCTTTCCTGTCATTTTGTAGCTTATCTAATTTTAAAGATATGTTCAAATAATGTTAAGGATCTGGTGTAAATCCACAATACAAAAGGATTTCAGAATTAAAACTAAATATATATCCCTGACTCACCCATTGTTAATCCTTAGTTATTGTAACAGTATTCCTTAGCCACAAAAGCGTGAGTCAAGGATGTAACTTCAGCTCAGGAATCCCTTGCATTGTGGTTTATACCACAGGCTTATTTAAACATAACACATTATCTTCATATTAAATGAACAGAGCTATTGCTCATGCACTGTGGCCTCGAATTACAAATTCTTATATCAATGGATCTGTTAAGGTTAACAGAGTTTCCTATCGGGGGTAGCGGTGTTAGTCTGTATCCACAAAAACAACAAGGAGTCCGGTGGCACCTTAAAGACTAACAGATTTATTTGGGCATAAGGTTTCGTGGGCTAGAACCCACTTCATTAGATGCATGGAGTGAAAATTACAGATGCTAACATTAGTAGATGTGCAGGTGAGAGGACCAACCACATCAGCCACACCATCAGAGGCTCATTCACCTGCACATCTACTAATGTGATATATGCCATCATGTGCCAGCAATGCCCCTCTGCCATATACATTGACCAAACTGCACAGTCCCTATGTAAAAGAATAAATGGACACAAATCGGACATCAGGAATGGTAACATACAAAAGCCAGTAGGAGAATACTTCAATCTTCCTGGACACTATAACAGATTTAAAAGTAGCTATACTTGAACAAAAAAACTTCAGAAACAGACTTCAAAGAGAAACAGCAGAACTAAAATTCATTTGCAAATTTAACACCATTAATTTGGGCCTGAATAGGGACTGAGAGTGGCTGGCTCATTACAAGAGCAGCGTTCCCTCTCCTGGAATTGACACCTCCTCATCTATTATTGGAAGTGGACTACATCCACCCGGATTGAATTGGCCCTGTCAACACTGGTTCAACTTGTGAGGTAACTCCCTTCTCTTCATGTGTCAGTATAATAATGCCTGCATCTGTAATTTTCACTCCATGCATCCGATGAAGTGAGTTCTAGCCCACAAAAGCTTATGCCCAAATAAATCTGTTAGTCTTTAGAGTTTCCTATATTATTTCTATATTCCCAGCATAGACCAGACTATGTGCTATGAATATGCAGATGGGATGGCACGAACTCTATAACCAATCCATCATCTGGAAAGTTCTGAAGGGATATTTTATTCACAACAGATACCATAGTGGCATATGGTGGGAATATATATTCACAGGAGCATGTGTATCTGTGTACAACAGAGCCACCATCATGAAACTAATAAAATTCCTACTGAAAATATTTACTGTGGGCTAAATCCTGAAGATCTCACTCACTCCCACACAGACAAAACTCCTAGATTACTACATGGGAATTTTGCCTGTGTAAATATTGCAGGATATTGGGCTCAGTCTCAAAGTTTGGTGTAGTACAGTAGCTGCTTAAAAATACATATTGATATGAAATTAGTGCTCACGACAACAATGCCAGTTTTCCAGCACTGAAAACTGAACTCCTCTCTCCATAGAACAAGTACAGAAAAGACAAAAGCAGGCAAGCTTCCCTTACTCTGTAAAACCCATTTAGTCCCGAGCTTCTCTGTAGAGAAGGCTATCAATGATGCTCATTATGACAGCCGTACCTGTCCACTGAGACTCCAAGCAGCCTTCCAGGAGGTAACTGCTCTTGGTCATTACCAACCTTTGCTGAAACTAAATTGAGGTATTTAGCACTGAGAGCAGAATGTGTGCCTCCATTACACTGGAATAAACGCAGAATAACACAACTGATTTCAGTGGAATTATTCTGGATTTACCCAGATGTAATTGAGAGCAGAATTTGTTCCGGAGTGTGTAAAAAATACCAGCTGCTTACAGTTCTGCACACACATCTTGATCTGAACAATACTTAGAAGCTAACATTGCTTTTCTCTTGTGTTCCTTTTCTTTATATGTACCCTGTTACCCCATGCTTAAACCACCATCTTAGTGACCACTATTTAAATTAAGTTCAATTATAACATCTGAGCTGGTAACCGATGTTCTTCTGAAAATACCAGAAGATCACAGAGCCTGATCCAATCCTTATTAAAATCAGAGGAATTATTCACATTACTTTTAAGGGCTTTGGATCAGACCTACAGTTTTTATGGACAGAGAACTCTGTTTTTTTAATTTTCAATTAGAGGATGATATAAGATACTATGATGAAGCACATATAAGTCCTAGATAGACAGACATATACTTTCATTTTAAAAACAGCCGAGGGTTAGTTTAAAAAAAAGCATAAAAGCATATGATATTTTACTACCCTCATCTCACTAAGTGACAGCACAACAAATATTTTAGGACCTAATTCTTCACGTGTCACTCCAGTTTTACAGGTGTAGTCATTGCCACAGAGTCTGGTTGAGTTATGCCTGCGTAAAACTGGAATTACTGGGAAGGGAATCAGCCTCCTAGTTTTTAAATTGTGTTTTAAATAAGCACGGCATCCGGGGAAACGACCAAAACAAGCACAGTGGTATACCAAGATTTGATTTCAAGTGGATGCGTGACCCCTTGTAATGACTGTCACAACAGTCAATGGATGGTCTGTGACAGAGGCTGCCCAGTGAATTCTAACTCATTTTCCTGGTAGAATTGCCGCAGTTAAATGTAACTTTGCTTGATTTCAAGACTGCAGTAGTCTCGAGTCACTTGTTTGTGCTCGTTTATTCCCCGGAAGGTGGCAAGTCAAATACAAACGAACCTACTCCGGGCACTTTCTAAGCCAAGTCAGTGGTAAATGCTGACCGCCAATTTCGAAACTCCTAAAGGCGGCTGAGGGGGAGCAAGAGAGGAACATACCTCCAACCAGAGCAGACCGCGTCCCCGCGCTCCGGGCAAAGGAAAAGCCCCGCAGGCTCCGTCCAGCGCCCTAACCGAGCTTCCGTGCGCGGAACACGCGGCAGCACCCAGCCCGGACACCAGCCCGGCCTCTGGGGCCAGCTCCCACCGCTCCCCTGGGTTGTGCTGCCTGCCGGGGACGGGCCGCCTTTTAGAAGCGCTCCAGCTTCCCCGCCCCTGGCACCTGCCCAACCCAAGCCGCCGCCCCCGGGTCCCACCGCCGCCACTGCGCTGCCTGCCGCTGCAGCCCCCGGGCTGCCACCGCGGAGGGGACCCAGCCCCGCCCGAGGCACGTGCCCCGGCTGGCACCCGCCGAGAAGTTGGGGAGCGATGGCCGGGAGCCAGGCAGGGCCGCTCCGCCGGGCGCTCCCCGGAGGACACGGCCCGGGGGGGACAGTGCCCTGGCTGCCCCCAGCCGCGACCTCCGGCAAGGCGGGCTAGCCCCGGGCACGCCAGCGAGAGCCGGGCGCTGGGCAGGGCAGGCCGGCGGGCACCCCCGCCGCCCGCGTCGGCAGGCTGGACACACCGTCCCGGTCCCGGGACTCTGCCCCGCCGCGCTCCTTACCCGGGCCGGGCCGCGGCGGGTCTCGGGCGAGGAGCGGGGGCGCCCGGAGCCGCGCGGCGGGAAGCCCGGGGGCCAGGGGCGCGGCGCGGCGCCCGGCGGCAGACTCCGAAGTGACCGGCGGGACAGGCGGGAGGCGCTGCCGGGTCGCCGCGGCGGGCGGGATCAGCCTCCGCTGAGCGCCCGCCCCGCCCCCCCAGCTCCTGAGCGGCGGTTGCCATAGAGACCGAGCTAAGCCAAGGTGGCTGAGAGCGGGGCTGGGCCGGGAGGAGCCGCGGGGCGGGGCAGGGCGTGGGGGTGAGGCCGAGCTCGCGGGAGCGCGGGGCCACCTGCTCCACTGGCTGTCAGGGGGGTGGCCCCCAGTCCTGCCCCACGTGGGGCCCGCCAGCTTCTGATCTGACAGCTCGGCTCGGTGCCACGTGGCCCTGAGAGCGGGGGCCCGCGCGCCGCTTCCCCGGAGCCGCTGCAATCGCCGCCCCGGCTTGGCGTTACTCGCTCTGCGGCCACCCGCCTCGCAAGACTCCTCTGTGGTCTCGTCCCCACAGCTCAGCGCCCTCCTAGGCCTGGACGCGGCGGCCAGGGGTCCGGGTCCAGCGGCTCGGGTCCGCCCATGGGACCATGTGTAAAGTTCGCGTCCGCATGCAAACACTCCCGAAGTCTGGAAATGCTCAGAGCCAGGGGGTTTGGTTTGAGACCATCTCTAAATTCCCCAGCAGTCTGGGAGAAAGAGACGCTAATTTATTGTTACCATCTGTTGCCAAATTTCTAAGGCACGGGTTACCTTGGCATGAAGTCTGCATCGCCAGCGTAAGTCTTAATAAGTCAGGCCCCGCAGCTGGAGCTTCAATATACAGTGATAAACTTTGGGGCATGGAGTCTGGAATTTTTCAGAGTAAATTGATACCATTTTGAATCCAGGGTGTTTAATAACACACAGCTACGGCTGTGCGAAATGCAGCACTGTCAGGTCACAGCAGTTAGTACAAATCTTTTATTGGTGGTGGGTCCTGGGGACAGAGACGGGATGGGCTGGTAGGGATGGTTGAGAGGCAGAGGTTGAGGGATGATGGCCTGGAAAGGCGGGTGTGTCTGGAAGGGATGGGGGAAATGGACAATGACATCTAAATGATTGTGATTAGATAAAACATTTCTGTATCACTGTACATTTACTCAGGGTGGGAAGAG
Organism: Chelonia mydas; assembly: GCF_015237465.2. Taxonomy (NCBI): domain Eukaryota; kingdom Metazoa; phylum Chordata; order Testudines; family Cheloniidae; genus Chelonia; species Chelonia mydas. The sequence goes on along the minus strand of NC_057851.1, from coordinate 162,578,291 downwards.
GATCTTTGTGTCCCTCTTGCTTACTCCCTCATGCTGGAGCCAGGTTGAATCTGGCTCATAGAAACAAATACTTCTCTGCCCCAAAGAACTGGCTAAAACAAACACAGGCAAGAGACGGAGCAACAGTTCAAAATAGGGAGAATCTCAGGATAACTGATGAGATGAAGGTGGTTTCTTGAAGATGGAAGATGGGATTAAAGGTGCATGGCAGATGAAAGCAGTGAGGCTGTTCCTGGCAAAGAGCAGCATGATACAGAAGGAGGGAGTGGGAAATGGAGAGGAAGAAGGCAATAAGGCAAGAGAATTGGAAGAGAGCAGGGAGTGAGAAGGGAAGTGGAGGAATGACAGCAGAGGTGAGAGTGGGGGGGGGGGGAAGATAACGTAGGGCCTAGTAGCTGAGTACAAGGAGCTGGAATGTGATGTGGTTGGAGATGGGAAACCAATGGAGGGTTTCATGGAGTGGAGGGTGGTGATATAGTCGGAGTGCAAAGAGAGGAAAGGTGACTTAGGCAGTAGTGGTGGGAGGGTGAGGGACAAGAAGTGACCAGACTTAGCAGAAAACCAACTATGGGGGCAGGAGAGAGGAGTCAAAGGAGAAACTGAGATTGCCTGGGAGTCAGAAAAAAGAATAAAAACAACTAGGAGTACGTCTACAGTATGAAATTATTTTGAAATTATTCTATTTGAATTTTTGGAAGCAATTTTATACATTTGGTCTTCTGTGTCCCCACTAAAGCGTGTGAATTCAGCGGAGTGCGTCCACAGTTCCGAGGCTAGCATCAAATGTCGGAGTGGTGCACTGTGGGTAGCTATCCCACAGTTCCCGCAGTCCCCGCCGTCCATTGGAATTCTGGGTTAAGCTCCCAGTGCATGATGGGGCAAAAACATTCTCACGGGTGTTTCTGGGCGTGTGTCGTCAATTGCTCCTCCCGCCGTGAAAGCTACGGCAGACAATCGTTTCGCGCCTTTTTGGCGTGCAGACGCCATAGTGCTTTCAGCAGTTGGTGCACCGCTTCTCTCCTGATACTATGAATCCACCTCACATTTCCTCTCGTCTTTCTATGTAATCTCTATAAGTATCTACTCTTTCTCTTCCTCATTGACCGCTTCCGCTGCCAACTCTGCTCGGCCATCGTGAACTGAGCAGCACAGCTTCCACCGCCAACTCTGCTCTCCTACTCTTGCTGCGTTACCGAGCTTCTCTATGTTATCTGTCCTGGGCTCCCACCTCTGTGAAAGCTTATAGAAGACAACCATTTCCCGCCTTTTTTCAGCTACCGTGAACCGAACAGCACCTCTTCCACTGCCACTCTGCTCTCCCCTATGTTTCACGCCCCTTTTCCAAGATTACCCATGCAGGCGCCATAGCGTGGCAAGCATGGAGCCCGCTCAGATCTCCACTGCAGTTTTGACCATTGCAAATACCTCGAGCATTATCCAGCAGTATGTGCAGTACCTGCAAAACCAGGCGAGGAAGCAACAACAGCACGATCACTATACTGATGAGGACTTGGACACCCACATTCCTAGAAGCACGGCATGTAGCGATTGGGAGATCATGGTGGCATTGTGCCAGGTTCATGCTGTGGAACACCGATTCTGGGCCTGGGAAACAAGCACAGACTGGTGGGACCGCATAGTGTTGCAGGTATGGGATGATTCCCAGTGGCTGCAAAACTTTCGTATTCATAGGGCTACTTTCATGGAACTTTGTGACTTGCTGTCCCCTGCCCTGAAACGCAAAGACACCAAAATGAGAGCAGCCCTCACAGTTGAGAAGCGAGTGGCCATACCCCTGTGGAAGCTTGCAACGCCCGACAGCTACCAGTCAGTCGGAAATCAGTTTGGAGTGGGCAAATCTACTGTGGGGGCTGCTGTGCTGCAAGTAGCCAACGCAATCATTGACCAGCTGCTATCAAGGGTAGTGACTTTGGGAAATGTGCAGACCATTATGGATGGCTTTAATGTGCTGGGGTTCCCTAACTGCGGCAGGGCGATAGATGGAATGCAAATCCCTATCTTGGCCCCAGAACACCGGGGCAGCCAGTACATAAACTGCAAGGGGTACTTTTCCATGGTGCTGCAACCACTGGTGGATCACAAGGGACGTTTCACCGACATCAACGTGGGATGGCTGGGAAAGGTGCATGACGTTCGCATCTTCAGGAAATCTGGCCTGTTTGAACAGCTGCAGGAAGGGACTTACTTCCCAGACCAGAAAATTACTGTTGGGGATGTTGAAATGCCTATAGTTATCCTCGGGGACCCAGCCTACCGCTTAATGCCCTGGCTTATGAAGCCATACACAGGCACTCTGGACAGTAGTAAGGAGCAGTTCAACTATAGGCTGAGCAAGTGCAGAATGGTGGTAGAATGTGCTTTTGGACGTTAGAAAGCGCGCTGGCGCAGTTTACTGACTCGGTTAGATCTCAGCACAACCAATATTCCAATTGTAATTGCTGCTTGTTGTGTGCTCCACAATATCTGTGAGAGTAAGGGGGAGACGTTTATGGCAGGGTGGGAGGTTGAGGCAACTCGCCTGGTGGCCAGTTTCGCACAGCCAGACAACAGGGCGATTAGAAGAGCGCAGCAGGGCGCGCTGCACATCAGAGAAGCTTTGAAAGCCAGTTTCATGACTGGCCAGAGTATGGTGTGACAGTTGTGTTTGTTTCTCTTGAGGTTACCTGCCCCCTGTATATATGAAAGGACATAAAGTCACAATTGTTTTAAAACTGTTCTTTATTATTTGTTGCACAAAACATTGAGAGAAATTAGAAGGTAGACCGGGGGGAGGGGGCCGGGTATTGGGTTAGGGGGGTGGAGGAGGAGGGAAGGACAAGTCTAGAAACCAAATCAAAATTTCGGATATGCCAGCTTTCTGCTGCTTGTGCAATCCTCTGGGGTTGAGTGTGTGGGTCCCCGTAGCCTCCCCTCCCACCCCTGTGTTCTTGGGCGTCTGGGTGAGGAGGCTATGGAACTTGGGGAGGAAGGAGGGCGGTTATACAGGGGCTGCAGCAGCAGTCAGTGGTCTTGCTGCCTTTCCCGCATTAGATCCACCATACAGCAGAGCATGTCAGTTTGCTCCCCCATGAGCTTGACCATAGCATCCTTCCTGCTCTCATCGCGCACATCCCTCCTCTCTTCGTATTCATGTAACCCTTTACGGGACTCCGCAATTGTTTGCCTCCACGTATTCAGCTGGGTCCTATCAGTGTGGGAGGACTATATGAGCTTGGCGAACATGTCATCCTGAGTTCTTTTTTTCCGCTTTCTAATCTGGACCAGCCTCTGGGACGGAGTAGATAGGGGCCGCCTTGAAACATTTGCACCTGTGGGAGGAGAAAAAGGGAGGGCAGTATTTTAAAAGATACATTTTAGAGAACAAAGGGGACACTCTTTCTCCGTGAAACAGGCAATTCATAGTACACAGCACATGTTCTTTCTGTACAAGGTCGCATTTTGCCTCTTATACTGAAGTGCCTGCCACTTTGGTGTGAGTAAGCCATCACATGCGGCCGGGCAACAGAATTTAGCTTGCAGGCAGGCATGGTAAGCCCTAGGGGCACGCAGGGTTCTGCTTCTTCCACATTCATTTCAATGCTTTCAAACTGCTGGGCCCCCTTTCCCATAGCAAGCAATGCCTGGTGGGTTTGCCATATAAAAGGAGGGCCTGTGGGCTCTCTGGGATGATCGCTTCACACAACACCCTCCCCCAACACCCACCGCATGGCTCCGATGGGGCTCTGAGCAGGGATGAGCCCTTTAAACTTAACACGAACGGCCCAGCATGGCTGGGTTTTCCCCCACCCCCCACCACATGGCTCTGATCAAGCTCTCACCCACTAGAAGTGCCTTCTCCAAGATCATGGTCCGGGAGCCTGCCTTGGGAGTGGGAGGAGGCTATTGACTCCACCGTTAAAAATAGTTCCTGGCTAGGGGGAAAAACAGATTCCGCACTTGCTGCCTGTGCACTGTCCTCCTCCTCCTCCTCTTCGTCCTCCAAAAACTCATCCTCCTCACTTTGTGCAACTCCCCCCTTGCATGTGTCCACGGACAGTTGTGGGATAGTGGTGGTGCCACCCCCCATAATTGCATGCAGCTCACGGTAGAAGCAGCATGTATGGGACTGTGACCCAGAGCGCCCGTTCGCCTCCCTGGCTTTTTGGTATGCTTGCCTGAGCTCCTTGATTTTTGTACGACACTGCTCTGTGTCCCTGGAGTAGCCTCTTTCCGTCATGGTCCTGGAGACTTTAGCATATGTATTTGCGTTTCTTTTTTTGGAACGTAGTTCTGCCATAACAGATTCATCTCCCCAACATGTGATGAGATCCAGTACCTTCCATTCGGACCATGCTGGAGCTCGTCTGCAAATCCGGGACTGCGTGGTGTCTTGTGATGGTGGACTCTGCATGGTCGCCTGTGATGGTGGACTGTGCTGATGGTCACCTGTGCTGATGGTGACCAAACAGGAAATGAAATTCAGAAGTTCCCGGGGCTTTTACTGCCTACCTGGCTAGTGCATCGGAGTTGCGAATTTTGTCCAGAGCGGTCACAAGGGAGCAGTCTGGGATAGCTCCCGGAGGCCAATAATGTCGAATTGCGTCCACAGTAGCTGTAACCTGGAGCTGCGATCTCAATTGTAGCGCTACTCCACTTGCCAAGGTGGAGTATCTAAATCGGATTAAAGAGCCCTTTAAATCGAAAAAACTGGTTTGGTCGTGTGGACGGAATCAGTTTTATTTCAAAGTAACTCGGCTAATTCCGAAATAACCGCGTACTGTAGACCAGGTCTAGGAGTCCTTGTGTCACTTAGAGACTAACTAATTTATTTGGGCATAAGCTTTCATGGGTAAAAACCCACTTCATCAGATGCATGGAGTGAAAAATACAGTAAGCAGTATATATATTACAGCATATGAAAAGATGGGAGTTGCCTTACCAAGTGGGGATCCAGTGTTAACGAGGCCAATTCAATCAAGGTGGAAAAAGAGTGGAGTTCTCAGTGGAGTCAGATGAGAACAAGAGTCTATTAATCATCATCAAGCACCTTGTACTGTGTGCAGGGAAGGCACAATAGGTAAATATGAAACAAAGGGAGAAGAATATGGCTTGTCACCATCCCATGCAGATTAGCTCTCACCTTCTCTATGCCACAGACCATTTATGGCATCACACAGCTGACTGAAAATTCATTAAGGAGCCAGTCCTTTTCGTTCCATCCCCCCGCCCCCCCCGCCCCGGCTCTCCTGCTGGTAATAGCTCATCTTAAGTGATCACTCTCCTTACAGTGTGTATGATCACACCCATTTTTTCATGTTGTGTGTGTATATAAATCTCCTCACTGTATTTTCCACTGAATGCATCCGATGAAGTGAGCTGTAGCTCACGAAAGCTTATGCTCAAATAAATTGGTTAGTCTCTAAGGTCCCACTAGTACTCCTTTCCTTTTTGCGAATACAGACTAACACGGCTGCTACTCTGAAACCACTGAAGTCAGTGGCCAAACTCCCATTGACTTCATGGGGAGCCACACCAGGCCAAATAATCACTGAGCCCAGGCCCTGATTCAGGAGAGCATCCCTGTTCAGGATATCATTTAAGCATATGTGGGACTTAAACATGTGCTTGACTTTAAGCATATGCTTATGTGCGGTCTTGAACAGGGATGGATTTAAGCACATGCTTAAGTGCTTTCCTGAATCAGGGCCCAAATTGTGAAGTCCTTACTCATTATCTACGTAGTACTTACTCAGGCAAAGTGCCCAGTGGAGATTTGGCCCAATGTATATATCACTACAGGGAAGTGGTTCTGAGGATATGAATAAAGCAAAAGAAAGAGACTGGATGGCCAAAGGTTCAGAGCAGACCAGCTAGGCAGTCCCCTGGTTGAGCCCTGTAACAATATATATTACAGATGAAATTAAAAACATGATGAGGTTTTTTTATTAAATGCTGTTTATTATTAGATCGACTACCACAAGCAGACTAACACAGAGATTAGCAGAGTCTTCTGCTCTAATTAATCAGGGAGGATTATGTATCTGTCCTCAACCTCAACTCTAGTCCAGCAGATTCCCCGGTTTACAGCGATTTGTAACAACATTCAGCATATGCTCTATCCAGCACAGGATTGTGGGGTTTTAATTTAACGCAAACATCACTATAGATGGCTAAAGTCCTTTAGGTTCACATCCACAAAAATTTCTTTCAAAAGTAACTATCTCTAACTGCATCTCTACTGCAGAACAAACCCTAGCTGGGAACCTCTAAGTGCCTAGTAAATTAGTTACTATACTTTGAACATGCTGTATTCTCAGGAATGACCTGCAATGAATCGCAAAGATTTATGATTAAGGAACAATTTATGACTTTTGGGGGGAATATATGGGGCCTCATAATAGAAAAATCATTCAAATCCCCTAAACCCACCCCAGCAGGTGAAATCTAAGGCATGCTATTTTCAGATTATATTGAAACTTTCTTAAACAACCATTCAAGAGAAACAGCAATCAGTTGCTTAATGGAGATGTTCTTCATTCTAACAGAGATGGGGCACAATTGTATTCAGTACATTTTTGAAGATATGTTGAAGCAATCTCTTAAGAGAAGAGGTGGCATCTTGTGCAAGTACTTTCACTGTACTGTTCACATTATATAGATGTAGAGTTGTTTTAGTTGGTTTGTTTAGAAGCACACCAAAGTCTGCACTGACTCACTGGAATAAATCCAGACACAGTTACTACATAAATCACAACCACATCCTTGTGGAGTTAAAAATAGAACCTTGGTCTTTCAGCTCTAAGAACATAGGCCTTGGATGCTGGAGGTAAAGAATGATTCCCTCAACTAGAAGCAATAGTAGGTTCTTTATCTTCTTTGTGGGCCCAGCCACAAAAGGGCAACCTCACTCACGCACTCACTCACACAAAGCCAGTACATTACATTACATTACACTGGGTTTACGAGTCAGAACAAAATTTGGCCCGTTGGTTGGGTTTTTTTGGCTAAATTACTGATGTGTACTCTACTAAGCAAATGTAATAGACCCTGCTGAGAGAAGAAGTAGGACTGGGACAACATTACTGTTTTCGAAGTTCAAAGCCCTGTGATTGCGAAAGGTGCCAAATCCATAGCTGTATTTTTGTAGCATTTATTTTCTCTCAGTAAAGTTGTCTTTTCAGTCACAGAGAAGTGTTTCTTCCTGTTAATTGGTTCAAATCCAGTCAGTCTGCCCATGCAAAAGTACACTATCAGCAAAGAGAAAAAATCCATTCATTTTAGATGATGCAGAGAAACATCAGCTCAGAAAGGAGTCACTGTCTCATATGACTGAATATGACAAAAGAGGCTTTCAATGGGACCTCACATTCTGGCGGATTTGGAGGAAGGACTGAAGAATGGACCACCTTGGAAAAACCTGTTAAACAGAGAGCTGGGGACGTGTTAAAGGTAGAGATATGCCCCGTATGGGATTTTTGTCTTCAAATAAGCATATTCTTTTGTCCTTGAAAGAGGAGCCCTCCAAATTGGGTGAATTCCCCTCTTTCTACTACCCTTTCAGCTGACAGAGGAAGAGGAATAGACATGCTATTATGTCCTGGTATGCACAAGTTATGCCTTTCCTCTCTATTCTTCCTTTTTTTGTCTTTTCTTAGGAGAAAACAATAGGGTCTTTGGCTAACTAAACAAGGGAGGTCTTGAAAAACCAACTACTGTTTCTCCCATCTCCAGGAGTGTCTGTATGGCTTATTCCTGCTCCAATTTAGAATTAGTGAGACTGTTAGGATGGGCCCACAAAAAACAAGAGCCTGAAATGTCAAGGATGGAGAGGGATTATGTAGCATAATAAAAAGGGTATAACTCAGAGTAACCAAATTAAATTAAGGAAATTAAGGAATGTAGCAGATATCAGGATAAGGTTTTAGACAATGAGATTTACATGACTGGGGAACAGTTTTCCAAGCGAAGAAGTCCCATTCATGCAGGTCCTGACTAAACACTAAAAAAATGTCTGGTGGAGAAAAGAGCTTCCCTGCAGGGGGATGGACTGGATGACTTAACTGGAGTTTCTCTCTTTAACTTCTGTGATGCCAGGAATTAAAAATACAAAAGGCATTCTTAGCTGCATCCATTGTCTGCTGAGCCCAGCTAGTGCTAACTGTATGTTGACCCTGGCATACTTTAGAGCAGCCTGAGCACAGCTGGTGGGGGGAGGGAGTTGGCTATACATTGACCCTGCTATGCTTTAGAGCAGGGGTCTCAAACTCAGTTTACCTTAGGGCCAGTGCCAGTCCTCAAATCCTCCCAGCGGGCCAATAATGTTACTGAAGATGGTGTTCAGAAAAAAAAACGTTTATATTGTATTTTTTATTTTGAATTTCTTAGAAATAATAAAAGTGTCATACAACTTTATACAATTCTTTGCCTGCCAGGGAGTTTTTAGTGTTGGCCAGACACCTGGCAATGCTTCAGTTCTGTCAATTTGTTGATGTTTGGCCTCAGTGACTGAGCAGTTGAAACCTTCAGGATTGCAGCAGGATGTACATCGGATAGTTGTGTTTGGTATTTTGACTTGTTTATATTTATTGTGGAAAAAAATGACCCTGCCTCCATGGCTGAGTCTGCCCGGCAACTAGTGATGATATCTCTGTCCCCCTCTCCCAGCCACTGTGTGGGGCGGGGCCTGCAGCAGACAGAGCTGGCAGCATGGCTGCAGGGGTCTCTCCTCCGTGGGCCGCACTGGGGAGGTTCTCGGGCTGCAGATGGCCCACAGACCGGGACTTTGAGATCCCTGCTTTATAGCAACCTGGGACTGCTCTAATGTATGCTGGTTAGCCATGGCCTCAAAGAACCCTTATGCTCGTGGAGAATAACCAGAGCACAGGTCACGCCCCTCCTTCCCCAACTTACCCTCTGTCCTGAGGGCTGCAGAGTGGGCGGTGTAGGAGCTGGGTGAAATCTTCAGCTGGGAACATCCTGTGGCTTTCTGGCCCCTGTGAATGACCAAAGCTCCACAAAGGGGCTATATCTTTACCAGAGAATCTGGTGTGCAATTTTAAAATTAGCAGCATTTCTTTTCCATGTTTCTGTTCACCCTTCTAAACAGTCATTCAGTGGGATTTTAGTATCTGTTGACTGCAAATGTAATTCTGTTTAGTTGCTTGTTGGTACTTGATAATTATCTTAAGCAACTATTCGTTCCATGCTTTTTTTCAGCATCAATGAAAATGGCCAAGTGTCATGGAATATTCAGCAACAACACAGATGCAGAAACACAAACAGAGCAGCAAATATTACAACACAGATGGTGCTTGATAAATTAATTGAAGACACTAGGCTGCAGGGTGGGGAGATGCAAAAAATTGCCATGGACTCTAACTGTACACAGATGTCAAAAATAACCAAGATTATGTGCTTAATTGCACTCTTTATGATTGCATGATTCCAGATTTTCTAATATAAGCTATTTAAAAAAAAATCTCAAAAGGACCCTCAAGGTTGTTGACTTTGAAAATGAACCTACATCACAACCCATAATGTCGGCCTTATGGGGGGACATAATTTCACTAGTATGACGTCTCTTTGGATAATGAGAATATTCCTTGAATATGAGGCACTCACGTTCTTTCCTTCAGCATAAAACTTGCAAGCTTTTTTCTACCTCTTGCCCAGATATGCATTTGTCTACATATTTGAGTCTGCACTTACAGACCGTGATCCAAACGCTAATGACATCAATGGACACACTCCCATTGGCTTCAGTGGGCTTTGGATCATTCCTATAGGGCCAAATTCTGTCTCAGTGAAATTCAGCAGGAGTGTTGCCATTGATTTCCGTAGAACCAGGATTTTGCCCTGTTAGATCTTGATCCATAACCTGCTGAAGTCAAACAGAAAGATTCCTATTGACTTCAGTCGACTTTGGATCCGGTACTTAATGAAGTTGGGGATGGGCCACAAAACAAAAGGAAAAGGAACGTTACAAGGAAAAGAATGTGATAATGCTGTAGTTTCTATTTATACCAATGCAAGGCATATGGGGAATATAATTGCTGCTGCACATGGAGAGTGCAAGCTAATCATATCACTGAAACTTTATAGGGTGTACTACATCAGGAATAACAACATTAACAGATATGGTCCTTATAAGAGAGACTGATGGGAAAAGAAGCAAAGGTATTTATGAAAGAAGTAACATGGGATATGAGACTGGAGGAGGCAGCAGTGGAGAAATCCTCTGATTCAGGAATCAAGAACAAAGCAAAACAAAGGAAAAACTAACAATGCTGGTCATGTACTACTGACCATTAGACCAGGGAAAAGTGAGGATGGAATGTATCTGGACAAGACTCAGAGATCCAATTCAGGAGCATAAGATTTTAATACTTCTACCCATTGGACCCTGGCTATTAGTTTTCCAAACTCCCCAAAACTTGTTCCTTTAACTGGTTGCCACCATAGTACTGTGTACATGAACACAGCCTCCTTCAAAATTCATTTAGTTCATAATTCTTGGTGCCAAGTTTCCCTCATACTCTCACATTCTCAGCATTGCTTCCCTCTGGATAGCTTCTCTTCTCCCAGTTGGTGGCTTTTGCTGCTGGGTCATAAAGTTCTCCTTCATAGCATTCAAGAGTCCCCATGAGGATCGCAGTTAAGAAATAGCACATGTCAGGATAACTGAAGTTCTCCTCTCCCACTGCAAACCCAAATATGCCCTGTATTTCCAAAAGGTTATAGGGGGTCTTTTTTAGAGGATGTACTGTAAGTAAATGTAGGATTTTCAAGTCTAGTGGCAAAATGATAGGGAGTGAGGCTGAAGTCAATGGGTAGACGCATGACTTTCTGTACCCCAGGAACCTCTTGGTGCCAATTGGCAGAGGGCACAGGGGGTGCATAGAGTTTTATAGGAATCCCCATAGTCAGATATAAGCATAATGCACCAGAGAGTGATAGGCGAGGTCTCTACCGAGAGCCAGTAGCCCACTGGTCAACACAATCATTGCAAAATGTGTGTACAGATAATATTTAAGGAGTTATATGTCTAAACTGAAAATTATGGTTTTAAAACAGGTAACCAGGAGAGTGAAATGTCTCAAACAGGATCCTTTCAGATAGAGGGTACAAACAGATGCTTATCTCCCTGTCTGGTTATTGTGTATTGTCCAATTCACAGTGGTGGTCTATTTGCATACTGAGCCTGATGCTAATCAAAAGTTTTCAAAATCAACAAGTGAGGGAAGCTGCAGGAAAGAACAATCAGCAGGAAGTGTGCTGCTTATGGAAATGAACAAAGGACTCTCCTGATATATCTAAGGGTACCAAGAGACATCCTGAATCTTTCACCGAGGAGGCAAGCTGACAACGTGACATGTCTCATGAATGGAAGATCACAGCCAAGCCTGGCCATAAAATGCTGGAAGGACTTTGGGTGAGCCTTGCTCTGTAAGACAGGAGATTATTTAGGTAAGTAAGTCTAGGTTCTAGACTGAGTGTTATGATTTTATTTTATATGTAACCATTTGTTTCCAATACTTCTATTTGCTATCAATAGAATCTCTATGGTACGGTAAATCAAATTTTACTTGTTTCCACTATAAACATATCTAAGTGCTGTGTGTTCAGTGAAGCAATGATCTGAGGTGGAAATGGTAAGCAGCGAATCTGAAAATACTGTGAGTGTCTAGTGGACAGTCCAGGGAGACGCTCCAAGGGTTTGAGGGTTGGAGTGTGCCCATCACTAACCTGTAGAGAGACAGCAGAGCCTATATAGGTCTAGGGGGGCAGTGCTTGTGTTGCCTGCAGCTGGTGGATTTGGGGAGCTGACTCCCCAGTAAGGTGACCAGGTGTCCGGTTTTCGACCGAAACACCTGGTCAAAAAGGGACCCTGGCAGCTCCGGTCAGTACTGCTGACCGGGCCATTAAAAGTCTGGTTGGTGGTGCTGTGGAGCTAAGACAGGCTAGACCTACCAGCAAGTCTGGCTCCTAGGCGGGGGGGCCACAGGGCTCTGTGCGCTGCCCCCACCCCAAACACCAGCTCCGCACTCCCATTCGCTCGGAACCACGGCCAATGGGAGCTGCGGGGGCGGTGCCTGCATGCAAGAACAGCATGCAGAGCCACCTGATGCACCTCCATCTAGGAGGCGGACATGCTGGGTTAGGGTTAGGGTGCCAGGACAGGAAGCCTGCCTTAGCCCACCGGCTGTGCCACTGATCGGGAGCCGCTGGAGGTAAGCCTGTGCCCCAGCCCTGAGCCCCCCCAAACCCGGAGCTCCCTCCTGCACTCCAAACCCCCCATCCCTGGCCCCACCCCAGAGCCTGCAACCCCAGATGGAACCCTCATGCCCCTGCACCCCAACCCCCTGCCCCGGCCCAGAGCCCCCTCCCACACCCTGAACCCCTCTGCCCCACTCCCCAGCCTGGAGCTCCCTCCTGCATGCCAAACCCCTTATCCCCGGCTCCACCCCAGAGCTCACACCCCCAGACGAGCCCTCACCCCCTCCCACACCCCAAACCAGAGCCTCCTCCAACACCCTGAACCCCTCATTTCTGGCCCCACCCTGGAGCCCACACCCCCAGTTAGAGCCCTCACCCACCGCCTGCCCCAGCCCAGTGAAGGTGAGTGAGGGTGGGGGACAGCGAGCCACCGCGGGAGGGGGAATCTAGTGAGCTGGACCTCGGGAAAGCGGCGGGGCAGGGCCTCGGGGAAGGGGTAGGGCTATGGTGTTTGGTTTTGTAGGATTAGAAAATTGGCAACCCTATTCCCTAGCAGGCACAGACGAGGCTTCTGATGCTAAGGGCAAGTGTAGGAAGATGCCTCACAACCCTGGGTACTCCCAGGAAGTGTCACACTTTCCCATTGACAATAACTGGAGAAGAATAAAAGGTCCTGAAAGACCAATGTTTAGATGCACAGAGGGAGCCTACTTTGGGCCTGATCCTGAATGGTGCTCAGCAGCCCTTCAGATCAAGACCTTTGGGATACTGTTTATGCCACCAATGTTATTCCCATGGCACACATTCTCTGAGTCAGCACTTGGAAAGCAATGGACTGTAAACTGAGTTTAACATAATCACTTGAGGTACAATCCTGCATTGCATCCCCCCCCACACACACTCCCAGGCCTCTGAATGTTGCCTAAGGCCTAGATTGCACCTTCAGGCACAGCCCTGAAGAAAGGGTGAACGTAAACTGTGCCACCCGTGGACCAGCCGTGGAAGGCATTGTGCCTCAGAACCACTCCCTTGCTGCTTCACCCTTGCTCCTGCTGTGGGTATGGGGGTAGACGTTTTCAGCTGGCCTCTACCAGAAACAAATTAGAACAATGGCTTAGCTATGCGGGCAAAAGTAGGGGATGGAGCCAACAGCCAAGGCTCTGTCCATTCCCTGCTCACCTGCTGTATGAGGCATGAACTGATCGTGCAGCACCTTCTTACTGTGCACCAAAGGTCTGGGTAGCCTGCAGAGGGTCGGCTGTGTGAAGTCACAATCTAGCCCTAATGAGTCAGCATCCTGAGGCAAAGCTAGGGATGAGGGTGCTTTGGGTCTTTCAAGCCCGCTCAAACTTGCTTTTTAAAAGTGTGGCCTTTGTTGCACTTTGAATTTCAAGGAACAAATTTCCCTGTTGTTAAAATTTCAAAGGGAATGTAACGCTAGAACCCCATATTCTGGTATTTCTACCTATAAAGAAGCCTGTACTTGGCAAACATGAAAGATCCTTGTCTGAAAGGCATTTTCACCCTTCCTTCTGCACCACCAGGGGAATAAACCTAAAAATCTGCAGGAGTGGCCCTGACTTTGTCTCTTGCCAGAGTCAGCAGGAACTGAGGCCCACATACTTAAAAGTATTTAGGTGTCAAACTTCTATTAAAATCAATGGGAGTTCGGCACTTTAATACCTTTGAGGATCTGGGCCTGAAAACTTATGTTTAAACCTCAACTTGGCTTCTCTTCTTTCCATTTAGATGTCTATCCTAGTGGAAATTCCAGGTGAGGATTTGTGACTGGTTCTAATTGTTCAGCTAGGTTTTGGTAACATAGCACCAGCTATGGATCTACTCGTTTCCAGAGCTGCATTTCCTCCAATTGAAACACATGCTGATGGAGTGTAGTGGAATTTCTACTTGGTTTGCAGGCATAAATCAGTTACTCATGGACCAATTTATGCAACCGCAAAAAGGGAAGTCATATTTAAAACTGTGGTTCCCAAAATTCTGAGCTTTATTCTAAAGTTAGAACCTGTGATTTTTGGCTGGGTTCTAAATTGAGTTAAACAATTTCTTCTTTCTCTAGGCCAAGTCACATCTGCTGTGCTGTCCCATGTACCCATTACCCAACAGTCCAGTGAAACGTCATTGGATGCCCCAAAAAGGCTGCGCTGGTGAAGTTAAATACAATTATTCAGCAATGACATCCCCTCCCAGTTTCATAAGCAGACAATGATTTATGGAAGCAGATGCCTGTGGCAAACTGTATTCCCTACAGCAGGGTGCAATCATTCATTTGTTCTGAAGCTTTACATGCAGGTATGGGTGGCATCACATTGTGTCATTACTTGCTGCACCATTGGAATGTAAAGTTACACACATGCAGTGTGAAGGCTGAAAATGGAAGCAGAATATACAACAGCTGTTGATCGGCAACTGTCAAAGCTATATTTGGGATAATTCAGGCTCAGCCTAGTGGAGATCCTCTTCTGCATTAAATATTTTGCAGTTCATCTGCCATATTACCCTCTATTCTATATGATGTAACCCTTCAATCTGACGAGGAAATGTTTACATTCTAACTCAAGAAAAACTATTTGTGAGGTAACTGCCCATTTGCTATTGTCACTGTATCGTAGCAGCTTTCTGAAATCTGTTTCCATTCTAAATGGTTAAACAAGCTATATACCAGTAACAGTAATCTGCTGTTCTGTAATATGGTTAGGACTAAGGTATGCAGTTAAATTAGAGTGTTGCTTAAGCTCTAATCTCAGAAAAATCAGTGATTACCCACAGAAGCCAACTGACAGACTGTTTACAGTATAATCACAAGACAACTTGTGAGCTGTTCAGAGTGTATTTGTCTGAAGATTAACAACATTTAGCAGCTTAATGATTTTTCAACTTTCTTCTTCTGGCACTTCAGTTGATATACAGCAAGTAAAGTTTGCAAAAATATAGGATATATGACCACTTGTAACTGCCAGCAGAAGAATGGAGAGGTCTCAGTTAACAGTTACTAGCAGTTGTGATGTAAGAGAACTTCAGATGGTGTTTCTCCACTTGGAAATCAGTCTAGGGAGGAGTAGTGGGGAAGGTGCAAGCTATATGACCCTAGATCAACCCCTCTCTCCCCCCTACACACACACAACACATGTACTCCCAAGGCTATATATAAAAGTGCCAGGTGTCTCCTTTAAAGCCTTTCCTTCATTTGCACAGCAACCCTTAATGCAGTTGGCCACATGAGCATTTCACATCTACAGGACTACAGACTTAGGCAGCAGTCTGGCGGCCCAAACTTCTCTTCTCTTGTCCTTGGCCATGGGACCACCACACCCCTGAGCAACATGTTGTCAACTGATGATGTGAGAGAGTGGGATGGAGCCACCAGGGCTTGCGAAGGCGAGATAGAGGGGGCAGCCATCCAGAGAAAGGACAACCAGAGAAAAAGAAAGCTAAAAAGAGGAGAGAGAGAGATGGTAGCAACTCTACTGAGGCCTGGCAAAAGGGAACATGGGGTTGGAGAGACATAGGTGCCTAGCTGTCAGTTCACCTTAATGGAGGGAACTTTACCTTCAAAAAAGCCTGTTAGGCGAGGAGGTGAGAGCAGAAGGGATTCCTTGAGAAAGGGAGCTCCTGGGGTGAGGAGAAACTGCTCTTCTCTTGCACTCCGTTTTTAGAGGGGCAGTGTAATACCCAGGTTCCTGGAATTTTTTGTTTATTGAGAAGACTATTGCCTTTGGGTCAGGAAGAGGGATAGATAATGCCTGAAGCTGCCATTTCAATCCATAAGACAGTGTGCTCTCCAGGTGGGTCAGTCTTGATACTGTAACAAATCCACAGGCATACAGGAACTCTTTGGCTGTCATTAGCCATGCTACTCATCATGACTGCTCAGAACCCCACAGGAGCAGCAGGGATCGAACTGACCCTCCTGCTCCTGAAGCAAAGGCTCCCTGCTGCTTGAGCTAGAGGAGAATGGCTGTTCACTAGCCTATTAGACAAACCCAGGGGGTAAGGGAATATCTTTTACTGGCCCAGCTTCTGTTCATGGGAGAGACAAGCTTTCAAGCTACACAGGGCTCTTTTTCAGGTCACAGAGCTTTCGAGCTCCATGTAGCTTGAAAGCTTGTCTCTCTCACCAACAGAAGTTGGTCTAATAAAACAGCGGTTCTCAACCAGGGGTCCATGGCCCCCCGGGGGTCCATGAGCCCTTTCAGGGGGTCCCCAGAGCCCCACGACTGAAACCTGGTGTCCCGAGCCCCAGTGCTGAAGCCAGGAGCTGCGCAGGACTGAAGCGGGTGCCACCCTCCCCCCAACCAGGAGATGAAGCCGGCAGCCCCCCCGCCCCAACTGGGAGCAGCATGGGGCTGAAGCCGGCAAACCTCTCCCCACAAGCCAGGAGCAGCGCAGAGCTGAAGCTGGGAGCCCCAGTGCTCCCCTCTGCTGAAGCTGGGAGCTGCACTGGGAGCCCCCCCTGCCTGTACACAGCCCCTAGCTACTCCCCTGCCTGCACACAACCCCTAGCTACCCCGTTCCTGCACCCTGAGCTACTCCCCTCACCTCACACAGCCCCTAGATACCCCCTCCATGCACCCTGAGCAGTTTTCAAACTTTTTGAATTGAGTGCCCCCTGTGAGTTATATTTTTTGGTTGCATCCCCCCACAGCCCAGACAGGCTGGGTGGCCTCTTGAGTGAGTCGGGGGTGGAGGTGGCGTGCTGTCCTTGGACCCTGCTGTGCTGAACTGGCTAGAGCCCCACCAGCCCTTGGGCCCCCCCAAATAGAAGTAAAACTACACCTATACCCAAAACTACACCTATGTCTCCCCGCCCCAGCCCAGAGGCCTGGCATTCTTATAGCATGCTGAGGGAGTTAAGAAAAAGGTTGAGAACCCTTGTAATAAAAGAGATGACCTCACCAACCATGTCTTTCTAATATCCTGGGACCAACACAGCTACAACACAGCATACATGATTCTATTAGGCATACAGGGACTATGACACACAGTTGAGCAGTTCCATTTGCATCCAGTGTAGGGCAGAGGTGACACAGACATACGAGCCAGGTAATTACTCGGTGTGTGTGCTGCTGTGGGAACATGGTGGAAAAGTGGAAGGATTTCAAGGAACCACCTGCCACTTTTCCTCACACTCGCATGTGCAGTAATGAACTGACTCGTATTTTTGTACACCACTGCCCTTTACAAACTCGACTGGACAGGTTATACTACAGAGGGGAGCTGGTAACTAACCCTCTATTTCAGTTGGATGCATCTGAATCCCCCCTGCCGTAAGGCTGTACTTATGCTGCTTTTCTTCACCTGAACTAGGCCTTGTTCACCTCAGAGAGATCAATCAATTGTAATGGCCTTTGATAGATTGAAATTCACCTTGTGTCCACACGTAAATGTACCCCAGTTGATTGATAGGCAGGCCACACAATTGATTGAAGTTACCCTGAGAGCTTGTAGGAGTAAAGCCTCAATTGATTGTGTGGGAATGGGTATGCAACACAGTGCAGTCAACTCTGGCAGCTGTCATCTTTGATAGTGCTCCTAATCAGCCAGCAAAGTAGGACCAGAAGCAGCAGGAGGTGCAAAGGTAGCATTAAACTCCTACTTTCAGCAGTGTCCCCCTTAGATTCCTCCCTGCCCAGAAATTCCCCTCCAACCATGTTCCCATATTCCCCCTGGGAAATGCTCCTGATCTGTATTTCTTCAGCGGGCAATCCAGTTGTAAAATGCTAGCTGAGACTACAGTATACTCCCTTCCCCCTCCCACGATATCCTTCTGTCCATGCTCCCATACATACACTGGTCCCCTCACCAAATCCAGTAATGCCCCCGCTCTGATAGCTACAATTGTCCCGAGGAGTGTAGCTCCTACCTTTGCGCCTCCTGGGCTCAGAGGGACATAAATGGCTCGAAGGGCCTGTGCTATCCCTCTGCGAAGGGGAGAATTTCACCCATTGTGTATATATCAAGACTTATTTGGCAACACTGTTTGGTCCATACTGGATTACTAGTGCCTAATGTAGTTGGAATTTCCTTATTAGCGAGCTGCAGTATTATAGTATTGAGTGTACATTGTCCGTACCATTCTTTTTGCTGCTGTTCCTTGGATAATGCTTTTCTTTGTACATAGCTCAGGAAATGAGCCTGGGGGTGGGGAAAGTGTGTGAGAGAGGAAACTACAACAAAGGCTCACAAAGGAGATATTTTTTCCAGTTTGGCCTTCAGAGTTTTATTTTTTTTTAGACACAAGTGTCTGGGTTATATAGTGCTTACAATATATGGCTTTTGTGTTGCTTGGCAACTTTCTGAAACTCTCTTGTTTTGAGCAGAGATGTAACTGTTCAAAATGTACATTCGTGCTTCCAAATACAATTCTCTTAAATTATTTTCTTCTATTCTGTTCAGTGCTCTGGTGTCTCTTATTGATATATGTCAAAAAGAAAGGCACGTCCCCACTTTACTCTGCAGAGCCCATTGTAGGTGAAGTGCCTTTTTAGACCTCTCTTTCCTTGGGAAAGATTCAGCAAGTTTATATAATTGTGAAACAAGCTGTGCTGAATAAAGGACCAGCCCCTGCACCCTTACTCCTACTTGGGCACTTAAGTATGTACTGGAGATCTTTCCTGAAATGGAGTTTAAAGCAATAAACTGGAAGGTCTCTTTTTGTCACTGAATGAGAATCCTGCTTTCATCATAAAAATTATACCAAAGGTACTGATTCCCCCCCACCTTTACACCAGTTTTTGGGAGTCAGTGGAGTCACACAGATATAAAGGTGATGTAAATGAGTAGAGAACATTGAATGGCACATATCAGAAGCCAGCTTGCAGAGCTTTCCCTCTAACCCTGCTGAAACTGCTATGGGAGGTTGTCAGCTCTCTTGGTAAGATATAGAATATGGAGTGCAGTTTTTCATTTCCCCTCTCAACAAACTGGGTAGTTCTTTTGAATTTATTTTCCAGTTATTAAAAGAGAGAGAGAAAAGGTCAAGAACAGAGAGTCATTGTGCTGCCATTATGGACCTGAGTCAATGTAGAAAACGGGCTGTCGTGTAATCCTTTTAAACATGTGTTAGTAGCTATTGTGATCATTCTTCAGAAGGTCACCATAGCCTAGCTCAGGGGTGGGCAAACTACGGCCTACGGGCTGCATCCAGGCCTTCAGACATTTTAATCCAGCCCTTGAGCTCCCGCCGGGGAGCAGGGTCCAGGGCTTGCCCCGCTTCGGCACTCCAGTTGGGGAGTAGGGTGAGGGGCTTGAACCATGGCTCTGCGTGGCTCCCAGAAGCAGCGGCACGTCCCCCCTCTGGCTCCTACACGTGGGGCAGCCAAGGGGCTTGGCACGCTGTCCCCGCCCCAAGCACCACCCCCACGGCTCCCATGGGCCAGGAACCACGGCTAACGGGAGCTGCAGAGGCGGCGTCTGTGGACGGAGCAGTGTGCAGAGCTTCCTGGCTGCGCCTCTGTGAAGGAGCTGGAGAGGGGACATGCAGCCGTTTCTGGGAACTGCTTAAGGTAAGCCTGCACCCCTGACCCCCTCCCATGCCCCAACCCTGTGCCCCAGCCCTGATCCACCTCCTGCCCTCCTAACCCCTTGGTCCCAGCCCGGAACACCCTCCTGCACCGCAAACCTTCATCCCCAGCCCCACCACAGAGCCTGCACCCCCAGCCAGAGCTCTCACCCCCCCCCCGCACCCCAACCCGCTACCCCAGCCTGGAGTCCCCTCCCGTACACTGAATTCCTCATTTGTGGACCCCCCACAGATCCTGCACCCCCCCCCCAGCCAGAGCCCTCACCCCCTCCCACATCCCAACCCCCAATTTCATGAGCATTCATGGCCTGCCATACAATTTCCATACCCAGATGTGGCCCTCGGGCCAAAAAGTTTGCCCACCCCTGGCCTAGCTACTACTAAGGCATGAAGAAAGCATAGCCAGAAAAAAATCTATGTGCATTTTGCCGACCGCTCTATGGGAGTTTTAATATAAGCTGTATTTGAAATGATGGCACAACTCACTTGGGCCTTACACACTCCCCTATGGATCGGATACTTCGCCACATGGCAAAATTGGAAAAATAATAATAAAAATGTTATTTGTCTGACAGTCGTATCTAGGGGGGCACTGGACAGATGCATAATAAAAAACAGTCCCTGTTGAAAAGAACGTACAATCTAAAGGAACTATTGTTATCCTCATTTTACAGGTGGAAAATTGAGGCACAGAGAGATTAAGTGACTTGCCTAGGGTAACACAGGAAGTTTGTACAGAAATGGAAATGGACCCCAGATTTTCTGAGGCCTGTGTCTGTGTCTCAACCACAAGACCATCTTCTCTCTAGCTGGTATTTATATAGCACCTTTCACTCAAGATTTAAAAGACTTTTTCAAACAAAATGAATTCCCATTCCACACCAAAGGTGGTATTAGCATCATTATTATTATCATCCCCATTTTAGAAGTAGCTCATATGAGGCACCGAGAGGCTACCGTAAATGACTTGTCCAAGGTAACATAGCCTGACTACCCAGTCGCTGTCCTAATCACTAAACAACAACATTACCTCTCTTTGTCTGTTAATTAGCTGTGGTAAAACTTAGCTCTGTGTAGGCCAAATTCTGCCCTCAGTTACACCCATGGAACACCACTGAGTTTAATGGGGTGCCTGCGCTTAACTGAGAGCAGAATTTGGCTTCCATGTGACTAAGATTTGCCATCCCCAAGCCACATTATCTCAATAGACATATCCACAGCAGTCAAGCTGGAGGAAATCCATTCTAGGTCACCTACTTTGTAGGAACTGCATATATCAACAGTATGGTGAGGAGCATTTTTGCCAGGTGCTGTCAGTCAGAGTCCATAGTCACTGCAAGGCCAGCCAGTCAGATCTCTAGACACCGAGCCTGCACTGGTAGCTTACATGACAGGAATCTTGCCCAGATGCAGATATGATGCATTTGAAAATTCTTCATGACAAGAAAGATTTGTTTCAGGCTTATCTGTACCAGCTTAGAGAGAAAAAAACTTGAGAGAATACTGACTTTATAAATATGTTGGTGCCAGCTGGGCCAGACAGGAGGCTTTTGTTTCCTTTATCTGGTATTATCTCAGGGAGAAAGCCCAGAGCTTTTAGGACCTGATTCTGCAAGGTACTACTACTGAGTTTCCTGTGTACCTTTCCTGTCAAGAGATCACAGATCTGAGGAGCACTGCATAGCATCAGCCGCATTGTGGATCACATTAACCCAGTAGATCAGATCAAATGTTCCTATTCAAGTGAAGGTACTTGGATTGCTCAAACCCGGAAAAGTTGGATGATCAGATAGTACTGAGAGCTGAAGCAGATTCTGTCTGGACAGCAACTGTCTAGTAAGAGAGGTTCTTTTCAGAGGTAAAAAGCTGTCATCCTTCTTGCATAAGACCTTTGTTTCAGGTTCCCATACCCGTAGAGAAAAAACAAACCAATAATTACGCTGTGGGGGTTAGCAAAAAATACTGAGTGCATGTTTGCTGCTGCCTGGAGGACAATTTACTGTAAAAAGACAGTCCCTGCCCCAAAAAGTTCACAATCTCTTAGAACATAACAGACAGATGAGACATAACAGGGGTCTAGGCAACAGTAAAGTGAGTGAGTACAATCAGCTCACCCCTTGCCTCACCAGTGTCAGCTGGTGCTGCTTTGAAAATACCCAAGGGGAGAGTTTTAAGGTGGCTCCTCCAGGTCAGGCTACACTATGAGGGAGTAGAGTACAGAGAAGCTTATACCGCCCACTGCCTGTGCGGTGTCTGCTCAGAAGATAGAGAGAGGCTTCCCAGGGCGGACAGTCTGGCACCATGTGCAAGCACTAAATTCACACCATTTTTTTAAAATCACAGCTGAATTGAACAGAGACTGTCAGGAGCTCACTGTCACTGAGCAGGATTTCTCTGAGTAAATACATGAGGTGGGGGACTGATTATAAAAAATAACCCGCCTTCATCCCTCCCGAATACAAGCGCTCTTAAAAAACAGCAACTCTCTGCTTGCAAAGCACCTTAGAGCTTGTCTACATGGGAAAAATGACCAGAACAGCTATTGTGGAATTCCAAGAGAGCTCCCTGAGTGCAATAGCTATTCTGGTCAATTTCCCCTTGTAGACAACCCATTAATAGTGATGTGTCAAAAGCATGAATGACCAAGCCTTTTGAAAATAATAAGCATAATGGTCCAAATCTTGAAAGGTATTTAGGTGTTGCTGAGCTCAGGCTCTAGCTCTCTGCGGGCACAGCTTTTACCAGCACCAATAACACCTGACCTAGAACAGAGAGAGTGCCCCATGGAAATAACAGAGGCAAAAAAATGGCCTGTTCCCCTTACAGCTGCCGACAGATAAGGGCAAAATGACCTGTCACCAAAGAGCAGATGTGCACGTTATCACGTTGTCCATGTCCTACAGTTTGTGAGCTGTCTCAAGAGTCCGTTAGTGCAGTGCTTCCAGTACAATGTGCTGCCAACATGGCGTCAGATTCCTTTCCTAGCTGCGATGCAGCAGCGGGCCCTAATATTGCCCCTCTTGGTCAGACTGCAGCAGGTGCTAGTGCCAGGCTTACTACACTTCGAGCAGTAACAAACAGACTGTACCACCTGGCTCCTTGTACTGAGCTCTGCCCCATAATGTCCTTATGTGATTCCTTTGACAGAGAGCCTTCCAGTGGCTTCTCTGTATGTACTGGGGAGAGCCAGAAGTGGGGGGAGGGGAGGCCGAAAATTAGCTCCTTCACTGCCCCTCTTGGCATGTTTTTCTGCCAGGTGCTTATGTACAAAAGGCAGTCACAATTTGGCCACTTTTTCTTATAAATACCAGTTTCCAGACTTACACTCTGCCTAAGCAATACTGCTCTTCAAACACTCTGTGGTCTTTCTGCTTGGCTGTCTGGAAGTTGAGGCTCTTCTGGCTCTCTGTAAATGATTGGCACTGTGCTTGGATATGGAGGTTTCTGTTCCTTTTCTTGTTTTGGTCCAAAATCCTAATGAGAATAAAACGAACTTCAAAACAAAAGTGAAATCTGGGGAGTGCCCTCAAATATACACAAGGACGAGCTGTGAGTCCTTGTTAATATTTTCTGGCAAGCTAGTAATTAAATATGAGCTGACACTCCAGAATACACAAGGCAGGAGTCATCTGTAGTTAGTGATTTGGTATGAGACCAAGCGTGTGTGTGTGTGAGATTCATCCCTGGAAGTCAAGGCAGTTCTAAACGGGGTGACTTTGGTATATATAACAGAATTATCTAGTTCTTTTGATGCAGTACTTTTCTGATTGGTGTGGATTTTATCTGATAATTTTCTATGCCATGGGCCAAATCCTCAGTTGGTATAAATCAGTGTAGCTCCATTGACTTAAGCGGATTCACATCACCTAAGAATCTGGGTCACAGTGCACACTTCAGGGTTATCTTTGCTCTATGCCTTCTCTTCCTTGCCTCCATTTCACTCCTGCCCACCCCCTCACCTAGTCATTTGTGTCCGTCATAATCCCAGGTAAACTGTAGACTAGAGATGAGCCCAAACTGGAACACCAAGATTTAACTCCTTTGAACTTTGGGGAGATTGGGATCTGGAGGTTGGCCCATTCTCTGTTGTAAACATTTATCCAGTGCAAACCTAATGCTTCAGGAGACAATAATAGAAGATTAGAATTATCATCTCTACGGAGGGGTTTGTCATGAGTCATGAAACACGAGTCAGCGAATGAAAGAGTCCCGCACAGTAGATCAGATACTAAGACGCTGACAGAGACAACTGCTCATGTATTCTTAGTGATAGAGTAGAGAGCTATAGGAGGATTAGCTCTGTAATGTCTGAGTCCAGTGTTCCAGAAACTGTACAATGCTTTGCAGAACAACATTTCATTAACTCTACTGAAATGCTTTGTTGTGGATTTGGAAGAGGCACACTGAATGTCACACTGAATCATGGGGCTCAATTCTTGGAGTCAAATGGGAGTTACTTGTCTCCCTCAGGGAGAGAACTGGCTGCTGCCCACATGCGTAAAATAGACAAAGAGCAACTAGAAGCACCCTTTCTAGAAATGCACTAAATATGTGATCACATGCAACGCTCCTTAAAATCTATGGTGCCTTTTTGGCAGCTGAAGTACCAGGGCTGAGAACAGCAGGAATAAAGTATAGACTTTTCTATTTAAGGTCTGGATGTGAGGCCCATTGAAGTCAGTGGAAGGCTCTCCATGGAGTTCAATGAGCACTGACTCATATTCTCAGACCTTTAACACAAGTGGTTGTGGTACATGCTTTTAGCACTGCAAGTGCTGGGTTCAATTCCGCAGTCAGCTCAAGCTGGGTTGGTTACATACATGCAGTTGTGTGCACTGTTTCCTATTCCAGCAGTGTCATAGGGAGTCACTTTGAAGGCACTGGACATCATTTAGTGTGGGAGAGTTATTGCTCTTCCTAAACCTACCAGCTTTGACTGAGTCCTTTGTTGTAAAATACTAAAAATGTAGAAAAGAAGCCAACAGGTTGATGCTGTGACACTATTGTATCTTTTAAAAGACAAGGTTCAACACTCAGAACAGCAGCAACATGAAGAAAACATGAAGTTTCATTGAGTGGAAGAGTTCACTGTGCTCACAGAATAGCATTTTATTTTCATGTCAAGGTGTACTGGTCTCTGACAGACAAAAGGCGGGATAAGTGGGTTTCTGAGTGACAATAGCAAATTAAATGGAATCCTAATAAGAAATAGGAATGCCACCTTCAGCCAAAACACTGCTGGTTAAATCTCCCAGGGATTTGGAGGTTCCATAATTCAGGTGAATTCTGTGACAGGATCTAGCTGAGGACTTCATTTTTAAGAAACTTTCTTGCTGTTTGAGCCAATAGGTGCCTTGTGCGTGCTTTATTATAGTGATCATGAAAGGTTTAATCATCCTGAAGACCAGTCCTCTTTTTATTCAAAGAACAGGTCCAGTATGGACAACTCCTACTCTTACTATGTGCCTCAACCCTGACTAGGAGGGACCACCTGTGGAGGAAAGAGCATCGTCATTCAGTTACCATTGACACTAAGTCCTTGACCTCTCCGCCTGACTGCCAACAATGGTGCAAATAAGTGGCAGTTGCCATGCAGACACCTTGCCAAGAGGAACAAGACTGAGACTGTCAGCCTAGTTAATGGGAAAGATCCTTCACTGGTATAAATCAATGTAGCTCCATTTAGGTCAACAGAACTACAGTGATTTACACCAGCTGAGGATCTGGCCCTATACATCACTTCTCTGATTCTGCAATTAATAGGAGCAGTACAACTTGACCGAGTGTACTGTGTCCCTTTATACAACCAAACTTGGTGCCACTGCTGGTATATATATATATATATATATATATATATTTGGCACGGGTCAAACAGCAGATATCAAAAGATGTGCAACAATAGAGATGACATTTTCCCCATTCTACACCCGGTCTATTGCTTAGTAAGTGGTTTCTCAGAACGTTAGCTTTGGATCTTGTAATGAATGATTGCGCTATAGTAAATGAAAATATGTACTGTGCCTTCTAACAGTTTGGAATGATTTCATGATGATCATATCTAGGAAAGAAGGGTGGCACATAAACACTTCCTATATGATACATTTTGGGAGCTGATTCTATAGTTGTAGCTCTCATCTAAGTAAGGCTTTGGGCTGAGAAATAAGACTTTATTGTAATGAGCCATCCCTGGGATAAACTGTGTTTCAGGTAGCCTGGGAGTCAGGAACTATACTGTATGAATTATGTATGAACTGGAGATAAAGACACCAATTCATGTAGGCTGTGAGTCTGTTGGGCCAGCAAATAAGAAATTACATAGATTGAGTTGCTGTAATAATAAAACTATTACAGATTACAACATTGTTATAATGATTGTGAACCCCTGTAGGGTATGGCCTGGGATAACCTTACCTGAAAATAAAGGAAATACCAGAAAACTGAAGGTTTTCTACTGCATTCTATAGCTGCCCCTCACAAACACTGAGATGTTAAAAATACAAACCCTTGTTTTTTCTGAACAGATGTTTAGCATCTACATTTAAGGGAGGAGACCCTCACAGATTTAAAGGCCACAAACAACTGATCTGAAAAAATGTCTAATTAGGAAACCTGAAACTAGCAAGTAACTGACTCTGAAGTGAAGGTGCTTGGTAGGGCTTTATCCATTGCTCACTGAAGTCAATAGAAAGATGCCCATTGACTTAAGTGGTCTTTGAATAAGATGCATACTCATACACATCCCCACCTGGGGAGTGCTGTGTCAGTTCAGAGAAGTTATCATGCGGGACCAACCCCTGTTTTCACATTGATCTTAAACCCACTAGCTTCAAATGAGTGACTCTAGCTTTACTCTCCTATAATTGAGAGCAGAATTCATCTCTGGTTTTAAATGATATATCTCCACTGAAGTCAGTGCACCCACTTATCTGAATTTGTTCTGATGAACCTGTCTGTGTTGTGTCTATCAACTAGACCCATTCTGCCTCTGTGGAACCCGTTGACTTCAGTAATGTCTGCTGTGTGGTGCAACTGAGGTCTGAATTTAGCCTACTGAATGTACCCCGTAACATTGGGCCTAAATTACCTGACAGTTTCCCCTTTAAAATACTACTGACAATGTCAAAATGATTTCATATGCCCTAGGAACACATGAATGTTATTAATCAGTGGCAGAAATGCCCCAAACCCTGCTTTGCCTCACTTAAACAAACTGTTATCATCACCGGCACACAAATCTAAAAACACAAGCAGGTGTGTGGAGGTGTCAGAAGCAGAATGAAGGGGGAATGAGTCATTTTTCTTCTTTGGAAGCTTGAGATAGGCTGGCTGAAGAGTCTCATATGCCTGGCTCTGATTCTGGGCTCCCTTACTTGGTGGATTAGGCACGTCACAGTCATACATAACATCAGAGTGTCAGTACCATGTAAATCTAGCTAAGGCTTCAGGGCGGCCTGGAGTGGAATTGTAAAAGAAATCATTTTTATTCTATGGCCAGACATAAAGAGTAATTTTCAGTTACTTTTAAGGGCTTTGTCAAGTTAATGGCACAAGCCTTTGGTTTGCAATACCTAGAGTCCATTTGAAAGGAGAGAGGCTCCAAACCAAATGGATTCTGAACTCCGCCACGCTTGGGGAAGTTTGGATTCAAATTTCTCAGCTTGGGCCCATCTCTAAATCCCAGTTATAGCACCATTTACGAGCCCCTCTTGACTAACTAGGGAATTGGCCAAGCACCAGAGAGAATTCACAAGAGAGCGTTCTGCTTTGAGGAAACCCATGTTAGAGATGACAATGAGGTAAGTAGCCTCAGTCCGTAGTGGTTGTTATCTAATTATAGCATAAACTCTTCAAATAATTGAACCTGATTGACAATTTCTGCTGGAAAAAAAAAACAGGATGAGACTAGCAAGAATATTACAAGTCAAAAACAAGATGCACTGGTAAAACCAGAAGCTGTTCACTATCAGAAGCACCAAAGTCACACAGTTTTGAAGCAAACACAAACATATATGACGCTGTTAGAACTAGGGGTATATTTCCTAAAAGATGGTTCAGCTTTATAGCTGAGAACTTCACACAATAGATGAACAGACTGTGAGCCACTGGAAAGTTTCCACAATTCATTCGCCATTGTTAGGACTTTTACAAACACCAGCCTGGTTCTCAAGAAAATCCTTCCTTGCATGTCCTTTTTCACTCTATTGTTCACCACTCCTTCTGCACTTATTGTAAGCATCATTAGGAACAGACACGTTCATTGAACATGAAGCTTGAACTAGTAATAGCGTAGCGCTCAAATACTCATTACTAGGCTGCAGCTATGCTTGAACATGTCTGTCGCCTGTACAGACCACTAGGGACATGTCCCTGAATGCCTCTTAGTTACAGCAAGGGTCTGATCCTGCTCCCATTGAAATTAGTGGTAAAATTCTAATTGACTTCAATGGGAGTAGGAGCTGGTCTATCATTAGGAAATTTCACCATTATTCCCACTGGATCATGAGTGCAGCCATGTGCATAGGAACTGTTTGGAGTCAAAATGGTCAGCAAGATTAATTTCACTCGAGTTCTTTGTTTTTGTTTTTTGCTATGATATAATTTGTATATGTTTAAAATTTGTGAGTGAATTTGGGGCTTGTGAAGGTGGTAGTTTAGAGTTGGCCTGAGATGCAAAGTTCAGATTCAAAGTTCAATGGTGTTTCTAGGAAAGTGCGAGTCTTTGTCTCCGTATAGTGTTGGGGCTGCATGAGAGGTTAATGAGTATGCTACAGATATTGGCTATGGGTCTCAGTCCTTCAGTTCAAGTGGTGCAGTCTTATGCTTTCAGCACTGAAGGTCCCTCGCTGACAATCCAAGAGGGGTCAGTTACATTTGGATCTAGGATTTCAGTTTGACCCTTTCTAGAGGTGAAGATTAGATCCACTGCCTGTGTTTCTAAAAAATATGTTCTAGTTCAGCCACAAGATATGGGCGTGGTGCAGGAATTACTGGGTGAAGTTCTATGGCCTGGGTTTTGCAAGTGGTCAGAGTAGATTATCATAATGGTCTATCATTTAAGATTTAAAATCCATGAATCTATATTGAGTGAAGGGCTTCAAAGGGCTTTGGATTGAAATGTGAGACATACAAAAAGCATTCTCCAGATAAAACTAGAAACAAAAAATTAATAAAAATATAAATTTCCCTCCCTTCCTCCATTGAACCATCGTGGCTCAAATGTAAATGTTAAAAGATATGTTAAAGTGCAATGCAAACAAACCACGAGGAGGGAAAAAACAGGCAAGCATTTTTGTTTAATTAATCTGATGTGGCTGATTTCCAAACAGACTGGAATAGATAATCAAAGTGAGAACACAGGCTTTAACTCAAGATGTTGCTGCTGTTTACAGCTCTGGACTTGAAGTATTAGCTGACCTGCCACAGAAAGTTCCTAATGAATCAGGACAGACACATTTGTCTCAGTCACAAGAGCAGCCAAATTTGAATTCTACCCACACGGGAAAAACACCAACCACCTTAACTCAGATGAAAACACTGATCAAATTTGACAGATCACCTGAAGTATAAATACCTAGGGCCAGACTTTCAAAGTGGCATCAGCAGAGATTTATCTGCATGCAAAGTTGCTAGCTTGTGTTGTTTTTGCATTCCCTTGTGCGCAGACGGCATGGAATTTACATGTGTTCAATCCGCTTGTGTTCACTTGTGTTCAATTTAGGGGAGGGATAGCTCAGTGGTTTCCGTGTTGGCCTGCTAAACCCAGGATTGTGAGTTCAATCCTTGAGGGGGCCATTTAGGGATCTGGGGCAAAAATTGGGGATTGGTCCTGCTTTGAGCAGGGGGTTGGACTAGATGACCTCCTGAGGTCCCTTCCAACCCTGAGATTCTATGAATTTGCATGAGCTGTGGGCAGGTAAATTCCATCATCTGCATACACAAATGAAGGACTGCATCCACACTGTGCAAGACTCCGTATCTTGTGTCACTGTACTGCTCCTTTGGTGCTAGGCAGGGCACAGGGATTGGAGCTCTATCTATGCTAGATGCTATTGTGGTCAAAATGTCTGAATTCTGCCTACACAGCAGCTTCCACAGATGGAACCATGGGGTGGTGCTGTATGGCACATGGGATTGTTGCCAGGATAGATGCATCCAGATTGCATAAACTGAAATCACAGGCCAGATTTTCTTCCTCCTTCCAACTTTTTGGTGCTGCTCAGCACCATGCAGAACTGCTTGTCTTTAGCCAGCTGAGACGTCCCACAGCAAGTGGGAATTTTTAGTTTGTGTAAAATCAGTCACTTATGCCAGCCCCAGCATAGTCCCAGCATAAGGGGCCTGCCAAGAATGAGAGGGGAGCATAGCTGAAGCACCACTGCTTTCCACTGGAGCAGAGACAGGCAGAGAACTGCAGGGCCATAACTAGGTCCCTGCTGAGCCCCTCCTTTGCTGAGCCAAACAGATCCTGCCCACAGCAAAGACTCTGGCCCCAAGGTTTTCAAATTGCACCTCAGTTGTTACTGAATCGCTGCTGGCTAACAAACTTCAGTGGCTTAGAGCAGCAGCATAATAAGCAAATTGCTAAAGCATCTTCCTCCAGGGGAAATCCACCCACAGCCCAGGTACTGTGGATTTCTGAGCGGTGTGACGGGCAGGACATGTTCATCCCCAGTGCCACATTGGAGGCTACTCCTGCATAATGGAATAGCTAGGGTAGCCTCTGGAGCCCTAACACTCTCTCCCACGGGTGAGATGGACTGGATGATCCATATAGCAGTGAATCCATCAGCCCTAACCCTGCCTGACCCCAAACCGCTTGCCTGTGGCCACACAGGGAACTTCTCTATAGCTGGACACTTGTCGTACTGGGTGTAGGCAACCCATAACACAGCCTCCTGAAATCCTGTGCCCTCTCAGCAGGGCAGCTACACTTGTTCTGCTCCAAGAAGAGCTCTGCACCTGTGGTGGGAGAAGCAGAGTTTTCCTTCAAATGAACAGTGAGTAGAGTGACCATATATCTGTGGGGTGCATCAAAGAGAATGTTGCAGTCAGCACCCAAACTGCAGTGGGGTTCTGGGAATTTCTGAAATGATACACATTTGTCAGCAAGGTATTCTAATGGAAATTAAGAGCATTACAGGAGGACATTTAATATCTTGAGTGAGCGACAGAAAAATGACAGCCTAATTTTATGTTTCATTTTTAGCATCATTATTCTGAATTGTAGGATAATACTTAGTTAACTGACTAGCCCTGTTCTCATTTCAGATAGTGGGATGCACTCAGGAAAGGTAGAACAAAGAGAAAATTACTGTGTGTGTGTGCGCGCGTGCGCACACACGCCTGCGCACATGTTTTAATCATAACCAATGGAGAACATTTATATTTTAATTTAGATTTTAAACTGTAAACTTTTATTGATTGTTGGTGGACATGATAATAAAAGGAAGTACTGCTAACAATACATGGTACAATAAGTGTGGATTTAGCTGGCTTTGCATATTAATTAATACCTTTTAATTAAGCTTAATTTCAGTTAAAGGCAGACAAATTCACATTAGAAATAAAAATGAGGGTGACTGACCATTGGAACAAACTACCAAAGGAAGTTGTTGGGTTCTCCATCTCTTGATATCTTCAAATCAAGACAGGATGCCTTTAGCCAAACAGAAGTTATTGGGCTCAATACCGGAGTAAGTGGATGAAATTCTGTGGCCCGTGATATACAGGAGGTCAGACAAGGTGATCTAATGGTCCCTTCTGGTATTAAAATGTATGACTATGAAAAATTAAAATGACCAAATGTATACAGAAAACCAGTGCATGTGGGGATAATAGCACGATTCAGTATTGCGGTGTTTTGTTTTCGGTTTTGTTTGTTGGGTATGTTATTATGGGCAAAAATTGGCTTGTGCAATGTAATCTCTATTGAGTGGGACCTGCTTATAACAGAATCTGACAAAGTGCAACTCTGCTTATAGTGCAGTGAAGCTGTAGAGTTGCTTCAATGCAAACAAACAGACTTTCGTTCCTCTCATGCTAAATTAAAGCCAAGACTTGCAACAGTGACTAATAATTATGGATGGCTCAGTTTTTGACCTTGAGGAGGAAGCAGAGTTTGCTTGTCCTCAAGACCGAGTACATAGAAGTCTTGATGCTTGGTAGAGGTCATCATAATGAAGAATCCTTCCCATCCTTCAGGCCCCCATTGGAGAGGGCTAGTTCAAGGGACAGTGTCAGATTGCAAATCATGATGTTCTTTTTCAACCACATTCTTTCCTTGGAAAGCCCTATGTATCCAGACATGGTTCAAAGGTGGATTTATGGTCAGCTGTTCAATTTGCGTAGGCTGTGCCCTTATTTATCGTATCAAGATCTCACAGCAGAAATACATGCCTTCATGACCACAAGGCCTGATTACTGTAATTCCCTCTGAGCAGGGCTTACCGCCTAGCTTCAATGACACTTCCAGCTTGCGCAGAATGAAGCGGCACATTTGCTCACTGGCTTGAGCTATCATGCATATTATGAGCACCTGCATTCTTCACACTAACTGCCTTATACAGAGAGGGATTTGACTTTGAGCTGACAGTGTTGACTTTGAAAGTCTTTAATGTTGTAGCCCCTGCCAATATTCAGGACATCTTTGGAGAGCCATGTCCAGATGAGTATCTGCACTCAGACGTCCTCCACTGCTTTTGGATTCCTACCACGGGTCTTAAATCAGCAGCTGATTGGGTCATTGCTGTACTTGATCATAGGATGCACAACCTGCTCCCCCACTTCATTAATCTAGAATGATCTCCCCCCACTCTTAAAACTGCTATTCAATTAACTTATCAATCCAACCAATTCCACTTTCCTTTCTTTGATTCAGACTATCCCTGTACTGGTTTCATTTGTTAAAGCTTTTAGAGGAAGTAAGTTTTAGGGTGTTGCACAACATCACAAGCAATTTGCAAGGGGGTGGCTGGCATGCTTATTAATAAATCAATTGTTAATTATTAATAAATTGCAATCTTGTATGTTTTTGATAGGATTTATTTTCCTTTCCCATTGCCCACTCCCTTCCTGATCACATGGCCCTGTGTTAATCCAAGCCTGATCTTAATTCTTCAGAAACAGCATTTGTGGAGATTAAGGTCCATAGATCACACACTAATCAGTACCTGTCAAACACTGTATGGGGGGGACTCAGGGAGCAGGAAGATGAGACTACTATTTGACAAGAGTAAAGAGATTAGAATCTAGCCTGAACTGGGACACAGCTACACATTAGACCAAACTCCCTCAAAATTAGCAGCTCATGTATGTCTGTAAACTGCCAGTGGCTGGAACATTGAAGTAGGACTCAGGAGACTTGGGTTCTAGTCCTTGCTGTGTGACCTGAGCCAAGTCAATTCTTCATTCCATGCCTCTCTTTACCCTTTATTTGAAGCAGTGATGACCAATTGGTATTTAACCTTCTAATTGAATAGCATTTGGTGGGCAATCTGATCAGCTGAGATGTTGAAATGTCCACTTATCTTTGTATTGTCAGAGATTTTATGTATGGGTGACATGCTTTTTTGCTGTTATGGGTCATATCCAAGGATTCTATCAAGTTCTGCCGGGATTTTAAGTATTCTCAAACTATTTCCAACAGTAGATGTTCACCAGTGGCTATTGTGTCATCTCCAAAAGGGGTCTTCTTGGAATTTTCACCTGAAAGCCTCATCCAGTATGGCTGACTGGGGTGTTAGGCCAGGGGGGATATTCTGTCCAATAACTATAAGGTATGTTTCTCCTAGCAGAGTATATGGTATTTGCAACCATCAAGCTAGATCTTATAGCACCCTTCTCCATGGAGGAATTGGCTGCCAGAATCAATGCTCTGAAAATAGGGAAATCAGCAGGCCTAGCTAACATCTGAACTGAGCATATAAAAAATGTCAGCCCCCACCCACAGTAGAGGGGCCTGAGTGTGTTCAATACCTGTCTCATCCAGCTCAAGATATTGAAAATCTGGTGACAAGCCACGGTAGTGGCCCTGTCAAAGCCTGGTAAGGAACTATCCAACTCAAAAAAACTTTCAACCTAGCTCACTTGTGTGATAGCGTAAAATTGTTTGATCGCTGACTTACACCAGTTATTGAACCACTTCTTATCAACAAACAGGCCGCGTTTGCCCGGGTTGGTCATCCACTTGACAGCTTCTGAACTTGACACAACAAATTGAAAGATGGATATGAAAGAGTATTGATTACAAGAGCGGTGTTTGTTGATCTCTCAGCTGCCTACGATATGGTCAATCATCGCAGGCTCCTTGCCAAGGTGCTAATGAGAATGAAGAACCACCACAAACTTAATTCAGACCATACTGGAGGAACAGAAGATTCTTTGTGAACTTTTGTGGCAAACGGATCTGATGGCGACAACAGAAGAATGGCCTCCCACAAGGCAGAGTCTTAGCACCCACATTACTCAACATCTACACAAACCACCAGCCAAACTGTCCTGGCACAAGGTGCTTTACCTATGCAGATGGTCTGTGCGTCACCACCCAGCACAAGGGGTTTGCCATATTAGAGAGTACTCTGGTGAATGCACTTAGCACCGAGGACAAGTACTATGCAGACAACCAACTGCATGCA
Source organism: Chelonia mydas (assembly GCF_015237465.2). Lineage (NCBI taxonomy): Eukaryota > Metazoa > Chordata > Testudines > Cheloniidae > Chelonia > Chelonia mydas. The sequence continues at coordinate 162,543,902 of NC_057851.1, read as the reverse complement.
GACCCAGCAAAGGCGCTAGTCAGTGCATCCTATCTCAAAAACTGAGGGGCCAAACCCAAACTCAACAGCAGCTGGCTTGGGGGCAAAATTTATTGATTCCATAAATCCCATATGCCTCAGTATTACTGTCAACCACCCACTCTCCTTTAGAGCCCACATCGAGAAATCTAGAGCCATGTTTAGCATATGAAACAACATTCTCAGCAAGCTGGTTACATTAAAGTGGGGTGCAGACCCATTCACTCTGAGATCAACAGCACTGGCACTGCGCTACTCCTCTGCTGAATACGCCTCTGCAGTGTGGGCATGACTCCCTCATGCGAAGAAGCTAGACCTTGAACTTAACACCTCCTGCTGGTAAATGACAGAATGCCTTAAGCCCACCCATGTCAACAGTCTCTACGTCCTTCCAGGTATTGCTCCCTCTTGATATACCCCAGGAAGTTGCTAGCAGAGTCGAGTGCATAAGGCAATGCACAGATCCAAGACACCCGCTATATGATATAACACTGACATTGAGTCAACTGAAGTCATAATAAAGTTTTCTTGCCACTGTTAAACCCCAAACATTGTCACCCAAATAGACAAAGGTTCAGTTATGGCAAAAAAAAAAAAAAAAAGTAGAGAACAACCCTGCAGCCTGTGAGTTCCAGCTCCCACCAGTCAAGCACCTACCACCCAGTGCAGAAAAGCCCTGGCCTACATGGCATTGCCTTAATTGATGCCACGCTGGAGTTGGCCCATCTAAAGACATGATGATCAAATGGAGCTACATCACTGGCCCCAATACCTGTGACTGTGGTAGACAGCCTCCTATGATGCCATGCTTGAGCATAAATGCACTTCCAGTGACTTGGCAGAGTGCAATGATTGGGCAATCGCATGTGCCCAGCTGTTGTGGAAAGCAGTATGAAGACACAATAAGAAGAAATTGTCTTGCCTATTTAGACTTCAAGTTCTTGAGACAGGGACTGTCTCCTACTCCATGTTTGTACAGCACCTAGCACAATGGTGCTGTGATCTCAGCTCAAGCATGTAGGTGTGCCCGGAATACAAATAATTATAATCACATGTGGAGAAGACATGGCAAGGGCTGCTGTACTGAAGGGAGAACATGCTCAGATCATCTGTTCCCCCTTTCTCCATCTGTCTTTTCTTTTTCTTTATTTTTCAGTATTTTTTCCTATTGTATTTAAACCAATGGTCTTCAACCTTTTTTCATGTGCGGACCCCTAAAAGCTTTCAAATGGAGGTGTGGACCCCAGAGGACTGCACAGGTTGAAAACCACTGATTTAAACAATAATTTCTGCTATTAAGAAGAGAGCAGTCTTAGCACCCTTAGCATGCTCGAGCTGCTGGTGCCTCTCTAGCTGTTCTGGAGTTACTTATAGTTTCATGAGACAAACCTGCTGGAAGAACTCACCTCACAAAGAGGGGTGAAGCCCAGCAGAGGGGAAAAGAAGCAGTGCATTCAACTGCGACAGCAAAAGATGAGCCTGTATGTGATTTCTAGATGTCATCCTTTCCTGGTGAGATTTGCTGTTAAGGCATGACCCTTCAGAAAGCTTCATTATAGTGATTGCTTGATAATCCCCCTCACTGCTATTCCACAGTATGGTGTATGACGACTGGGAAACAGGCACATTGTTCTGTCCTGCTGTCCTTTGATCTGCTCTAATCCTGTTAACTGTTCTCTTTCATCAAATCTTTCCCTTGCCCCCCTCCTCCCGTTCCCACACAGAGCATGCCCTCCCAGCCTTCTGCCGGATTAACTCTGATCTCCCTTCATTTGCACTGGAAGCAGCATTATGTGAATTACTTGCCCGTTAATGTGGATCCTCTTTAGGAAGTGAACAGGGTGACACCACCTGACAGCACAGGAACAGTCACTGGGAGCATCTGTAGGCGTGTGTTTTGAGCCAAAGCTGCATGGCAAAACCTGATACTTCCAGGACCTGAGATGTGTCACTCTGGCCAATTATAAACACTCTGGTTTCCAATTTCCTTATATGCATAAATAATTTAGGAAGTGGCCACATTTTACAAGGCCATACCCTGTCCCCACAACCTTGTTCTTAGAGGTCCAGGCTTTCAGAGGCTAGCCAACCTATATTAAATCCCACAAACATCAAGTGATTTCTCCATGGGGGAACGGCCCTGCTGCCATCGACTGAAGAGAACAGGGCCTTGTGGAAGGCAGTTATGTGACTTCACAAATGGCTGCATAATTTACTTGTCATCCAGAAGTCTCACAAACCTCAGTTCATGCTGCAGCAATCCAAAACGTATCTGTTTCCTGCCAACTCCTCAGCTTGTCCCCTGCCATTTGCAGGAACTTTGCAGGATGGGGATAGTGTGGCGCTGGGGGTGAGGGAGAAAGGATCATGCCACAGCAGGAGGTGCAGCAGGAGCTGAGGCCCAGATCCTCAGAGATATTGAAGCGTCTCACTCCCTCGGAAATCAATAGGAGTTAGGTGCATGAATACCTGTGAGGATCTTGACCTGAAGCACAGTCTTGAAGGAAGCAGGGGGAGGCAGCCATCTAAAAGGAGCCCCCATAGCAGAATTTAGGAGTTCTATGTCGAAGGGACCTTCCCCTGATGTGGAGCTCTGTTGGGGCAGGCTTAGAGCCCCAGCAGCCAGATGCTTCCTTCCTGCTAGGCTTCCCCTGGCTATCCTCAAGACAAGGTTTAATTGCCTACTGGCATTACCTGGCCAGTTAGGAGCCTCCCAGGTGATCAAAAGGTTTTTGTAATCAGCTAACACTGCCACACAATGAACCAGAATTCAGTGCAGTCCTACCATACGAATCAGGGGTTCTTGCCCATCAATTTAGCTCTAATGTGCCACCTCAAGCAAAGGGCCTTGAACACGATCATGTAGTTAAGAAGGTTGAAGTGGATACCTTATTCAAGCAGACTGGCAAATGTTACAGCCCCAATGTCTTATTGTCCACCTCTCCACTTCTTGTGTCCCCTTCACTTCCCTAACCTCCCTCTAATGTTCCCAAATGTGTACTGCAGTTATTTTCTCCTCCTCTACGCCAGGCTCCTCTCCTGGGCATTTCTTACTGGTTTAGGTGGCTCTCTGCTCAGCGTGCTGACTTCTGTAAATCCCCTTTTTAGGTGCCTACCTCTCCCCATGCATCGTATGGGGAGCCTGGGTATGTAACTTGGGGTTATATGAATTCCACTAGATGGCAGAGCATCTAAAAGTTAGGCTATGTCTACATTAGAGACCTTATAGCAGCACTGTAAGATCTCACATGTAGCTGCTCTATGCCAATGGGAGAGAGCTCTCCCATCAACATAAAGCTCCCCCACAATGAGCTGTGGTAGCTATGTTGGCAGGAGAGTTTCTTCCACCAACATAGCGCTGTCCACACCAGCACTTCTGTCAATGTAACTTATGTCACTTAGGGGAGTGGTTTTTTTTTCCAACCCCCTGAGTGACATACATTTTACTGACAAAAGTGCTAGTGTAGGCATAGCCTTAGACGCTATAATGCTCTGCCTAAATCCCTCTTGTGAATCCCACCCCTAGGGGACTTGCCCAGGGTCACACAGGAAGTCTGTGGCAGAGACAGGAATTGAAGCTAGAGCTCCCAAGTTTCAGACCAGTGTTTTAACCCAAGGACCATCCTTCCTCTCTCCTGAGCCTCACCAGTGTATATGAGATCAGAATCAGGCCCTGCATATCTAACTGAAGAATACAGAACATATGCATTATCATAAAAAAGCAATGAGTTCAACAGCTAAATAGAAGACACTCCAGCATTAAGGTTTGAACAAGGGCTGGACCCAGACCAAACCCTCAGAGATGAAAAGTCCCAGACTCTGGTGAAGTTCTGCTCCAGATTTGAATTTCGTGACTGTAGCCATATCTCTGTAATGAGATGAGCCAAAATCCCTGATGTGAACACCTCTGATCTTTGTGTCTTAGACCTGTCTCATGTAGGACTCAGTTATGCTCTATGGGTGCAATCCTGACCCCATTGAAGTCAATGGGGAAACTCTCATTGACTTCAATGGGTCCCGGATTTCACCCTAGGAATCTAACGCTGCAGTTACCACTCAGGATGGCAGCAGTCCTACCTGAGCGAGGACTGCTCTATATTTCCTCTAGGACAAGATTTCTTTTCTACCTATCCTATGAGTGGGTCTTACAGGAGAAGTGGGGTTCTGTTTCTTCAGATGCTGTTTTTCTGAGTCGAATACAGTCAATTTCATTTAAGCTGCTGTGACACTCTTGGAAGAGCATCTAATCCATTTGCCGTGTACAGAAACTCTAATAAAAAGAGAGAGAGAAGGCAGTGGCAGCAAGAACCCAAGAAGGTACATACAGATTAATACACAAGTAGACAGCTAGCTTTGGGTTACCGGAAATGCGAAGTCTCCTGTGTATTTTCAGGATTACAATCATTCACTACACTCCTTCCCTCTTACTCTTAGGCCTTCTCCTGCTCCCATTGTAGTCAATGGGAGTTTTGCCATTGACGTTATCGGCAGCAAGAATGGGCCATACTTTTTTTTTTAATCAGGATGTCAAGCCAAGTGTTATTTTAGGTGCTATTTTAGTTTCAGGTTCTTTGTTCACACTAAAGTGGTCCTAAACTTAAAATCCCAGCCCCAAGCTTTGACCAAGTTCAGTTTCAGACCCAGATTGTGCAACTCACCCCTGACTCTGTAATGGGCCAAACTCAAAATCCTGGATTCAGCTATCCACAACTTTTGAGAAAGTTTAAATCCAAGTCCGGAAGCAAAGTCTGTAGGTGGACCCCACTTGTAAATTTGCCAGCTATAGTTTATTTACCTGCTACGGTTTTCCAAGATAATTAGGAATCTACAGGATGTTACCAACAAACAGAGCTCTGGACCTCTTGGGCATTTAAATATATTGGAACAAACCTTAAGTTGTCCTGCCTGCCTCCTATACGATATAAGCCAGGATGTTAGCCCCTGAAGTACTGGGGAAGGAGAGTCAGACCTTTTTAGGGTGTTTATAAAATCAGAGGAAATTCATGGACAGTATTTCTTCATCTCTCTCTGCCTTCTCCCTAAATATTTATTACTGGTTTTACTTTAGAAATACAGTAAAGGCCAGATTCTGCCACCCTCATACAGATCATGTTTGCCAACCACAAGAATTCAAAAATTAAGAGTCAGGCCCCTCCCAAATCATGAAATTGGCTTAAAAAAAACAAGAATTTTTAATAATAAATGTGGAGTTTTTTATTTGCCTTCTGGATTTTGAGCCTTTCAGGGAGCACTTGGGTAACATTTTCAAGCTCTTCTCTGCAACCATGAGGGCAGGAAACTTTTTTTCCCCCCTCATATAACCCCATGACTCCAGGAGCTGGGGCTTTAAGTAAACACCCAATTATGTGAGGCTAAGTAATATTGTACTCTGTGAAGAGCCCCATTAGAACGAATGGCACTCCTCACAGGGCAAGGTACCACTAAGTGCGAGCACAGGGGGCAGAATCTGGCCCTAACTGGGTGAAGATGTTTGCATACCAGTCTCCAGCCCTAAAGTCTGATAGACAATCAGGGAATCTACTTTGCACTTCCCTAGGGAAGTGGATGATGCTAAGCCTGGGGCAGGCAGTCTCCTCACTATTCACCCCCCATTTTTCTCCTGTTTCTTTTCAGCCCCTGTCCTATTCTCTCCTGCTTCACAGCCTCTATTCAGGCCCCTTCTTGGCTTGCCCCTGCTGCCACCATCTCCTCCTCTTTGGGGCTCTGTGCTGGCTGGGCACAAAAGCAGAGAGAAGTAGCATGCGGCTATAGCAGACATTAGCAGCTGGCAGTAGGAACCGCAAATGGTGCTTGCAGGCCAGCTGGATGAGCAAGGACCCAGCTAAGCTGCAGGAATGCATGGCAATGCTGCCAGATGCATGAGTGTCATGTGAGCTGCATGATAATTGGCAGCTCTTGATTCCTTTACCAAGGGAGGGCAGCCTTGAACTCCAGATAGGGCTTCAGAAGAAACTTGCTGGCACAAACCCATTTCCCAGGTGCCCTGGCACTGCTCCCACTCTGGCTGTTCAGGGACACCAGGCAGCACTGGCCAGCTCCAGGAATTGCAGCTGAGCTGGAATTGCAAGCCAATTGCACCACTGTGCCTCCAATCCAGGGGGGTTTCCCCATCACCAAGGTTTTGCAGACCATCCAAGTCGTGTGACTCTGTATGTGCAAAGTGATTTGAACATACACACAGTTATGTAGGTGCTGAATATTGATATGCTAGGAAGGTATTGGGCCACCTCTTCCAAATCTTTCTTGTCCGTATCTGTGTGGCTGCGAGTGCTTTGGTTCAGAGCATGCCCATTACATGAAATCTGGTTTGGTGTCCTGTTTTACATCTGGTGATTTAGAAAGCCTGCAGAGGAAACCAGCATCAGGTTTTGTAATGATCTGATGAAATTCTGAATTCAGGGGAAGTAGAGAAAACAAGAAACTGAAACTAACAGGATCTGGTCAGAGCTCAGCCCCTGAACTATGTGAGAGGGGGGTTACTGCATGAGATGTGCTTGACAGGACAAAGGGCTCAGCTCTGGAAACAGTCACCATGCTGAACTGGCTCTGGCAGGAAGGTGAAAGTTCACCATATTCAGCATGTGAGTGACTATCACATGCAATGGGTTGTGAAGGGATCATGAAATTGTGTTTCTTTCAACAGATCTCTCCAAGTCTTGAGACCTGTAGGAAGACAGTACTCGGAGAAAGTAGCACTCAGGCACGTACATCTCAGCCTGCCAAGGCCCAAAAGAAGGATGCAAGGCATGACAAGACCCAAAAGGAAGGACAAAAAAATATATAAGATATTAGCTCACTTACCTTGTCTCTCTATTGGACCAACTGTTGTCTCTACTATCCTGGGACCAACATGGCTACAACAATATTGCATACACAAAAATACTCAGGCAGGAAACTTAAAATGCAATGGGATCTTTCCTTGCAAATAAATAGCTCCTTCAAGAAGCATGTCATGATTTTTTGATTCTGATGTAAATAACTGTCAGTCAATATGAGGGCATAGCAAATTTGTCCAAAACGTAAGGTGTCTTGGGACTAAAATGAGGTAAGTTCATGTGCTTGCTGTGCCTCTCACAACAGAAAGGGAGAGGAAGGAATGTGTGTGTGTTTATAGCAATTAGAGCCCAACAGTTTGGAAGTTGTTCTAAACCCCACAATAGGGCATAAGTGAAAAATCAATAAATATAAACAAAGTCAAACAGAAATCCAGACCTATAGCACAGCCCTGCTGTCATTTCCTCCCATATCCACCTCCTACAGTCTGCCCCCACCTCTCTCTCTGACAGCTCCCTTCGGGCCCACGTAGTACTCAGTGAGTAGAGCTGCTTGGGCTATTCATATACCATATATGTGAAGGATATCCCCTGTTGGCCAGTGGTCTGTAGACCGATGGAGACATTTGCAGATTTTTTTTGCTATTCACAGTTGTTCTACTCCAATAAGGGAGTGCACTAGGGGGTTCAGTCTCTGCTATGGCGGTGGTGTGTCAGACAAGTCCACACCTAGGCAATCAAGACAGGATGTATGCACAGAGTGCAGACCCTTAGAATGGTAGAGCCCTATTTGGCCACATAGGGCTAAGCTGGCACTGCCAAGAGCCAGGAAACAACGGAAATCTGCTGGGAAAGCCTGATCTCCATGAGATTTCTGGGCTAATTCCACAGATCCATAAGGTTTGGGAAAGGATTCCAGATTTAGGGCGTATCTCTGGACTGAACCGTCCCTTTCCAGATCTACTGAGGCTCGTCTGCTCCATAACTGATCTCTGCAGCCCCCTACAATTTCAGGGCCAAGCCTTCTCATCTGACCTGCAATCACGGCTTTGAATTCTAAGCAGCAGTGACATCTAGTGGTGTGGAACGGAATGTGCTAGGTTTGCAATACAGGCTGTGGGACTCAGTGAAACCTCAGGGGCTGGAGTTCACTTGCTGTTAAGAAATAAGCATGGTGGATCACACATGAAGCTCTTTGCTGACATCCTGTTATCAGTTATACCTGGGGCTGAACAGTTCTAACATGACAGAATCTATGATCTGTAGAGGATGTTCGCATTAAAAGTCTAGTGCTCCACAAACTCAAAGAAAATGACAGGAAAAGAAAAGGAGGACTTGTGGCACCTTAGAGACTAACCAATTTATTTGAGCATAAGCTTTGTGAGCTGTAGCTCACAAAAGCTTATGCTCAAATAAATTGGTTAGTCTCTAAGGTGCCACAAGTCCTCCTTTTTGCGAATACAGACTAACACAGCTGCTACTCTGAAACCAGGAAAAGAACAATTCAATTCCTCTATTCAAAAGAGCATTTAACCTCCCTGCATAAATGACCTACTCTCAACACCATTGCAGTCGGATCCTCCATTGCCCACTGATTCTCCCACAAACACCTTCAGCATGTTCTCCCACAAACACCTTTGAGCTTTCTTCCATGCTGTCCCTTCTGTGTGGAATGCCCTCCCTGTCAAAAATCTGTAAAGCCACGACCTTATCTTCCTCTAAATCCCTCCTGAAGCTTCACTTCTGCCACAATGCCTACACAAGACAAACGCTAACACCAACAAAACCACCACACCTATAAACTGAGCACACAGCTAGTCTGAAAAAACATCTGTTTTAATGCTATGCCAGCTTTCCTCCCACATCACTACCTCCCAACCTAGTCATTTATTTCATCCTTCTGCAATGTACTGTCTTAAACTAAGGTTGTCATCTCTTTGGGCAGGGATGATCTTTTACTATATCCTGTACAGTTCTTAGCACAATGGGCCCCAACCTGCATGGGACCTCTAGGCAACGGTAATACAGAGAATACATGCTAATAATTATTATTAATAAATTAATAACCAAGTCTCAGACTTCATTGCTTAAGTATGGTCTCACACACACACACTGATCATTGTTTTTAAAGAAGGTGTATACCTTTGGCATGGCTAAATGCTGCTCTAAGTTTTGCTCTGCCCTTTTACATAGGTTTAGAGTCCTCATACATCACTACCCTTCTATCCATGGTGCCCCACAATCCTTTTATGCGGAAGCAATACAGCCTCATCTATCTGCTACAAATAAATTGAGATGATTAAACCTGTGTGAGTCATGAAACTTTGGCGTCATGTGCAGAGGGTGGTTCAGGCAATTCAATAGGTAGACCAGGAGAACAAAACAAGTCTATTTGTATAAAAAAAAACCAAACACCTTTTTTCTGCCCTGAAGGAATGAGGATCACATGAGTTTATGCAGATCCTGTTACTGCAGCCGTTCCTCAAGAGTAACTGCTTGGTGGTGCTAAGGACAGTTAACAAATGTAATGCATCTTTTTTTCCTTCGTTCTGATGGCATGCAGTAACTATGGATTCCTGATGGAATGAGGTCAATGACCACTCATTCCATTCTGCTTCTAGAGCTGCAAACATCCATAAGGAGTCCAGTCACGGAACACCAGAAAACAAACCTCTTCTCCCCTTACTCTTTAAGAGAGGGTATTTCAAACAATGATCAGCTGGCACCATTCTTGGCACTATTGTTTACATTACAATACTGTCAAAAGGCCCTAACAAAGGTTGGGCTAGGCACTGCACACATATAGTAAGAGGCGGTCCCTGTCCCAAAGAACTTACAATCTAAATAGAGAAGGCAAATGAAGGGTGGGAAGGTAAACAGAGGCATAGAGAGGGGATGTGACTTGCCCAACGTCACTCAGCAGATCAGTGGCAGAACAGCATCTCTCCTGTGGCCCAGTCCAGTGCCCTCTCCACTAGACCATGCTGCTTCTTGCGTGGCTTGTAGAGCCCTAACTACAGCATAACATTCCTTTTTCAAAAACAAATGCAACCAACTAACTGACTAGGTGCTGACTACGAAATGGTAGAGTCTGGATGCTGATGGTGCCGCAGTGACCAAAAGTGACTGAGGGTGCTGGAGCCACAAGAGGCTGTAAATGCAGCCCAAACGGCCTCTGTTATCCCAATCATGGCTTGCACACCCAAGGCATATGCACCTCAGTTGTACAGAAAATAGCAGCACATCTTGAATTGTCAACCCAGGAGGCTGGTTCACTGTGTACTATAACTTTGCTCCCAGTTCACATCTGTAGGCTGCGTGGCCATCCCTCCATCAGTCTGAGGGAGGCCACACCTGCTTGCTGTTGCAGCCCAGCCCCGCCCCAGCCCAGAGCCCTGCCCCCATCCTGCACCCCAACTTCCTGCCCCAGTCCAGAGCCCCCTCCCACACCCTGAACCCCTCATTCCCAGGCTCTACCTGCAGGCTTCACCCCTGCACTCCAACCCTCTGCCCCAGTCCTGAGCCCCTACCACACCCCTCATCCCCAGCTCTGTTGGGTCACGGGCATCAATTTTCTTCAACTGGGTCCCCAGAAAAAAAAAGTTTGAAAACCCCTGGTCTAGCTGACAGGGCACCAGAATGGGAGTGACTAGACAGGATACTTAACCTCACTCAGATCAGTTTCCCTCTTAGTGAGGGAAGGATAATAAGAGCATATTTACATGTTTAAATCACCATACTGTCATTATCTAATTAATCCTCACAAGGGCTGGGGTGTCACTGTTCTCCTATTAGGATACATGGAGAAAGGAAAGAGAATCTTGGCAAGGTGTAAAGACACACGGTGAGAGCCAGGATTAGATCACAGGATTATCTGGTGCTTCCCCCTGTGCTCTTTCCTCCTGAGCACACCAACTTTTAAGGCTCATCTGCTCTTATTAAACCCCTAGAAGGAACTCAGCCATCTGCAGCTGAGCAAGTTTCACCTATTAAATTGCCACCCAACATATGTATTTGAAAGTAGTACATGTAAATGCCTGATGCTGCAGAAAAGCTTGTTTGAGTGGTGGAGATTTCTAAAGAGTTTATTTTCCAAACACTGCCAAGACCAGTGAGTGTTAGGCCACTGATTTGCTGAGCAAAACTGGCTGCATAAAATGAAACCTGCCTGAGGCTTGCTGGAATAAATTTACACATCCAGTTTAGTCTGGAACTCTGGCACAGGCAATGCGCTGGGGGGCATGGCCCCGCTGATTTCTGCCAAAGTTTACATCCCTGCCCTGCACCCTGCTGCATTACCACCAGAACCTTTAAGTTGTGCCCCCCATCAACAGTTATGCATAATCTCTGAATTCTAGGAATTTAAAGGAAGAAATGAAGTGTAACTCTACTTGTTTGTGTGGGCCAGGCCAGTCCCTCCACCCTTTTCAACCTCTCTTGGGAAATATACCATCCACTCCTTCCACTCTCACCTCCAGGCATGCACAATGGGCACACTTCCAGAGTCTAGCAGAGAGAATGCCGACTTCATTGGATTTGAATCACAAAGGCACTTGGCAACACTTGTGTCCAAATGAAATAGAAGTCAGATCTGAGGACCATAATTAAGGGCAGAATAGAACCCTATGGAACCAACTAAGTCACCTGCTAAATAAAAAGTTCATACAAGTTCAGCGACTCAACTGATGACTTCCTGAAATAACAGGGGACAAGTTATTGGCCTTTTCATCCCTTAAAGGTACAGAACAGTATCCCAAAGTTAGTGAATTTAGTAGTCATGAAAGACACCAGGTTGACATCCCTGGAGTTTGAAGTCACTTATTCACCCACAGGACAAGTACAGCATGGACAAGTATAGCTTGTCCACCAATATGCCTCAACTCTGTTTAGGAGGGACCACCTCTAGGAATGAGCAGGGCATTCAGCTTCAAATATCCCTTCAGTCCTTGATATTGCTGCCGAGACTGCCAACTGTGGTGTGACATTCACCCATTTGGTACAAGAGCTAGACCACCAATCCATTTCACAAGATCTAACCGCCATGATTTGGTGACAACATTTAATCACAAATGACCTAGACTCTATTTGAATCTGGAGGTGAAAGGCTCAATAGCAGATTACCACATGGTGATACTTTTACCAGTCTGACTATTAACATTTTGTTTCCCACTTTTTTCCAGCAGCTACAGATATGTGCTAATGAGCAGATCCCCTCCTGCTCCAAGTTAACAGAAGCTTCATGGGAGTTAACCACAGTCTATCCAAGATCATACTCCATTCTGTTCTCTACGGCATGCTGTTTATCTTATCCATCCGTGAGGATATAGGCAGGGCTAGTGAAAAGAAACAAATTGCATGAGTAGAAAACCACTGGTGATATATTAAAATCCTCCCTTTCTGCTCAGCTGAGATCACAGAGTGCTGGAATATGAGGCTTCAGAGGCAGTTAGGTTTCAAGGCCTCCGGCTATTCGTTGAACAGATCAGACTCTCAACCTACAAAGGGCACATCAGTGTCAGTGGGTTAGAGGTGAAACATCCATGGCTGAAGAATCCAGATCTGATTTAGACCAAGACTTTCAGGCATCTTCATATTGAAGGGAAGGGCAAATCAGGGGAATGTTCAATTCGCCTTCCCCATGCACAATTAATCTATCCCTGGAAAAAGAAATCCCTTAAATAACATATTGGTTATATAATTAGCATCACATCTATGCTTTGCATCAACACTATTCTCATTAAAAACTCTGTGCTGTATTTCAATGGCAGTGCCCCAGAGGAACAAGTACCAAAAAAATTGGGGAGGGGGGGGGGGAGGAAGGAAGAGAAATTGAAGAGCACAAAAATAAAGGAGAGAAAGAAAATATGCTATAGTCTGAACCCCTCTGTTGAGGGGGAGGGGGGGGAAGTGATATAAATTCACATGCATTCTTGCAGTAATCAGAGACTAAGAAAAAGTCTTAATCTCTGCAAACCTATGTGACAGATGTGAGATCTTGGAAGCATTGAAACTTCAAATGACTATTATACTGAGATATTCCAGACTATGGGTTGAAGGATTAGTCATAAACTTGTGTACCTATAAAATGTTACATGTATCTCTGAGCTAGGGATTGTATTCTAGCCCCCTGGGGAAGGGTTACGTAGCTTCCTCCAGGAACCAAAACTAGTGGAAGAGCTACAAAAGGATCTAACAAAACTGGGTGACTGGGCAACAAAATGGCAGATGAAATTCAATGTTGATAAATGCAAAGTAATGCACTTTGCAAAACATAATCCCAACTACACATACAAAATGATGAGTCTAAATTAGCTATTACCACTCAAGAAAGAGATATGGGAGTCATCATGGCTAGTTCTCTGAAGGCATCTGCAGCGACAGTCAAAAAAAATAACAAAATATTAGGACTTATTAGCAAAAAAGATAGATAAGACAGAAAATATCATAAATCCATGGTACACCTACACCTTCAAAACTGCATGCAGGTCTCGTTGCCTCATCTCAAAAAAAATCATATTAGAATTGGAAAAAGTACAGAGAAGGGCAACAAAAAAGATTAGTGGTATGAAACAGCTCCCATATGAAGAGAGGTTAAAAACACTGGGACTAAGAAAGGAGACGACTAAGGGGGGGATATGAGCAAGGTCTATAAAATCATGACTGGTGTGGAGAAAAAGTGTTCTTTATCCCTTCACCCAATGTAATTAATACGCAGCAGGTTTAAAAACAAACCAATGGAAGTGCTACTTCACACAATGCACAGTCAACCTGTGGAACTTGTTGCCAGGAGATGTTGTGAAGGCCAAAAGTATAACTGGGTTCCAAAAAGAATTAGGTAAGTTCATGGAGAATAGGGCCATCAATGGCTATTAGCCAAGATGGTCAGGGATGTGTAACTCTGTGCTCTGGATGTCCCTAGATCTCTGACTGCCAGAAGCTGGGACTGGGCAATAGGGGATGGATCACTTGATAAGCTGCCATGTTCTGTTCATTCCCACTGTGGGAAGACAGGATATGGAGCTAGATGTGACTTGGAATAGCCATTTTTATGTTCTTAATTACTTCAGATCCCAAGATAAGTAAACTACTCTAGAGATGTACCATCTGTGACAGATATTGCAGTTTTCTGCAGTATCTTTGGAAGACCTTGTGAATTAAGTTTAAATAGCCTTGGAGTCCATTGTACTATAAATGCAGAGTTTATGTAACTTCTATAGGGGTAAGACGTGACCCAGGTAAACCCCAGGTAGCATTATAAACTTCAGAGGACTATTTGAAACAATGTGTGAGAAGAATAAACCTATGGGACACACAGGATTAGGTGACTTTCCAAGGAAATTGCTAGTGGGAGGTGAATGCTAATATACCACCTGTGGTTATGCAAGAACTCAGCCTTTGCAGCTTCCCTGAGCAGGGGATCTTTGTCTGCTGATTACCCATTCCCAGGGTTCCAAGATTAAAGGCCCAACTGTATAAAGGAGTGACTCACAGATTCATGAGTGCGCTTGTTCTAAGCCAACAGCTGTTATGAATTTGAAGCCACAGAAAACCCCCTTGGTGGAATTTGAAGGGCTGATCACCTGCCAGAGCCCTTGCTGGAGATGGTGGGTGATGTCTGGTAAGCTTATTAGCATGTGTGTTGGTTCTTTTATCATTTTAATATGTTTTTGCTGTAATACTTTCACCTTAAGAACAAATGTGCTTACTTATAAAGGGCTGGGTGATAACTTAACACTACTGGAAATTAACCAGTTCATTGCCTCTCAGGAGAAAGCAAAGTGCAGACATTGGCCTGTCTAGGCAATTTGGCTTGCTGAGAATAATGCAGTGGAGGTGGTGAACTGTGCAGCCTGCAAAAACCCCAGTCAGGAGGACAAGAGAGGTGACTGCTGAGGATCCTGGAGCACCGAGTGAGCACCCTTACAGGACCATGGAGGGAGAATACCAGGTTCAGTTGCCCCAAACAGTGGTGAATTTCATATATCGGCTCAGACCAGGTTCAGGCAGCTCAGACAAAGGAAGGACTTGTGCTATAATGGGTCAGCCTAAACTGACTGAGTTCCTTCATTGTGATCCAGAAAACTGGCATGAGATTGTAACCAAGAGGGCAAAACCCTGTTGAAAGTGCATTAAGGACTGGAACCTGCCAGGGTCTTCATGCACAAGATGGATGACACCTGGTAAGCCAGTATTCATGTAGACTTTTCTTTTATTATATATTGTCTCTTTAATGCTTTCATCCTAAAAATAAACATACTGTGCTTTGTGAAAGCTGGCTGGTCACTGGTAACCACTCATTGCCCCTGGGAGAGAGCAGAACTGCAGGCACTGGACTAAAAATCAGCCTTGCTGGGATAAGCACAATGAATTGCAGAGGGTTGGAAAACATGATCTGTGAGGAAAAGTTGAAAGAACTGGGCACATTTCATCTAGAAAAGAGAAGACTGAGGGGGGACATGATAACTGTCTTCAAATACATAAAGTGTTGTTATGAAGAGGAGGGCATTCAGTTGTTCTCCATGTCCACTGAGGGTAGGACAAGAAGTAATCAGTTTAGTTTGAAACAAGCGTGATTTAGGTTAGATATTAGGAAAAAAACTTTCTAACTATAAGGTTAAGTCCTGGAACAGGTTACCCAAGGAGGTTGTAGAATCCCTTCATTGGAGGATTTAAGAACAGGTTAGACAAATACCTGTCAGGGATGGTCTAGGTCAGTGCAGGAGGCTGGACTAGAAAACCTCTTGAGGTCCCTTCCAATCCTATATTTCTATGATTCTATGACTGGAAAAATTGCAATCAGCTCTACAGATAAAGACAACAATCCCTGCCCCAGAGGCCTAAGATGGTACAAAACAGATAGATAAAACAAACTCATGGGCCTGGGCTTAGAGGGCTGGAAGTATGAGGTAACAATTAAACATAATTAAACAGAGTTTAGCATAAACCCAGAAGTCTCAGTTCATCACTTGCCTGGCCAATGTCATCTGGTAGCTATTTGAAGACATCATGGCAGAGGTGTTTTTGGAAGATAGGATGGTTAATATGAAATCGCAGCCTTTGTACTCTCCTGAAAATGATGAAATGCCCTTAGCATATTGCTGTTTTCCCCTTTATGTATAAGACATTAATAATTAACCAGGACGCTCTCTCTCTACCCTGCCCTCCAAGGAATGCCAGGATGTAAAAAACAGGAGTATTCACTTCCATTTGCCATGGATGTCCTCTCTTCTGAGAATACCAATCCCTAGTATTTAGGCCTGTGGTGTCCCAGAGCAGTTCATCCTAATCCTCCTTTAGATCAGGTGTCTATTCGGCTGTTCCCATATGCATAGGGTGACCAGATGTTCCATTTTTAATAGGGACAGACCTGTTTTTTGGGACTCTCTTATATAGGCACTGATTACCCCCCACCCTGTCCTGTTTTTTCCACAATTGCTTTCTGGTCACCCTACATATGCATATAATTACCATGCATATCAATGGGAGTTAAGTGTTACACCTTACTGGTCAGTGCACGTGTCTACCACTGCCCTCTGCTGGATAGAATATCAAATCTGTTGAAGTGTGCCACCCACCACATTGTGGATGGCCTAGTGGGTGGCTACAAGCCTTGTAAACTGAGCAAATCTGATCTGGAACCACCAAGAGAGAATACTGATTATTATTCATATTGCAAGAACACCTACAGGTCCAAGCAGGTTGGGGACAGGGCGCTACTCCATGCTGGGCCTAGCGCAGAGGGAAATGCTAGGAGATATTGCCTGTCCTGAAGAGCTTGCAGCATAAACATGGAATGCCATCATGCATCCTGACAGTCAGTTTCTAGTGTACAGCTGTGTTTGCATCAACATCTATCATTTGGTAGAAGAGAAATAAAGCCTAGGGTACTGTCTCAGGATGAGGATCTCCTGCTTGGAGAATGAATGTCTCAGCTTCACATCAAGTCTCCATAAATGCCAATGCATTAATGTAGCAACAGGTGACGATTAGCCTCTAGCAATGTTCTAGTGCACAGACATTAGCTTAGTCATGTGAACTCCACTGGCTTTGACAGAGTCAGGATCTGGGCATAAGAGATGCACCCTACACTGCCCTTCCTGGCTGTGGCTTTTTGAGCATCCATATATGGATGTGTAGCCTTATGTCAGGATTGACCACAAATACCATAGGTGAATGTATTGTATAAAGGGGCTGGATACGTTTATGAACTATTACAATATTTGTCCTTAAAGGGGTAATCAACCTCCTGCTTTGGGGCAAAAACTTAGAGGGATGAGAAAAGAACTTCCCCTTTCTATTCCTTATATACACACACAACACTGCACTATCGGCCAAGGGTCCTCTGAAGGGATTTTGCTTTCCTCTGAATCATCTGCTATTGGCCACTCCTAGAGGCAGGATACCAGACTTGACAAACTAATTGCTCTGACCCAATATGGCAGCTGCTCATAATTGTCACAAACATTTACCACCCCAAGCACAAAAAGTTATTCACCCACAACTGGGGGATAAGGGAAAAAAACCACACACATTTTACTCAATCAAAAAGCTAATCACCTAGGACAAGCGTGTGGGCAGAATTTGGCAAGGCTGTGGTACGGTAAATCCTGTGTTTCTGATGTCATTTATCAGAATGATCAGGACCTCGTCAGTCTGCAAAATGAGGGTGGTTATTTCACAAGAGCAGATTCTCTTGTGAGATTTCTGGCATGCCCTGCCTCCTGTGGAACCAGAAACAGCAAAGGATATTCCTTCACTAGTCCCAATAAGGACCAGGAGTTGCAGAGCTGCCGAAAATAATACAACACATGCAATAAAGTAATCCAGTATGTTTAGACTCTCAAAAATAATCTCACCTTGTGGTTTTTGGTCAAGGCTAGCTCTTAAGTTTTCCAGGCCAGTTTGCCCATCCCTTAGCACAGGGAGTCTCAAATCTCTTCATAGCATCAATTTTAAAATTAAGGATAAATGTATATATAAAATAAGTAGACTAGTTCATCTTGTAAGTGTTTGCTAAGGGGGAAAATTCTATAAAAATATTTTGCGGGGGGGGGGGGAGGAGAGAGACTAAGCTATGGACCACTTCCTCTCATTTGCCAGCATGCAGACCAACTCCCTTCCCATTTGTGATCTTGCAGCATCCTGGGAAAACTACATATATTGCTTACATGGAAAGCAAATGTTAGGGAAATATTTAATGTGTTTTAACTTTTTAGTGCCATTTAGCAGCTGGAAAGAGGAGAGCCAGAAGCCTGAGCCTGCCAGCTCCTTGCTGGACCACTGCCTAAGCAAAACCATGGCTACTTGGGATGGTTCCAAGCAGTCAAGTGTATATTAAGACCTCAGACTGGATCTCAGCTTTATGAAGGTTCAAGAGTGTTCACATCTTGGGTTTTCCATCAGCCCAAGAAACTGACAAGGAGCCAGCTGTGGCTTTGAATACAGATTCAAACTTGCCCAAAGTCCCCAAATGAGCTGTCTGATGGATTTCAACTTCTGGCCCATCTCTAATGCTTATCAATCAAGTCAATCCTATTTAGTGTGATGGCAAGAGGAAATAAATGTGTTATTTTCACCTTGTTAAATATAGTCCATTTGCAAAGGTGCGTTCCCACTACTGTCAAGTGCTGAACCTCCTATGAATTGGGGAGTGAAACTCAGCTCCTCTCAACTTCAGCTCCTATCAGCTAGGTAGATGAGGGTCTCCATACCTCACAGGTGGTGCTGAGCACCTCACAGAATAAGCATCATTGTTACTTTTTTCAACACCTTAATTTGTACTGTGTACAAAGAGTGGGGTAATAAAGGTCACAGAAGCCACACTGCATGTCAGTAGGCAGCACGATTCACACTATGTTCATAAAGAGACCTTGTGGTGGGCTTTGTACCTCATCAATCCCTTAAGTCAGGGGGGTGGGAGGTAACCCCACCTCACTATGCCTACATCCGTTTTCTAAACCCACCCCTGGTAGTCAGCACAGTGTGGCCCAATGGCCAGCATCCATCTACTGCCTCTTCCTGAGTAGGGTAATGCAGCCTAGCAGCCAGAGTCCATTCAATGTGCCTGTAGGGCAGGGCAGTCCAATGGCCAAAGCTCACCTAATTCCCCTTTCCCTAATGGGGTAGCACAGCCTAGAGGCCAGAGTCCCCAGTAGGGGGGCTTGGGCCCACCAGCCTCCACCAGGCCCCGACCCAGAGCCCTGCCAGCAGTGGAGTGGTCTGCCACAGGGTCAGTGGGGAATCCTGCTGAAACACGCTGACCTCATAAGGGTGGGAGGTACCACTCCCTTAGCCACCCTGGGTCACTTCCTACCAGCTTTCCTGCATCAGTGGTCCTTATGGTATCACGGTCCCCAGGCTCCTCAGCACCAGACACTCCCTGGGTTCTGATAGCAACAGGCCTCTTGTCCAGGTTTCTGGCTCTTCAGCCCCCATAGGTAAGGGCTGTAACAGCTCCTGGGCTGAAGCCCCTGCCAACTGTCCTTCCTCCTCAGCAGTCCACTCTGACTGAGCAGCTCTGCAGGCTTTTATACCTGACTTCCAGGTGGCACATGCCCAGCAGAGCCTCAGGGGTGGGGCTTCCTCTGCTAGGAGGGAAGGATTAACCGCCTCCATACCAGTGTGGGGCCGATCTGCCCCGCCACTGACCTCTTAGCATAAAAAGGAGCAAAATGCAGAGAAGTTGATAGTACCACAAAAAATCTGCAGAGGAGAGTAAGGCAGACTTTTGTAAAGGATTCATAGCACAGGGAAATGTACTCAGTGAGGAATGGGTGGAGGGATGGACGGGTGATGCATAGCTCCTATCAGTAACTGTAAGAAATGTCCCAGGCAATTCCCAAGTTTTATGCTGTGACATACATGACAAACACCTGGGTATTTATATGATAGAAGCTGTTAGCCATGCTTCATCGTTATCAGCCATCAGCCTACAGCTGAACTAGAGCCTCCTCAGCTTTGCTGGTGTTCACCATCATGTTGAAGGATGTGGCCAGAACCTCACAATATTTGACACACGCAGGTTATCAAAGTGTGTGACACTTAACTCTGCTTGCCTAACAAACGTTACCACCATCATTGAATCTCCCAGGCATCATCATCCCTTGTGGCACTACTCAAAGCATTTTTTTTTTTGGTAGGCTTATTGCAATGCCTGTGGAGATCAATGATTTGGTCTGAGAGATTGCAGGGAAAAGGAGGAATCATGGCAAAAAATGGGATCTTGGTGGCTCAAGTGGAAGGAAGAACATTGAGACTTAGCACTTCCAATCTGCAAAGCACTTGCAAATGTTAACAAATGAACCCTCACAACTTCCCTGTTAGTGGGCAAGCCTTATGAGGAGAAACTGAGGCAGAAGCCTAGATTGTCAAACATGGGTGTCTAAATTAGGCTCCTGAGTCCTTTCATGGAACTGATCTCTGATAGCTCCCATTGAAGTCAATGGGTGCTCAGAACTTTTGAAAATCTGGTCACTTATTTAGCAGCAACTAACTAGAAGCCCCAAGATTTGAAGAGCATGGCCAGAGAGGTTAATGGCCAAATTCTGTTCTTAATTGCAACCCCACTGATATTAGTGAAGTTACACAGCTTAAATGCAAGCTGGATTTGCCCTTTTGGCCTCGTCTGCGCTAGGAAATATTTACAAAACATTCCAACCATTGCTAATAGGAATGCTATTGCACCAGTGTTTGTAAAGCTAGGAGACATACCCTCAGAGAAAGCTCTCCAGCTCAGCACCATGTTACTGAATCCTGTACAGTGACTTGCAGCAGGGGGTCCGTGTCAAAGCAAAGTTTAGAAGTCAGGGGTTTCTTGCTCCCCAATCCTGTGTTCAGAGGAAAACTAAACCACTGCCATACTCAAAGGAAGGAACCTACTGGGACGCAGAATTTAGAGGAGGTGCTTGGGCATGCTGATGAGCCATATGTTTAGTAGGAATCCAAAGCATAGAAAGGATGCTAATTCCTAAAGGAACATGGTCCCAACAAGTTCAAAGTCCATATGATCTTCTGGTTAGAGCTAACTGCTTTGAGACATCTAATGAATGGTGAGAGAGGAATATTTTGTTTCTGAGATCTAATTTTTATTTTATTTTACAAAAAAATTGCCAATTTTCAAGTAAAAAAAAAAGTCCCGAAATTATTCACATGGACAATCAAGTGCACTGGGAAATACATTCTTGACAGACTATATTCCACCAGCAGGTGCATTGTGATTAAACCACGGCATCCTAAGCAAACTGGTTAAGCAAATCAGTCTCTTCTTTCTTGTTACCAGATCCCATCAGCAATTCTCTTAGGACGACATCCGTAATTAACTATACAACACCAAAGGCCCCAGAGAGAATTCAGTGCGATTACAATCATACTCTACCTCCAAAATATTTAGGAGTATAAGAAATGCTCACTGGACAGATAGCCCCGGCCCTTCTCCACTCCATCAAGGGCTGAGTGCTGTTTCCTTTGTGTTATGCCAATTTAAGCCCACTTCATGAGATGCCTGTAGTATCTTCCACAACCAGGCCACACGCAGGACAACACAGAGTCGCCACTATGCAAAAAAAATTTCCAGATGCTCCACAGTTTCACAGGATCCTGTAAGATCAGCATGTGCAATGTGAAACAATCAGGTCGAATATTGCATCAGGGAATGATGGTCCTACATTATGAAGTGACACCACGTCTTCTGGGGATAGTAAATTAGTTTAGCGACAATGCGTACTTGAATCTTCTCCTAAAACTCAAATCAAACCCATACTGAAAAACTTTCCTGAGGTTCAAAAGTGTTCAATTGCCTTTTTTTTAAAACACTGTTGTTATTTTCATGCACACTTCTTAGTTTCAATTGGGGTAATAAACAGAAGTGATTGAACGGTACAAGATAGAGGTATGGGTAGAGCACCTAGCACAACAAGCCCCCCATCCTGGTACCTCAATACAAATGATAAACAATAACTATACCCCTGGACTATGTGGAAACGGCAAGCACAGGAATTCACATTAGAAAAGTTGACTCCATTTGGATCTGATTCAGCAAAGCACATGCTTAACATTAAGCATTTGAGTAATCCCATTCCCATTCAGCAAAGCATTTAAGCACATGCTTAATGTTAAGCATGTGCTTAAATCCCACTGAAGTACAACATTAAATTTAATTTAAAGTTCAACTTGTGTTTAAGTGTTTTGATTAATCAGGGCCTTGATTTCCAGCTAAATTTTGCTGACTCTGGAGGTTTGAATTGTTCCATACGCACAGGGACTTCTGGGCGCTGTCCACCTATTGTAGCTAATCACTTTGCGGAGTGTAAACATTGCCTCAATTCAGGCAGCTTTATTGTGACTCAGGAATAACCCTGAAAGAAGGTGACCCCAACAGTGAAGTATGGTTCCATAAACTCTGCCAAGCCAGCAGGAGCAGCCTTAGCAGTTTTGCTAGCCAAGGTGGAAAACTTTTGTGTGCCACCCCCCCCCCACTCCCATCAAACTGAGCCAAAAAACTATTTTTTTAAAGCCAAGTGGAACAGTGGTACGGTGCTCCTGGAAGTTGGCACCCAAGGCGACCATCCTGCTCACCTGTCCCTAGAACTGGCCTTTCAAGCTAGCGCTACTATGCCTGTCTTTATGGAAGGGATTATTTCCCAAGACAAGCATACCAGATGAGACTGTTATTTGCCTGTCCTGGGGAGATCTCCCTCCATAGTCCTGACCAGAACCTGGAATAAGCAAAGAGCAGAGCTAGTCCTAGGGACATGCCAACAGCCGTACTGAACATGGCTGTCACAGTTCATGGCAACTGTACCTGTACTTCCTCCTCGTGGTCCAGCAAGGGCACTCACTTTAGGCTCCTGGCTCTTCAGCCATCACCTCTCTTGGATAGAGACCTGCATCTCTCTCTCCCTCCTGACTGGGATATTTCCAGGCTGCAGAGCTCCCTGCCTACACTGTGAGTTCCCCAGCAAGTCAGATGACCTAAGCAGGCCTGCTTTGCTTTCTCTTTACAGGCTACAAACAGTGTAATTGCCCACAGTTAAAAATTAACACACAGCCCTTGCTAAGCAAGCACATTTATTTGTAAGGTGAAAGCATTATGTGGAAAACATATTCAAATGATAAAAGAACCTACACACATGCTGATAAGCTTACCAGAGGTCATGCCAACTCCAACAAGGGCTCTGGTTGGACTCAGTCGTTCAGACTCCACAATAATACACAAACACTTGAGTTTTTAGTACAATGAAGTCCTCAGATCATTAAACGTAATTCAACAGGGTTTGTCCAGGACATTCCAGGAAATTGCCATACCTGTTGCAATGGCTATCCCTTGCCCAGGGCATTCCATCTTTGGCTAAAGCACAGGGGCTGGGAGTGGAGCCAATACAATCTCTTGTAAATCTGAGAAGAAAAGTGAATAGCAGTGATGAATGAGCAGTGGGAGCCCAGGGTGGGGGCATGGAGAACTGCAGATATTGTGTGCATTCTTAAACTTCCTCTAAAAATATGTTAGACCAGCACACTGCCATAGAGAAGATTGTCCAGTGCATGCTGGGACAGGAGGCTGGGACCTAATTCTTCCTGGATGTATTTCCATTGACCTTAATGGAATTACACCAGGGACGAATTTGGCCCAGGTAGTTTAGCCAGTGTTCTGTGGCTACTTTATGAAGTGCAGACACGATCCATGTATCTCAATGTCAAGTCTCAGTGCTTTGAATCCAAGAAATCCCACTACACTGAGACTCATTATTCATAAAGGATTATCTTACTCTGGTTAAAAACAAATGATTTCCTAAGCCTTTCCAAGGCTTGTGTAACACTACAGGACACAGTCATCCTCCTCTCTGACTAGGGTTGCCAAAATCCCTTATTTTTTCTTCTCATACAACACTATTGGGAGATGCTGAGTGATACAAAAAGCAGTAAGAAATACCCCTGGCAAACATAGGTGAGCACTGCTTATTATTAATTATTACTAATTATGATAATAATAATAATAATAATCTTGGAAGGAGGGGTGGGGTGAGGGGTGCTAAGTAAACAGTCCCCTATTTATCTCTGACCCATTTCCTAAAAGCAACTTAAAAGATACCATCATCCAGAAAGTGATGTTATGTGACTGGCCCATTTAAATTAATAGTCTTGGCTGAGTGTCCAAGTTTCGTGTCAAGGGCGCTTATTATAACTCTGTAAAACCTTGCTATTGAAACTGCAGGCCAGACTGAGCTCTCACCTGGTTTCACTGCAAACCCCAAATATGGACTAATTTCATGAGCCTAAAGGCAGGTGCAGGCCACTTCTGAGAGGCTCTGGCCATAATTATGGTTTTGGAGTGAGAACACCAAAACTCAAAGGGTTTCACATAGTTTGGGCCCAAAATTGGAGGGCTGAATGAAGTTTCACTTGGAGATCTTGGGGTCTGATTAAAAAAAAGAATCAAAGTGAGACTCAGGGAGTACAAACAGGGCTATGGCCAGGATTTACAGGACAAAGGGTAAATGTAGAAGCCAGACATTCAAACCCACCCCTTCCCCCCCTACAAACACACACCATCTTCCCCCCAGCTTATCCTTCTGGGGTTTTGGCTTTTTCTATGCTTTTGTCTCTCCTGTTTTTCCATTGCCTCTCCTTTCCCTCCATTTTTAGCACGTCTTCTCACTTTGCTTTCCCCATTTTTCCTTCACCCATTTCTAAGCTCCTTTACCTGCTCTGTACCTTGATCCCACTTTCCTCCTCTCCTGGCCGTTTTAAAGCTTGCTCCATTACACTTTCCATATGCTCTCGACCTCAAACTCCTCCTCAGTTACCAGGAGATTCAAAGGCAGGCCTGTTACCCCTCCTGAGCTTGGGAAGCAGCCTGCTGCCACCTGACTGCGTGTTGCATTCAGCGCCACTCACAATGAAGCTAGCAGATCCCAGCCCTCACCTAAACTCAGGTCCAAGAACAGCAGCACGCATGCTCCCCACTTAGGGTGTGACCCCACATGAGCGGGAATTGGATAAACATTTGCCCTAACACCTACATATGCAAGCCAGCACAGAGTTAGTCTTTTTCCATTAGTCATGTTATCACTGAGGTCAGCAGTACAGAGCACTAAAAAGATTGATTTCAGCTTAGTGCAGGGAAAGAGGACTATGCCCTCAGAAAAGTTTAATGGTAGAATAGGACTTTGTAATTCCAGCCAGACACCTTTCAAAGCTTGGAGAGCAGGAGCCCTGAGTCTCTGGCTGCACCTACCTCCGTATAGCAAAAGGCCCCATTCTTGTGCCTTTTGTTAGGGGTCCAGATATTTATTCAATAAAAAATAAACATAAAATTTGGTTTGAGATGATGTTTCAGCATCAGCACTTCCTTGAAACAGATGGGGGGCAGGGAGGAAAGCAAGAAAAGGTTTGAATCCCTATTGTGCTACATTTGAGGCCATTTACTACCAGTTAGGGGCCCTTTCCTGCAACTTATGTGCTGATGGACTGCTGTGACTGCATGAGCACTGTTGAAATCTTCCTTGCATCCAGGCAGTGAATTGCAGGATTGGTGCCTAACATCCCTCTCTCCTGTTGAATTGCAGTATAGATTTTTTTAAAACTTTATTAAAGGGAAAACTTTGACTGGAAATCACATTTCTGTCTGAAAACGTTACACTGATTGACATGACCCCTAAGATTACTCTAACTGAAGAAGTTAGTAAGGACAAATATTTTCCCTGTTTTTTTCCAGCTTGTTTACGTTGTGCACTTGACAGTTCTTTGCATCCAGTCAGGGAGGCATTGTCCCTGCAGAGCCTTACACACATGCACATTATGACAGATTGGATCACAGAAACCCCTTTGGGACTGCCACCTGATGTGTCTAGACTACCTCTGAGCTTGTTTTCCCTACCAGCTTGGGATCTCAGTGCCTTGCCTTGTTTGAGCCAGACACGCTTGCCTACTGCAAACACAGATCCAAGTCTGAACCACATCCCCCACAAGCTGCAGGCTTAACTGAAAACAGCTTAAGAAGTGCTCCTGTCTCCAGCACTCCGATACCGAACTCCCAATGGGGTCCAAACCCCAAATAAATCCGTTTTACCCTGTATAAAGCATATACAGGATAAACTCATAAATTGTTCACCCTCTATAACACTGATAGAGAGATATGCACAGCTGTTTCCCCCACCCCCCGCCCCCCCAGGTATTAATACACACTCTGGGAGTTCTGTTGGAGGAAAAGGTATTTGTGTTTGGTTTTGTATTGGTAGTATTTGTATGTGGAGAGGCTTGTAGGGGCTTTGTGCTGGGAGAGAAGCTGAGCCCTGATTAGGGGCGGGGCTTCTCTGACTAGGGGTCCTAAAAGGTAGCAGCCAGTCAGGCAGTGGCACAGAAGCTAGCAAACAGAGCTGTAAACAGGGGAGTTTGAGTGGGAGTTTGTCTCGTGGTGCTTGTTTTTTGCTGTGGGTGGTGGTGTTTTGGTGTGGTTTGTGTTTCCCAGATTAACAGGATTTAGGTGGGAAGGCAATGACAGATACAGAGGTAGCAGTGGGAGTGACCAATGTAGCGGAAGACACAATGAAGATGACTGGATGTGGAAGCTGTGGTATGTACATGATCCTGGAGGGGGCACCTGGTAAGAGTTTTGTCTGTATGAAGTGCCGTCTGATAGAGCTGATGGAGGAAAAGATCCGAGGTTTGGAGATGCAGGTGGAAAGTCTGGTAGAGTTTAGAAAGGGGTTTGAACAGATTATGGAGCAAAGACATGAGGTATCTGAAGGGAAAAGCTCAGACTTGCAGATGGAAGCAGGACTGGGGAATTCTGAGGGGAGACTGGGTGAGGAAAGTGGTCAGTGGAAGCATGTGACTAAAAGA
This sequence comes from Chelonia mydas, assembly GCF_015237465.2. NCBI lineage: Eukaryota > Metazoa > Chordata > Testudines > Cheloniidae > Chelonia > Chelonia mydas. The sequence continues at coordinate 162,517,251 of NC_057851.1, read as the reverse complement.
ATCAGGCAGAGGAAAAGACGGGCTAGTGAAGGAGAAATAGAGCTTAAGAATAGGTATGCAGAGTTGGAAAATGAAGAAGGGGCTCAGCAGGTAGTCACTGAAGGTGGAAGGGCAAAGAAGAAGAGAAGAGCGGCTAGTCCTATAGGAAAAGGGGAAGAGTTAATGGAGATTACACCAAATATGAGCCCCAGGAGGATACAGGATGAGTTAAAGAGGATTACAAGGGAGAATAGGAATGGAAAGAACTTGCAGCCAGAGGGAACAGGGGATAGACTGGAGAATAGCACCGTCACTAGGAAAAGACAGGTCTATGTGATTGGAGACTCTTTACTGAGAAGAATAGATAGGCCTGTAACCAGAGCTGATCCGGAGAATAGGAGGGTGTGCTGTCTTCCAGGTGCTAAGATACGGGCTGTAGACCTGAGGTTGAAAAGGATTCTAAAGGGAGTGGGAAAGAATCCCCTAATTATCCTTCATGTGGGAACAAATGATACGGCTAGATTCTCGCTGGACAATATTAAGGGAGAATATGCTAGGCTGAGGAAGACGCTTAAGGAAATTGAGGCTCAGATGATCTTTAGTGGGATTTTGCCTGTTCCTAGAGAAGGGCAACAAAGGTGTGACAAGATTATGACTATCAACAGATGGCTTAGGCAGTGGTGCTATAAGGAGGGCTTTGGGATGTATGGCCACTGGGGGGAATTCATGGATAGAGGACAGTTCTCTCGGGATGGACTTCATCTGAGTAGGAAAGAAAATAGACTTCTAGGATGGAGGCTGGCACAACTGATTAAGAGAGCTTTAAACTAGGAATTAGGGGGAGATGGTTGGGAGATGTCCAGGTAATCTCCATGCCAGAATTTAGCACTGAGAGGAAAGAAAATGAAGTAAGAGTGGATACAGCCGTGGGTAGGAGGAAGGACAGTGTAGATACAAGTCTAATAGGTTATACTGGTAGTAAAATGACTGTGTCTAATAGGGTACAGAATGTGAGTGAGGCCAAACAGCAAAAATTAAGATGTTTGTACACTAATGCGAGGAGCCTAGGTAACAAAATGGAGGAACTAGAGCTACTGGTGCAGGAAGTGAAACCAGATATTATAGGGATAACAGAAACATGGTGGAATAGTAGTCATGACTAGGCTACAGGTATTGAAGGGTATGTGCTGTTTAGGAAAGACCGAAATAAAGGTAAAGGTGGTGGAGTAGCACTGTATATCAATGATGAGATAGAATGTAAAGAAATAAGAAGCGATGAAATGGATATGACTGAGTCCGTCTGGGCAAAAATTAAATTGGGGAAGAAAACTATTAGAGCCTCCCTTGGGATAGTGCTTGGGGTGTGCTATAGACCGCCAGGATCTAATTTGGATATGGATAGAGCCCTTTTTAATGTTTTTAATAACGTCAATACTAATGGAAACTGTGTGATCATGGGAGACTTTAACTTCCCAGATATAGACTGGAGGACGAGTGCTAGTAATAATAATAGGGCTCAGATTTTCCTAGATGCGATAGCTGATGGATTCCTTCATCAAGTAGTTGCTGAACCGACTAGAGGGGATGCCATTTTAGATTTGATTTTGGTGAGTAGTGAGGACCTCATAGAAGAAATGGTTGTAGGGGATAATCTTGGCTCAAGTGATGATGAGCTAATTCAGTTCAAACTGAACGATTAATAAAAATAAATCTGCAGCTAGGGTTTTTGATTTCAAAAGGGCTGACTTTCAAAAATTAAGGAAATTAGTTAGGGAAGTGGATTGGACTGAAGAATTTACGGATCTAAAGGTAGAGGAGGCCTGGGACTATTTTAAATCAAAGCTGCAGAAGCTATCGGAAGCCTGCATCCCAAGTAAGGGGGAAAAAATCATAGGCAGGAGTTGTAGACCAAGCTGGATGAGCAAGCATCTCAGAGAGGTGATTAAGAAAAAGCAGAAAGCATATAGGGAGTGGAAGAAGGGAGGGATCAGCAAGGAAAGCTACCTTATTGAGGTCAGAACATGTAAGGATAAAGTGAGATAGGCTAAAAGTCAAGTAGAGTTGGACCTTGCAAAGCGAATTAAAACCAATAGTAAAAGGTTCTATAGTCATATAAATAAGAAGAAAACAAAGAAAGAAGAAGTGGGACCGCTAAACACTGAGGATGGAGTGGGGGTCAAGGATAATCTAGGCATGGCCCAATATCTAAACAAATACTTTGCCTCAATCTTTAATAAGACTAAAGAGGAACTTAGGGATAATGGTAGCATGACAAATGGGAACGAGGATATGGAGGTAGACATCACCATATTTGAGGTAGAAGCGAAACTCAAACAGCTTAATGGGAGTAAATCAGGGGCCCCAGATAATCTTCATCCAAGAATATTAAAGGAATTGGCACAAGAAATTGCAAGCCCATTAGCAAGAATTTTTAATGAATCTGTAAACTCAGGGGTTGTACCATATGATTGGAGAATTGCTAACATAGTTCCTACTTTTAAGAAAGGGAAAAAAAGTGATCCGGGTAATTATAGGCCTGTTAGTTTGACATCTGTAGTATGCAAGGTCTTGGAAAAAATTTTGAAGGAGAAGATAGTTACGGACATTGAAGTCAATGGTAAATGGGACAAAATACAACACGGTTTTACAAAAGGTAGATCGTGCCAAACCAACCTGATCTCCTTCTTTGAGAAAGTAACAGATTTTTTAGACAAAGGAAATGCAGTGGATCTAATTTACCTAGATTTTAGGAAGGCATTTGATACCGTGCCACATGGGGAATTATTAGTTAAATTGGATAAGATGGGGATCAATAGGAAAATTGAAAGGTGGATAAGGAATTGGTTAAAGGGGAGACTACAACGGGTCCTACTGAAAGGTGAACTGTCAGGCTGGAGGGAGGTTACCAGTGGAGTTCCTCAAGGATCAGTTTTGGGACCAATCTTATTTAATCTTTTTATTACTGACCTTGGCACAAAAAGTGGGAGTGTGCTAATAAAGTTTGCGGATGATACAAAGCTGGGAGGTATTGCCAATTTAGAGAAGGACAGGGATACCCTACAGGAGGATCTGGATGACCTTGTAAACTGGAGTAATAATAGAATCATAGAATCATAGAATATCAGGGTTGGAAGGGACCCCAGAAGGTCATCTAGTCCAACCCCCTGCTCGAAGCAGGACCAAGTCCCAGTTAAATCATCCCAGCCAGGGCTTTGTCAAGCCTGACCTTAAAAACCTCTAAGGAAGGAGATTCTACCACCTCCCTAGGTAACGCATTCCAGTGTTTCACCACCCTCTTAGTGAAAAAGTTTTTCCTAATATCCAATCTAAACCTCCCCCATTGCAACTTGAGACCATTACTCCTCGTTCTGTCATCTGCTACCATTGAGAACAGTCTAGAGCCATCCTCTTTGGAACCCCCTTTCAGGTAGTTGAAAGCAGCTATCAAATCCCCCCTCATTCTTCTCTTCTGCAGACTAAACAATCCCAGCTCCCTCAGCCTCTCCTCATAAGTCCTGTGCTCTAGACCCCTAATCATTTTTGTTGCCCTTCGCTGGACTCTCTCCAATTTATCCACATCCTTCTTGTAGTGTGGGGCCCAAAACTGGACACAGTACTCCAGATGAGGCCTCACCAGTGTCGAATAGAGGGGAACGATCACGTCCCTCGATCTGCTCGCTATGCCCCTACTTATACATCCCAAAATGCCATTGGCCTTCTTGGCAACAAGGGCACACTGCTGACTCATATCCAGCTTCTCGTCCACTGTCACCCCTAGGTCCTTTTCCGCAGAACTGCTGCCTAGCCATTCGGTCCCTAGTCTGTAGCGGTGCATTGGATTCTTCCGTCCTAAGTGCAGGACCCTGCACTTATCCTTATTGAACCTCATCAGATTTCTTTTGGCCCAATCCTCCAATTTGTCTAGGTCCTTCTGTATCCTATCCCTCCCCTCCAGCGTATCTACCACTCCTCCCAGTTTAGTATCATCCGCAAATTTGCTGAGAGTGCAATCCACACCATCCTCCAGATCATTTATGAAGACATTGAACAAAACCGGCCCCAGGACCGACCCCTGGGGCACTCCACTTGACACCGGCTGCCAACTAGACATGGAGCCATTGATCACTACCCGTTGAGCCCGACAATCTAGCCAGCTTTCTACCCACCTTATAGTGCATTCATCCATCCCATACTTCCTTAACTTGCTGACAAGAATACTGTGGGAGACCGTGTCAAAAGCTTTGCTAAAGTCAAGAAACAATACATCCACTGCTTTCCCTTCATCCACAGAACGAGTAATCTCATCATAAAAGGCGATTAGATTAGTCAGGCATGACCTTCCCTTGGTGAATCCATGCTGACTGTTCCTGATCACTTTCCTCTCATGTAAGTGCTTCAGGATTGATTCTTTGAGGACCTGCTCCATGATTTTTCCAGGGACTGAGGTGAGGCTGACTGGCCTGTAGTTCCCAGGATCCTCCTTCTTCCCTTTTTTAAAGATTGGCACTACATTAGCCTTTTTCCAGTCATCCGGGACTTCCCCCGTTCGCCACGAGTTTTCAAAGATAATGGCCAAGGGCTCTGCAATCACAGCTGCCAATTCCTTCAGCACTCTCGGATGCAACTCGTCCGGCCCCATGGACTTGTGCACGTCCAGCTTTTCTAAATAGTCCCTAACCACCTCTATCTCCACAGAGGGCTGGCCATCTCTTCCCCATTTTGTGATGCCCAGTGCAGCAGTCTGGGAGCTGACCTTGTTAGTGAAAACAGAGGCAAAAAAAAGCATTGAGTACATTAGCTTTTTCCACATCCTCTGTCACTAGGTTGCCTCCCTCATTCAGTAAGGGGCCCACACTTTCCTTGGCTTTCTTCTTGTTGCCAACATACCTGAAGAAACCCTTCTTGTTACTCTTGACATCTCTTGCTAGCTGCAGCTCCAGGTGCGATTTGGCCCTCCTGATATCTTTCCTACATGCCCGAGCAATATTTTTATACTCTTCCCTGGTCATATGTCCAACCTTCCACTTCTTGTAAGCTTCTTTTTTATGTTTAAGATCCACTAGGATTTCACCATTAAGCCAAGCTGGTCGCCTGCCATATTTACTATTCTTTCGACTCATCGGGATGGTTTGTCCCTGTAACCTCAACAGGGATTCCTTGAAATACAGCCAGCTCTCCTGGACTCCCTTCCCCTTCATGTTAGTCCCCCAGGGGATCCTGGCCATCTGTTCCCTGAGGGAGTCAAAGTCTGCTTTCCTGAAGTCCAGGGTCCGTATCCTGCTGCTTACCTTTCTTCCCTGCGTCAGGATCCTGAACTCAACCAACTCATGGTCACTGCCTCCCAGATTCCCATCCACTTTTGCTTCCCCCACTAATTCTTCCCGGTTTGTGAGCAGCAGGTCAAGAAAAGCGCCCCCCCTAGTTGGCTCCCCTAGCACTTGCACCAGGAAATTGTCCCCTACGCTTTCCAAAAACTTCCTGGATTGTCTATGCACCGCTGTATTGCTCTCCCAGCAGATATCAGGAAAATTAAAGTCACCCATGAGAATCAGGGCATGCGATCTAGTAGCTTCCGTGAGTTGCCGGAAGAAAGCCTCATCCACGTCATCCCCCTGGTCCGGTGGTCTATAGCAGACTCCCACCACTACATCACTCTTGTTGCACACACTTCTAAACTTAATCCAGAGACACTCAGGTTTTTCCACAGTTTCGTACCGGAGCTCTGAGCAGTCATACTGCTCCCTTACATACAGTGCTACTCCCCCACCTTTTCTGCCCTGCCTGTCCTTCCTGAACAGTTTATAACCATCCATGACTGTACTCCAGTCATGTGAGTTATCCCACCAAGTCTCTGTTATTCCAATCACGTCATAGTTCCTTGGAATTATTATTCCTAATAATAGGATGAAATTTAATAGTGAGAAGTGTAAGGTCATGCATTTAGGGATTAATAACAAGAATTTTAGTTATAAGCTAGGGACACATCAATTAGAAGTAATGGAGGAGGAAAAGGACCTTGGAGTATTGGTTGATCATAGGATGACTATGAGCCGCCAATGTGATATGGCTGTGAAAAAAGTTAATGCGGTCTTGGGATGCATCAGAAGAGGTATTTCCAGTAGGGATAAGGAGGTTTTAGTACCGTTATACAAGGCACTGGTGAGACCTCACCTGGAATACTGTGTGCAGTTCTGGTCTCCCATGTTTAAGAAGGATGAATTCAAACTGGAACAGGTACAGAGAAGGGCAACTAGGATGATCCGAGGAATGGAAAACTTGTCTTATGAAAGGAGACTCAGGGAGCTTGGCTTGTTTAGCCTAACTAAAAGAAGGTTGAGGGGAGATATGATTGCTCTCTATAAATATATCAGAGGGATAAATACCAAAGAGGGAGAGGAATTATTTAAGCTCAGTACCAATGTGGACACAAGAACAAATGGATATAAACTGGCCACTAGGAAATTTAGATTAGAAATTAGACGAAGGTTTTTAACCATCAGAGGAGTGAAGTTTTGGAATAGCCTTCCAAGGGAAGCAGTGGGGGCAAAAGATCTATCTGGCTTTAAGATTAAACTCAATAAGTTTATGGAGGAGATGGTATGATGGGATAACATGGTTTTGGTAATTAAATATTCATAAATAGGCCCAATGGCCTGTGATGGGCTATTAGATGGTGTGAGATCCGAGTTACCCAGGAAAGAATTTTCTGTAGTATCTGGCTGATGAATCTTGCCCATATGCTCAGGGTTTAGCTGATCGCCATATTTGGGGTCGGGAAGGAATTTTCCTCCAGGGCAGATTGGAAGAGGCCCTGGAGGTTTTTCACCTTCCTCTGTAGCATGGGGCACGGGTCACTTGCTGGAGGATTCTCTGCTCCTTGAAGTCTTTAAACCACGATTTGAGGACTTCAATAGCACAGATATAGGTGAGAGGGTTTTTTTTTGTAGGAGTGGTGGGTGAAATTCTGTGGCCTGCATTGTGCTGGAGGTCAGACTAGATGATCATAATGGTCCCTTCTGACCTAAATATCTATGAATCTATGAATAAGTAAACAGTGATTTTATTAACTACAAAAAGTAGGATTTTAAGTGGTTCCAAGTAATAACAGACAGAACAAAGTGAATTACCAAGCAAAATAAAATAAAACACGCAAGTCTAAGCCTAATACAGTAAGAAAACTGAATACAGATAAAATCTCACCCTCAGAGATGTTTCAATAAGCTTCTTTCACAAACTGGATGCCTTCCTAGTCTGGGCACAATCCTTTCCCCTGGTACGGTCCTTGTTCCAGCTCAGGTGGTAGCTAGGGGATTCTCATGACTGCCCCCCCCTTTGTTCTGTTCCACCCCCTTATATATCTTTTGCACAAGGTGGGAATCCTTTGTCCCTCTCTGGGTTCCCACACCTCCTTCTAAATGGAAAAGCACCAGGTTAAAGATGGATTCCAGTTCAGGTGACATGATCACATGTCACTGTAAGACTTCATTACCCACTTGCCAGTACACATGTACACAGGAAGACTTACAAGTAAACAGAGCCATCTACAGTCAATTGTCCTAGTTGATGGGAGCCATCATGATTCCAAACCACCATGAATGGCCCACACTTTGCATAATTACAATAGGACCCCAGAGTTATATTTCATATTTTTAGTTTCAGATACAAGAGTGATACATTTATACAAATAGGATGACCACACTCAGTAGATTATAAGCTTTGTAATGATACCTTTTGCATGAAGCATATTCTAGTTACATTATATTCACACTTATTAGCATATTTTCATAAAATCATATGGAGTGCAATGTCACACACATACATAGCTCCACTGAACTCAACAAGTGTAAAGTGAAGCACAGTGCTGAAAGCTAAGCATGTGCACAAGTCTTTGGAGGATCAGCTCTTCAGGCCCCAATCCTACAACTAACTGCACACATATGCACCTTTGTGCCTATATGACCCATCAACTCTAATGTGGCTCTGTGAAGCTGGAGGATGTACCCACATACAGGTAGTTGCAGGATTCACACTTTGATCAGCCTCTCCTTTCCAAAAAGACCCTTGTAAACATCAGCAAGAAAGCAGAACCACTTGTTATAAAAAGTTAAGAAATTTTTAAAAAATGTCAGCACATCCTGTTGAAAGAGCTCACTCTGCGAGAACCTGGAATTTTTTAAAAAATTATCAATTTAAAACAATTCAAGTGAACAGCGTTGTCCCTTTACCAATACTTGCTACAACAAGAAGACATAATTTCTAGGATACAGCTATTGTTATTACCCTGTACCATGATATCTCACGATGTCATTATCCAGTATTGTAGGAGGAAGAAAAGAGTTAATCTTATATTTTCTCTGAGAAAGGGCAATCCTGAAATCCATTTATTTTCTAACTTTTTTGCCAGAGGCGTAAACGTTTGATAGCTAGTTATTCAATCATTAGTTGATCTTTTATGAAAATGTCACAAAACTCAAAGTGCGACAGATTAGTTACATGCAATAATTTATTAAAATAATTTTCATTTTGCTAGGACAAATAGAAACCTAATGCCTTGATAACCTGTAGCTTATTTAATTGCCCTCCTGTTTGAATTCCCATCTTGGACAAACTTTGGAATCCCAAGGAAATTTACAACGTGACACTAGGACTATTGCTAAACAAATCCCTTTGTGGACATGATGGATTTTTGGACAGATCAGACAGGAGAGGAAAGAGGAAGGTGCAGTTGTCAACCACTCCTTACAAGTTTTAGGTTTAAGAGGATAGAGTAATTCCAGAGTCTCTTTTGCAGGCAGACAAAAAATAGTCAGTCCTGACCATGAATGGTGCCTGCTCGGAGAATGTGGTGCTCCCATTGGGAGTTAAAGCTGCTCTCTATGCTGGGAACCCAAAGGGATGGTGGTAGGAACACTGCCTGGGGGAATCCTTGCTTCAGCATAAGGTGCCTAGATAGCAGGGATGCTGGAACAATTTTTATAGTGGGAAGTGCTGAGAGCCATTGAACCAAACTGTAAACCCTGTATATAATGGATTCCACTTCAAGTCAGAGGGCATGGCAGCACCCTTCCACACACACACTCCTAGTTCCAGCACCTGGGTAGTTCATGGAAGTGTGATTATACCTCCTTACGTCAGCTTCTGTGTATCCATCCCAGCATTGTCAACATGACTGCAGATATATTAGGAAGTAGGCCACTGTTGTAGACATACTTGTATATAGCAATGTCTGATGCTGATTGCTGAAAATTACTGTTGTAGAAAGATGTGAGGTGCCTTGAAGGACAACCCTCATAGGTCAGGTGTGATGCTCCTTGGAGTGTCCTTTAGCTATTCGATGGGTGTACCAAAACTAACGGTTTCTAATTTTAGAGAGCAGAGGAAGTTAATACAGAGTCTTTGGTGTTCACCCTGCCTCCTATGGAAGGTTAGTGCTCAAGGTTAGTGCAGAATAAGGAGGTAATACAGACAATTTGAGAGAATAACATTGCATAACCAGATTATGATTAAAAAAGGTGATCTGCTCTTCTCTATTCCTTTGCCATCTGGCTCTCTAAGATACAGGTTTTCAACCTAGGGTTTGTAAGCAACCCCTTGTTAGAGGGTCATGACCATCCTGTCCTTCCATATTCCTCAGTGAGGGGGCCCACCATGGAAGAGATTGAGAATTCTGCTCTAAAAGTTGGTTTAAAGTGTTTCTGTGGCAGAGTGGGTCAAAACCAGAACAGAACCTCAAATCTGAACGCCCTTCAGGGTAAGGGGAAGGAAGATGTTTGAATCTGTATTTCCTGAACCAAAGCCTCATTCTGGGCAGAATCCAGTAGCGAAGGGGCCTATTTTCCAGTTTCATTTCAGATACCATCAGAAATCTTGCAAGACCAGCTGATCTCACCAAAGACTTTTTATCCATCACTGGCAACTTTAATCAAGATTGGATGTTCTTCTAAAAGTTATGCTCCAGGGATTATTCTGGGGGCAGTTCTATAGCCTGTGCTACACAGGAGGGCAGACTAGATGACCACAGTGGTCCCTTCTGGCCTTGGAATCTATGACTCAGCTCCCTCTTATTCACAGCTTAGAAGCCTTCAGCTCGGATACACTGCAGCCTCCACATGTTTGTTTAGCAATATATTTTGTAATTTAAAGTAACAGGAATGTTTGAATGGCAAATTGTGTTTTCTCTTTACCCTTGTCCGTCTGAGTCCTCACTGTTGGTAACTTTTGGCTCTTCTTTCCCATGGGTTTTACTCTCGCCCTTGACACCCACATAAAACCTCATTTGAAACCAATGAGAGTCATACAGATGAATGCAGGGAACAAGAGACCCAACTCCCCCCCACCCCACTTAGAAATGTTAGCAAATGATAATCAGGAACCTTGAGGAAAAGCTAAGGAAGAATTCATGCTCTAGACTAGAGCTAGAGCAGAGGGGAGATATTAGCATTGTCCATCTGGAAGAAAGCGTGAGTCTAAATAAGGCTGAGGTCAATTACTCTCAGTAGCCAGCAAGAGCAGAAGAAGTAGTAATAGTGGGATTGAGTGGTAAGAGGGGAAATGGAGGATGACTGTTAGGAAAAAGCTTTAGAAAAATGTGAACAGTTGGCAAATAGGAGATGGTGCCAAGGGGGCTTGGGAAGACTCTTCAGTGGAGATACACATCCCTGCGTTGGGACTGGAGCTTCCCTGTTCCGAGATTGAAGGGACTGAATCAGCCCCCAGCACAGACTAGGACAGCCCTATGGGCCACAGCAGGAGCACAGAATCTCCAAGAGCCAAGATCCACCCTTCACTATCAGCACATCCCCTTCCCTCCTGGAGTCAGTGCCTGCTCCGCCTCCCTTCTGGTCATGCCCACAGCACAATGGCCCAGCCCCTGAACCTGCAGCTGCTGCTGCTGAGACACAGAGACAGCTCTGAGCACAGCACATTAGCCTTCTGTGCTAGGAATATTTCCTGGGAGTCTTTTATACCTGCCCCATGGACCTTTTGCACCAGCAACTGTGAATCTGGCCTTTGAATATAGGTGCAATCCTCGAACCTTTCAAATGCCTCCTGCACTACAGGGTGAAGAAGTACATTGAATAACACTGAATTTCTGCAACCTGACACTGCCTTTCTGCAGGACAGTTAGAATTTCGAAGGGCCAGGATTCTAATGAACAGATTTTGAAGGTGTTTGTAATTTGTTTACAAAGGTAAGTGATTCTTAAGCCTGATCTGCACTTGAAGTTTTGCTGGCATAGCTATATTGGTTAGGGGTGTGATTTCCCCCTCTTCCTGACTAACTAAGCTATACTGGCAAAAGCCCTCATACACACAGTTATGCTGACAAAAAAAGTTCTTTTGGCAGTACAGCTTACTCCATTTGGGGAGCTGGTATAAACTACACCAGCAAAGGTACTCTGTTGTTGGTATAAGCTGTGTCTCCACTGGGTGGATTTGCCATGTAGCTATGCTGGTATATCTATACTGGCAAACCCTTTCCAGTGTAGACAAGGCCTTAGATAAAGCACTCCTGACAACAGACTGAAGTGGCTTATTAGGCTATCTAACCTACACACCCATAACACTGCAAGATTGTTCCTCAGATTGTGTGAGTGTGTGTGTGTGTGTGTCTCTGTTTGGGGAACTGGTTTAAGTTACACACCGACAGTCTGAGGAACAATCTTGCAGTGTTATGGGTGTGTAGGTTAGATAGCCTAATAGGTCACCTCATTCTGCTTTCAGTAGCCCTTTATCGAAGGCCCTGTCTACACTGGAAAGGGTTTGCCAGTATAGATATACCAGCTTAGCAACATGGCAAATCCACCTAGTGGGAGACACAGTTTATACCAACTATAGAGTGTCTTTCCCAGTGTAGTTTATTCCAGTTCCCCAAATGGAGTAAGCTAACAAAAACACTTTTTTTGTCAGCAGAACTGTGTTTATACGAGGGCATTTGCTGTATAGTAATATGGGTCCAAGAGCTGGGGGGGGCCCAGCCAATGAAATCAACAACATTTAGGTCAGCAGGATAAAACATTGACATCCATTAAGTCCGATTGCTTTAGGATGGCATTGGCATATAACAAGTGAAGAGCAAAGAGTGCTGACTCAAAACCAGTTGATCAGATGGAAACTTCTGAAGATGTCACAGCAGTAACCTCTAGAGATTTCTTCAATTTTGAACCTCAATCCCATTTGTAAATTGCATTTCTGAGGGTGTAACTCTTTCCCTCCAAGGGAAGTTTTGCATTCTAATCCTTGGACTGTTGTAGGCCTGCCAGAATCAGCTGGTGCGCTCAGACGTTTGCAACAGTTGCCAGCTCCTCTCATTCCTTCTAAACTATTTCTTGCACACCTACAGCATTATGTAACTAATAATTATGCCTCTCATGGAATTCTGCTTCCTCCCATTCTCCTAGTGATGTTACGCCCTTGTCAACTGCAATGGACAGAGATTAAAAAAAGAGAACCAATTCTGGAAAATAAAATATTTTTCAGTTAACAGATGATTGACAAATGTTTCAAACTGCCCCAGAACTTGACATTTTAGCTCCAGAAGTATCTCCCGCTCTAACGCCTTGTTCTTCCACCACAACTTCTATATTTGTTTTCTCACTCACCTAACTCAAAAATGACTGAATAGATTTTTCTCAAGCTTCAAAAAACACAAATTAACCGTTGGGCTAATAAAAGGACATACATTTTGAGCCCTATAAATACACAACCTTTGACAATTACAGGAGCCAATGGGAGCAGTATAAAAACCTACATCAAATAGAAACTAATATTTTTTCATGAATTTATGAGCAGCTGATAAGGAGGTTCAAAAAGAGTCATATTTTGTAGTTCTATGGTTACTTTTGTCCAAACACCTCAGAGAATGTAACATTAAATTAATTCAGCCTCACAACACCCCACTGGATAAAATTAGTTTTGGTCTTCTCATTTTATAAGGTAGGAAACTGAGGCACAGCGAAGTGGATGAGGGCACACAGGAAGGAAATGGCAAAACCAGGAACAGATCTGAGCTACCCCAACAGCCAGCCTGGTGTTTAAGTCACAAAGGGCTTATTTACACTACAGCTGCTGGTTGATTTAAGCTTGGCAATTTGTGTTATGTTAGTAGCGTAACTCAAGTCGACGTAGTTTAGATCTACTTACCACGGGGTCCATGCTACGCTATGTCGACCGGAGACGCTCTCCTGCCGACATTGCTTCTGCATCTCGTTGACGTGGAGTACAGAAATCAATGGGAGAGCACTTGCCCATTGATTGAGCATGTCTTCACTAGACCTGCTAAATCAATGCCACTTCATCGATTGCAGCAGCGCCAGTTTTGCTCCATAGTGAAGACCAGCCCAAAGTGTCATGCTATAATGGAAGTGAGGTTCTAACTGTAGCGATAAACTGCACAGGCTTGGCACAAAGTTATACAACTTGTCAGTCAGACTCAAGAAGAGGGGGAAAGTATATGGCTGTAACTATTATTTGTATTATTGTAGTGCCTAGGAGCCTAAGTCAAAACCAGGACCCTATTGTGCTTGGGTCAGTACAAACACATGATCAAAAAGACAGTCCCCAACCCCAAAGAGTTCAATGAAAAGTATCTTTTGCACTTTAACAATATTACAGTTCAAAGATCCCCAAAATCTGAGATGCACCCTCCCTGGTTTCTTTGTCAGGATGAGTAACTAACATAGGCAAAAGAAACTGAAATGAAGATTTTCTTTCAACCTCCCCATGCTGGCAGTAACTGTGGAGTCATTCACCTTGGCAGAGAAACCAGGAAGTTTACAGCTCAGGCACCTCAGGCCCTTAAGGAAAATGTAATTGTGTAAAAAGTTTAATCGGTGATAATTATATCTATTTTTTCCATTTGTGAAAGCGCACGAAATCTGGGCAGTCCAGCTTTAACTATCACCTTCAATACCTCAGTCACTATCACTAACAGGAGAACAGAGTTCAAAGTTCTGCTGATTGTAGGAGAGGTGAGTGGCTAGGGATTGTCTTCACATCATACCTCCTGGGATAGTATGTTGCCTGGTAGGGTACTAATGGCTCCAGGAAACAAAGGGCAAGATTAGCTCAGGCTGAACAAACAAATTTCTCGACATAGGAGGTTAAATACATCTATTGGGGTTTTTCCTTATGTTTATGAAAAAGATAACTTATTAAAACAAGGGTCCCCATGGAAAACCAATGTGAGCCTTCTCCTCTGCCTTGATTGTGGTTTGCTTTAACTCTTTTTTCACTCCTTGTTACAGCTGATTCCCCAATCCCATTTCAGCACCTTCCCTCCAGCGAGGAGGGACAGACAGTTGTAGTTTTGAGGCTTAGGCCCAGATGCACAAAGATATTTAGGCTCCTAAGTGCTAAGCACCATTAGATCATCACTGAACCTAGTCTCCATATCCTTCCAGAAATCATCACTTCTCAGGAAATGCCCCATCCATGGGTTGTTATTAATTAAGCACCCACAACTGACTACATAGATTTCAGAACTGAGCGAAGTGTTCTGGTTCCCCAGACTCAAGCACTGCTCTGTGTATTTAGCTTTATTTAGTACATTTTCTGGAATGATTTCACATACCTGTTCATGCTAAGTCCACAGGCTTTTGGCTTATGAAAACTTTAGCATCAGCTAACTGGCTGCACAATCCAGCCAGTATGCTTAAAACCATCAGCGCTGCAGGCACATATGCAATGGGGAAGAGCAGAAACATTTTGATATCATGTGAATTTGCTGTCGGAAAATGAAACCTTATGACGACTCCTTTTAAGGAAGCCCTTTCTTGTACATTAGCGGTCACATGGCTATAAGCAATCATACATAAAAGATTCTGGATTGGTCAGCATGTTTCTCTGATTATTCCTACTGTACTGTCAGCATTTTACACTTCTCCCTCAGCATCCAAACCACATACTTTCCTTGCCCCGCTGTGTACATTTCTCTGGTTTGGAGAATTTCATTGAGTCAGAGAACAAAAATAACACAGAATGAAAGAATAAAGGGAGAGGAGGGATTCCCATTTTCCCCTATCCATAAAAGAGGACTCAGAGTTTAACAGCCTGTTAGATAGTGTTTTAGGTCCCACTTTTCAATCTCAAACACACAATTATTTTCCTCAATGTATGAAACCAGGAAAGGCACAGGTGAAAATTCCACCCCAAGAACAGGAAATGCCAAAGACAGATACTAAAGTAACTTGCAGACTGGATGTAGTAATTAAAATGTTCTGATGGAAATAGCCAGGGATCAACACACCAGGAAAATATTTCAGCTGTGATTGCATACAGGTCATCTATCAGACTTGAGCACTTACAAAACTCTTGATCCTTACAATAGAAGAAGGGAGAAGAGAAGATTCTGGGATCTTATGCAGCCATTTGGGTTGAGGTTTGGGCTGCAGGGACGTGCTGGCCGCCACTTCCCGCAGCTCCCATTGGCTGGGAACAGTGAACCGCAGCCACTGGGAGCTGCAATGGGCCATGCCTACAGGAGCCATTGCCTGCCGTCACTGTAAACAAAAAGAAAAGGAGTACTTGTGGCACCTTAGAGACTAACCAATTTATTTGAGCATAAGCTTTTGTGAGCTACAGCTCACTTCATCGGATGCAGTGATGCAGAGCTGTAGCTCACGAAAGCTTATGCTCAAATAAATTGGTTAGTCTCTAAGGTGCCACAAGTACTCCTTTTCTTTTTGCGAATACAGACTAACACGGCTGTTACTCTGAAATGTAAACAAACTGTCTCACGGCCTGCCAGCGGATTACCCTGACAGGCTGTGTGCAGCCCGCGGGCTGCCCACCACTGATCTAAGACATTCAGGCATCTCCTTTCATATTTAATTTTCATGGAAGATATAAATCTTCTAAGGGCAGGTCTATACATCGGACGCCGTATTGGTGCAGCTGCACCGATGCAACTGCGCTGCAGTAGCACTTTAATGAAGGCTCTCTAAGCCGACAGGAGACAGTTTCTCCCACTGGCTTAGTTAATTCACCGCTGTGAGAGGCAGTAGCTATGTTGGTGGGCGAAGTTCTGCTGCTGACATAGCACTGTCTACACAAGCGCTTAGGTGAGTATAGCTACATCGCTCAGAGGGGTGGATGATACACATCCTGAGCCACGTTGTGCCCAAGTAATTCTGTGGTGTGCACCAGGGCTCAGACAGTTTTTAAATTTTTACCCTTCTTCTCCACTGGCCCAGTCCAATGCCTATTCCAATGGAAACAACCCTATTGAATTCAATGGGTATTGGATCTGGTTCTAATTGTGTTTAGAGTCAGCGCTGACCTCTCCCAGTGGCATTGTCTATACCACAACCTATCACTGTTGCTGAAACAGTTATTAATACTGACTGCAGGCGAACATGCTCATCATTATGTCAGCTAAATGTTGTTAATCTCACTTTCGACCAAGAGTTAACAGCAGCAACATTTAGCTAATATGGTGCTGGACACGGTTATCTTTGTCTACACTTACCGCTGAATGTTGCTCAGCACTGTGAATGATGTTAACATTAACGGTTCCGCTTTATAATGTAGACAAGACCAGAGCGTTTTGGGCTGGAGATTTGATCTAAACCAGTCTCCACCACTAAACTCAGGGAATGAAAGACATCAAGATGCCTGCAATCTGGATTAAAGTAAATGGAAGCCACTTGATCCTTACCTATGGGATTGAAAGAAGAAGAAAAAAAACAACCCCCACCCCCAGCCTGACAGACTCGCTGTCTGAGAAATTGGCCATTGCTCCATCAGCACATTAGAAATGTGTAGTTAAGTCAGTAGGGTTTCAGTATCACAGAATGGGATTATGAGGCGCCACATACATTCTATAGGAAGAAGAGTCAACTGACATATAGCAGCAAAACTCCTGGAGGATTACACGGGAACTATTTGTATTTCTAAATATGAGCGCTCGTGACCAGTCGTCATTCCAAATGACTTTTCCATTCTCTCAGTACCCCCATGTTGGAAACATATAGGAGATTATGTGTTTCTCAGCCCTGTGTGTTCGAATTAGGAAACTATGAGCTGCTGACCGAGCCTAAGTGATTCAGCTCAGATGTGTACCCTGATATTCCACTGAAGAATTTTACATCTGCAACCCTGGATGGAAAGTCTGGTAAGAACAGGCTTTCTGGTAGTTGGGCCAGAAATAGCAACTCTTCCTGCTGCTGTTATCATCATTAGTGAGCACAGGGCAAAACACAGAAGTTGGTCCTTGTCCCAAGCAACTTAAAAGGTAAGGGTTTGCTCCTTCTCCATTAAAGTCAATGGGAGTTTTATCATTGCCTTCAATGACAGCGGGGCCATGTCATTTTAATTAAGCAATTGATTTTACCATTCAGAAAAGGAAGTCAGCCCCAACAAATACATGTGTGTGCATGCACACACACACATTCTAATTTGTCTCCAGACTCTTAACAATAACTCCAGATACAACAGTTTTACATAAAAAGGTACAAGGAATGTTATGATATATTAAATAATAGCATTTCATTTCCATTAAATTATATTACTCTGTGTTAGATTGTAAATTATTTGCAGCGGGGATCTGGGCTTATTAGATTTCGTAAAGCACCACATTCTCTTACAAATAAAAATTAATCACAATTAATCAGAACTGTCCAGTTGCCTTTTCCCAGTTGTATTATATCTTAATAGTATGTCCTTGAGACTGTCACGCTCACAATAGTTACCAAAGGCAATGGAGACATAGCTTCCATTCAGTTACAGGATCTAATTACTCACTCATTTGACCTGATAGTTCTGGTCTGAGTCATTTAAAACTCGACCGGAGAGAGTTTTTAAGAAAAATAATGGAGGGAATATTTCTGCATGGGGGTTCCTGGACAATGTGAACTTAGCTCTTTCCTTTAAAAACAAACAAACATTTTTACAAATATAGCACATAATAAGCCTGCAATTCTTACTCTGGCAAATTGCTCTAACTCCTAGGAGTCTGTGACGCTAACTGATGTTTTTCTCAGTAGGGCATTTAAGAAAAATTGTTTGTTTTTTTAAAACATGCCAAGATAAAGACACAACGTTTTATTAACAGCCACGAGTTAGAAGATCAAAGAAGATCAGATCCTTAAGTCTTTCATCAATGCATGCTAAAAAGCTCTCAGTCATTGGAAATGCCTCCGATAACCCGCTGGCTTGCTCCAGCACAGTGATGTTTGTAATGCATCTTGCAGTGCTTCCACTGGGCAAACAGCACTTACTGCCTTGAAAGTTCACAGCAGCCCACACCTGCCCCAAATTTATGCCCCAGTGTACTCCAGACGATTGCAAAATCCCCAAATAGACAATGCCTGATTATTTTTTAACATGAGGGAGAGGGATAGCTCAGTGGTTTGAGCATTGGCCTGCTAAACCCAGGGTTGTGAGTTCAATCCTTGAGGGGACCATTTAGCATTGGGGACAAAAATTGGGGATTGGTCCTGCTTTGAGCAGGGGGTTAGACTAGATGACCTCTTGAGGTCCCTTCCAACCCTGATATTCTATGATATTAGGTTGCCCAAGTAGAGTATTCACAGGGAAAAGACAATATACCCCTCTCAGTAAGAGACCTGGGAATCAGGCCCTTAATCTGGAAGCACCTCTTCCTTTTTCACAGCATCAGAGCATTCCATGTAGCCAATTGCATAAATCTTTTAATTTTACCCTATCTTACTCCTCCTCTTCCTTTCAAGCAAGTTCCTTTTCCTATTAGGCACACAAGACCAAATACATCCTTGCGTAGACAGGCTCAGCTCCCACTGAATTTAACGAAAAGGAGTACTTGTGGCATCTTAGAGACTAACCAATTTATTTGAGCACAAGCTTTCATGAGCTACAGCTCACTTCATCGGATGCATACTGTGGAAAGTGTAGAAGAACTTTTTATATACACACAAAGCATGAAAAAATACCTCCTCCCACCTCACTTTCCTGCTGGTAATAGCTTATCTAAAGTGATCACTCTCCTTACAATGTGTATGATAATCAAGTTGGGCCATTTCCAGCACAAATCCAGGTTTTCTCACCCCCCCACCCCCCCACACAAACCCACTCTCCTGCTGGTAATAGCTTATCTAAAGTGACCACTCTCCTTACAATGTGTATGATAATCAAGGTGGGCCATTTCCAGCACAAATCCAGGGTTTAACAAGAACCTCTGAGGGGGGGGGTAGGAAAAAACAAGGGGAAATAGGTTACCTTGCATAATGACTTAGCCACTCCCAGTCTCTATTCAAGCCTAAGTTAATTGTATCAAATTTGCAAATGAATTCCAATTCAACAGTTTCTCGCTGGAGTCTGGATTTGAAGTTTTTTTGTTGTAATATCACAACTTTCATGTCTGTAATCGCGTGACCAGAGAGATTGAAGTGTTCTCCGACTGGTTTATGAATGTTATAATTCTTGACATCTGATTTGTGTCCATTTATTCTTTTACGTAGAGACTGTCCAGTTTGACCAATGTACATGGCAGAGGGGCATTGCTGGCACATGATGGCATATATCACATTGGTGGATGTGCAGGTGAACGAGCCTCTGATAGTGTGGCTGATGTTATTAGGCCCTGTGATGGTGTCCCCTGAATAGATATGTGGGCACAGCTGGCAACGGGCTTTGTTGCAAGGATCGGTTCCTGGGTTAGTGGTTCTGTTGTGTGGTATGTGGTTGCTGGTGAGTATTTGCTTCAGGTTGGGGGGCTGTCTGTAGGCAAGGACTGGCCTGTCTCCCAAGATTTGTGAGAGTGTTGGGTCATCCTTCAGGATAGGTTGTAGATCCTTAATAATGCGTTGGAGGGGTTTTAGTTGGGGGCTGAAGGTGACGGCTAGTGGCGTTCTGTTATTCTCTTTGTTAGGCCTGTCCTGTAGTAGAAGACTTCTGGGAACTCTTCTGGCTCTATCAATCTGTTTCTTCACTTCCGCAGGTGGGTATTGTAGTTGTAAGAATGCTTGATAGAGATCTTGTAGGTGTTTGTCTCTGTCTGAGGGGTTGGAGCAAATGCGGTTGTATCGCAGAGCTTGGCTGTAGACGATGGATCGTGTGGTGTGGTCAGGGTGAAAGCTGGAGGCATGTAGGTAGGAATAGTGGTCAGTAGGTTTCCGGTATAGGGTGGTGTTTATGTGACCATCGTTTATTAGCACTGTAGTGTCCAGGAAGTGGATGTCTTGTGTGGACTGGACCAGGCTGAGGTTGATGGTGGGATGGAAATTGTTGAAATCATGATGGAATTCCTCCAGGGCTTCTTTTCCATGGGTCCAGATTGCACTATATTGATGACATCTTCATCATCTGGACCCATGGAAAAGAAGCATTCATCACTGACCTGCCTCAGCTCCCACTAAAATCAACAGTAAAACTCTCATTGATTTCTATGGGGGCAGCTCGGCCAGTGCTGAGTGCTTCTGAAAACCTCACCTGCGAAGTGCTGCACGTTCTCCAGCTGTTTCTATCATATCCGTTCCAGCCAATACAAGCTTCTCAGAGCCGCTACCAGCTGCACTAGTCAGACTTCCTCCTGTCTTCCGTCTGCCTCCCCTGTCTTCCAGAGGTTTCCTCACTTATCTTGCCTCCCCTTGTCAGCCCCCACATCCTCTTTACTGGTTAGCACATGACCACACTGAGTACTCAGACACAGTCTTATGGGCATGCTACCTCACTCTCTCTCCCCCTATGTTGGAGGGTAGGGTATGTGTGGATTCAATCACCTTCTAGATTATCCTAATGGGTCCCTGGGTATTTTTGCTGAAGCAGAAAGTTCAGCACACCTGGAAATAACCTCTTATGGAAAAGTCCTACAGAATTGAAGAGAAAATCAGAACATTACTATAGATTTTTGGGGCAAGTTCATCCAGTATAATTTAAGAGATAATATCCCTGCTGTGGAATTCTATAAGTGAGTTAAGTAAAACTATTCTCTAAAATATACAGGATTTTAGAATATTTTTTCTATAAGCCTATTGGGTGAATCACTATTCAAGAGGACTCTTTCCATGAGGAACTAGGGTGATGCAATAAGAGAGGCAGCAGGGTGTTTAGTGTGTACGTGTCTGTCTGTGAGTCAAATGTTTCCCGGCAAGATGAGCTCAACAGGCAAAGCTCAGCCCAAGTGTTACTTCCTCAAAGTCTCTGTGAGTTCAAATCTAGGATTTTGCTTAGGCCCAGCAAAGAACAGGAGCCAGTTTAAGCTTGGGCACGAAGCCAGATCCAGCCTTTCCTATGATTCAAAGGTGTTCCCAACAGACATTCTGGTTCAGGCCCATCTCTAACTTTCCTGTTTGTATAATGCAGGTAAGAACCTCAGAGCCAGCCCTGATAAAAGACTACAGTCACCCTTACTTAATTTTCCCTATCCTGTGAATACATCATCATTTTCAGGGATGGAACATTAAATGGTGACAAAGGGATATTGATTGTCCTGCTACAGGCAGAACAAAAAGCATTGGGAACACAAAGCGGCTCAAATGTGGCTTGTCACTTTACTTCCGTGTCATGTCATTTCTCATCCAGTTTCTCTTCCATGCACTGTTGCATGCTTTGGTAACATGAGAAATTGCACCACTGCCTCTTCCTTTTAATTTATTTGGTGAACACCTTTCCATCTACTTCTAAATGCCTTATCACCTTCCTGCAGAAACCCATGACACATCGCCCTTGTCTCAGCAAATATTGTAGCCATAAATAAATGAGGACAGCTCCCTGCAGCACTGGCACTAACTGATCCAGTCTCTTCAATAGCCAGTGTCATTCTCAGTACTGGTGGTCTTGACATGAAGAGTTCAGATGCAGATCTGTTCTGAACTTTCCCACAATTCATGGGGGTTTGGATCCCTTTATTTCACTGCTAGGGCTTGCCTGACAGGAAAGCTACATCCCACCACTGCCCTAAAAATTGGGTAGAAGATTATGGCCCTATTTGCTGATTTGGTAAAAATTAATTGCATTGGAAATTGGTGCTGTCGGTTTTCTCCTGCTAACAATGCCTATTGTGCTGCTCAGATATTCTAGTGGGATGTGTTTGGCAATAGTGGTTTCATTTCTGCAAAGGGCAATTTATAGCATTTCGGCAACTGCTAGAGTAACAGGTTTGCTGTTGGGCCATTTTCCTCTCAAAAGAACAGATGAAACCTTGATGAGCCTGACAACAGGCTTGGCTACACAAAGTGGTATCAGTCTGTGTAAACCCTGCTGGTGTGCACTAAAGGCTCCCTAGTGTGCTTTCATGGAGTACTGTTTCAAACAGCACTATGTTAAAGTGCACCAGCAGGGTCTGCAGGGACCAATTAATGTGCACCACAGTAGTGTGCCTTAAAAATCACACCCCCATAGACCACATTACCCCATCGTGTAGACAAGCCCTACAGCTCTGTTTGTTTGTAAGCTCCACCTCCATGATAGCAATTGTTCTCAAAGACATTGGCTATCTGAAGAACTCTGCTATGGGAGGGTTCCCCCGGGGTGACTTGTGTTTTCTGGGGTGCTCACTGGGCCGTTCCAGGAGGAGACAAGCCACTGTTGGAGTAAAAGGTTGATATTATTTGCAAGTACAGGTCATGTCCGGGTGGGACTGCTCAACTGGCATGTCCATACTAGTGCCCAAGCAGGATAACTCCCCCATGCTGAACCTAGACTTACCGTCCCTAAACAACACAACAGCCACATCTCACCCCAAGCTGCCACTCCCCTCCCTGTAACATTTAAAAACATGCTGGAGGCAGAGGGAGAGTACAGCATTTTTCTACTAACCAAGTGAACACTTAGCAAGTCAGTGCCTGGCCAGGTTCCAGGAACCATCCAGCTCACACCCGGCATGCCCAGAGGTTTAGCACAGGCATTAGCATAGTCACTGCCATAAGCTAAGTTGATACCTATCCTTACGCCTAAACCTTTGTAACACCAGCCCATTTCCCCTGCCAACACCTTCCTAACCCTTACACGTCAGTGCTCTGATCCAGCTCCTTCTCTGAGCTGCAAATCTCGAGGCATGTAAGTTCTCCAGCCCAGTGGTTCCCAAACTTGTTCCGCCGCTTGTGCAGGAAAAGCCCCTGGCGGGCCGGGCCGGTCTGTTTACCAGCCGCGTCCGCAGGTTCGGCCCATCGCGGCTCCCAGCGGTTCGCTGCTCCCGGCCAATGGGGGCTGGTGGAAGCAGCGGCCAGCACATCCCTCGGCCCGCGCCACTTGCAGCGGCTCCCATTGGCCTGGAGCAGCAAACCGCGGCCACTGCGAGCCACGATCGGCCGAAGCTGCGGACGTGGCAGGTAAACAAACCGGCCCGGCCCAGCCCGGCCTTTCCCCACACAAGTGGCGGAACAAGTTTGGGAACCATTGCTCTAGCCCATTTCTCCCAGTGAGCTGCCTCTACCCAACCCAACCCCTGCACACTCCAGCAGCCAGTCCAGTCCTCCTACTATCTTCCACCTCTCCAATGTCAGAGTGTGTAGCAGGGTGGCCACCCGCTACTGCCCTGAAGGGCTTGAAATCAGCCCCGGGAGAGGGCTGAGGTGGTGAGAGGGCTGCTGCTAGGAAAAGCAGCAAGCCTCGGCTGATTGAGGAACCAGTCACAGATGCGGCCATACCCCAATCAGGGCCCAGCTGGCCCTTATAAGAGGGCAGTGGGAGAGGTGCAAACACTCACTCTCTCTTTAGATGTGGAGAGGGATGGGCCTGGCTGCGAGGAGCTAAGCAGGGTACCAAGACTAGAGGAGGGCTGGGGGAAGGCCAGAGGAGCTGGGGAGCTTTGGCCTGGAAACCCCCCAGGCTGCAGGCCTTGTTAAAGGCCAAAGAAAGGTATTGGGGTTGCAGAGGGTAGCCCAAGGGTAGGCGGAGGCAGCAGGTCCAAACCCCCCTTGCTGGTGATGAGTGGCACTTACGCTGCAGTCTGCCCCAGGGAATGGGGGCTAGTTGATGACTGGCAGTGGCCAAAGACTGAGGTGAGGTGGGGATAGAGGGTGGAGGCTCCCTGGGGAGGGGAGACCCAGATCTGTGGGGGTACTGCCAGGGGCAGCACCCCAGCCTGAAAGGGGTACCAGGGTCCAGGAGGGACTCGGGCCCAGCGACAAGTGGGACACCAGCCTGCAGAGGGTGCTCCAGAGACTGGAAACACTAATTCCCTGGATGACCAGCAGGCGGTGCCACAGGGGTGAGTCCCACCCTGCTACAGAGCGCAAGGACAATGTCCCCTCCCACCTCAGCAGCTGATTTATTCCCAATCACAAATTCCCCTACTGAGCTTCCACAACCCTTCCAACCCCCAAATATCAACGTTCCAGCCTGTTCCCCTTTCCAGTTCATCCTTTGAACTTCTGTTACTGGCCAGGCCCACTGAGGTGCCAGCACTCTGCTGAAATCCAGACACTTGTTCTCTGAGCTTCTCTCTCGGGTACCACTGCCTTCCTGATGCCCAAACAGAAGGGCTCTCACCTGCCTCCCTTTGCTCCAGCTGCTCTCAGCGTCCTGGACTTGAAACATCAGCACTTAAAGCTCTTTGGGGTCTCCTTGTATTTGTATGCAGAGTGCCTAGCACCCTTTGGGCACTACCTTAATATAAATGTATCCTCATTCCAGAATGATCCCTTCCTCCAAGGCAAACTTCTTTGTCATGCAAAATATTCTGGGGATCCTCTATAAAGAACAGCCCCATCAAAATGGAGTCCCTCCTGCTGCAGGAAACCTACCCTCCACATACCTCTTTCAGTGTTTCAACCCTCCTGGCCCACCAACTTCTAGCCAGGTACACCCACCAACTTGCAGACTTCCAGCTCAGTTTCACTCTCATGATGCTGCTTTCCTCCCTGCCCTCAGCTGCCAGCGCTTCTACTTAGTTGCCCTCTTTCCAGCTGCTTGCTGCAATCTCCTGAACTCCAGTCACCTGGCAATCAACCCACCCCTCCTACTCTGCGTACAGTCTAATCATCTGTAAAGCAACTCGAGAGAGATCTGCCCTACAACACCACTTACACAACAGAGAAGCTGCACGTGAACACCTCAACATACAGATATGCTAGTGAACAACACAAGCTTGTAAGGCACTCAAGTCCATACCACTGGAACCTAGTTATTTGCTGAGTACACTGAAAGGAATGCCACTAGATGTGCACTGCAAGTATGTATCCAACCAGAAAAGGCCATGCATCTAACATACTCTCTGACCTTTCTAGAGCACCCATTGCCATAGTATCTAAGACATTTTGATTGGCACCACTGTGATTTTCCTAATTAAAGTTTGAAAAATTGGCAGGCGTCAGCAGGGTGTTTTTATGTTGAATTTTGCTTACTTTCTTTTCTTAAAGAGAAGGTTTTAAAAAGAGAAATTAACATGGTTTCTCAATTGAAAATTGACACTGTGGTTGGTCCTAGCCAGCTTTGTTTTGTTTTAGTTTAAAAAGAAAATCTTTATGTTTTGGCAGCCTAACAGTGGTTCTCAAACTGTGGATCGGGACCACAAAGTGGGTCACAACTCTGTTTTAATGGGGTCGCCAGGGCTGGTGTTAGACTTGCTGGGGCCTGGAGCTGAAGCCAAAGCCCAAGCCCCACTGCCTGGGGCCAAAGCCTGAGGGCTTCAGCCCTGGGCAGTGGGCCTCAGGCTTCGGCTTCAGGTGACAGGCCTCAGGTTACAGCCCCACCCCCACCCCTACCCCCTCCGCCCCGCCCAGGGCGGTGATGCTCAGGCGGGCTCAGGCTTTGGTCTCCCCTCCAGGGGTCACGTAGTAATTTTTTTTGTCAGAAGGGGGTCACGGTGCAATGAAGTTTGAGAACCGCTGTGAGCACTACGGGTTAGTGTTTGTCTGAAGCGTTAGATAATCATTTAGTTCAATGTTTATTCTAAAAAATAATTTGAGTTATTACACCCCAGCCCTAACTATAAGATCTTAGTGCTACTACTGAAATACATAGCTAGGGTTCCATTCTCTGTGTTCCATCTGCCCTCATTTCATTAACAGTCATAGAAGTTGCAAGCACATAAAAGGAAACAGACTTGAAAACTGCTTTAAGCATGAGGAATAAAATTTTGAAGAGTCTAATTCCCATTGAAAGTCAACTGGACTTAGGCTCCTACAGGTTATGTAGGCCAGATTTACAAAGGTATTTAGGCTCCTAAAGAAGCAGATAGGCATCTAATGGGGTTTTCAAAAGAGCCTTAGCAGGTCAGATGCTTAACTCCCATGATACCTAACCATCTTAGACCCTTCTGCAAATCCTGCTAGGCATCTATCTGCATCTCTCCACGGATGCTGCAGGTAAAGAAACCGTCCTGGTCCACCAGCGGATTTCCCTGACGAGCCGCATGCCAAAGGTTGCCAATCCCTACATTAGATTCTCAGCACGACTGAACAGAGTTTCATAGACTCATAAAAACGTAGGGCTGGAAGGAACCTCAAGAAGTCATCAAATCCAGCCCCCAGTGCTGAGGCAGGACCAGGTAAACCTAGACCAGCCTGGACAGGTGTTTGTCCAACCTGTTCTTAAAAACCTCCAGTGATGGGGATCTCTCAACCTTCCTTGGAAGCCTATTCCAGAGTTTAACGTCCCTTATACATATGAGGGGAAACTTTCTAACTAAACTAAATCTCCCTTGCTGAAGATTAAGCGCATTACTGCTTGTCCTACCTTCAGTGAACATGAAGAAAAATTGATCGCTGTCCTCTTTATAACTGCCTTTAACATATTTGAAGACTTATCTGTTCATCATCCTAAGGGAATTAAACTGAGCACTATGCAATTAACTCGGTGTGGATCTCTCAGGTGAGACTTTCAAAACATGGGTCCTATCTGTTCTGCATACACAGTAAAGGTCCCATGAGATTTTCCCTAAGAGAAGGGGTTTGCCTTAGCAATGACTACTATATCCTTTCCTCCCTCTGTTATCTAACAGGCTGTGTATCAGCAGTCCATGCATTGCAGTGGTATCATATATATGATTTGCAAACAGCTTTCAGGTCACTGAGGCCAAAATACAAAAATTAAATTGAAAATTTAAAAATTAAATTAAAAATATGTGTACATGGCAGAAATTGCTTCCTAAGAGCACCTTCTAAGATTAAAAACAAAACTGAAGAATTACAAGTGATATGGAAAAATATCTCTCCTCTAGAAAGGAAAATATCTTTATGCAAGGGAGGTGCATGAGAGCACCAAAGGAGGTGATGTGGGGTAGCTGTTCAGGACTTCATGTTTATGTAGTTAGTTCTGGTCCATCTGAAGAGTTTTAATAGCATTGTTTTATAGTGAATAAAGGTATTGGAGCAAATTTCCTGCTGCTGTAGATTGGTGCTGCTCCATTGAATTGAATGGCACTATACCAATCAGCAGCAGCAGAATATGGTCCAGAATGTCCATTTTCTTGAGCCTTTTTAGGAAATCTCCTCTCCAGGTAGAATGTTCTCCCTAGGTAGAACCTCTGGGCAGGGCCGGATCTAGGCACCAGCTAAGGAAGCAAATCAGAATGGGCAGCTTTTTTATTTTTTTCTTCTTCGGTGGCTGCTTTTTTTTTTTTTTTTTCTTCGCTGCTTGGGGCGGCAAAAAAGGTAGAGCCGGCCCTGCTTCTGGGAGAATCCAATTTTAGTAAAATGAGAATAAAAGAACTCCCGTTATTTTGACTCTGCCAGCTTCTCTGGGTATCAAAGAAAACCCAAACCATGCAGAGCCCAACTGCTTCAGCTTCCCTCCTGCTCTGTTGGCATGGCAGTCGTCTTCAATATCCCTTTCAGCCCGCTTGCTTTACAATAGCATTCAGGATGTGAGAGGTTAAAGCACCCTGCTGTGCAGAAAGCTTTTACTTGAAAAGTCTACCAATCTCTCTCTCCCCTAATCTACAGAACATAGCTGTGATCATGAGACAACTAAAGTCATGAGGCTGTAAATGCTAAAATGAGGGCTATTATAACAACAGGGTATTTATTAAGCGTCCTGCAACCCTGCTGTGTCCTCAGACACCAACTTCTTTCCAAGACTTTTTTGTTTTTAAAAACCAACAGTTAAGAACAGAAGTCTGTTTCTGTCACTCTAACAAGAAGTTATGTAAAGAAAAAAAATAGTTTATAAACTCTCTTCCCTCCATGCCAGCTTGACTTCCATTACCAAGGGAAGCTACATTCGTTCTGCCCTATTTTTCTGCCTGGATGTTGCAGTATAGTCTTACTACACACACACACAAAAAGCAACATAGGTTTATCTTTTTCTGGCATCTAAGTGACACATGATAATGTTGCACAGAAGGTCAGTGCTGATGTCATTTTACAGTCATGGATACCATGGCTTTGTCATGACTTACCAGTTGGCACTGTTCATTTAGTAAGTAGTTTGTAAACTACCTCCAGTGTCTGGTAGAACTGGACTTTTCACTAGTGTTCATCTGTATGAGGATAGCACCTGGAGGCCTCCACCAAGTTGGAGTTCCATTGTACAAATAAGAGATATAGCCTGGCCCCAAAGCACTTACAGTCTAAAAGACAAGATGTAACAGGTGGGTGAGACAAAAAGGCTGGAGTGGGGAGGGAAGATGCAGTGACAGTAAAAGAATTTTTTAATACACGCTAGCTGTGTGAACAATTCAGAGATGTCCAAACCAATTAGTAGCCTTAGTCACAGGACTCTTTATACTGTATAACCTAAATTGGTTGTTTCGCTGCTCAGTTCCTAAGGTAGTTATTTCCCACAAGTTTCTACCTCCCTGGAATTTACGATATATGAAAGATAGATTTGAAAGTCGTAATCAGACCGTATCTATTCTCAAAAAGTGCAGTAGTTTCAAATCAATCTCGTTAAACCATTCCAAACTCTTCACTTAGACACACAAACCAGTTTAACTCTTGCTTATATCAATTTCTTTTAAAATCAGTAATTTACATAAGCTAGATCCATATAACCAACAGTTAAACCGTTTTAAGTGTATGTATGTTCGGGTTTTGTGCTGGTTTAACTAGATAGGTTTAAAAAAATCTAATTCATTAGACTTCTAGTACACACAAGGCCTTAGTGGCAGAATATAGCATTTCTACAATTTTGCTGGAAGCTATGCCATGTTCATGCAACTTTCAATTTCTAATGTTCACAAATTTGCCAAAATCAAATAAAATCAATAAACACACTCATTGTGCACCTGTGTAATTTTAATGAAAGCACAACAGACTGACACTCCTCCATGTAAGAGATAGGATATAGTTAGGCTTGGAAGGATTAGATTTTTATCAATAAATGTTGGTAAACATGAATTTCACACTCACAAACCAATGAAAATTTATTCCATTGATGATAAACCTTTACAAATAGGCAAAGTAAAGAAAATGCAGCTGCGTGAGAACTTAGAGTTTGATTTAAGGATATTTACTTTGTATATTGTGACATGTGATGCTGACAGTTTGTGTTTTAGCTGTTATAAAGCTTTAACTTTTTGAATCTCCATGTCTGCAGTCATTAAATAATTATCTGACTTCCCCAACTGTCTGACCCCTCCAGTTTCCCACAGCTGTGAAAATGTAAATAGATAAAAATAGACGTGCTTAAAAATAAACATCGATATTATCCATCAAAATTATACAAAAATAAAAAATTCAGACAAGTCTCAATATAGAGCCTCAATATAGAGCAAAGAGGCATGTTCAGAGGATTGAGGTAGGTGGAAAAGGAAAGAAAACTAGCCCAAGATATTAGCCTAACTTTTTTTTTTAATTTTTTTTTTTAACATAGATGGGGGACTCCGATTTCTTAGGAGTTCAACTCCTAATTTAATACACTAAGGCCTGGTCTACACTCAAAAATTAAGTTGGCTCAACTATTCACTCAGAAGCATAATTAAATTGACCTAACCCCCAACATAGACAGCGCTAGGTCAAAAGAGGAATTCTTCCATGGACCTAACTACCGCCTCTTGGGGAGGTGGTTGATTACACCGACGGGAGACCCTCTCCCACTGGTGTAGGTAATGTCTACACTGAAGAGCTACGGTGGCACTGTAGCATTTTAAGGGTAGACAATTCCTATGAGTTGGATCCAAAAGCCCGCTGAAATCAGTGAAAAGACTCCCATTGATTTCAATGGGCTTTTATCAGGCCCATAGATTCAGTATTTAAGCAACTAATTTCAAGCTTTATACATGCATCCCAGCTGCTCAGGGTGCATAGGTATATACAACTAATTAAACCCCACCAATCCCAGCATGTACTGGATCTCAGCTAAAACCAAGCATCAGTTCTATGGGCAGCTCTCTCTGCTTCAGTTGTTGCAGAGTCCTAGCCAGGACAGACACAGGGTAGGGGAGACAGGCAAATTAACAAGTCGATGGCAGCAAACAAGCTAGTTCCATATTTGTGGGGGGAATTTAGCAGGGGATAAGCCAAGTGGAAAGAAAAGGGGAGGGGGTGAGGAGGGGTCCAGGGAAGGGGAGAAAATGGTAAGAGAGGCAGTGGGGTGGAATGAAGCAGAGGTGAAGAGACTGTGAGGGAGTGAGAAGGTTGGAGCAAACAGCCAATCGGCACAGGGCAGAGAAAGTCCAGTCAAAAGTACAGGAATTTCTCTCTTGCTCCTACCAGCTGGAGTCTCCACATGGGGACTTGGGGGAAAGAGGGAGACAATACCTGGGTCCTAGTACCCCAATATGTGGAGGGTCTTCCCTACACAGTTCTGGGCTGAGAAGTTCTCAGAGGAGGGGTGGCCCTGGCTGGGACCCATTTTACCCTCTTCCTCCAGTGCAGCAATCCCAGCTTTGGCAGCTTCTTCTCCTATCTTCTGGAGTCTCTGGCTGAGAGGGGTGGAGGGAAAGGAGACACGACGTCGGTCCTACTGCCCCCAGAGTAGGTGGTTGTCTCTTATATAGGCCACCGCCTCTCATGCTATGGCTTCTGCAGCTATCGTCTACTTGGAAAAACAGTATCAGGAAAGTAAATGATCTCAGCTGGAAACAAGGAGAGCATGCCCCATGTGAACAGCTAGCAAGTGCTCCAGACACCACACTTTGGAGACCCACTTCTATACATTTTAAGCAGAGCTCAATGAAACTGGGAATTTCCATCCCCTGGGATAGTTTGACATTTCAATGTTTGTTTCATCACAGATTGGGACAAAAAGCTGAAAGTTTGAAACTTTTAGCAGAACAGAAATTCTGAACAATTTAGATTTGGAAACATCAAAATGTTTAGTTAAACATTTTCAGTTGAAAAGAAGTCATGTGAGTTTCATGATGCTCCACACAACTCAATAAGAGGGGAATCCATATTGCGTTATGGGAGATGAAGTCTTCCAGATGTCCCAGCCCATAAGAGAGAATGGGGGCTTGAACTACAATTCCCACAAGGCATGCACTGATGAGGAAATGTAGTTTAATATTTTGTTGAACTGATTTGAAACTAAACATTTTGGGTCAGTTCAGCAAAAATTAAATATTTTGATTTGGGTCAAATTGACCCAAACCAAAACATTTCATTTAGATATTTCCCAATGGAAAACATGATTTTCAGCAAAAATCAAAGTTTTCAATTTTGTGGAAACTATTTTCCATCAGATCATAATTCCATTGTAATTCTAGCTCTAATTTTAAGAAGCCCGAAGGTGTTCTAGTCATAGGCGCCAACTCCGTGGGTACTCCAGGGCTGCAGCACCCATGGAAAAAAAATAGGGGGTGCTCAGCACCCACTGGCGGGCCCCGCTGATCAGCTCCTTCCCCTCCCCCCCCAGCATCTCCCACTCGCCGCAATCAGCTGTTCAGCGGCCTTCAGGAGATGCTTGGGGGAAGGGGGAGGAGCTGGACCAGGAAGAGGTGGGGGGAAGGGCATGAAGAGGTGGGGGGAGGGATGGGCTAGGGGGAAGGTAAGGACTAGTGGAGGGATCTGCGGCGGAGCGGGAGTCGACCACCCCCCAGGAACTGGAGAAGTCGGCACCTCTGGTTCTAGTAATTCTAATAATTTGAGGGCAGAATGCAGAGTGAACTGGCTACTGGAGTTACAAACCCCTGAAAAGCAGATTTTAAAAATTAAGTTAATACACTCCCTCAAAACCAAAACATAGGGTTCAGTGTAAATGCTGCCGGAGTGTTAGCATTTGTGGTAACAGATAAACTGGTTACAGTCTCCTATTGCACAACTCAGAGGTACTGTCTCAGCGCATTGCAGAATCTGCAATTTCACCTGTTTGCAATGTCGTCGTCACCATCCCAGGATATTAGAGAGACAAGGTGGGTGAAGTATTATCTTTTATTGGACCATCTTCTGTGGGTGGAAGAGGCAAGCTTTCGCGCTTACACAGACCTGAAGAAGAGCTCTGTGTATGCTCCAGACTTTGTCTCTTTCACCAACAAAAGTCAGTCCAACAAAAGATATTACCTCACCTTGTCTCTCCAGTTTCACCTGTCATTTATGTTAATGAGATGTGTGTAAATCTTCACACAGCAAAATTAAAGCTGTATTCCTCACCTCAAACAGACATAACCATTTACACTGCATAATATTACAGGAATGAAATAAACACCTGAGCACGATGATCATAACCAAGGTTTCATCACTTTCGGGTGGTGACTTTAAGAGTAATTAAACAGTGCAATGAGCAGGCAGTACTAGACTGATTTAAAGGGATAGGACACCACTGAGGAGGAGCATATGCATTCAGCCATCACCACCAGTGAGGAAGTGGAACTTTTTCATTAAGAGCCAGATTTCCCATTTACTGCTAGCGTACACAGATTTTTCATGGTCTTTGAAAGCAGAAAGATGATCTTATGCTTAAGATACAAGACTTTGAGCTAGGAGACCAGGGTTGTAGTTCAGGTTTTGCCACACAGTGTGGCCATAGGTAATCCATTTTATTTTGCTGGGTCAGAGTCCACATCTGGAAAACAGGGATAATAGTACTGCTCTATATCTGAGATTTGTGAGGCTAAACTAACTAATGTTTGTGAAGCATTTGGACACTACAGTGATGAGCACCATAGAAAAGCCAATAATAAAATACATTAAGGTTCAGCATTTTAGTGGTTTCAGAAGAGTGAACATGCAGACTTTAACAATTTATAAACAATTTATATAATTTGCGCACATCTTTTATCAATTCTATTACACAGGCAATTCTCATTTCTATCCATGGTAATGCTTCATGAAGGAAAACTAGATTCTTCTTAGAGTATGTGTCCTTGTGGATCCCACCCAGTGTGCACATATCCTATGAGCACAAGACCTGATTCTTTGCATAGTGTTCACCGGGCCACACCTGCACCCTGCAGGTCCTTGCCCCCTCAATCCCAGCCCAGGGCAGAGCAGTCACTACTTTCCGTCAGTTCATGCTTACCATCCATGGCAGTGAGATGGAACCAGGCTGTATCTGCCTGGTACCTCTTAGCACATTCTCAAAACCTGTTTTAGATCAAGATAGTTAAGGTTAATTACATAGACATTTCCACCCTTTTTCCTTTAAATTTACTCCTTTTAAAAGCATTTCTCTCAGGCTCTGCACCACAAGCACTTCAACAGCAGGTTCAAAGCCTTCAGGCTTCAAATGCTGTCCATCTTATGATGGCCTCATTTCCCTTACAGATGGTCATAAGCAGTTATTTTGTCTCAGCAAGAGTTATATACTTGACTGTTGCTCTGTCTCCCAGTTGTTCTCCTTAAGAGAGACAATCTAAAGACAGACTTTTAGCTGTGTATCTTCTGCAGCAGTCTGTGAGGGGTACTTTGGACCCAGAAGAATGGGCACAGAAGTTCAAGACAGGACCTTCCACATCTAAGTCCTAGTCTGTCAGTGCTCGTCAGTCAGAATGTGACTCCCAAGGCCAGTAAGAAGTCTGACCCAGCACCAATAGGCCAGAAGCAATGTCACACCACGGACCAGCTCAGCACTGATGGCTGCTCCAGCACCAAAAATTAGTTCTCCTCTACACCAAGAGGTAGATCAGAAAACTAGAACAAGCACAGTGCCTCGGTGGGAAGAAGCGAGGAGGGGGCTAGCTTCCCCAAGGGGAAGCTTCACCCACCACCCATGCCTCATAGGTCATGTTTGCTAGATCTTTAATCATTTTGGTTGTGCTTCTCTGGACTTTCTCCGATTTTTTCACATCCTTCCTGAAATGTGGAGCCTAGAACTGGATACAATACTCCAGTTGAGGCCTAATCAGTGAGGAGTAGAGCGGAAGAATTACTTCTCATGTCTTGCTTATAACATTCCTGTTAATGCATCCCAGAATTATGTTTGCTTTTTTTTTGCAACAGTGTTACACTGTTCATTCATATTTAGTTTGTGATCCACTTTAACCCCCAGATCCCTTTCTGCAGTACTCCTTCCTAGGCAGTCATTTTCCATTTTGTATGTGTTCAGCTGATTGTTCCTTCCTAAGTGACGTACTTTGCATTTGTCCTTAATTGAATTTCATCCTATTTTCTTCAGACCATTTCTCCAGTTTGTCCAAATCATTTTGAATTTTAATCCTGTTCTCCAAAACACTTGTGACCCCTCCCAGCTTGGTATCGTCAGCAAACTTTATAAGTGTACTCTCTATGCCATTATCTAAATCATTGATGAAGCCATTGAACAGAACCTATAAACAAAGGAAGGCATCTTGGACCCAGTCAAAGATCTCTGGCTGACCCCTGTTACCTTAGCCCCAGCTGCAAAGAGAGTAGTAAAAAAGATGTGTAATGCCTCAGAAGGGTTTCAAACAATTCTACACTCATTTAACAGATGAGACCTTACGCTCCGTGAAAGATTCCAGAGCCACTTTGCAATTTAAACCCCAGCCTCAAGGCAGAAGTCTTTCAGACACTAATCTCAGACCAGAGCGAGTGCCCACCTACAAGGTCTCTGGATCTCTGGTGGTCTCTGTGATTCAGGAGAAAGCTAGACTGCCTGACATACCAAAGTCTACTACCAAAGATAAAGACTACAAAAAGCTGGATCCCTTTGGAAGTAAATCTTACTCCTTTGCTTCACACCATCTACACATAGCAAAGTACCAAGCATGAGAAAAAAAATCTCCCTTTGTGAACAAGCTTCCTCCAGGTGCCAGAGAGGAATTAAAAACCTGATCTCTGAAGGGCAACTGGTGGAAAACGTTGTTACAAGCAGCGACAGACATGTCTGAGACACAGTTCGTTCCATGCCCACAGAAGTTTCAGGGAGGGAAGGCTTAGTGGTGACAAGTATCAGCTATCCCAAAAGGAGGTTCAGAGCACCATAGATGACTTGCCTTTTGAGAGCACAGACTTGGTTAGCAATTTAACAGCTCCTTGAAAAACTCCAGAGCCACTTTGAGATCTCTGAGTATTTATATCCCAGCTTCAAGATGGAAGCTTTTCAGACACCAATCTCAGACCAAACAAAGCACTCACCTACTCTCAACAACTTCCTACTTATGCTCACAGGAATTCAGGATCTCTCGAAGGTGGCCTCCATCTTCTACAGTCAGTAGCCAACCTACATCATCAAGAAAGCAGGTTTCAACCATCATGTCTGAGTAACAACCTAGTCAGACTAGAGCTATCCCCAAACCCTGTCTTCAGAAGCCATCTTTCCCTAGTCTACGAGGCTTGGGTTGGAATAGTCACCAACAAATGTGTATGAGAAATCCCCTACCATGGACACACAATTAAATTCCAGTCCCTGCCTTGTAACCAAGCCCCTCTTCATCCCTGTTCAGAGGCCCTTCTCATGAAAGCCAACTGAAAGAAGTTACCCCCCTGCTTCACCTTGGAACCAAAGAAATTCAAGGGAAGAGGTTTCTACTCCTAATATTTTCTTACTCTAAAGGAAAAAAAGACTGAAAAAATGTGTGTGTAGTCTCAGATTCAAGATAGTAATGTTAGTCTCTATCATCCCTTCCTCACAGGCTCAAGACCGGTTTTTGGCTTGACCTCCAAGATGCATACTTCCAGACTGTGATCCATCTGTCCCACAGGAAGTCCCGGTAATTCACTGCACACAACAGAATTAAGAGGAGCACATATAGACTCTGAATCAGTAAAGGCATACCTTCCCAAGGACAGATTTCAGTCTACCATTATGTGAGTCTGGTGAGTGGAACTACATGCTCTTCTGTCTATCCAGACAATCTTCTACAGTATCAAGATAAATCTATCACAGTATGAACCTGTCTCAAATATGTCAGGCCACATATCAGCTTTCACTTATGTGGCACTTCTAGCCGGACTGAACCTACATCTCTTACAGGGCTGTCTGAGTCACTGTATCAATCTGTGAAACACTGAACGGACATGTTCCTCAGTCCCAGCTCATATCCTATTGTCATTGAAATGGTAGATGGATGCTCAGAACGTTGGGAAAGGAATATCCTTCTCCACACCTCTGCCTACAAAGATGCTGATCAGGAACAGTTTGGGAATCCATGCTCACCTGGACCATCTTCAGATACATGGGATATGGTCTCAGAAGGAAATGAGTCTTTCCATACACTTCCTAGAACTCTGGACAAACAAAGAATTCCTCTCAACTTTAAAGAATTTCATTATACACATACTTACAAACTTACACATTATACACATACTTACAAAACACATCTATGATGTATTATGGTAAACAAGCAGGGAAGTGCCCATTTACCCCTTCTGTGCCAAGAGGCAATCAATCAGTCTTATGGGATAACTCTAATTGCTTTTCATCTTCCAGGGGCCAACAATTTAGATTTCTCAGAAGGTATGTCACCATTCACAAATGGTCCCCAGGGAGCTCCATCCTCAGACTGATATTTCAATAGTGGGGAATCATAGAAAGGTAGGACTGGAAGGGACCTCAAAAGGTCGATTGGTCCAGTCCCAGGCACCCAAGGCAGGACTAAGTAATAACTAGACCATTCCTGACAGGGGTTCATCTAACCTGTTAAAAAAACCTCCAATGACAGAGATTTCACAACCTCCCTAGGCAATTTGTTCACATGCTTAACTACCCTGCCAGTTAGGAAGTTTTTCCAAATATCCAACTTAAACCTCCCTTGCTCCAATTTAGGCCCATTGCTTCTTGTCCTATCCTCAGAGATAACAAGAACAATTTTCCACCCTCCTCCCTGTAACAACCTTTTTATGTACTTTAAAACTGCTATGTCCCCCCCCCCTTCACTCTTCTCTAAACAAACCCATTTTTTTCAATCTTTCTTCATAGGTCACAGTTTCTAGATCTTTTAATCATTTTTGTTGCTGTCCTCTGCACTTTCTTCAATTTGTCTACATCTTTCCTGAAATGTGGTGCCCAGAACTGGACACAATACTCCTGTTGAGGTCTTACCAGCACAGAGTAGAGCAGAAGAATTCCTTCTTGTGTCTTGCTTGCAACACTCCTGCTGATACATCCAGAGGCGAAAGTGGGCCAGTATGGTGTACTGGTAAGATGCGGCAATCAGTACTGGCCTGTACACAGCCAACATTAAAGCGCTGCTGCGGCAGTGCTTTAACGTCGCTGCCCCTTTTGCCTCCCCTGAGGGCCACTGATGGGGGGTGGCAAAAGGGGCAGCTGCTTCGGGATTTAAAAGGGCCCCGGGCTCCCGGCTGTCAGAGCCCCAGGCAGCGTGAGCCGGGCAGCATGGAAGGGCAAGCTGGAGGAGGCTTTCCCCCCAGTCCTGCCCCTTCTGCCTCAGGCCCCGCCCCTTCCAGGGGCCCAGCTCCGGGCCCCCATACCAGTAAGTCTTTTATGTTACTTTCACCCCTGGACACATCCCAGTATGATGTTTGCTTTTTTTGTAACAGTGTTACACTATTGGCTCATATATAGTTTGTGATCCACTATGACCCCCAGATCCCTTTCTGCAGTACTCCTTCCTAGCCAGTCATTTCCCATTTTGTATGTCTGCAATTGATTGTTCCTTCCTAAATGAAGTACTTTTTTGCATCCCATTGTAAACTTATACACCAAAGAGAACACAAAGTGCCCTTTTTTTTTTTTCAAACTCTGAAGGGCGCCTGAGCCCTTAATCCATGCAAGACATGTTAGATCAGGGGTTCTCACAACAAATTTTTTGGTGGCCTCAGAGTGTGGCCACCAACTGTTCTGACACTTTTTGCTAAAATTCTTAATTAATTTGGGGAAAACAAATAAATATACATATATACATGTCCGAATCATTGTAATTTATTTATGTAGGGTGGTTTTGGTTTTTTGTTTTTTTTTGCAGACTCAATAATAAAAATAATGTACAGCTGTTGCTATGCTTTACTGGACCTAAACAGAATAGAAACACAAATAAGGTGCTTTGCATGTTGTCTTTTTTTCTTGTTTCTTTTGCTTTTTTTGGTTGCTTTTTTTTTTTAAGACTTGCTAGCTACTAAGTCTGCTGTGAAAAGTGCTATTAACATACAAATAAATATCATTTCACAGCAGACTTACTCAGCCCTGGCAAACCTGGGGACAAATTAAGTCCTGAATGAGGAGGTGGGTATGGAGGCAGTGGGGGTCAGGGCATGATGGGGCACTGGGGGGGAGGCAGTGGGTGCCAGGAGTGATTGGGGAGCGGTGAGCTCAGAGCCAGAGCCTGCCACGAAAAGGCTGGGGAACAGAGCCTGAAGCCCCATGGCTGGAGCCTGCCACCCACCACCTCCAGGCTGAAGCCTGACCTCACTGCCCCCGGGAAGGTGGGGAGTTCACTGGCTGCCTGCTCCTCCAGCTTTTTGTGCCTCCGGGGGAGGGTGGTGGGGGAAGTGGCAAGGCCCAACTACTGCTGGTGGCCCTGAGGGAGGGGCCGCTGCTTTCTCTTTCCCAGTCACCTCCCAGCAGGCTGTGGCTGCAAGAAAAGCCCCTGATGGCTGCATTTGAGAAATGCCGTGTTAGATCCATGTGAAATGGAAAAATGTATTGAAATCTTTCTATAGCACCCGCTACCATAGTATCTAATTTACTTGGGAAGGGCTTAGCTCTACAAAGGAAGGGCCCTAGTGAACTTCATGGAGATATCTGCTCTTCCCTTTTCCCTGGTTAGAAGAGATTCTGCTTGGCTTTATCATGGAAAAGCTCTCAACGAGGGCTAAAGACATTGAATTAGTCTGACCTCCCCTGGGAGTTCATTCCCCAGCCTGATCTCTCTCAACCAGGAATGTATTCCCCCACTCATCCCAGGTTCTCACACTCACTTCATCCAGGACCTTTATTGCCCAGAAAAGCACAGTTGTCTCATTGCAGCACAGATAAAGATTGTCACTGATGTAGAGAGATATCATTTGGAATATGAAGGGCATTTCACATCAGATTCTCAAACAAACTAGTGAAATATAGCCTAAATGAACCTACCATAAGGTGGATTCACAACTGGCTGGAAAACCGTACTCAACTATAGCTAACAGTGGTTCACAGTCAAACTGGAAGGGTATATTGAGTGGGGTCCTGCAGAGATCTGTCTTGGGTCTGGTCTGGTCTATATCTTCATAAATAATTTGTATAATAGCATACAGACTACACTTATAAATTTGCAGATGATACCAAGCCAGTAGAGGTTGCAAGCATTTTGGAGGACAGGATTAGAATTCAAAATGATCTTGACAAACTGGAAAAATGGTCTAAATTA
The DNA here is from genome assembly GCF_015237465.2 of Chelonia mydas. Lineage (NCBI taxonomy): Eukaryota > Metazoa > Chordata > Testudines > Cheloniidae > Chelonia > Chelonia mydas. The sequence continues at coordinate 162,477,807 of NC_057851.1, read as the reverse complement.
AATAGGATGAAATTCAGTAAGGATAAATGCAAAGTACTACACTTAGGAAGGAATAATCAATTGCACAAATACAAAATGGGAAATGACTTCCCAGGAAGGAGTACTTCCAAAAAGGATCTGAGGGTTATAGTGGATCACAAACTAAATATAGGTCAACAGTGTAATACTATTGCAAAAAAAGTGAACATTCTGGGATGTACTATGAGTGTTCTAAGCAAGACACGAGAAATAATTCTTCCACTCTACTCAGCACAGCTAAGGCCCCAACTGGAGTATTCTATCCAGTTCTAGGTACCACACTTCAGGAAAGATGTGTAGAAATTGGAAAAAAGTCCAGAGGAGAGCAACAAAAATGACTAAAGGTCTAGAAAACATGACCTATGAAGAGTTTGTTTAGTCTGGAGAAGAAGGGGCGGGGGGGAGGGCACAGTACAGTCTTCACGTATGTAAAAGGTTGTTAAAGAAAAGAGAATAATAAAATGTTGTTCTTAACCAGAGGATAGGACAAAAAGTAATGGGCTTAAATTGCGGACAGGGAGATTTAGGCAATTTTTCCTGTCAGGGTAATTAAGCACTGGAAGAAGTTGCCTAGGGAGGTTGTGGAGTCTCCCTCATCAGAGGTTTCTAAGAACAGGTCAGACAAACATGTGTCAGGGATGGTCTAGATCAGGGGTGGACAAACGGTGACTTGTGAGCCACATGTGACTCTTTTACAAGTAAAGTGTGGCTCTTGGAGCCTCCCGCCCCCAATTCCCCACCTGCCAGACTAGGGGACGGGGGGGAAAAGCTTGGGACCTCTGCCTTATGGTAGAGTGGTGAAGTAGGGGCTTCTGCCCAGTGGGGAGGGGGACCTTGGGGCTTCAGACCCACAGGGCGCGCCTGCCGGGGCTCGGGGCTTCAGCAGGAGCAAGGCTGAAACCCAAGCCCCAGCAAGCACTTCTCGAGGTGCTGAAGCCTGGACTCCCAGCACGTGTGCCCCGGGTCTTGAACTTCTGAAGATTGCTGTACCTATCCCACAGTCCGTCTCTCGCTAGGTGTTGTGGGATGACGGAGCGGATCACAGCACATCTTGGGACAGTGCTCAATGTCCCACGATCATTGCTTTCTGTCCCATCACTCCATGGGCTTCCAGCTTTCTTTCCATTCTTTGGCATTTTTTCAATGGCCCTTCTTTGCTGTGCACCCTGGCATCTTTGTGGGAAGGGATGGATCCTGCACTGCTCTCCTATGCTCTGTTAACGGTCAGGAAGACATCGCAGACATCGCAGTGCAGTTAATCATGAAGTTCCTAACTGAAGAAGACTCGCAGGCACCCGACATTCTTCACGCTATGGATAGGAGCAACTTTAGGTTGCTTTTGGCATTCACAGAGCAGGTGCATATGGTAGACCATCGCTTTTGAGCTCGTGAAACAAACACTGAATGGTCGGATCATATCATCATGCAGGTGTGGGATGAAGGGCGGTGGCTACAGAACTTTTGGATGTGGAAAGCCACCTTCCTGGAACTGTGCGTGGAGCTCGCCCCAAACCTGCAGTGCAAGGACACTAGAATGAGAGCTGCTCTCTCGGTAGAGAAGCGTGTGGCAATTGCTGAATGGAAGCTGGCAAATCCAGACTGCTACTGATCAATTGCGAATCAATTTGGAGTGGGGAAGTTGACCGCTGGGGCTGCGCTAATGCAAGTGTGCAGGGCAATAAATCACATCCTGCTACGAAGGACCATGACCCTGGGAAATGTGCTCACGAAACCTTAAATAGGACACCTGGACAGCAGTAAGGAGCGGTTCAACAACAGGCTCAGTAGGTGCCGGATGACAGTTGAATGTGCCTTTGGCAGATTTAAGGTGCACTGGCAATGCCTTTATGGCAGGTTAGATCTCACTGAGGATAACGTTACTATGGTCATAGCTACATGCTGTACATTGCATTATCTCTGTGAAGCTAAAGATGAAAGGTTTGCTCAGGGGTGGAGTTATGAGGCAGACTGCTTGGCCACTGATACCAGGGCTGTTAGAGGAGGTCAGAGGGGAGCTATTCGAATGAGGGAGGCTTTGAGGCAGCACTTTGACAACGACCACCAGTAATGTAACATTGAAGCAACTCAAAACAGAGATACATTACAGGTAGTTTTCCTAGGGGACAATGGTGACATCTGGGGCCTTATATTCCTGTAATAAAGTGATTAAAATATCTGGGTATGGATGAAAGAACCATACCCACAGGACTACAAAATTAGTTACAGCTTCCCACCACTCACTCAACTTTAAACAAAAAATAAACACAGTAGCATGTCTCATAGAACATTTATAATACATGAACAGTTCACAAAGCCTCATACTGAGGTAGAAACAGCTTTGTAAAATGATGTACATTACATATATTTATAGACATTACAATGTTTTAAAGTAAAAGAACCCAAACATACAGATCTGCAGTTAGGAAGATGACAACCGCATAAAACTGCATCACTTTTTCCCCAGGCAAACACTAAAGTTACATAAAATAAGGGCTTCATGAAGAACACACTGATGCACGTCAGTGTGCTGTTAACTTAAGAGCATTCTTGTCCTATGACTTATTAAAGAACCCTACATATACTTTGCTGCAATCCCTTTTCTAGCAACAACTCCTTAGGACTGCAATGTTTTTGGATTGAAAATTTAAACTATAGAACACAAAACAATGTTTTAAGTAGTTAAAGTCTACAAACTCTGAAAGCAAAGTGAAAAAAGTGTATGTCATAGATTTAGCAAATCTACCTTAAATTTGAGAGACCTACATGTTAAAAGTTTAGTTACCGTTATGCAGTGATGTGGGGAGATGAATAAATCTTTGAATATCAAAATACTGACTACCTCTTTTAAAAATGGTGAAAGATGACACAAACTCAGTAAGTATTCATATATTTGCACCAGAAACCATGACAGGAGGTACGATAATTTGGTTTTACAACTCACTTCCCAACTTTGTTTCTACTTACAATATTCATATCTTTAAAAAGACTGAATGCATGTAAGAGTATACTGCTAGTGGTCAAGCAACCTAACTTGTAAGCAGAACAACAAGATTATTTAAGTGCTTCTCATTAAATAGATACATTTTCTCACAGGACTATTATTTTACAATATGCTGTTTCTTTTAATGTTGGTTTAATAGAAGCCAATTTTTCACTGATGAAGTCTAGACAATAGGTATAGACATGTCAAGTAGGTCCCCTCAACGATGGTTACAAAATTAAACTCATGGTGTGAGAAAAGAATCCTAACTAAACCCACATGCCTTGGGAAATACAGCCTAACGGTGTTGTGTTGCATTTTTTTAAAATGAATATTCAGATATACGAATGGAAAAGGTATCAGGCTCACATTTATACAATATCGAAAGGTATCCCATATAGGCAATTATTTTCACAAACTAAAGTTCATAAGGAAGAATCAGACCTTATCATCAGTAAGGCTGCATCAGGCCTGGAAAGCTTTCAGGACTGTCTCAATTCAGGCACACGAAGAACCCGCTCCTTTCCATCCATGAGGAGAAATAAAAGGTTCAAGTAGAAGGCTAAATCAATCACCAAAGAATTGAGTAAGCAACATAAAAATCAGAATTCTAAGAAGGCTAAATAACTGATGCTGTGTTATGAAATAAACCCAATGTTTTAATATGCTGTTTTAAATACCCTTAAATAGAGCATTTCTCACTCCCATCACATGAAAAATCAGCATGTCTAGATATAAAAATTCAGGAAAAAAGTTCCCTATGGCAGAATAGGTTAGCATGTGCATTCTAGAAAGAAATGTTGTTTCCCTCTTAACTACCCATTGAGTTACTTGATTGCCTACTTTTCAAAGGTGCTAAGCAACACCAGTTCCAACTGAAGTCAATAAGAGCATTGGTGCTCAACGCCTTTGAAAAAAGTCAGACCAAGAGTTCAAAGTTCAGTTAAAAGCCAGTACTACTTATGTAACATAATTTTGATGGGAAAAACCCTCTATTACCACCCATTTTATATTGATTTTAAAGTAATCACTAAAAATCAGCACCTAGCTTTTGAGGCTTCTTTTGAAAAGCCATAGAGCCCCCCCCCCCCCCCCCCATTGTATATTTAGGGTCCAATCCTGCAAACACTTATTCACAGGCACGTAACTTCACTCACACAAGTATTCCCTCCGAGTTCAATAGGACTACTCAGGAATATAAATGTTTGCAGTATCAAGCCCCTACATAGTTTTCCTCAGGCTGTCTCAATTTTGATCTACTTCTACTTGTTTACTAAACACCTCTAGGAAGTGGACTCTAAAGTAAGTATATTTATGAATGAAACATTTTACCAGATATAAGATACTCTACCAAGTAACATTTAATGGGAAGCAAACAAAAACAGACACTGAAGTATACTTTCCTTTTTCCTAAAAATCAGTGTTCCATGTTTTAATTTATAATAAAAAAAATAAAAAACACCCCACACCCAGGAATGCACAATGCAGACAATTAGCTGCTTTCCTGTTCCACCTGGTAAAGTGCTTACTCTTATGAGAGTCACTAATTTCATGCTTTAAAAAACGATTTATGCAATAATTCAAGAAAGCTACCAGTATTCTGGAATTAAGGTCTTCAGAATTAAATCAAGTCTGCATAAATCAGATTAAAAGATTGAGATGTATTGCAAGTTATCAGGCTACAGTTTGGGCTAATTACAGCAACATGAATGTACAAATCACACTGCCACTGCTGTACAACTCCCACTTTGGGCCTAAAATGGAATATATACTGTACTCAAGTCCGAGGGGGGAAAGTTTTTTCGTTTTATTTAAAGATAACCATTGCCTGCAATGGACATAGCACTAGAAAAATATGACTTCTGGCACAAACAGATTAAAAATTTACAATGGAATGAGTGTCTACATTTCTAGACCTATTCAAATGTATTTATCTGTGACTGTTACCTAAAGAGGACAACCATGTCAGGACTAGTAGCCTCTCTATAAAAGCAAAAGGAAAACGAATAGTCGTGACTTTCAGTACTACTATATTTTTGGGAATAAACTGTTTTATATTTTGTTAGCGATAGTTATACAGCAGGACCTTGCCAATTCCCACTAGTGACTGGGAGACCAAATACAAACTATTAACCATACTAGTCAAACAAACAGCTTACAGTAAAAAAAGCAAGGTTATCTATTTCAAGTGCACTTTGTTCATGTCAGAGGTGCAGTTTGACAATGCTTCATTCATTGCACATTAGTAATTATATGGTAGTATATTTTGCAAACAATCTTAATGTCAAACCTCATTATAATGCTTTGCTGAGAAGCTGAGGAAACCTACTGTCACAAACAGGCCTCGTCCCCCTCTGGAAGGGCACCAGTCAGTTGTGAACCACTTATGAGTGGGTATTATAGGGAACATTAATTAGAGATGTGCAAATTAGTGAAGAGCTCTATATTCAAGAGCGGGGAAAAAGAACCTACATTTCCTTCACTAACCAAAACATTTTTAATACAAAATATATTAAATTTAAATACTGTTTAAGGCCTTAAAAACACAGTATGCAGTAAATCCATAAATAAGGCCAAAACGGTCCTTAAATTATCCTGTTGTGCCTGGCTATTGCAGGACATATGTAAAAGGAGACACTGTTGGAAAACAAGCCATTTTACAACTGTGCACTTCTATAGGGCCTTCCATCAGAAGATCTCAAAAGGTCTTTAGAAACTAATGTATTAAGCCTCAATACCCCATGAGGTAGGTATTATCTGCATTTTAAAAATGGGTAAAATGAGGTAGAGAAAGGTTAAGCGACTAGCCCAAGGTCACACAATGTAAGTGGCAGAGCTGGGAAAAGAACTCAGTCCTTCCAACTCTCAGTCCTGTGCTTAATTACCAATCATTGTTTCTCATTGTAAATATGCAATTCCAAAGGTGGATTTAAGGGTACATTTTGGCCTGGAACACAACTCTCAGCATGGGACCAAAGTCCCTTAGTGTCCCCTTTTATATTGCCTTCTGTTCTCCCCAATACCCTGCTGACTCAAAGAGTCAATAACCCAATTCTTGAGAAAGTATGAGTTGATGGCACACTGTAACAGCTTCTTCAGAGCCAGTCTATTATTTAGTTGAGTTAAACATTTTTAAACTGAATATTTACAAATTCTATAGGTAAAATTCTTTGACACACATTACTTTAAAAGGGGTAAAATATATTGGATGAAATCCTGGCCCCACTGATATCAGTGGCAAAGCTTCAATTGTCTTCAATGGATCCAGGATTTCACCTACTGTAAAAAATACTTACTGCTGCATTGAGACTATCAGCAAAATTTCATCCAAGTGAATTTTTACTACAGTTATAATTTAAACCCTTGAAACCCAGGAAATAGAATGCCTATGTTGACAGATGCTCCACTTTAACAATGCTGGTTGGCATTACGATGATAAATACCAACTCCTTTAAATAAAGGTTCCAACTCCAATGTTACAGCACTGGAACTTAAAGGTTCTGGCAAATTCTTACATTTACATAATGATCTAATGAAATCAAGAGTGCACCTGAACTTGTGAAGAAGGAAGAACACTGAATGCATATTTTATGAATTAGCCAACAATTAGTTACTTTATCAGTCACTTCATCTCTCAGTCTGATCAGAGGAGCATACAGCAGGTTGAACTTACATTTTAACAGAACATAACTTTCACAACCAATATTTTTACAGCCAATTTTAATTACCCCATAGCCCCGGTGGGGAAAAAAACTAGACAGTTTTCTATCAATCATGTGATATGTTTCCTTTAAAATATGCTACTATTTATGCTATGCAATAAATCCACCAAAAAAAAAAGCACTCACATAGTTCACTGTATAAGTGTAAGGAAAAAAAGTGTGAAACTGACAAAGTGGTTTTAGTTTGATGTTATTTCCATAAAAACATTCTATGAACTTTGGTTTTCATATGGGTTACAAACAATATATTAAAATATCTACAAATCAAATATTAAAGGGAAAGAGTAGCCCCAATGAGAAGTCTAACACAAACCGAGTTCCAATTTACTTATCCCTCAAGCAGCTTTTCAGGGGAGAAAATATTTTAATTTGAAGCACAACAGAAGTCTTTCTGCTGAAGTGTTGCAACTAGTTTTCCAAATTTTTTTACAGCATTGGCACACTTTCAGTGCCGCTTATTACAAAGTCAACAAACACACTGTGTCATGACAATGCTAATATGTTCTTTAAAACAAGCATCCTAGATTTAGCAATGTGACAAGAACAGGGACTTCAGCAATTACACTGCTTGACAAACTTGCATCTCAAATATTACTCTTCCTCTTGCAATAAAGCTGTAGTAGAAGCCATCAAAACTCGAACAGCACAACTTTGGGAATTACAAAGATGATTCAAATTGCGTGTCTGGGTCATCATCTGCCTCTAGCCTAACAGCAGGTATACTTTCAGATTTAGTCCTCCTAGTTTTGTGGTGTGGAGAGTCAATGATTATTTCTGAGCATGAAATAGCAATTGAAGAGGTCTTTGCGGACTTCTTTTCAGTACTGCCTTCTGCTGTCCCACAACACTGCTTCAGAGCACACTGAGTTCTGCAGGGAAACTCACATTTGCCAACACCCGATTCAGAGCCTACACTGGCAAACTCAGGCTGAATTGTAGTGGCATGGATCCCTTCATCATGAAAAATCTCCTTAATGTGCTTTGCCACTTTCATGTATGATGCAGGGTCATGACATTTTATGTGAGCAGTACCAATGATCCTGCTGCCTGCCAGCTGCCAAACATGTAGTTCATGGACTGCTTCAACTCCTTCAAGTTTACGTAGTTTCAAGTTCAGAGAATAAATATCAATTTGTTTGGGAACAGTTTGCAAAAGGATAAGGGCAGATTCCTTAAGTAATGGATAAGTTGTGTAAAGGAGTATACAAACCATTATCAGACAAAGAGAGGGATCTAAATACAGCACCCAGCAGGGACCAGCTACATGAATACCCTCTTGTGTGAGCAGATCAGCACTGTCAAGCAGTGGGGCTAAGGTAGCATTTTCTACGCAATGGCTATCAACACATGGATTAAAACAGGACCCATCTTTAGGGCATGGATTCCAAGAAAAGTAAAAGACTGAGGCATTCACCACCACAATCACTGAACCCAAGGCATCTCCAAGCACATGCAGAAAAACTCCACGCATGTTAAGCTGTCCACTGGAATCTTCTTCGACCTCAACGTCCAGAGAGTTAGCGCCAACACTCCCATTCGCTTGTAGTTCTGCCTTGCCATCACCTGCAAAGAAAACAGTAAAACAGTTACATGCCACATCACAATATTAGATACTAGAAACATTTTACTATATCATGGTATTAACTCACAGTAAGTTTAGAAACCACATTACTACAGTGAAATATTGTAGCAAAGTGACTTCACTTAGGTTTTTGTTTTTTAAATCCTCTACCACGGCACAATTCAGCTACAGTTATACCCCAGCAATTCAATTTGTGTTCTTGTAGCAGAACAGTGGATGGAGAAGTGTATTTATTGATTATCTGTACAGAGTAAGTTGTGAAACTGTTGTCCCTTTCTTATTCTACTACAGAAAGCACAAGTCTGTATAAAACAGGTAAGAGAAAAGATGTTGTCGTTTATTCAAAGGCCTGGTCTACACATTGAGGAGGTGCGGGGATGGGGGGGGAAAATTGATCTAAGTTACGCAACTTCATGGATAATCTAGCTGAAGTCGACGTACTTAGATCGACTTACTGTGGTGTCTTCATCACAGTGAGTCGACTACTGCCGCTTCCCCATTGACTCTGCCTGCGCCACTCACAGCGCTGGAGTACAGGAGTCGATCGCTGCCCGCCGATCTGGCAGGTAGTGTAGACATACCCAAAGAGGTTCAACTGAGTGAGGACACTACAAACTGCTCTACTTTCAGAGCAAAATGCACAAAAAGCAAGCCAGCAAGTCTACCACTTCCACAATAACTAGGAAAGAAAGTCTGGTGGCCACTGCTGATCAGAAGGGAGAGAAATATACTCCTATGTACATTTTATAATTTTGGAAGGTACTCAGAAAATGGGGACCACAGAAGAACTAGAAGAAGAGACAGACAGATGTCTCATACATAGAGGGTAGTTGGTTAGGAAATTAGAATGTAGATTGTTAGTGCTCGTCTGCACTAGGATAGGACAGTGTTAAAACACATGTTAACTAACACAATGTTAGACAGATGTTAGCCCTTGTCTATGCAGAGTATTACCACATTTTAAATTTATCAAGTGGTCATGCTTAACCCCAGTATTTATATAATGTTTTCTAGTGTAGAAGAGACCTATGACAGTATAGCAGGCATGTAGTGGATACTACAAATTTCAGAGGTATATGGTGTTCAGGTATGACAAGAGAGAATTAGTATTTTTCATGGAAATTTAACTCTGCATTTTCTGATCTAATGAGGTTCTGTCAGATATACTTAACTTTAACGGCCTAAGGATTTTACAAAGACAAGGAGGTAATATCTTTATTGGACCAATTTCCAGTGGTCAGAGAGACAAGTTTCTGAGCTTTCCCAGACCTGAAGTACAGCTCTGTGTAACAGAATACCTCTGTGTAAGCTTGTCTCTCAAACCAACAGAAGTTGGCCCAATAAAAAGATATTACCTTACCAACCTTGTTGCTCTAACTCAGTGAGTTACTTATGTTGAAACTAGGATACTTACCTAGGAAGTGAAATAACACTAAGGCTTATTAAGTGGTCAAGTTAATGCTTAAGATACTAGAGCAACCTTCCTATATTGTCATAAAGCCCATCTTTTAAAAATCAATATACAGCCCAAGTACACAATGATTAGTGGATTGATTTTATGTTATGCTAGACACTTAGAGAACAAGAATCTGTAAAGTAATTCATTGTTTACCTGACAGGTGTCTGGTAGAGAAGCATTTCCCCCCAACCCACACTGAAGTCTGCTGGATTGCCAAATAAGGGCACAATGCAGAAAGCAAGTTGTCAGAGAAGGAGTGTGCATGAGTGTACTGAGTACCTGTGGATCGCCTGACCGGCTAATATAGGAACAGAAACTGTTGCCGATATATTACTACATAAACTACTATCTAATGGGGGAGTCTCTTACCTTTCTTCCACCAGTATGCAGGTGGCCTCCAAAATCCACTGTGCACTCCAGGATGTCATTACCCCTCTACCAGGTTACTTGACAAAGTCTTATCTCCCTTACTTTGTCCTACTTCATCTCCTCTGAGAATGAGAAAGTGAGCCTTTCCCCTACCCACCTTTCAGTCTGACACTGGAGTGTCTACCAGCCTCCCTCCTTCCTAAATTTGCTAGGAGAGATTTCCCCCGCCTCCTCCAGACCTCAGGCTAAGGGAGGGCTCCTCCCGGAGGCAGTACTGCTTACCTAGCTTCTCCTGGTTGACCCCATTGGTGCTGCCGCAATTCTCCACCAGCGTGTTGGTCTCCTCCTTGCGCAGCACAGCATCCCCTTCCCCGGAAGATCGCTCCAGTTTGGTGCGGCTGCCGCTGCGGTGGTGCTGGCTCCCCCCATGCGAGTGCCCGTGCCCGCCGCCTCCATGCTGGTGGAAGAGGCAGAGCCCCAGCAGATTGACGAGCAGCCCGGCGACCCCCACCCCAATCACCACGAGCGGCTGCTGGATCTCGTGGGGCTCGGTGAAGCGCTCGATGGCCTCCAGCAGGATGGTGAAGCAGAGGGCGGTGAGGAAGACGGCGTTGACCAAGGCGCCCATCACCTCGGCCCGCACCCAGCCGAAGGTGTTCTTGTGGGTGGCGCGGGTGCGCTGGGCGAAGCGCACGGCCACCAGGGCCACCACCAGGGCCATGACGTCGGACAGCATGTGGAAGGAGTCGGAGAGCATGGCCAGCGAGGCGGTGACCCGGCTCACCACCACCTCCACCACGAAGAAGAGGAAAGTGAGCGCCAGCATGCACATCAGCCGCACCCGGCGGTAGCGGGGCTGCCGGGGCTCGCCCGCCCCGTTGTCCGCCATCCTCGCGCTCCGCCCCGGCGGGGAGCGGCGCCCAGCGGGGACGGGAGGGAGGCTGAGAGGACCCGGGACTCGGCGCTGCCGGCTGCGGGGTGAGCCCGCGGGAGGGCGGGGCGCAGCGAGGGGACGGGGCGGCGGCGAGCTCCGCACTCACCTGGCCGGGCAGCGACCGCCGCGAAGGAAAAGCGAGAGGCGGCGGCGGCACGAGCCGGGCTGAGCGGAGCGCGGGGCGCCGGTCTCCAACTCCCCCTCCTCGGCCGCTCTTTGCAGACGGTTTGAAACGAAACTTTGCACCCGAGCCCCCTGTTCTTTCCACACGGAACCCCAGCTCGCCGCCTCCCCCCGCGCGTCTTATTGGCTGCGGCCCCAGCGGTGGCGGGGCGGGGCTGCCTCACATCTTCTCCCCGATTGGCCCGCAACCCTCACGACAAGCGCTTGGCCGCGCCCCCAACGCGGCGCCCATAGGCTCCGGCCGCCACCTCTCCCGGGCCAGAAGCGGGGAGGAGGCCAATGAGGCGGGGCGAGGAAGCCGATTGGACGCTTCTCCCTGTCGCTCTTGCGGTGTCCCCTTAGCCCCGCCCCCTCCGAGAGGCTGTTTGCGGGACTGGTGCAAAAGGGGGTTACGAGGGGCGAGTATCGTCCTGCCGCGCCCGCTCTCCACACGGCCCGGCCGGGCCTGAGGGCGAGGGCGGCTGCTCGCTGCCTGCCCGGCGCCACTGCTGGGCTGGGAACTCGCCCCACCCAGGGAGCGTCTGCACGGAGCCGCCCCTCCCGAGCGGCGGCAGCCCCGCGGCACTGGGGCCGGCCGGGCCGCCGCCGGGGGGGGGCCTGGGTCCCTTTGAGCAGGGAAATACCCCCCCCCCCCCGCGCCGGGAGAGCAGCGCCAGGGGGTGGGCAAAGGGCACCCCCCCCAGACATCTCGGGCTTCGAAGTGAGGCCCCCCCCCCCGCGGCATCACTTGTCTGCAGCTCCCCGCCCGCGCCGGGACTGGGCACCCCCAAACGAACGGCACCGCGGGGGGCCGAGCCCCTCTAGGAGACACGGGCACCCGCCAGCCACCTCTCTTGTCAGGGGGCCCTAGGGGCGCTGCAGAGGCGGCCTGCACCCCTAGGAGCAAACACACAGCTGTCTGAACACCCACCTTCGGTCCTCTGAACCCATTAAAGTGAGTCCTGCTCCCACGGAGTCCCCTCCGCCTCCTAACCCTCTAGCTGGGGCCAGCACCCCTGCAGGGCTGCACCGCAAACAGCAGAATGAGGGGCCCTTACATCTCCCACAAGACCACACAAGTAACACCCCCTTCAATGGGACACTGCCACAGGTGGCTCAGACCTAGGGTGATCAGATGCTTCGATTTTATAGGGACAGTCCGGATAGTTGGGGCTTTTTCAATATAGGCTCCTTTTACTCCCCGCCTCATCACGATTTTTCACACTTGCTATCTGGTCAGCCTACTCAGGCCAGCCTGCGGAAATAGCACCAGAATCATAGCAGCTTGTTTAGTTTCAAGATAATCATCACTCATCAGAGAAACATTTTTTCTTCTCTGCAACATTTTGAAAGTTAATTTTAGTGCTGCTGTGTAAAACACTGGAGTTGCCAGTAGGTCGTGCCAGGATAATGCTCATGTAAACCAATAGCACCTGCCCACAGTAAGCATCAAAGTTAGGAATGGGAGAGGAAAGGAGGGAAACATTAAGTTTTTGCTTTATTGACCATCAGCTGGGCAGACCTGGACTAGAAGTTATCCGTAATGATCACTGTATCCTAAATCCATATCAGATTCTTAACCAGATGTTTGTTAAATCAAATGTTTCTACAATGAGTAAAAAAGAACTGGGAATCATAAACAAGTTAAAAATAATGCAAAACACTCCATGCTTTCCTAGTACATAGACTGCAAAGTGTTTTGTCTTAATTGTAGCTAAAGACTTTTCAGTCTCATCATCCCACAGTTACCGTTATGTATCCTTTCCTCATTTGAGGTTCTTATGCACAACAACTGGATGTCTGGATACAGAGGTTGATAGGGTATGTATGTTTGAGACTTAACTAGAGCTGCACTGGAGAAGGCAGAAGACTGGAAGTGCCACAGAAATGTGTCTCTTGGTCCCTAGTCACCATAAATCATTCCTATAATTCTTTCCCTGTTCTATAAAAATCTTATTCTCTCCCTCTCCTGTGACCATTAACTATTTTGAAATATTTCCTTTTCTTAAAACTCTCACACTTATGTTTGCAGTGTTGTTGTTGTCAGCTGTGCTGGATTCAGCTGGGAGATAGAGAGACACGGTCATAGAATATAGTGTCATAAGACACTGAGACATGCTACTTATTACTTTAACCATCAGCAGCTCTTCTGTTCCACCAGAAGGACCTCATAATGAAAGCAGCTCTCCTCAGCCAGATGGTGCCAACAACCAACCCTCAAACTGTTGGTTCCAATGGCCATTCCCTCAACTACCAAATCCACTAGCCAATCTTCCACCTGCCAGATCTGACAGCCAACCTCCAGTGTTACTCCCAATAGCCAACTCAACAGTCATTCCCAATTGCCAAGCCCCCAACTGCCATGAAATTTTCTGATTCCAGCATTTCATCCATTCTCTTGTTAATGGGGTATCCTCCAAACCATTCTGCTCACCACTTCAATAGCAGCAGTGAGGAAAATAATATCACCCTGTGACTACTTTCTTTCCACATGCAAAGTTTCTCCTCCTCCCATGATCTCAGCTCAACCATAAGACTGGACCCTCAGGGACTGCCTGTTCTGGATGCCGCAGTTATGATGAAAATAGTAATTAGACATGGCTTGGAACTGGCCAAGCTCCATTGGATTCTTGGCCTGGCCAGTAGCATTCAGTCACATAGGCTGAAACTCATAGACTGAAAGAGTTATCGCATTGCATCAAAACATTATATCACAATCTTTCGTGTCCCCCATCCTCTTGCTGCAAACATCCTAGCACCATGATGAGAGGAAATAGAATCACACTAATGAAATAGGGAGGATCCTGGAAAATATGGGATGTAAAATGAAAGGTTCCTGCCAAAACTTGAAATGAATGGACAGTTTCCCTTTGCCTCTACTAAGACTGCACACAAGGGAACCAATTATGGTGGTTATTTAGTGATATGTAAAATTTAAGGAATGACTGAGTTTTAAGTTAAGTCCTATCTCCTCTGGTAATTCACTTCACAGACAAGGGTCATTAATAGAAAATCTCTGGCACTCTATAGATTCACTGTGGTCATGTTTTGCTGCATTACCCCCAAGGACTGACCCTTTTTGGGTGGATCATAAATGGAGAAGTAGTCTCTGATATAGCCAGACTTTAACCCATTCACAGCCTTCATGACTGAGACCAATGCTTTGAATTGACATTGGAAGCAAAGTAGGAGCCAATGTTGTCTCCAACTTTTCAGTCTTAGATACATGAAATGAAACAGGTGGTTTCCTGGCAAGCTGGAGATGGAAGACATCACTTATTGCCACTGTTGCTATGTGACCATTCCTATAGCTACAGAATAACCATTACTGTTATGTTTAGACAGATAAACATAATAGCTATTCCTGTTGTCCAGAGCAGTGGTTATCTACCTTTTTTTACTCGTGGCCGCTAACCTTAAATAGACAAGCCTGCAGACCCCCAATCAGAGGTGACATATGGGGGTCATGTGTCCTCACATGCCGCCCTCCTCAAGATTTCTGCCTTCCATTTGGCCCTGCTCCGTGAAGTGCAGAGCAGTGGTGTATCTCCTTGGCTAGCTGCTGCCTGCTCATGGAGTCAATGGCTGTGTGGCAACCCCTTCTAATGGCAGGGGGAGAGCTCTCTCTTCTCCAGTGATTCTGCAGTTTTTGGTTGAGCCCCCTCCCCAACCCAGACAGTCTGGGTGGCCCACTGAAGTGAGACAAGGGGTGGAAGTGGCACTCCCTCCCCAAGTCCCACCTGGGCTGAAGCCCAAGCCCCCCGCTACCTGGACTGAAACCCAATTTATTTTGGCAGACCCCCCCCGTAACCTGCTCATGGGCCCCCAGGAAGCCCCGGACCCCTGGTTGAGCACTGTTGGTCTAGAGGTTTAACAGGACTAACCTTTACTCAAAGAGGAGCATGAGTGAACAAGAATTTCCCCAGAAAATTACATTAATGTTGTGAATCTTCGGTCCTTCCTCATCACCACCCTACCACCTCTGTAGTCCAGTTATCTCACCACCTTGAAAAATCAGTTCCCGGGCATAATAATTATTTTTATAGCATATATATCCCATTGTCAGGGCAGAACTCCACTTCCATTAGCTGGCCCCACATTGGGGAATGCCCTGAAGTGGTGGCCAAATTCTATGGATTTTAAGAAGATTGAATAGGAAACATGAATATTAAGAAGTTGCATCTGTTTATTGCACCAAGCCCTACATAGCATCAGTGGCCCAGCCAATACAATCTAACCAGCGTAATGATACTTGTGGGGAAGGGTGACTGTGACTGGGAAAGATACTTAATCCAGATAAAAGTTGATTCTAGATGTAATCTTTTTCTAATTCCCCCACTATCTGTGTGACAAATATTTTGGTCATCTTCTTCAGCTCTGCAACCAAGTTATGAGCCAAAGCATCTGTTCCTCGTATGCCATTAATACTGCAATGCTCCTTCCATGGCAGTTTAGATTAGAACTGGTAAAAAAAATTCATTTTAGACTTTTATTTGATGAAAAATAGCCTTTTAACCAAAAATTTTCACAAAAGGGTTACGTTTTTCCAAATTTTTTATTTTTTGTTGAAACCAAAATTTTTGGAATTTCAAATTTTGAAGTTTTTGAATTCTGAATTTTGAAGTTTCAGTGTTTTGTTTGTTTCCCCACCCTTCCTCCCCATTTTTCTCTTTATTTCTTTTTGCTACAGAATACAACAAAATGAATTGTCTAATTCTGGGGGAGAGAAATGGGGTATTTTTACTTTTTCATCCTCCTTTTTTCTCTTTTCCTTTTGCCATTCTATAACTTTTCCAAACTTGAGAAAGTTTGGGAAAGTTACCATGTACCATAATAAATAATAAATTAAGAGTGTAAAATAACCCCAATCATCACCATTACTACACTAGACATCATTCATTTTATTATATTCAGTCAAGAGTGCTGGAACAATTTGTATAGCAGGGGTGCTGAGAGCCAGAGAACCAAACTGTAAACCCTGTATATAATGGAAACCATTTCAAGCCAGGGGGTGTAGCAGCACCCCCAGTTCCAGCACCTTTGTATTCAGTGCGGGAAAGGGTTGGGTCGGGGGAAGAAGAGAAGAGAGAGAAAGGGGAAAACCCAAATTTTGAAATCTCTTTAACAAAATCAGAAAAATGTAGAAAAACATGACCAGTTATTCTGTTTCAAATCATGTGAAATAGAAACAACTTTGAAATTTCAATTTTTTTTCATTAAATCATTTCCCCTATTTTTTGGCCAGCTCTAGATTGGATTTACATGAATTGCTTGGGCCCTCTGTACTGAGATGAATTTCACAATGAATGAGAAAGGTCTAGATGAGCTCCAGAGATGTTTTTCCTGCCTTACCTGTGGTGTTCTCAGAAGCCAAAAGAGAACAAACACTGGATAGCAAATAAAAAAAAAATATCAAGGAATGAAATATGCTTGGAGGAGCTATAGTGTGAGGTGAAGAGGGCGGGAACTGAAGCTGTAACTAATTCAGATGAATATAAGCAGAGGCAGCAGAGACAGCTGGGAAATTGAGAGAATGCAGAAAGAACATGAGAAAAGAATACAATAGGAGGACAAGAGACTGAGTCTACAGGTAGAAATATCAAAGGTATCGTGCTACATGAGCATACGATATGTTTCAGACAGATTGAGATTGAAAACCAGGCCCAGTGCGTTTGTAAGATTACTGAAGAGGTTCCTACTCCTGTGAGAAATACCCAAGCAGCATAACCAGGCCCAGCAGTTTAACACTGGCTTTCACCAACCTCAGCCAAGCACTTCATAGTCTAATGACTCCCTTATTATCATCATCCAGATTAACCTGATCCTACATGCCATCTTGTGTGTCCTCTTCCTCCCTCCTGCTAGATCATCTTCCTCATATTACTCAGACTGCCCAGGCAGTACAAGTAACTCCAGTTATGCTAACCTATATACAGTTTCCTGAACCTCATTTTGTCTGCGTCTGTTTATATGTAAAAATCTAGGTCTTGTTTGTTTGTTTGTTTTTTAATTGTTCTGCTGGAGAAAACTGCATGGAATGCTTTAATGAGTTTCATAAAGAGAGGCATTATAATAGAGTTGATAATTAGACTGCTGAAATGTTTTCCTAAACATCCCACTCCCTCTGTATCAAAATATGATTTAACGATACATTATACATAAGCAGGAAGTTGGTGACCAATTATACTGACATGGAGCATTTCCATGTTCCCCAGTCACCACCATCTTCTATATCAAAGTATGAGTTAATAAGGAAGCATTATTCATAAACTGGAAACTGGGGACAAAATAGGTAATATGTCTTTCACTCTTTAAAATCCCTCCTGTCCTACAGGTAGAGAGGGTCTTAATTTTATAAGAACTCTGTGTTATCCAGTGGAATTTTACTTGTAGGACAGGAGGCATTTTGGAGGCCCAGGACTCTAAACTCTGTCATTTATTGCATTACAGTTGCTATTATTGACAGGGATGTTAGTTGTTTTCCCCATCTCTCTCACTGTAGGATTTCATTGATGATTGAAAATACTGGGCTCTCTCCTCAGTCATATAAAGTATCAATATAGTAATATCAGTTTAATCAATACAGCTTAAACAACAATAATTTATGATCGCTAAGCCCTTATTTTATTTCACTTCGGAGACTTGGGCCCCCACTAGAAAAAAAATGCTAAAAGACCCAGGTTTATTTCATTATTAGTTCTTAAAGGTAATTTGGAAGGAAGGGAAAAAGTGTGGGAGCGGCTCTCTGATTGTATCTCACTTAATCAATTCCCTACCATTGCAGGGGACTTGGACATGGGTGTACCTTAGCTTTCCTCTGCCTGTGGCACACAGAAGTTTAGTCTTCTGAGAGCTAGTCTAATTCTGGTTGGTGTGGGAGGTGGCTGGGTAGCATTTATTGGCTTGTGATAAACAGCAGGTCAGTCTAGATGATCTGGTGGTCCCTTATGGTCTTAAACTCTATGATCCTATGACTTAAGCCCTTTCTTTGCTCCTTTCTGAAGTGTAAAGAAGGCCTGACTGGTTTGGTTCCCTCCCGCCTCCAAGTTACATGATCTCAAATGTCTCAACTAAGGAAGATCCTACCCTACTCATAGATGCCAGGCAAATGTATCTCCCATGCTCAGTGTGCTGCCACGTCCTCCTGTCCTCACAATATTGCATCTCCTTGACCATACCCCAGAGTCATTCTCATAAACTAGGTTGCCATATACTGCCATTCCCACACATTTCTATTGTAATAGGACTCCAAATTCCTATTAATTTCAATAGAACAGGAGTAGACCCAAAGTTTGGGATTTGTAGGTCATTGGACAAATCCATGGGACAGCCTCATAATATGCAGGCTAAGTAGGAATGCACAGATTTAAGCCATATGCAGGTATGCTTATAGGGGATCATTTTGTCCCAACTTGAATTAACTCCTTGAGTACCATACCTCTAGAGCAGTCAGGACTGTTTTTTAAAGGCTTCCAGGCATCGTTAATGGCTCCTCTGATTCTTCTATAGAGTTTGCTTCCTGTCCACATGTGCGAAGAAGAGTTTTCAAATGTATTCAGTCACTTTATCTGTGTTTCAAGAGGAGAATAATTCTGAATCTCCCATCTAGGGCTTGTTACTGCCTGGACATAGTCTAGTCTCTTTATATCTTGCCAAAGAGCTTCTTTCCATGGCCAGTTACTGTGCAAAGTGCTTTGCGCTGAATTCCATTGAAAGAGTGATCTTTCAGTCAATATCTAAAAGCAGCTGAGAGCTATGGAAAGAAAAGAACTATTGCATGTTTGCTGTGTAAATAAAGTCACTTCTTTTCCTCTGAATGTGTGTGCCAAATCACAAGTCATATGTGCCAAGACTCCAGCCATCTAGGACATTGCATCACTCCATGGCATTCCCACAGGAAAAGGTAAAACTTTATCCATAAACCTGTAGAGCAGTCACACACAAAATTCCTCTTGTGGGTTGTAGTTTGCAATTACATTGCTGAAGTTCCCCCTGCCCCTCTTTTTTTCTTTTTGTTTAAAAACAAAGCTTACTTACATTACGTTGTGTTTTATGCAGTAATCAGACATTTGTGGTAAAATCCTGGCCTCACTGAAGTCAAAATTCCCACTGACTTCAGTGAGGCCAGGATTTCACCTGGGGACTTTGGGATGTGCTCAGATGCTATAATGACAGACAGGTAATCCCAGAGATCCTTCTCATGATCATCCATTCTTCTATGCTCTGTCAACACTGGCCCTCACAGTGCACTCTGACTTCTATGGACCCTTAACTTGTTCCCCTTCTGTACAGTCACCAGAGCTGTCTTTGCTTCTAAGAGAGGCTTTTTGGACTCTGTTTGGCGAGCATGACTCTGTTAGTCTGTTCCAATTCAGAGACTGTAGCTCTGAAGCCTACAGAGACTGTGTTCATTTTAGATTGTGATTCTAGTAGGCAATGTCTCTGTCAGTTAGTTGTCCTTAAAATGTACCTTCAGATTACACCCAGTCAGCAATAACAACAGCATTTACTCTACAGTTGTCTACACAAACAAGTTTATGTATTGTGATAGAAACAATACAAACGAAAAGTAAATCAGCTACATATATAGCCCTATTTCAGTTCAATCTGAGGCTCTAATTCACAAAAGCATCCCTGTTCAAGAAAGTGCTTAAGCATGTGCGTAGAGCTGTGTAAGTGCTTTCTTGAATAGGGATCCACTAAATCATGTGCTTAAGTGATTTCTTGAACTGTGGTTTTAAGACGAAAACATATCACTGTTATCAGCCTAGAGATAAGACATGAAGAGCATCTTATCACTCGGGAAAGCAAAGATATTTCTTCTTCCAAGGAGACATTGGGTGAAATTCTGCCCCCATTCAAATCAGTGGCAAAACTCTTGCTGACTTGAATGGGAACAGGATTTCATCCCCCCGCCTTTTTTTTTTTTTTTACCTAACCCTTGCAAGGTAGGTGGGAATGGGTCATTTCCCCCAACTTTTGAGCCTTCCCTTCTTGATTAGATTTAACCAGTTTGTGTTCCTGCTAGCAATCTATTCATTTTATTAAGTTGCATGACATTCGGCAACACCTCCAGACCATCTGCCATAATTAAATACAGACCCAATCTATGACTCTTTCCATTGAATGTGTACTTTCCTTTGAACTTCCAACGGATTTCCTGGCTGCTTTAATTACCATTTGATCTAATTTAAGTTCCAGACAGACATTTTCTCCAAATTCACATGTAAACAGGCAAAACTATTGCTTTGGTCACTATGAAGTTCAGAATCATTCCAAAATTATTTGAGCTAACGCTTTTTTCTGTAGCAGTTTTAGCTCTCATGCATTCTGAATTAGATTCTAAACTGAAAAATATTCACCACTGTATTAATCACCTTCTAGAAAAAATTACTTTGAATGTCATGCACATTTCCAGACTATCATCTGTTCTCTGCTGGAAAGACAAGTAATAATGATTCAACAGAGAGGGGGGAAAATCTATAAATATTGAAGCCATGGAAGGAAAAACTATCTTTCAAGTGATTGGTGGGGAATACTTGTATCTTATTGCTGAAGTGAATAGTCCTTTATGTGATATTTTTAATAAATAACATTGTCAAATCATAATTCTTGCTGAGACTACATATTGATTATCTTTAAAAAGAACCTAAGAGATATAGCTCTATCACCAATAGGAGTGGCTTACTGATCTAAACAGCTTATTAGGCATGCTTATGTTCCCTAGAACCACAGGTTCAGATCCCAGCAAGTTCAGTTCATCAGTCTCTGATGCACAGTAGGTAAAGTAAGTGCAGAGACATTTGCACTGTAAGTGTCTTTCGGAAGAAACCTTAAAAACTAAGGCCAATATATTCAAACTTTGGCCCTTAGAGCTAGGCACCTGAATCCATATTTAGGCCCATAGCCTGAATTTCAGAGATTCTGAGCACACTCATTGAACAAAAGGCAGTTGCAAATGCCCAGCACTACTGAAAAACCAAGCCACATATTTAAGTGCCAAACTTAGGCACTCAAGTTTGAAAATTGTGGACGAAGGTCCCGTCTGCTCTGTGCTGACATTAAAGATCCCATGGTGCTTTTGTAAGAGCAGGGCTTTCCTCTCATTCTTTTGTTGTGTGTTTGGAGCAAGGGCCTCCCCTGCCCTTCCCCCAATTTCTCATTGCAGTAGTTTTCAACTTTTCCTACACTAGGACCTGCTTTTTCATACCAAGACTCCCCTGTGAGCCTCCTCCCAGTTAGCAATAAGGAAAGGATAAGGGTGGCCATGACCCTCTGACACTTGTTCATGACCATCCTGAGAATTGCAATCCCCAGGTTGAGAATTCATGTCTTAAGGAACCTGGGGCAATTATTTCAATATGCAACTGAATTTCAGTGATGCATTTTGTAGGGTTTGTGAAGAAATCCATCAGAAGGCAAGATGCTTGACACACATGAAATACTATGACACTTATAAAAATGAATGCTTTGGGGAAATGATGAGTGTGCACATCTGTCATTTGAAAAGACACCACTTTTAGTTAAAATTAGTTAACACATGCAATGGGGAAACAGACCCTAATTGTGTGACATTATTAAATATGTAAATGCTGCCACAAAAGAAATGTCCTATTGTGGCATGAAATATTGGGCAATCAAATCTACACAGTCACAATAAACATTTTCTTTCAATACCTGCTTTTGGTTCTTTTGAAACACCAGTTTCACCCGGAGGCAAAGGTACGTTTTATTGTCTGCCAACACTGCTCCTTTTAAGTCATCTAATACCAACATTTACCTGGACCTGCCAGCTGTCCTGTTCCATGGTTTGGCTCATGCTGCATTCCTGACTCTGAGCTCTTGTGCATTCTATTGCTTTCCTTGTATGCTAAACATACCTTCTAAATTAGGACAGGGATTCAAATGAATGATCAGCCAGAATGTGTGTTAAATCTAATTACATTTTAAAAACTGCTTTTCTGTTGGAAGGGACAATAGTATTTGATGCTTTTCAGACCTAGTCCTACAAAGTGCTGAGTACCCTCAATTCCTATGGCCTTCAGTGGGGAAAGAGGGGTTTTAACATCTTGCAGAATTGAAGTGTTCTACCTTTAAATCCCTCAACTAGATGACCAGTTAATCTTCACAACAGCTCTTGGAGTTAGACAAGTAAGTGTTGTTATCATCATCATTTTCCACACAGGGTTAACTGAGATAGAGGGGTTAAGGCCCAGATTCTCAAAAGTATTTGTATTTAGGCACCTAATTCTGATGGAAATCAATGGGAACATAAGCTTTGGAGCTGCCCGGGGGCCACTCAGCCCATGATCCAACCATTTTTTGGCTGGGCCAAACTTGAGTGGCACTGTGACCCCATGTGTCAGAGTGCAACACCACTCACTTAAATTTGGAAGGGGAATGGCATAGGTGCTCATGGACTAGGGAAGGTCAGAGTGCTGATGGGGGGCACCTGCGAGAGAAAGAAGAGGTTCAGGTAGGCAGGCAAAGCTAAATCCTCAGCCCACTTTAAATGGCACTCCACAGGCCTGGGTAGTTAGGCACCTAAACATCTTTGAGGATCTGAGCCTAAGTGACTTTCCCAAGGCCACAGAGAGTGTGTCAGAGCCAGAAGTAAAACTCAGTGGTCCTTCCTCCCATTCCCATCCTCACACCACTAAACCAGAACCAAGATTATCAAAAACAGGTGCATAAAGTTAGGCCCCTAAATCCAAATTTAGTTGCCTAAATAAATGGCAGTGAATGGGAACTGCTGGGTGCTCAACCCTTTGGAAAATCAGGCCATTTATTTAGGCACCTAAATGAGGATTTAGAAGCCTAACTTTAGGCACCCAGTTTTAAAACTCTTGGTCCAAACCTCTCATGCTGTTATTCTATACAGTTCATTAAGTCATTCATATGATAAAATGGTGATTGTGAGTGGCACGTACCTGGGAGCACAACTTGTATTTCCCTACTTTATATCTACCTTAGTTAAATAGTAAACCATAGACATCCATGAGGTCTGCATGGTAGATCTGAGATAAGAACCAGATACATCTGTTTGCCTGGGTTGCAGTGTGAAAATATGGCTTTTCCAGAGGCATCTGTATACCCAGAAGGGATTTCTGAACCTGGCACAACACATCTGCTTTAGCTCAAAAGGATCCCCCAAAAGGGGCATTTTTAGCGCATCGCAGCACCCATATAGACTCTCCTATCTCACCATTTGTGAAAACACAGACTACATGTTGCAGAAAAGATCCTCCATCCTACACAAGGATTAATTACTGCTCAACACACTCTGCAGATGCAACTGAGTGAAGCCATCTGTACAACAACACTGCCACTGTTAAGATTACAAGACCAACATTAGCCATCAAGAATATGGAACTGATTGTAGCCACTCCTGGAAGGACGTGTCCACAGAGTCTCCATGTAATCAGGGTGGCAACTTGTGAAATATGTGATCCATCCCACATGATACTCAGAACATCTGGAGTCTCACATTCCAGCATATAGGCACCCAGAAACACAGTTGAAAATGACTGCATCACTAAGTGACTGTGCATCCACATTACAATGAAATGGGTCAAGAATGTTTGTTATATTCATTTGTGTGACAACTTAGTGCTATATTTGGGGACATGTGGCAACTGTCAGTGAATTGTCCTCTAGGATGTGTTATTAATGGAGTCAAAGGCATGAAATGTTGTAGGTTATTGAACCCTTACTCAATTCTACTTTATTAAGAGATGCAGGATAACAAGGGATGGGTTATAGCTGTTGCTCTCCATTCTGTTTTAATAGAGACTTGTCACACTGTAATTATGTGTAGTATTATCCTGGTATTGGGTCTAAACTGTTAGTATCAATGATCAGGACTTGTTGGACAGTCCTGCAAAGTTGTTATGTGATGCTCTAGGTTGTCTGCTATAGGAAATGGTTAGGTTCTGCTTACTGAGAAGATTAATGATGGCCTCATAGCCATGCTTTCCCTTCTGACCCTGTTATTTAACCACACTGTAAAGGGATCCATTACTTACTGTCAGGGCACTTCCTCCTGTCTGCTCAGGAGATTAGCTCTGTCTAGGTCTCACACCCCCTTCCATCATTTGCTCTCGCCACAGCCTGTCTCGCTCTTGATGTGCTCAGTCTTCATGACTTGGTCCTCTAGCCAGCTTACTATGGGTTTCCCCCCTTTTGGGTTATCAAACTCCCACAGGAAGAATTGTCGTTGGAGGTTTTCAAATCCACTGCCCTGACTGTGCCACTTCCCCAGCGGCTGGTAGGGGAACCCAAGCCCACTCTCTACTCCAGCTTCCAGCTCAAGGACCTTCTTCTAATCAAGGCCTGCATCATCCCACTTTGTTGCTACTTCCCTGAGCCTTTTCCTACTCTGCCTCTCTCAGGCTTTTGCGCTACCAGCCTTCTGGGAAAACCCTTCCATCAGGGCCTGGAGCCCCCAGGTTTCTACTCCCCTGCTTGGTTTTCTCTTTTCCCTCTCTAATATCAAAAGAGTGACTACAGTTCTCACGCTGCCAGCTTCCTGGCTTTATATTAGCCTTACCTGCTCCTTCTCAGCTGGGCTCGATCATCAACCTAATTCTCCTCAGGCATGGCCTATCTGCTTAATTAACCCCTTCTCAGCATCAGTAATTCCCTTTTCCAGGCTAGAGTGTGGTGAATATCCCATCACACACACATACAGGAACTCCTCACTTAAAGTCATCCTGGTTAACGTTGTTTCGATGTTAAGTTGCTGATCAGTTAGGGAACATGCTGGTTTAAAGTTGTGAAATGCTCCCTTCTAACATCTGGCAGCCACCTGTTTTGTCCACTGCTTGCAGGAAGAGCAGCCCATTGCAGCTAGCTGGTGGGTGGTTGGAACTAGGGTGGACCAGCAGCCCCCCTATCAGCTCCCCACTCCCCTAAGTTCCCTGTGCAGCAGCTGTCCCTCCCCCCACTGCCATGTGCTGCTCCTGCCCTCTGCCTTGGAGCTGCTCCCAGAGATTCCTGCTTGCTGTATGGGGCAAGGGGGAAGACAGGGGCTAATGTCAGGGTGCCTCCCCCTCCCCCCTGCTCCTGCACCCCGCTTACCCCATCTTCCATAGAGCAGGGGGGACACACTACTGAGGGAGTTTCTAGTCAGTAGCTGTGGTCTCAGGTCTGAGCAAGCTGATTTAATTAACAAGGCAGTGTACTTAAGCTTGGGGTCAGCTACTTAAAGGGGAAATGTGCATTTTTTCTCTCACACACAGGGTATGTGTCTGTGTCTCTGTGTGCCCTCCCTCCTTTCCTGCTGCCTTGTAGAGTGTGCGAGTTAACCCTTGAGGGCTCAGTCAATTGCTAGTTCATTTGGCAGTAAGGCATTCCCTGGGAAATATCCCACCCTCTGACTCCTCCACCTCAACCAAGCTTCACAATCATCATCACTGTGTACCAGTATTAAATTGTTTGTTTAAAACTTATATTCTCTGTGTGTGTGTGTGTATATATATGTAACCCTTCTGCCCGTCAGAGTTGGCAGCAACAAGGGCCGGGTTCAATATCTAGGGGATCCATTCCAATAACACAATGCAAACCGGCTCGAGCCCCCACCCAGTGACCTGGGACAAATATATACCACCCCCGCTGGGTGCCTCCAAGAGGCAATACTTCCTCTCTTGCAAGCACATACTCTGAGTGTAGCAAAAAGCCTTTTAATAACAGAGAGAAACAATGTGGCATTATGTTGGGGAAACACCACCAACAGGATTCACAACCTATGAGCAAAAACCCATCCCAAGCAAATTTGGAGCATGCCCTTTCCCTTTGGTTCTTGAGTCCAGCAACCCCAAATCACCCAAAGTCCCAAAAGTCCAATGACCCAAAAGTCTCTGTCCCTGGTCAGGGCAGCCCCAGAGTTCGAAAGTTTATCTGCAGAGCTTTACCTCCCAACCTGGGTGGAGATAGGGGGGAGGAGAGGGGGAGAGAGAGAGGTAAGGGGCACCTTACATGATCTGAAGCTGACCGCCCCACAGCTCCATAGGCCTTCGCTCCGCTCCGCTCCACCAGCCGCCCCACAAACTGCTTTGCTCGGCTCCGCTCTGCGGCCCACAAGCAGCTCCCGCCATCCCACGAACTGCTCCGTGGCCCACAAGCAGCTCCCGCCATCCCACGAACTGCTCCGTGGCCCACAAGCAGCTCCCGCCATCCCACGAACTGCTCCACCAGCCTGTCCACAAGGCACTCCAGCCATCCCGCAAACTGCTCCACAATATATCTTCAGGCTCCCCCACTACTTAACACAACACTCAGTGATTTCAGCTCTTGGTCAGTTCAGCTCTTTGGTGAATTCAGCTTGTAGTAGGGGAGCCTCAGTTCTGGTACACCATTAGCCCAAAGTGAGCTCAGCAGCCCATAACTAGACTCCTAATAGAATCAAAATTAGCTCTGATATTCCACAGTGGAGAGAGAGAAGGAAGTGCAATTAGCATGTAAGGCCCTCACCAAGGGGCCCATATCACCAAGCATTAATACTTGTCCCCAGCCCCTCTCTCTCAATTCACAGAGTTTTGGAACTCATGACCCTTGCCTAGCGAGTGCTACTAAGTTGATGGTGAGTCCCTCCATCATAACAAAAGGCCAAGTACAGTTCCAAGCACAGTTCCCATAATCAGGGTAATAACAATTTATTCTTCCTGCCCCAATAACAGAGACACTGGGGATCCCACAGCAGCCAAAGTGACCATTTGGGCAGCTATGGCCTCATTCTAGGCGGGGTGGGTGTGCCTATGCAAATGAGATCTGCCCCTGAAGTTCTTTTCCACAACTTGCCACACCTCACCACCAGATGTCAGGGTGGAGCTCATCCTGACACTCCTTACATATATATAGTCTTTTGTCTGGTGAAAAAAATTTCCGTGGAACCTAACCCCCTCATTTACATTCATTCTTATGGGGAAATTGGATTCACTTAACATTGTTTCCCTTAAAGTCGCATTTTTCAGGAACATAACTACAACGTTAAGTGCAGAGTTCCTGTGTATCGTAACCGACACAGTCTGTTTGTGTCAGGATGATCATCTTTGTACACACTGGTGATGGTGGAGACTGGGGAGTGAGGTCTTTATTTGAGAGACAAGGTGGGTGAGGTAATAACTTTTATTGGCCCAACTTTTGTTGGTGAAAGAAACAAGCTCTCAAGCGTACACAGAGTTTTTCTTCGGATCTTTATTTGCCAGCCAAAACACAGCATCTTGTCCCAGTAACACATATGCCATCTAACCAACATATGGGGCGAGACGTTAGGTTGCTGGTGTGTACTATACAGACCACCGCCTATCATGCTGACCAGTATGTCTCATTGTTTCCTTGCATTCCTCAGCTGTTGTCTCGTGTCTTAGATTGTAAGCTCTTTGGGGCAGAGACTGACACTTTGTTGTGTGTGTATACTACCAAACACAGTAGGGTCCCGGTCCATGACTACAATAATGCAAATAATAATGATAATAAATGTGTCTGAATGCTTACCAGCCTTATCACAGCCTTCCACCAGCCGGAGTCACAAACACCAAACCAGCCTGGCAGATAGAAGGGGATTAGAAATGTTGCCCAGTGACCTGCTGAACTTTGAGAAATCCCCCTACAGATTTTCCACCAGGAGGATATAGCCCTATTCCGTCCTTAAATTCCTGACAATGAACAAAGCACAGCCGGTTGTGGTGTTTAGACTTAGAGTAGAAATCCACTTACTAACATGTCCTAATTTAAACCTATGCTTGGATGCAGGACAGTTTCATGTTTCACATTCAGTGCTCCACCCAGAAAGCCCAATAAATAAAAAAGGCATAGATCCTTCCTCTCTGGGACTGCTTGGATGCTGAGAGCATTAAGACTGCTCCTCCCAGCAAGAGGGATACAACAAGCTGCAGCAGTTCCCAAAGTTTGGTTTGCAAAGGTCCCCCCACTCCGACTCCCAAACATGGGTTTATCTCAGTTAGACACAGCCCTATAAAGAGAAATGTACACCCAAATCTTTCCACTATAATGAGCATCTTTGTGTGCCAGCCTTTGGGTGTGGCAGAGCATTGTTATCTCTGGAGGACATGAGCAGCCTGCTGAACTCGGTGTGCTGGCAATGGAGCTGATAATTAAACCTAGTTTTTTAGTTTCGCTGCTAGAAAAATGCTTCCATAGCAATCTATTAGGAAGAATACAGCTCTCCTTTATATCAAAGGATTATTCAGACACCCAAGGTAAATACTAGGTCTCACTTAGTATGCTATTTTCAGTGCTACATTCCTAATACTTCCAATTAAGTAAGTCAGTCCTAAAAACACTCTGGTCTATTGTTGCTGGGACAAAAAGCTGCTTTTGCTCTTGGAGGTGGCTGCATTTCCAAGGTGGGTTGGAACTATTCCTTTTTGGGAGCAAAATTTCAAAACTGTGTCACAAAATGTACACATACATCCATTTGTACATCATAAACATACATTTGCATGCACAAATTGGGTGATTACATAGGCAGCTATTTGCACACACAATTGTCTTCTTCCTGGACTGTGTGAAAAGGAGCAGAATGCAGCAGAGAGAGAAAAAATCCTGTGAAAAAAACCAAAGTGACTGAAAAATAAGCAGAGTGAAAAATAAATACAGAGGAAATGGACAAAACACACAATGGAGCAGAGACACAGAGAAAACTCAAAGGAAAACAACAAAGACAATTCCTACTATAGCCAAGATTTCTACCTACCTCTTCCAGCTTTGCTTGTCTTGGGGGAGTAGGAGGAGTCCCCATTAAATAGCATAAACTTCCCTTTAGATTGAAAGGTTTATTGGTATTATTATTATTTCTTATTTCTATTACAGTAGCATTTAGAGGCCCCATTTCTGAAAGAAAATCTCTTTTCAGCAAAGGATTTAAGCAGATGCTTAATTTTAAGGATGTGTTTAAGTGCTTTGCTGAAAAGGGAGAGATTTATATTCACAATTAAGTGTTTTCCCGAATTAGGACCAGAGCCCCAAAGAGAATGGAGCCCCATTGCGCTAGGCACTGTATGAACAGTAGGAGAAGAGTTTACGGACAGAATGGACTAGACAGAAGAAGGCTAGGAAGAGAAAAAAGAGGCATACAGCCACACAGCCGGTCAGTAGTGGAGGCTAGGAAGAGAAAAAAGAGGCATACAGCCACACAGCCGGTCAGTAGTGGAGCTGAATCCCGGTCTTCTAAGTCACAGCCCAGTGCTCTGTCCACTGAATCACACGGCCTCTCCAGACTTGGGTTTATTACAATAAATCACACTTGGGGGAAAAACAGAAACAAAAAACACCTGGAGTGAAATCCTGATCCCACCCAAGTCAATAGTAAAACTGTGGGTAAAGTGGTCGTGGATGTTTGTGAGGCCGCCAGGCAGGTGATTTACCCAAAGGTGGTGGGTGTAAACAATATCCCTGAAGTAACTGAGAGAATGAGGTTCTCAAAATTCTCTCATTTTGAGAGAATGAGGTTTCCAAACTGTGTCAGGGCCATTGATGGCCCTCATGTGCCCATAGTTTGCCTTCCTCGAGAAGCACGAGTATACATATACCACAAAGGGTACTCTGTTGTTATGCAAGCCCTCGGGTACCACAGAGGCCAATGTATGGATGCCATTGTGGGCTGCACCAGAAAAATTCACGATGCCAGGGTTTTCCACTGGTCAGGACTCCACATTCATAGACAGGCTGGGACACTATTCTCACCAAATGACATTGTCATAAACAGAATTACTGTCCCCATTGTTACTCTGGGGACCCTACATACAATCTTTTGCCTTGGCTTATGAAACCATACCCTGATCTCAGAGGCCCTGGTAAAAAAAGTTTCGCTACACATTCAGGAGGTGCAGAATGGTGGTCCAATATACATCTGGCAGACTGAAATCCCGCTGGTGCTGTCTACAGACCCATTTCGATTTCAGTGTCATCAATGCTGTCTGCATTACCGTGGCTTGCTGTACTCTTCACAATTTTTGTGAGGCCAAAGGTAAGTCATTTGCCCCTGAATGGACCCATTACAGTAATGGATTGCTGAACTGGTATACTGAGCCAGAAAGTGCACCAATCACAGCTGGAGCAGGATGCACCTGGGCAACAGAAATCAGGAATACTCTGTGCTCCTACATTGTGGACTTGGATGAACCAATGAAAGAGGGAGAATAGTACATTTATGATTGTTTTTGTACAGCAGTACTTACAGTACATGGGGTACAGTCACATCATCCAATGGACGTGGGGGGGGGTACTGTGGGGGATGACTGTTTATGAAAGGTGAGGAGCTGTGCATTTACATTGTGGATTGTGGTACAGAAATATATTGAGAGATTGTATTTGGATACATTGTCCCTGTTGTGCTGTACCATGTGTTTATCTTTATTTATTCAAAATACACATTGTATGATGTGAGGTAGTGATGGCAGTAAATGTTCTTAATTAATAAAAGCTCTTATTTGGCTGTATTACTAAAAAAAATATTCAAGCATTGCCAGGCAGGCCAGCTGCCATTAGAACATCTAAACACACTAATAAACCAACACCAAAACCAGTAATAAAACAAAGTGCATAAAGCAGACAATGAATGGTGAAAACAGTGCCATCAAAGCAATCCTCTAATTTTGTATGGTTTTTGGCATGTTCTCCTTTCCCTTTTTTGTGTATTTAGCTTGCACTTGGTGTGGCTGCATGGGTGTGGATGCCTGCTGGGAAAGGGGTTCAGCAGCAGGGGGAAGGGAGCCTGGACGGGGGGAGGTAGATTTTTCATGTCCAGATGCTGTTAAGGCTTTGTCTACACTGCCAATTGAACAACAAAAGGTTTGTCGTTCACAGGTGCCCTCCCTTGTCTGAAAGACAAAAGTTTTGCTGTGGCAAGTGGTAGTGTAAACAGCTCGTTGTCAGCAAGAGTGCTCTCCTGTTGGCAGCGCGAACCCCACTCGTAGGGGGTGGAAGTATTCTGACGGCAGAAGTGCCAACAAACAGTGTTTACACTGCCCGACTTTTAGCGACATGGCCGTGTCGACACAGCCATGTCGCTAAAAGCTGCGTAGTGTCGACAAAGCCTAATTAAGTTCCAGTTGCATGGGCCACCCAACCATGGAATTGTCCAAAGTGTTCCTGTCTGCATCACATGGTACTGTGGAGGGGACTCAAGTTATGGAGTGGCTGCAGCAGGAGCCTGAAGTCTAGCAGCCCTTAGTGAAAGCAGCTGTTCAAACAGGCCTTTCTGTTGCACTCTATGTTCCTCCCTCAACCAACATTCCTGTTCCACTGCAATGCTAGTGTCTCCTCCTGCACCACAATTCTCTCCTCAAGCTCTGCAGCCTGCCTGTACTTTCCACTTGCTGGGAATCCTTAGGGTTTGGGGTGGGGTGTGGCCCACATCTTCCTATATAAGCCCTTTCTATCATTTTGGGCATTCCATGTTTTGGAGGACATAAGAATTCTTGTGGCTCCAGAATGGAAAAGGGATATTTTATTCAGGGGGGGTGGGGGCGGGGGAAGAGGGAGCCTTCTGTAATTCAATCAATGTACTGCTTGTGTCACTTGTTTCAGAGTAACAGCCGTGTTAGTCTGTATTCGTAAAAAGAAAAGGAGGACTTGTGGCACCTTAGAGACTAACCAGTTTATTTGAGCATGAGCTTTCGTGAGCTACAGCTCACTTCATCGGATGCATAGCATATCGTGGAAACTGCAGAAGACATTATATACACAC
This sequence comes from Chelonia mydas, assembly GCF_015237465.2. Lineage (NCBI taxonomy): Eukaryota > Metazoa > Chordata > Testudines > Cheloniidae > Chelonia > Chelonia mydas. The sequence goes on along the minus strand of NC_057851.1, from coordinate 162,445,871 downwards.
AGAGACCATGAAACAAAACTTCCTCCCACCCCACTCTCCTGCTGGTAACAGCTTATCTAAAGTGATCATCAAGTAGGGCCATTTCCAGCACAAATCCAGGTTTTCTCACCCTTCCCCCCCCCCCCCAAACACACACATACAAACTCACTCTCCTGCTGGTAACAGCCCATCCCTCTTTGAAACCTCTCTTTATAATGCGCATGATAATCAAGGTGGGTCATTTCCAGCACTAATCCAGGTTTTCTCACCCCCCCCCACACCCCCCTCCAAAAACCACACACACAAACTCACACAAAGTTCTACTTCTCCCTTCTGCAAGTTCCCTCCCAATGGGCTCTCCTGCAGGATCTAGGTTCCCCAGGGCTGGGTTCTTCCAGTCGCAGAATCAGATGAACAGACACACACACATATTAACAGAGCATGTCTGAGAGGACCGGGTTAATCAGCACTCCCAAGCTGACCCCTTATATGTCCCTGGACTCAGTGGGCTAGGTCAAACAGCACTTCCAAGCTGCCACCCTCATATGTCCCAGGTTCAGCACGTCCCTATCCCCACTTTCATGTTACAATTGTTCTGGTAGTAACCCCCTTGATGAGCAAACCCCACAGGATTTTTGGGCACTGCAGGGATCTTTTAGCTTAGGTACGAGGAGCGTTGCTGCAGAGCGAATGCGGAAGCCCAAACACACCCGGGGCGGGGGGAGAGAGAGAGAGAGAAGCAACCAGCTTAACCATTAAAGTTATTTATTGCCAGGTAATAACCATAGGGGAGCCAAACAAACAAAACAGTGATAATATTAAATCTAACTTAAATTTGATTATAAAAGACAGGTTTAGAAAACTACGAGGAGTCCGGTAGCACCTTGAAGATTAACAGATTTATTTGGGCATAAGCTTTCGTGGGTAAAAAACCCCACTTCATGGAGTGAAAATTACAGATGCAGGCATTATTATACTGACACATGAAGAGAAGGGAGTTACCTCACAAGTTGAGAACCAGTGTTGACAGGACCAATTCAATCAGGGTGGATGTGGTCCACTCCCAGTAATTGATGAGGAGGTGTCAATATCAAGAGAGGGAAAATTCCTTTTGTAGTGAGCCAGCCACTCCCAGTCCCTATTCAAGCCCAAATTAATGGTGTTAAATTTGCAAATGAATTGTAGCTCTGCAGTTTCTCCTTGAAGTCTGTTTTTGAAGTTTTTTTGTTGAAGTATGGCTACTTTTAAATTTAAAGTTTAGAAAACTATAACTGATCACACAAGTCAGGGTCAGAAGACTATACCTAGAGAGAGAGCAAGACAGAGAGAGAGCTGGGTTCTCACTACTCCGTGAACCTTGAATCGATCAGAGGTCCCAGGTAGTGGTGGTAGCTGAGGGTCCAGAGTGCTGGAGACAGGCAGAGCCCCCAGCACGATCAGTCAGGAGAAGATGAAGTCCCAATGGGACTGATGCAGATTTTGGATCCAGGCATCAGAACACATACTTGAGCATGGGTAGGAGTTTTTGCAGGGAAACAACAATGGTTCAAGGGAGAACACTAGATTTGTTTATGGGTAAACAGATGGCTCAAGGAAGTATACCAAAGTTGTTTTGTTCAGGCTAGACAATAAGAACTGATAATTCCTGGCTATGGGCGGTGTTCCTTGGAGGGAGCTCACAATGCAGTTAGGGAGCTTAACTATTTTGGATACCAGTAAAGGATTCATTACTAGAATTGGTCTGAAAACTACTGAGCTGGGTGTGTGCAGGCGTGGGTTCATTAACATCTGGAGCAGAGACCCCCATCATGCAGTGCTTTCTTGTTTTTCTGGTCCCAGAGTTCTGTGCGGTTCTTGCCTTGGAATCTCTGTTCTCCATTCTGTATGCTAATGGAGATGCCTCCCTGTCCCATCTTCAAAGCAAATGAGGCTAGGGGAATTTTCTTAATCCTGTTACCCTTGTCCCAGGGGTTTAGGTGTATCTCCCACTGCCTTTTCATTGCAGAACTATTAACTGTGGTTTGTAACCTGTCCTTTAAATCAGCTTCTATACCCAATGACCGGAAGATAGCTAATGTAATGCCAATATTTAAAAAGGGCTCTAGAGGTGATCCTGGCAATTACAGACCGGTAAGTCTAACGTCAGTACCGGGCAAATTAGTTGAAACAATAGTAAAGAATAAAATTGTCAGACACATAGAAGAAAATAACTTGTTGCGCAAAGGTCAACATAGTTTCTGTAAAGGGAGATCATGTCTTACTAATCTATTAGAGTTCTTTGAAGGGGCCAACAAACACATGGACAAGGGGGATCCAGTGGACATAGTGTACTTAGATTTCCAGAAAGCCTTTGACAAGGTCCCTCACCAAAGGCTCTTATGTAAATTAAGTTGTCATGGGATAAGAGAGAAGATCCTTTCATGGACTGAGAACTGGTTAAAAGACAGGGAACAAAGGGTAGGAATAAATGATAAATTTTCAGAATGGAGAGGGGTAACTAGTGGTGTTCCCCAAGAGTCAGTCCTATGACCAATCCTATTAAAATTATTCATAAATGATCTGGAGAAAGGGGTAAACAGTGAGGTGGCAAAGTTTGCAGACAATACTAAACTGCTCAAGATAGTTAAGACCAAAGCAGACTGAAGAACTTCAAAAAGATCTCACAAAACTAAGTGATTGGGCAATAAAATGGCAAATGAAATTTAATGAGGATAAATGTAAAGTAATGCACATTGGGAAAAAATAACCCCAACTATACATACAATATGATGGGGGCTAATTTAGCTACAACTAATCAGGAGAAAGATCTTGGAGTCATCATGGATAGTTCTCTGAAGACGTCCACGCAGTGTGCAGGGGCAGTCAAAAAAGCAAACAGGATGTTAGGAATCATTAAAAAAGGGATAGAGAATAAGACGGGGAATATCTTGTTGCCTTTATATAAATCCATGGTACGCCCACATCTTGAATATTGCGAACAGATGTGGTCGCCTCATCTCAAAAAAGATATACTGGCATTAGAAAAGGTTCAGAAAAGGGTAACTAAAATGATTCGGGGTTTGGAATGGGTCCCATACGAGGAGAGATTAAAGAGGCTAGGACTTTTCAGCTTGGAAAAGAGGAGACTAAGGGAGGGATATGAAAGAGGTATATAAAATCATGAGTCGTGTGGAGAAAGTGAATAAGGAAAAGTTATTTACTTGTTCCCATAATATAAGAACTAGGGGCCAACAAATGAAATTAATGGGCACTGTAAGGGAAGGGGGGGGGGTCAAACTAGGAAACAAAGGACTCCTGCCTTATGCAAATCCTATTTAAGGGTGGGGAGTGAGGTAATCCAGGTCTTCAGTTCTCCCTGCTACCCCACCCAAGGTGACTGCTGGAAACAACTAAAACTGCTGGAAACAACTAAGACTGAACAGGGCGAAAGAACTGGGCCCATGCTGGAAGGGCATCTGGCCTGTGAGGAAGATTAGTAGAACCAATATTTAGGGTGAGAACTTACATGTAACTGGTTTCTTTAGTGTACTAAGCTTAGTTTGCACGCTCCATTTTATTTTCTTAGAAATCTGCCTTGTTCTGTCTGCTACCTCCTTAACTACTTAAAATATACCTGTTATAGTTAATAAATTCGTTTCTGGTTTATAATATAACCCAGTTTTTGTGATTTCTAACTGGGGGGGGCGAGAAATTGCGCATTCCCTCTTCCACATTGAAGGAAGCGGCAAATATGGTATATCTTTGGGTCTGTACTCCAAGGGCAGGGCTGGATTAAGGCAGGGGCTTTAGGGGCTGCAGCCTCAGGCCCCAGCTCCAGGGCGGCCCCACAAAAATAAATCACAGGCAGCAGTCTCTGGGCTGCTAAAAGGGGCTCTCAGGCTGCCTGGCTGCCCTGGCCCCATGCTGCTCCCGAAATGACCAGCTGCTGGCACATCTCTGTGGCCCCTGGCAGGGGTAGAGCATAGGAGGCGGCTCTGCATGCTGCCCCCACCTCCAGCACCTGAGCCCTGCTGCATCGCCGGCTGGGAGCCGCCTGTGGCAAGCGCCTCCCAGCTGGAGCCTGCACCTCGCACACCCTCCCACACCCCAACCCTTACCCCAGGTCAGAATCCCTTCCTGCACCCAAACTCCCTCCCAGACCCCGCACCCCCCACCCTCTCCTGCACCCCAATCCCCTGCCCCAGCCCTGAGCCCCCTCCTGCACCCAAACTCCCTTCCAGACCCTCCACCCCTCACCCTCTCCTGCACCCCAACACTCTGCCCCAGCCTGGAGCCCCCTTCTGCACCCAAACTCCCTCCCAGACCCTGCCCCCCCTCCTGGACCCCAAGCCCGTGCCCCAGTCCCCTCCTGCACCAAACTCCCTCCCAGGAAAAAGATATATATACAGGGGGCCCCACAAAATCTAATAGCCCTGGGCCCACAGAAGAGTTAATCTGGCCCTGTCCAAGGGAGGTGGACATCTGAGTGCTGGAGCAAGTCCCTTAAACTGCATCTTCCCAGAGCTGAACTGCAGCTGGGTGTGGCCCTTCGTGTGTGTGTGTTAGAGGAGGTTTTAAGAGCCTGGCTCAACAAGACAGGTAAAATGGGGCCCATGCTGGCAGAACAGGTAGACTCAGTGGTATCTCAGCACATCAGGTGACTTCCCAAGGGGTCCAGCCCACCATAGTCCATATGTGGGGTTGGGAAGGAATTTTTTCCACAGGTCAGACTGGCAGTGACTTTGAGGTTTTTTCACCTTCTTCTTCAGCGTGTGGGTGTGGGTCATTTGTCAGGATTATCTGGGTATTTCTCACTTAATTATTTCCCTGCATCTTGGTCCCTCCTGTTATCTGCCTGCGGTACACAATAGTCTAGTCTCCTATGGCTGTAATACTTCAGTGTCATGTGGATGTTGGGTTTAGTGCACTAGTGTTGGGGGCAGGTGGTGCCCTGCAATAGACAGGAGGTCAGACTATTACCACTTCCTTTAAAGTGAACTGATTTTTTCCCAATTACTTTTCATTGCTGCTCTGTCTTTTGCAGAAGAAAAAAGTTTCACAATAGGCGCGCTAAAGAGAGATATTAATTAAATTAATTAATTATATTATATTATCCCACATAAGTACCAATATCTACTTGGTTGCACAGATATCTTCAGCAAATCTACCAATAACTCCAAAGCTAAAAGTGGCCCAGTATTAAAAATGTTATAATAATAATAAATCATAGCAATTAGAATATTCAGCACTTATATATTGCTTTTTCATCCATTGATCTCAGAGCACTTTACCAGTGTGGGTAAGAATCACCACCCTCATTCTACACAGAAGCAAGCTATGACAGATATGGCAATTTCCTGCAACATCTCTGGGAGCTCTTACTGAATTAAGTTTAAGTAGCTGTGGATATAATGCCGTTATGTATTAGTGTGGGCCTGGCTGATCAAAGGACTCTAGTGAGCAATGTGGCAGACAAGAATGAGCTTTTGGGACAATGTATGAAGTGGATTTCCTGGGAAATATCTAGGGGGAGGTAAATGGAAATTCCCCCCTCCCTCCAATTATCCCAAACCCCAGCCCTTTGAAGATACACCCAGAGGAGAGAGTGATTGTCTGCTGATTACCTGTTCCCAGAATCCCAAGATGAAAGGCCCAAACTGCATAAAGGAGTGACTCATGGATTCATGAGTGTGCTTGTTCTGAGCTTAAAGCTGTTACGAACTTGTAACCACAGAAAAACCCCTTGGTGGGGTGTGAAGGACTGATCACCTGCCAGAGCCCTTGCTGGCGTTGCGATAATTTCTGCTAAGTCTATTAGCGTGTGTTGGTTCTTTTATTGTTTTTAATATATTTTCTCTGGCATTACTCCACCTTAAGAATAAATATGCTTGCTTGTAAAAGGCTGAGAGATAACTGCTATTTTTCTATTTATAGACTCTGAGGAGAAAAGAATATGGAGACGCTGGCCGGTTAGGCCGGCCGGCTTGCTGGGGAACTCACAGTGTAGGCAAGGAACTGCACAGCCTGGAGAAACCCCGATCAGGAGGGAGAGAGCTGTGGGTCTCTGCCCAAGAGAGGTGACTGCTGAGGAGCTGGGAGCCTAGAGTGGATGACCTTGCTGGACCACAAGTGGGAAATAAAGCTGCAGTTGATCTGAACTGTGCTGTCATAAATATAAAGAGAAGGGTAAACCCCTTTAAAATCCCTCCTGGCCAGAGGAAAAACCCTTTCACCTGTAAAGGGTTAAAAAGCTAGGATAACCTCGCTGACCAAAATGACTAATGAGGAGACAAGATACTTTCAAAGCTGGAGGGGGGGAGAAACAAAGGGTCTGAGTCTGTCTGTGTGATGCTTTTGCCGGGGACAGAACAGGAATGGAGTCTTAGAAATTAGTAAGTAATTTAGCTAGATATGCGTTAGATTCTGTTTGTTTAAATGGCTGAGAAAATAAGCTGTGCTGAATGGAATGTATATTCCTGTCTTTGTGTCTTTTTGTAACTTAAGGTTTTGCCTAGAGGGATTCTCTATGTTTTGAATCTAATTACCCTGTAAGGTATTTACCATCCTGATTTTACAGAGGTGATTCTTTTTACTTTTTCTTCTATAAAAATTCTTCTTTTCAGAAACTGAATGCTTTTTCATTGTTCTTAAGATTCAAGGGTTTGGGTTTGTGGTCACCTATACAAATTGGTGAGGATTTTTATCAAACCTTCCCCAGGAAGGGGGGTGCAAGGTTTTGGTGAGGATTTTGGGGGGAAAGACTTTTCCAAATGGGCTCTTTCCTAATAAAATAAAACCGGTTAGACATTTGGTGGTGGCAGCAAAAGTCCAAGGGCAAAAGGTAAAATAGTTTGTACCTTGGGGAAGTTTTAACCTAAGCTGGTAAAAGTAAGCTTAGGAGGTTTTCATGCAGGTCCCCACTTCTGTACCCTAGAGTTCAGAGTGGGGAAGGAACCTTTACATGGTGGGAGTGGTGGGATCAACTTGAAATCTCAACTTTGAGATTTTTTGAACCAGAAGCACAGATTTGAAAAGGAAATTTTTTTTTCCTTTGGGCTGCTGGAAAGCAGGTTAAACTGAAAGCAGTTAGAGGTTTTGTTTTTTTTTCTGCTTTGGGGCCAGAGCAGAGACAAAAGGGAATTGTCTTTTGTGAGCTGGAGTTTTCTCTACCTAAAGGCAGGGTAGTTAACCTCCTGCAGGGAAATTCACAAGTCTTCACAGACCTGAAGTTTTTTTTTTTCCTAAGAGCAACTAGAGGGGTTTTCTGCCTATTTGCCTGGAGACAAAGGTGTTAGGGGTTTTTTTTCTTTTGTTTTTTTTTTTTAGGATTTCTCTGTAGGCTGACAGTCACTATCAGAGAATATAGGTATCATATTACAGCACAGCAAAATTTTACAAGCCAAGGTTTTGTTTTGTTTTCTTTCTAACTCTCGGGTGTAAAGTTAGTTAAAAACAGAGAGGTTAGGATGACAGACTCCACGGTTCAACAAAAACTGGAATTAGCCAGATTTGAGGCTGAGGAAAAACAAAAGGAACATGAAAGACAGGCAGAACTCAGACGGATGGAGATGGAGGAGAAGGAAAAAGAGAGGAAGCATGCACTGGAGATGGAGAAGGCAAAGGCTCAGCAGAATATACCAACAAACCCTAGCAATCCTTCCCCAGGTACCGCTTCCCATCCCAGAAAGTTCCCCACCTACAAGGCAGGCGATGATACCGAGGCCTTCTTAGAAAACTCTGAAAGGGCCTGCCTTGGGTACAGCATCTCTACAGACCAATACATGGTAGAGCTGAGGCCACAGCTCAGTGGACCCTTAGCTGAGGTGGCGGCTGAAATGCCTAAGGAACACATGAACCAGTATGAACTGTTTGAAACCAAGGCGAGAGTCAGAATGGGGCTAACACCCAAGCATTCCTGTCAGCGGTTCAGAGCCCTAAGGTGGAAACCAGACGTGTCATTTACGTGACATGCCGACCACATTGCGAAACATTGGGATGCTTGGATATCAGGAGCAAGTGTTAAATCTCCAGAAGATTTGCCCTTCCTAATGCAAATGGAGCAGTTCCTAGAGGGTGTTCCTGAGGAAATAGAAAGATACATCCTAGATGGGAAGCCCAAAACTGTAATCGAGGCAGGGGAGATTGGAGCCAAATGGGTGGAGGTGGCAGAAAAGAAAAAAACTGGAAGCGGATACCAGAAGGGACAACCTCAGACCACCCCCTACTACCAGGGGCCGCTCAAGGCCCCAACTACCACCCAAGGAACCCTCCAGACACCTTATCGTCCCGCCACACCATTCTCCAGCAACCCACCTCACCCCAGTGACCCGTCAGCTGGACGATGTTTTAAATGCAATGAGAAGGGGCATGTAAAGGCCAACTGCCCCAAGAACCCCAACAGATTACAGTTCATTGCACCGGAATCACACCAGAGGTCCTCAGATCCAGATACCTCCCAGATACCCTTGGAGCGGAGGGAAACTGTGAGTGTGGGCAGGAAGAAAGTCACCGCATGGAGGGACACAGGAGCACAAGTGTCAGCTATCCATGCTTCCTTAGTGGACCCCAATTTAATCAACCCAGAGATCCAAGTGACGATTCAACCCTTCAAGTCCAACTCTTTCAATTTGCCTACAGCCAAGTTGCCTGTCCAGTACAAGGGCTGGTCAGGAACGTGGACTTTTGCAGTCTATGATGATTATCCCATCCCCATACTGTTGGGGGAAGACTTGGCCAATCGTGTGAAGTCAGCCAAGAGGGTGGGAATGATCACCCGCAGCCAGGCTAAGCCAGCTGTCACGCCTAGCTCTGTTCTGGAAACTTCTACCAGGACCCGGTAAGAGGTGATGTACCCGGACCCCAGGCCAATGTCTGCAAAAGCAGTAGTGGATCCAGTCCCAGAGACCCAGACAGAGCCTGTCCCAGAACCGGAACCGGAGGAACAACTATCACCAGACCCATTGCCAGCACTGAACCCAGTACTTGCAACCCCAACACCAGAGGGCCCCACCGAACCTGAACCGGCAGCAGCCGATAACCCTACACAAGAGGCTCACCCGGAGCCTGAACCCCAACATAGTGCACCAGCGGAGAGCGGTTCACAGTCAACGGAAACAGCCCCATACCCTACATCGCTTCCAGAGGGACCAAGCATAGGTCCACAATCCAATGAGGAACTGATGTCTCCAGCATCAAGGGAACAGTTCCAGACCGAACAGGAAGTAGATGAAAGCCTCCAGAGAGCTTGGATGGCGGCATGGAGCAACCCACCGCCTCTCAGCTCTTCTAATCAATCCAGATTTGTTGTAGAAAGAGGACTTTTATACAAGGAAACTCTTTCTGGTGGACACCAGGAAGACTGGCATCCTCAGAGACAGTTGGTAGTTCCAACGAAGTACTGGGTCAAGCTCTTGAGCTAAGCCCATGATCATCCTAGTGGCCATGCTGCGGTGAACAGGACCAAAGACTGTTTGGGGAGGTCATTCCACTGGGAGGGAATGGGCAAGGATGTTTCTACCTATGTCCGGTCTTGTGAGGTATGCCAAAAAGTGGGAAAACCCCAAGACCAGGTCAAAGCCCCTCTCCAGCCACTCCCCATCATTGAAGTTCCATTTCAGCGAGTAGCTGTGGATATTCTGGGTCCTTTTCCTAAAAAGACACCCAGAGGAAAGCAGTACATACTGACTTTCATGGATTTTGCCACCCGATGGCCGGAAGCAGTAGCTCTAAGCAACACCAGGGCTAAAAGTGTGTGCCAGGCACTAGCAGACATTTTTGCCAGGGTAGGTTGGCCCTCCAACATCCTCACAGATGCAGGAACTAATTTCCTGGCAGGAACTATGGAAAGCCTTTGGGAAGCTCATGGGGTAAATCACTTGGTTGCCACTCCTTACCACCATCAAACAAATGGCATGGTGGAGAAGTTTAATGGAACTTTGGGGGCCATGATACGTAAATTCATAAATGAGCACTCCAGTGATTGGGACCTAGTGTTGCAGCAGTTACTCTTTGCCTACAGAGGTGTACCACATCCAAGTTGAGGGTTTTTACCATTTGAACTTGTATATGGCCGAGAGGTTAAGGGGCCATTACAGTTGGTGAAGCAGCAATGGGAGGGATTTACACCTTCTCCAGGAACTAACATTCTGGACTTTGTAACCAACCTACAAAACACCCTCCAAACCTCTCCAGCCCTTGCTAAAGAAAACCTACAGGATGCTCAAAAAGAGCAAAAAGCCTGGTATGATAAACATGCCAGAGAGCGTTCCTTCAAAGTAGGAGACCAGGTCAGGGTCTTAAAGGCGCTCCAGGCCCATAAAATGGAAGCGTCGTGGGAAGGGCCATTCACAGTCCAGGAGTGCCTGGGAGCTGTTAATTATTTTATAGCATTCCCCACCTCCAACCAAAAGCCTAAGGTATACCATATTAATTCTCTAAAGCCCTTTTATTCCAGAGAATTAAAGGTTTGTCAGTTTATAGCCCAGGGAGGAGATGACGCTGAGTGGCCTGAAGATGTCTACTACGAAGGGAAAAGTGCTGGTGGCGTGGAAGAGGTGAACCTCTCCATGACCGTTGGGCGTATGCAGTGACAGCTCCACTATTAATGGCTACAACCCCCCACGAGTAATAATAATTTTATTGGGTGTTAAGCCAGAAATCCCACCCATTTGCATATTAATAACCAAACACATGGAGGCAGCAGAATACCTGGCTCCAGCTCCAGCTCTAGATTCCACTGCTATTTCTGTTTCTCCCACCAGTTCCAGCGCAGCTACTCCCTCCCAGACAACTCCTCCAACTGTGGACTAGGACGTGCTGTAGTAGCTCTGGGACATCACCTCCTCAGTGACCAGTATGAGAGCCAGGGTCACTTCCTCACTTTCATCCATGCGGGGTCTCCTCTGGTGGTGCCTATGTCTCAGGGTTATAAAGGTGCCATCCCTGCTCAGCAGATTTTCATGCACCACTGTGGGCTCAGTGCTCACTGAAGCCCCCAGCACCTGGTCAAATTGTTCATAGAAGTGGCAGGTAGACAGGGAGTTCTGAGAGGTGTCATTACTCTCCCTGACCTTCGGGTAGTTGGTCTTCAGGCACTTGACTCAATCTTTGCACTGATAGGTGATCTGGTGGCACCCAAACACTGCAAGCTTCTTCTCCATTTCTTTGTAGACATGATCATTTCTTGCACTCTTACCAAAGCTGAGTTGCTTGCATCACAGCAGAGATTAACCAGAATCGAGCTGTGTTCCTCTAGCCAGCTAAGCAGCACTCTGTGGGTAGGGCTTCTTCCCACTGGTGGCCATAGCTGTCATTGGAGACTGTCAAATGTCTTTCCAGGTGAGCAGTCAGCATGGAAAGGAAGAGTTAAATGCTGAGCAGCTGTACTCAGACAAGTGGGATTGTTTCTAGTTCCTGGAATTGAGTGGGAGCTCTGGGAATTCCAGGGTCAAGAAACACAGTCCCAGGGGATTGTTGGATAGCTTTGGCAAACTCTCCAGACATGGGGACCCAGGCTTGAACTGTATCCACACTGCAGAATGATGGGATTTGGACCTGGGCTCAAACACATACACCCCTGGAGTGTTTCTAGGACCCAGGTCCGGAGATCTTGCTGACCTGAGCCAGAAAGATTTGTGTGTGGACGGCTTGGTCTCAAACCTGGGTCTAATCCCAGTTTTACAATACAGTTTACCCTACAAGGCCTTACTCCTGTAATTGATAGATACAACTGGGCTGTTGTGCAGGTGTGAGTGTCCACCTATAGACATCAGTTGCAAAAATGGGCCCCAAACACCAAATTAAGACAGACACGGTTACACAAAATACCTAGATATGGCTTCCAAGTAAGATTATACAATGTTATACAATAGGGAATGAGAGCTTTGACTCATTACTAAGGGAAATTCGGTAACACTGTACACATTCTTGGTTACAGAACAGGGATGCTGGTCATGATTCTAATCCACTTAAAGGAGTAACACCACTGAAGGTAATTGAATTAAAATTGGTGTAAGACTATCAAGCACAATTAGAATCAGGCACTGCTACCTGTCTCAGAGCATGGCTGATATGCTCAGAGCCTCAAACAGCATTAGCATCGCCTTTCTAACCACACCTGTCTCTAATGATAGTGACAACATATTTTTAACCTTTCAGTTCCTATAAGGAAAAACATTTTTCTCTTCTTTGGGGGAAGGTATTTAATAACCCTCCTAAATATAGATTGATGTTTAATTAAACTGCACCCTGCCTTGATAATGCCATTTTCCTTCAGAGACACCCCAACACGTCCTCCTTCCACTTCTAGTTTTAACAACAAAGTACTTATGTCTGAGGTCTAGCTAATTACCGAGGTCACTGCCATATGATGTCTTCGTTTCACCCCTCAGGAAATCATTATCTGTAATGATCTACCATCTTGATGGACTTGTTTATATTACTGTTTGAGCCTCAGAAAGCCTATATCCTCTTTCCCTAATGGTATCGAAATATTGAGTAAGACTGGTCAGACAAGATTTTTAATAGCAATTAGCACACAAGTAGGCCAGTGACTCTGACACGTGTGTCTGTGTCAGGATTTGCCAGACTTCACAGATGAACTGAGACCCCAAACCACAAAAGTATTTAGGTATTTAGTTTAGGCACCTAAGTCCCTGTTTTAAGCTCCACTGCAATCCACAAAACTCCCACCATAGCCTTACGCACCTAAACTCAGTGCCTACATTTTCAGGGTAAAAAAATTCCTAGTCATATATGTCTGCCTCATGTTTCCCAAACCTCAGCCATCCCTTTTAGGTGACAAAGCTGAGGAACTGTCCCAGACTGATGTATCATTAGAGGAGGTTTTGGAACAAATTGATAAACTAAACGGTAATAAGTCACCAGGAGCAGATGGTATTCAGCCAAGAGTTCTGAAGGAACTCAAATGTGGAATTGCAGAACTACTAACTGTAATTTGTAACCTATCATTTAAATCAGCTTCTGTATCAAGTGACTGCAGGATAGCTAATGTGATGACAATTTTAAAAAAGCGCTTCAGAGTTGAGCTCGGCAATTACAGATCAATATGCCTGACTTCAGTACTGGGCAAACCGGTTAACACTATAGTAAAGAACAACACTGTCAGACACATAGATGAACGTAATTTGAGGAAGAGTCAACATGGTTTTTGTAAAGGGAAAATCATGCCTCACCAATCTACTAGAATTCTTTGAGAGGGTCAACAAGCATGTGGCTATGGGAGATCCAGTGGATCAGTGTACTTAGATTTTCAGAAAGCCTTTGATAAGGTCCCTCACCAAAGGCTCTTAAGCAAAGTAAGTTGTCATGGGATAAGAGGGAAGATCCTCTTGTGGACTGATAACTGGTTAAAAGATAGGAAACAAAGGGTGGGAATAAATGGTCAGTTTTCAAAACGGAGAGAGGTAAATAGTGGTGTCCCCTCCCCCGCAGGGGTCTGCACTGAGACCAGTGCTGTTCAACATATTCATAAATGGTTTGGGAAAAGGGGTAAACAGTGAGGTGGCAAAATTTGCAGATGATACAAAAATACTCAAGATAGTTCAGTCCCAAGCAGACTGTGAAGAGCTACAAAAGGATCTCACCAAACTGGGTGACTGGGCAACAAAATGGCAGATGAAATTCAATGTTGATAAATGGAAAGTAATGCACACTGGAAAACATAATCCCAACTGTACATCTAAAATGAAGGGGTCTAAATTAGCTGTTACCACTCAAAAAAGAGATCTTGGAGTCATTGTGGATAGTTCTCTGAAAACATCCACCCAATGTGCAGCGGCAGTCAAAAAAGCAAACAGAATGTAGGGAATTATTAAGAAAGGGATAAATAATAAGACAGAAAATATCATATTGCCTCTATATAAGCCCACATCTTGAATACTGCGTGCAGATGTGGTCGCCCTATCTCAAAAAAGAGATATTGGAATTGGAAAAGATTCAGAAAAGGGCAACAAAAATTATTAGGGGTATGGAACGGTTTCCATATGAGGAGAGATTAAGAAGGCTGGGACTTTTCAGCTTGGAAATTGTAGGACTAAGTGGGGATATGACTGAGGTCTATAAAATCATGACTGGTGTGGAGAAAGTAAATAAGGAACTGTTATTTACTCCTCCTCATAACACAAGAACTAGGGGTCATCAAATGAAATGAATAGGCAGCAGGTTTAAAACAAACAAAAGGAAGTATTTTTTCACACAATGCACAGTCAACCTGTGGAACTCCTTGCCAGAGGATGTTGTGAAGACCAAGACTATTCAACAAAGAACTAGGTAAGTTCACAGAGGATAGGTCCATCAATGGCTATTAGCCAGGATGGGTAATGATGCTGTCCCTTGCCTCTGTTTTTTAGAAGCTGGGAATGGGCGACTGTGGATGGATCACCTGATGATTACGTGTTCTGTTCATTCCCTCTGGGGCACCAGGCATTGGCCACTGTCGGAAGACAGGATACTGGGCTAGATGGACCTTTGGTCTGACCCAGTATGGCCGTTCTTATGGGCATGTGCATTGCTGCCTCACTTATTCCCTGCCTAGGCCCCAGAGTGACCCACAATCCAGGGGAAAATAGGCATTTGCCTGCCTATCTTGCATGCTTAGAGACAGCCAACCAGAAGATGGTTCACATTCAAAATCAGGAGTGGTGGTGCCCACCTTCTAACTTTTATCCCAGTGGTTAGAGCACTCACTTGGAAGACCCACATTCCATTACCCCCTCTCTGCCAGAGTTGGAGAAAGGATTTGAAGGGGGATCTCCCACCTCTCAGGAGGCTGCTCTATCCACTCAGCTATGGGATATTCTGACGTGGGGGTCCCTCAGTCTCCCCTGTTGAAGCTAATCTATTCAGGACCAATGAAGAGTCATTGGAGAAGGAGGACTGGACCCTGTTTCTCCCATATGGGTGCTGTAAACACTGGACTGTTCACTTGCTCTTTCTCTCTACACCAGTGACTCATTAATTATTTATACATAAGGCTACAATTTAGTCATGGGTAGTTTCAGTAAAAGTCGTGGACAGGTCACAAGTAATAAACAAAAACTCATGGCCTTGACCTGTCCATGACTTTCACTATAAATACCCCTGACTAAATCTTAGGTTCTCCGGGGACCCCGGGCACTGTTGCTGCTGCTGGGGGTGGGGACTCCAGAGGTAGGCAGTCTCGGGGGGACAGGGAGACCTGGAGCCCCACTGCTGCTCTGGAGGGGGAGGGTGGCCTGTGGCTCCGCTGCTGCTCCTGGGAGGCCCTGGGGTCAACCGCATTGGCCGCTGCAGAAGTCCAGGAGGTCCTGGAAAGTCACGGAATCCATAACTTCTGTGACCTCCGTGACAGACTTGCAGCCTTATTTATAAACAGTGGAACAGTTTCCACATGAGAGCAATTCCATTGCCTTTACAGTATCCAGACCGTAGTTACCTGCTGGAAGAACAGGTGAAATAATAAAAAAAAACTGATTAGCAGATATTTTTGCAAGTAAAAATATTGAGTTCAGGTCACTGCAAATCATGGAATCATATTATTAGTTGTTCCTAATTATTCAGACAGCTGTTGAATATTTATGAAATGCGCAAAAGTACCAAAAATTTCATGTGTTTTAGGACAAATACATGTGTGACAATTCATGCTGGAAACTGCATTATTCACTATTCATCATCTCCCCTTCAAAGTTTTCCACTCAGGAACAGAAACAATAGCATGTGACTTAAATAACCAACCAATATTAATAGTGAATAGTTTATTTTATTCATTTATTTAGATTTTAATTACTTTAAAATAAAAGAAGAATATGCTAATAAACAAACAGATCTGTCAATTACCTAAGCTCAAACCAAATAACCCAGCAACACTCAACCTCCCTACACAATCCTCACAAGTGCTCCAGAGTTGAAGTGAACAGTTGGAGAACTGCCGACAGGCTGAAAATTAATTATCCAAACTATTCAGTGAATATTTACAAGTGACAAACACCTCTGAAGAAAATCAGGATCCGTTTACGAATGATTCTTTAACCAAGAAAGAGATTGAATTCAGAACTAGTGCTATTCACCCCCAATGGCTCTGTTAACTCCTCTAGGAATTTCTGTGGCGTTTCTCTTATGGTTCTATCATGGAACTATATGACCCTGTACATTCCATATCAGAGAGGAGAGCGAGTCACTCACGTTCATTCTGAAAATATATAAATTGCTCATTATGTATCTGCTCAGTGTCCCCTTATCTTCACAACAGGACAAACCAAAATTTTAGATCTGAATTATCGAACCTTTGAGGTGTTTGAAATCTAGATCCAAATTTAGTGGCATGAGCTCATTTCTAAAGACTGTAGAGTTTTCTTCGAAAAAATATTACCTTCCTGTGATGCACTAATTCCCATGTGTGCACTTTGCCTTCAGTGTGATATAATATTAGATAAAGGCATCTTTATGTCTGGTTTAGTAACTTTTTAGCATTGCTGATCAGACTAAAAAGATTAATTGGAAAAGCAGTGTAACAATACATATTAGTAAGATTCCAAATCCTGGCAGGCTGATTAGTTGTAAAGATTAATCTTGACCTAGGTTTTTAAGGTGGCCCAAAAGACCTTTTAAAGTACATAAATAACTATTTCCAACCCCAAATGAGGGTTATAGTGTATGTAAACTTAGCCAGTGCATATGTAAGGCCAAATTATTCCTCCCTGCAGAAATGCCTGCCAACTTGGTCCCATATGGAGTTTGATTTTTCACTCCATTACACCAGTTTTCTGGTGCTAGACCTCCATTGGCTTCAGAAGACTTACATGGGGTAATAGCAGCATACCCAGAGTGGAGAATCAGGCCCACACTGTAAAAAACAACATAATTAAGTCCCTTATTATTCTGGCTGAACAGGCCCTGCCTCCCACTAATTTATGAGTTCTAGGAGAATAAGCTGCATGGGTAGGGTCATAGTTCCTTCCCACTGGTGCATTAGGAAACAGACAATCATGCAGGCTGTGCTTAGGTCCTGAATTCCAATGCTCTTTCTGCAATGGGCTTTATAGAAGGAACAGCCTCCATTCATGGTTTAGGGCAGCCAAAATGGTGGCAGGAAGCATCTGCTCTGCTTTGCCCTGCCTTTTGTACCTGCAAGGTATTTTTCTGGTGGGCTCCCATGTACAGCATCTGCCAGAATTTGGCACCTCTTGAAAATTATTTCCTCGCTTACTTGCCAAGATGTAGGCAGGGCTGTGTATTTCACCATGGTAGAGAATTAGATGATTAGCTACCCTATAAGGATTTTACTCCAGTACTGGCTACAATCAGGGATGGGATTCGGATGAAGTGGCCCGTAGGTCTTTTCTAGTCTGGCAGGCTTTATGTTTAGAAAGGGAATTAATGGCTCTGCATTTTTAGCTCAGTATTTTGTAGCCTTTTGTTTTATTTAAAGTGAATTTAGTAATTCGTGGGTTTGGCTCTGGCAGCTACAGTTTCAAGCTTAACAGAGTGAAAGTCACCTCTGCTACTTGCTTCAGAGTTAGCGTCGCTGCAACACATAAAGACCAACACATACAGATATTCACAGGTACAAGGTCTAGACTGTTTTACAAGTTTTATTAAAGTTACAATTAAAGTTATGATTACCCAAGCATATAGAAATTCTATACAGACCTATGCGCAAATTACAAATATAGTTATACTCCCATCCTTAACAACAGTGTTAGGGTCTGATGGGTCTCCCATGGCTTGATCATCAGTGGAGGGATGGTTCCTGCTGGAGTCCCATAGGGAGCTCAATTTTCCTGTCCTGGGCATCCCCGTTTCATAATGTGATTCTGTCTGTACCTACATTCTGTGCATGTCTGTAAAAGTGTCAACCCTCTTTTCTCATATTGATCTGTGTCCCCAGGAAACTTAAGGGACCCCAATTTTACCTAGGTTGTATAAGTTCCCTTTATTCTCATTAGCACTGATGCACAACCTGTATCCTGTGGTTAAGACACGTTGGAGACAAATGTGCCTTTACAGTATTTTTATGATCTAATATTAATCTCCTGGGTAATTTTGCACAATATTACCACTTGGTACCTCTTTTCCCATAATCTTAGGGCATCGGGTTATTTTCCAATCATTTATGTCATCATTTTTTGTCTCCAAGTCCTAAAATACCTAAGCTAAAGTCTTGCAGGCCTCAACCCACAGATACTTGCATTTCAGCTTGTCTTACTCATGTCTAATACTTGGTTCCTCTAAATACTAATCAGTCTTATACTTTTATAATCCTACAAATTAACTCTAATGACCATACAATTAATATATGTAATATAACATATTGATTAATCATAATATTACACAATAAATGGATAATAAACTAAAATCATTGGCTACAATTTAGATTCCTTTACAGGTCAAATTCATCCAGATACAAAATGCCTGCATAAGGCCTGTGAAGAGACTGACAATATCCTGTAATATCCTGGATAAATCTTATGGAATTAAAATAAACTTTACTGAATTATTTAAACCTTATTCAATTAGGTTTAATACATTTGGGGTATGTTGTATTAAAAATGCAGTTGTGTGTGTCTATTGTATTGTATGTGCCTTCTATAGTGGGAGGGCGATGCTAATGTAATTCTTCCATTATCAGCCCTTTGAAGCCTCCCTGCTAGAGAAGTCCCCATATACGACTTCAGAACTCGATTCTCCAGGTTCCAATAGACAAAGAAAGGATTTTAGGGTAAGTAGCCTAGTTAAAAACTCTCAGGGCTTTCCTCCTGATCTGGCAAATGAACAGGACCCCTGGTCCACAGCAGGCCCCAATCCTTAGGGAAGGATTGAAAGGACTTGGCTACTGAGGCCCATGAGATTGGGTGCAAGCTCTGAGCTGAGGCTGTTTTGAACTTGTGACCATAGAAGAGAACCCCCTTTGTGGAGTTTTGAAGGGCTGCTTCTGCCAGAGCCCATGTTAGAGCTGGGGTGACGTCTGATAAGCTTATTAGCAAGTGTGTAGGTTCTCTGATTGTTTTAATGTTTTCTTTGTGGTGCTTTTACCTTAACAATAAAATAAGCTAGCAGAAAAAGAGCTGTGTGCTATCTATAAATGTGGGCATTCACACTGTTAACCGTCTCTGAAGGGGAAATAAGCAGCTGCACTTGGACAGTCTGTCTGTGCTGGGAATAACACAGGGAAGGCAGGGAACCGTTCAGCCTGGAAATACCCCTGTCAGAAGGGAGGGAGGAAGCCTGAGAGTGGGTGCCTTTGCTGGCCTGCTGAGGGGAAACACAGGTGCAGCTTTCCTGAACTGTGACAAGGTCTTCCATGCCATATAAACCCTATGGTCAGATGGAATGGCCTCTCCAACATGGCTGCAGAGGGGTTGTCCATACTGCTCACAAGTAGGCCTTAAATAGCCCTACAGCCCACCCATAGGCTGGGAGTGAATTCCATAGCCACCTGGTCTCTGCACAGTCCTCCACCCAAAGCCCAAGTAGACTCACTAAGGTCCCCATTACTACTGTATCTGAGCACCCCACAGTTTTTAATGTATGTATCTTCCCAACACCTCGTGAGGTAGAAAAGTACTATGGTCCCTGTTTTACAAATAGCAACGGAGACATCAAGAAGATAAGTGTCCAAGGTCTGTGATGACGCAGGGACATGAACCAATTAATTTGTAAAATAACCTAAACACTGGACCATCCTTCCTCTCAGCTAATCAGGCTTTGTGCAAAGAGGGTGACCTTCACCCCTGTATAAATAAGGGCAGCAGAGGGATCTTACTGACAACAAAACAAAAGAACATTAGGATCTTCTGTCTTCAAGCCAAATTCTGCTATAAGTATGTGCAAGTTCCATGATGTCCAGTGGGAGATTATATAGATAGACAGATATATAGATGATATAGATATAGATAATTAAAGTGCCTGGTACCCAGGACTCTTAAGCCATTTTATAAACATTAGTGAATTTATCCACACTACTAGTTATAAGGTACATCACTATTATTATCCCCATTTTACAGACGCAGAAAACGGAGTGATTGGAGAGTAAGTGACTTAGCTCAGGGTTACACAGCAAATAAATGACAACACTAGAATCTTGTCGACTGACTCACAGGCTAATTAGTTTAGCCTCAAAAACAACCTTCCCTTCTGTGGGCTGACCACTATTTTTTATAAATGCAGTATGTGGGGAAGGCACCCCGCTACCACATCCTTGGGCAGATGAGTATATGTATACACCCTCCCACACACACATCAGTACCCCCGTATGATGATATGTTACAAGCACCTTGTAAGCAGTTACTATTGTCTATGAATGCTCAGTCTCATTTGCCAAAAATATTTGAAAGCGAGGACCGGAATGTCATCCTCAGTGCTGTGTGTGAGATCTAAAAAAATCACTTAGGTTTAGCCTTTGTAGGAAAATGCAAAGTTCAGCAGAATTCCAAAGCCAAAGACCTGCAGGATAATGTAGCTCAGCTCCCTACCCTTGATTATTCATTGCTGTGCAGTTAGCATTCTAAAAATATCCTCAAGACCATTCTGGTTAGTGTATTAAAATAGCAGTGCCTCAAGTGGGCACCTTGGGTAATGCAGCTGAAACAGCTGGACTCAACCTTTGTCTAGGCCAGTGGTTTTCAATCAGGGGTCTGGAGACCTCTGGGGGTCTGCAGACTGTGTCTAAGGGGTCTGCAGATGGTTGTCATTACCACAGAAGAGTAGCTTCCAACCCTGTGGTCCGTGGATCCCGGGGGTCCACAGACTATGTCTGAGATTTCCAAAGGGGTCTGCAACTCCATTCGAAAAATTGTAGGGATCTGCAAATGAAAAAAGGTTGAAAACCACTGGTCTGCACCACAGACACTATAGCAGCAGAGCTACGTCACTGAAGCTATGCTACTGTACCACCACAGAGTAGCAGTACGTCAATCCACATCTTCCCTTCTGAATGCAATTGTTAATTAAGGTTTCAAGTTGACTTTCATTGTAACTAGGGTTGCCAACTTTCCGAATGCAAAAAATGGAACACCCTTGCCCTGACCGGAGCTGGCAGGATCCCTTTTCGACCAGGCGTTCCAGTCGAAAACTGGACGCCTCGCAACACAAATCACAGGCCCCAAACCAGAAACTAGTGTTTGTGCCCATTGAAATCAATTGCAAAACTCACATTGATTTCTATGGGATCTGTATCCTAGAAAAAATAAAACTAGCAAGTTGCAGCACTATGTGTTTATACTTTTTTAAAGGGATACATGAGAAAGAAAAGATACAGTTTAACCAACTCTTGAACTCTGTATTTATTAGCAAATATCAAGACAGAGAGCATTAACAACACTCAAAGAACAGCAGCACCATCTTGAGGCCAGCAGAGAATTAAAGAAATGGGTAAAAATTTGGTTTGGCCTACAAACCAGTGACGTTTTATCTTTGACAGCAAAGAGAGATTTGTTTTATCCCTGTATTTCAAGAGAAAACTGATTGTCCATTTGTGTTCTTATTTTGCCCTTGGTTAAAACACACATTTATAAACAGCTATCACTTTTCAGTACAGTTCTTGGTGGGTTCTTCTGATTTCTAATTTCATTTTTTTTTATTATTTGTAATTTCCTGATTTCTTCCTTTGATTAATTAGTGCTCAGAGTCTGCATTGGTGCTATCTGGAGACATCTAGCAAAATTCTCCCCGTTCATTCACATCTGGTGAGTCTTTTCAGAACTGTGGAATGTTATTGCATATTCTATACTTGAGGTTACATTTATGTCTCAGAGGTCATGGAAGTCACGAAATCCATGAGTTCCAGTGACCTTCATGACTTCAGTCTGCAGGGGTCGGGAGCTGCAGGGTCCCTCGCCACCTGCGGGGGCAGGGAGCTGTGGGGTACCCCTGCTGTTTCTGGCAGCCCCCAAAGCTCCAAGCTGCCACAGATAGCAGGGTACCCTGCTGCTCCCCGCTGCCGTGGGCGGTGGGGGACCCAGAGCTGCCGGTGGTGGGGGAGCCCCCAAGCTCCCAGCTGCTGCTGGACCCCAGAGCTGCGGGTGGCAGGGGTACCCTGCAGCTCCCAGCCCCCGTGGGTGGTAGGGGCACCCCACAAAGCTCCCAGGCACTGGAGCCATGGGGGAACACCCAAGCTCGCCACAGTTGCAGTCCCCTGGGGCTGTGGCTGACAGGAGTACCTCGCAGCTCCCGGTTGACACAGGAGGTGGGGGCACCCCACAGCTCCCAGCCCCCAATGGACAGCAGGGGACCCCCAGAGCTGCAGGCAGCAGGGGTATCCCGCAGCCCCCAGCTGCTGCAGGAAGCTCCTACCCCCTGCGGGGATGCCCCATTTCAGGCCATGTGGGGACCTGCAGATCCACATTTTGTCACGGATATTTTTAGTAAAAGTCACGGACAGGTCACGGCTTCCATGAATTTTTCTTTTTTGCCCATGACCTGTCCATGACTTTTACTAAAAATATCCATGACAAAATCTTATCCTTATCTCTGCTTGTGTTGTATTTTTGCTATATGCAGTGAAGATCCGGGTAAAGGGTAATAGATCTGCACTGCAGATCAGAGAGGAGAATTTTTGCCCTAGTTAGGAGCAGAGGGTGTGTACCTGAAAAATGTGAACACAAAAATATAGGGAGCAAAGGGAAGATTTCATGTTCAGGGTAAATATGGAAACCTTAAATAATCATTTTAAAAGGTCCTAGATTTACAGCTCTGGAGCCCCATATATTGTATTTATTCTCAGCACAAATATTGACATTGCAAACTCCCCCTTTCTACCCTGCATCCAGGCCTGCTGACAGCAATTCTGGGCCACAGGGTCAGGGCCATCCCTGGGGAGGGGCAGGGGGGAAGCCCAAGGCAGAAGTGATGAATCCGTCACTTTCGGGACCGCCCATCACTTCCGGGGCTGACCGCGCTGACCAATTGTGCTGGCTCACGGGGCCCCCCAAAGCGTGGGGCCCAGAGCAGTTGTGCATGCCTAGGAGCCCTGCGGCCTGCCCGGGTGATTTTAAAGGGCTGCAGGGCTCCTAGGCATGCACAACTAGGCCCCTGGGCAATTGCCGCCTTTGCCCCCCCATCGGCAGGCCTGTCTGCATCCCCTGCCAATGTTTCAACCCTGACCTTGACTAGGATGACCAGATGTCCCAACATTATGAGGACCATCCTGATATTCGGGGTTTTGTCTTATATATGCATCTATACCCCTCTTCCCATCCTGCCCCCCCAAAAAACAAGTGTCCTGATTTTTCACACTTTCTATCTGATCACTCTAATCTTGACACAACTCTTGTTCATTTTCTATTGTCCATTCAAGCCAGGGTCCAACTCAGTGATTCTCAACCTAATATACCCCTGTGGGCCGCATATGCAGCTCTCTGTGTGTTATGTGGACCACATCCATACAATATATACACTACCTGCATGGCCCTGAGGATGTCACATGGGCTGCAGCGGTGTGCTGATTGGGCTGCAAGCGGCCGAGGGCTGAGAACCACTGGTCTAGCTTCTGGATGAAAATAAGTCCCCATTTCAATGTCAATATTTGTGACAGGAGTTGTTGACCACTGGGAACTGAGTTAACACCAAATTGTGTTTCGACTGATGCTCTCCCTTCAAGACTTAGCATTCTAGCAGATAATATTAAACAAAAGGCAATTGCGAAGGAATTATTTTGAAGACCAGCTGCTTTTCATTGGTATGTGAAGTGATCACCGGTGATGGTATTTTGAATTCCAGCCGTTAGCTAGGGAACCTTTATGGGTAACATCACAACATCACTTAGAAATACCAGTTCCAAAGGCCTTTTCAACTAACTTAGGTGACTGAGTTAATTTGGGAGCTTGACATCACACCAAGCGTTCCATCTCTGGGCTGGTCTTCACTATAGGGAGATTGACTCTGCTGCAATTGATGCAGCAGAAATCAATTTAGCGGGTCTAGTGAAGACCTGCTAAATCGATGGCAGAGAGCTCTCCAATTGACCCCAGTACTCCAGCTCTCCGAGAAGAGTAAGGGAAGTTGACCAGGAAAGGAACTGGAGAGTATAACCCTGCTCCACTGTGCTGAGGAAGTATTAGCCATCCATACAGGGAGGAAAGGGGAAAGGCAGTTGGAGAACACTGGGAAAGATGGATCGGGGGAATAGTCTAGTCGGTCACCATCTGGCACACCCTCTGAGGGACTGTTTGGCCCCTTGTTTGGTACAGGTTGAGACCTACAGGGCAGAGGATGGAGGCAGGTAGCTCGGGCAGTGCTGTTAGCCCTTGGCTTGTTTGTAGCCCTGAGGCTGCTGTGGCCCAGCCATCGAAGCACAAGTCCTGCATTGACTGCTGGGCCTCAGTGGACAAGCCAGAGAGGAGCAGCCAGGAGGCTTGCTGCATGGAGATAGCGGAAGCCATGGTGCAGGCAGCAGCATCAGCAACATCTGATGCCACCTGGAGGGCTGCCCTGGCTGCATTCGTGCCCTCATTGAGGATTGCTCTGAATTCCTTCTTGGAAGCCTCGGGAAGTGACCCTTCGAACTTGGCCATGGCTTGCCACATATTGAAGTCATACTGGCCAAGAAGGGCTTGGTGGTTGGCCACTCTCAGCTGAAGGCTGGAAGACAAATAAATCTTACATCCAAAGAGATCCAGCCACCTCGAGTCTTTATTTTTGGGGGTGGCCCTGAGTTGTCCCTGCCTCTCCTTGTGGTTAATCACCTGGACTACAAGGGAATTGGGGGCTGGGTGGGAGTATAAGTACTCATGCCCCTTGGTTGGCATGAAGTACTTGCATTCAGCCCTCTTAGAGATAGGGGCCAGGGAAGAGGGGGTCTGCCACAGGGCATTAGTGATTTTGGAAACCCCTTCATGAATGAGTAGGGCCACCCTGGCAGGAGCCGAGGCACAGAGGATGTCAAACAGAGAGTCCGAGGGCTCTTCCAATTCCTCTGCCTGAAGCCCCAGGTTGAAAGCAACCCTCTTCAAAAGTTCCTGGTGTGCTTTGGTGTCATCCATTTGGTGCTTTTGGTGAGGGGGCCCCGTGATAGCCTCATCTGGCGACAACAAGGATAATACTGGTGCCGCGGGAACCCCCACATCCATTGGTGGCCCAGCAGCTTGCTTCCCTTGGTCCTCGAGCACCGGAGCAGGATGGGACACTGAGACCACTGGCCTCTCTGAGCCTCCCGATACCGACTGAGCAGCCTGGGAAGGTTGCCATGGCACTGGCCACTGCACCTGGGGCCATGGGACAGGCATCGGTGCTGATGATGTAGGTGGCACCATAGGTACCAGGGCTTGTCCTGCAGTCAGGGAACCTCGTTCCATGCAGGAGCTATAAGCGGAGCGGTCAGTACCAGGCAACCAGTCTCGGGTGGAGCGACGGCTCTTGTCTGACTGGTGCCAGTCACTGCGTCCCGAAGCCAACTTGTCCAAGTGAGGCTGGCATCTTAGTCAGGGTCTTGGGGACTGATGGCGTTCAGCGGATCTGCGTCGGACACCCAGCGAGCCACGCCTCAAGCTACTCGACCACTACTGGGACGTCGAACTGGAAGCTACTATGGGCCAGTTGCCGGAAAGACCTTCCTGAGTAGGGCAACCTACTTCTTGGAGATGGGCGAAGACAGCCTGGTGATCGGTGGTCTCTGATCCCTGATCAGTCCCATGAACAGCACCGGGCCTTTAGAGATGGTCAGGGCCAGTCCCAGTGTTCTTGCCAGGTGGCACATGCCTCAGAGGGTCTGCGCCAATCCACCGGCGAGGTATACCTCAAGTCCCTCGATTGGTGCCCCGCTGCAGGGACTGAAGTGGGCTCCACTGAGCATGCCTGTCCAGTCCTGAGGCTTGACAGCTTTGGACTGGCGAGCGATGAGAGGACGTCCCCCTCAATGGGGAACGGTGCCACTGAGGCAGGGACATATGCATAGGTCCCAATGCAGGTTTTCCCCAAGACCAGGTGTGGGTGCCATTGGGAATATCAGGATCTCCTGAGCTGCTTGAAAGGCTTCCCGCATTGATGGCACCTGAAGCTGGCTGGGGCCAGCACCGCTATCTGGAGTTGCAGGCAAAGTATGGGATGGGCTGCATTGCTCGACCTGAGCTGGGGCCCTACTTCCCAAAGAGGGCATTGAGCTTTCTGGCACAGATCTTGGCTTTCTCCCAGCCCTCTCCTTCTGGGAGGCAGATCTTCCCCTCACAGTCTTTTTTGGCTTCTTGACTGGAGCTGTGGAGGGGGACTGGTGCTGGCTCGTGGATGGTGCCACCAGAGCACTGCGCACGGAGGCCACAGTGCTCAGTGCGGAGTTGGACTGCTGCTCCGGTGCTGGAGTGCCGATTCCATTAGGAGCACTTTTAGAGGGATATCGCACTCCTTCTTCATCCTAGGTTTGAAGGACTTGAAGATAGGACACTTGTCGCTTATTTGCCCCTCGCCTAAGCACCTTAGGCAGCTGGTATGTAGATCGCTGACAGGCATAGGCCATTTGCAGTGGTCGCAGAGTTTAAAGCGTGGGGATCAGGACACACCCCATCCCCCAGCTGAGTCCCATTCAGGACTATGAGAACTTCAAAGCTACTACTGAGGGTAACTAACTTGTAACAACAACTATCTACAACTATACTACAAGTTCTACAGAGTTCGTACGAACAAAGAACAAGACAACGCTAGCCGAAGCAGCACACGTTCCAGCACCATCACTGGCGGCAAGAAGGAACTGAGGGTGGGGAGGGCTGGCAGTGCCCCTTATACCACACCATGTGGGCACCACTCCAAAGGATACTGCTGAGGGAAAAACTTCTGGCACTGGTGTATGTGGTGAGCACACCCACCTAATATGGAATGGACATGAGCAAGCACTAGAAGAAGAACCAGTGCTTGTAGCTTTACTGCTCTTGAAAAAAAATGGTTACTTACTTTCTCATAACTGTTGTTCTTTGAGATGTGTTGTTCACATCCATTCCACATTAGGTGTGTGTGCGCCGCGCGCACGAGCGTTGGAAACTTTTTCCCTTAGTGGCTCCCAGCGGGCCGGCAGGCCCCCCGAGTGGCGCCACTGCACCCCGCATATATACCACTGCCGGCCTGACCCCCTCCAGTTCCTTCTTGCCGGCGACTCCGACAGAGGGGTGGAGGGGGTGGAATGGACGTGAACAACACATCTCAAAGAACAACAGTTATGAGAAAGTAAGTAATCGTTTTTTTCTTCAAGTGCTTGTTCACGTCCATTCCACATTAGGTGAATTACAAGCTTACCTCTGGAGGAGGGTAGGAGTCACGGAACAACTGCTCAGAGGACCGCTCTGCCAACTGCCGCATCCTCTCTGGCCTGCTGGTTAACCACATAGTGAGTCGTGAAGGTGTGCACCGGGGACCAAGTGGCTGCTCTGCAGATCTCCTGGATCAGGACTTGTGCCAGGAATGCCATGGAAGTCGCCTGCGCCCTGGTCTAGTGGGCCGTGACCGCCGGGGCTGGAACACCTGTGAGCTCATAGCACACCCAGATGCAGCTTGTAATCCAAGATGAAATCCGCTGCACCGACACTGGGAGGCCTTTTAACCTCTCAGCCACAGCCACAAACAGCTGTGCGGATTTGCGAAAGGGCTTGGTGCGCTCCAAATAGAACGCCAGCGCTCTACGTACATCCAGGGTGCGCAAGCTGCGGTGACTTGGGTCCGTATGGGGTTTCGGGAAGAACACCGGAAGACAAATGTCCTGTCCCAGATGGAATTGGGACACCACCTTAGGGAGGAACTTGGGGTGTGGCCGGAGCTGCACCTTGTCCTTGTGAAACACTATTTGGTGGCTCAGAGGTGAGAGCCCTCAGCTCAGACATCCTTCTGGCCGAGGTAATGACAACCAGAAACGCCACCTTCCAGGAAAGGTGGAGGAGACAACGGGTAGTGAGGGGCTCGAAAGGGGGTCCCATGAGTTTAGAAAGGACCAGGTTAAGGTTCCATGGAGGGACTGGGGGGCAGGAGTATGGGAACACCCTCTCCAACCCTTTAAGGAACCGCCCCACCAATGGGTGGGAAAACACCGAGCCTCCTGAGAACCCCGGATGGAAGGCAGAGATGGCCGCCAGGTGCGCTCTGAGTGAGGACGGGGCTAGCCTTGCTGCTTGAGGTGCAGGAGGTACTCCAGAATGGCCTGCACCAGGGCCTGGCCCAGCCGCACCTGTCGGGGTTCACACCAACACGAGAACCTTTTCCACTTGGCCATATAGGCCGCCCTGGTAGAGGGCTTTCTACTGCCAAGCAGAATCTGCTGCACAGGAAGGGAGCACTGGCTCTCCAGGGCATTTAGCCACACAGCCTCCAAGCCATCAGGTGCAGTGACTGCAGGACAGGGTGAAGAAGCCGCCTGCCATCCTCTGTAATGAGGTCCCTGTGTAGGGGCAGGACTACTGGGGCCTCCGCCGACAGCTCTAGGAGTGATGTGTACCAGTGTTGACCGGCCCAGGCTGGGACGATGAGGATCACTGCCGCCCTGTCCCTGTGCACCTTGAGCAGGACCTTGTGCAGCAAGGGGAGCGGGGGGAAGGCATACATCAAGCCCCCTCTCCATGGGATCGCAAACGCATCCGCTGATGAGCCCGGGCTGTGGCCCTGGAATGAGCAGAACCGCAGGCACTGGGCATTGGCCCTGGTGGCAAACAGATCTACCCAGGGAAACCCCCACCTGCAGAAGAGCGAAAGTATGATGTCCACCCTGAGCATCCACTCATGCATGTGGTACGACCTGCTGAGGGAGTCTGCCAGCTCTTTCCGCACCCCCGGGAGATAGGACACCTCGAGGTGAATCGCATGGGCTATGTAAAGGTCCCAGAGGAGGAGAGCCTCGCGACAGAGTGGCAAGGAATGAGCCCCGCCCTGCTTGTTTATATAAAACATGGCAGTAGTGTTGTCTGTCAGAACTGCCACGCTGTGACCACTCAGAGTGGCGTGAAAGGTCTGGCAGGTGAGATGAACTGCCCTGAGCTCCTTCACGTTGATATGGAGTGACCGCTCTGCTCTGGACCACAACCCCTGTGTCATGAGGTCCCCCAGGTGAGCCCCCCATCCGTGGTCTGACACGTCCGTCACCAGCGTCAGGTCTGGAAGTGGGGCAGCAAAAGGGATGCCTTCGCAAACCACAGGCTGGGACTGCCACCACAGCAGGGAGTCCAGCACAGCCCTTGGGGCTGTCACTACCAAGTCCAGGAGGTCCCTGCCTGGGCGGTACACTTGAGCGAGCCACGTCTGCAGAATCCTGAGTCTCATTCTGGCATGCCTGACCACATGCATGCATGCTGCCACGTGGCCCAGCAGCCGCAGGCAGCACCTGGCCGTTGTTGTTGAAAACTGGCGCAGGGAGGCCACTGCTTGTTGGATAGCCCGGAATCGGGATACCAGAAGGCTTGCCCTGGCCTACACCGCGTCCAGGACCGCCCCTATGAATTCCACTCTCTGCGTGGGTATGAGTGTGGACTTGGGGATGTTGACCAGGAGCCCCAGCTCGCAGAACAGTCTCAGGGCCACCTCCAAATGGACCTGCACCTCCGCCTCGGATTGGCCCGCCAGGAGCCAGTCATCGAGGTACGGGTACACCTGGATTCTCTGCCTCCATAAGAAGGCCACCAGCACCACCATGCACTTCATGAACATCGTTGGGGCCATGGCTAGACCGAACGGGAGAACCGCAAACTGATAATGTTCTCGGCCCACGGTGAAGCGTAGGAACCACCGATGTGCTGGGAAAATGGCGATATGAAAGTATGCGTCCTTCATGTCGAGGGCAGTGTACCAGTCCCCCGGATCCAGGGAAGGGATGATGGTGCCCAGAGAGACCATGCGGAACTGGGTCTTGACCAGGAATTTTTTGAGCCTGCACAGGTCTAGGATTGGGCGAAGGCCCCCTTTGGCCTTGGGGATGAGGAAGTACCAGGAGTAGAACCCTTTTCCCCTTAGGCCGTGAGGCAGCGCCTCTACTGCCCCTGCCTGTAGCAGCGAGCCGACTTCCTCCTCTAGGAGATGCTCGTGAGAGGGGTCCCTGAAGAGGGACGGGGAAGAGGGGGTAAGACGGGGGGAGGGAGGCGAACTGCAGCGAGTACCCATTCCGCACCGTGCGTAAAACCCAAAGGTCCGACGTAATGGTGGACCACGCACAGGAGAAACGGGACGGGAGGTTCAGGAAACAAAGGGACAGATCTGGTGGCTGGTCTGGTATGCTGTCCTCGAGCGCACCTTCAAAAGCCTGGCTTAGTGCATGGTTGGGGTTTGTGCTGGCCTTGGTTCTGGCCCAGTGCATTATTGTTATTATTGTTGTTGCACCGTCACCTGTTATCCCTGCCTTGCCGACGGTAAGGCTCATGCCTATGGCGAGGCTGGTACTGGCGTTGAGGGGGAGGCTGTGGCTTAAAGGGCTTCTTCTGGGTCACCAGGATGTGCATACCCAGCAACTTGAGCGTAGCCCATGAATCCTTGAGGCTATGCAGCTTCGCTTCTGTCTGGTCCGAGAAGAGCCCGGACTCTTCGAAGGGTCTGGAGCGTATTCTGTACCTCGGGGGGCAGGCCTGACTCCTGGAGCCAGGCCGAGAGCCTCATGACCACCCCGACATGATTGTTCTAGCTGCAGCGTCTGCCAAATCCAGGGAGGCCTGGAGAGAGGTCTTGGCTACTGCCTTGCCCTCGTCCACCAAGGCCGTGAACTCCTGTTGGGAACCTTGCTGGAGGTTGTCCTTAAACTTCCCCACCGCCATCCAGGAGTTGAAATTATTCCTGTTGAAGATGACCTGCTGGTTTGCAATCCTCAACTGAAGACCCCCGGATGAGTACACCTTTCTACCAAAAAGGTTCAGGTGTTTCGCCTCCTTGGCCTTAGGGGCCAGGGCCTGCTGTCCATGGCGCTCCCTTTTGTTCAGCGCCGAAACCACTAGGGAGCATGGACTCGGGTGGAAGAATAGGAACTCATAGCCCTTAGATGGGGCAAAGTATTTACACTCCACTCCTTTAGCCATTGGAGCGCTGGAGGCCGGAGTCTGCCATATAGTCTTATAGTTAGACGGAATGGTCTTAATGAGCGGGAGCACTATTCTGGATGGACCTTTGGGGCTCAAAATGTTCACCACGGGGTCCTCCTACTCAACTGTCTCTTCGGCCTGCAACCCCAAATTTTGGGCAACTCTGCGCAGCAGTTCCTGGTGGGCTCTATGGTCTATTGGTGGAGGGCCGGATACCTCTGTACCCGCCACCGCCTCATCGGGGGAAGACTAGGAGGTTAGCTGCTGCTTGACCCCCTCTGGTTGGTCCTCCTGCTCCCCATCTCCCCTAGTAGGGGCCCCCGGCTCAGGCCGGGGCAGGAGTCCATGGGACGGCACCGGGCTCGGTGCCGGACTCTCCGGTCTATGCTGGGGGGATGCTGGAGGCCTGGATACTGTTGCCTCCGGCACCGTCTGGTGTGGGTGCGGGGACCAGGACCGCTGCACCGAGTAACTTGCCCTGGACGAGGCCCCTTGGCGCTCCTGATAGGCCCAAGGGGTCCAGAAGAGCCAATGACCTGGTGGCCCCCATCGAGGTTGCCAGTTCCCCTGAGGGTCCCTGCTGTCCGGGCCCCAGTGCGGGTAGCTATAGCCAGCGCGGACTGCAGCGACGCCGATTGCGAAGGCTATGGCAGTGCCAATGATCTGCACCGGTTGGAGAACAAGCGGCTCCTGGCTGAGCAGGACCGGGATCTTGACCGGGACCGGGACCAGGAGCGGTGCCAGCATTCCCTGGACTGGGACCGTCTGCGGGAGACCTCTGGCGAGGGCTGTCTCAAGTCCTCCCGGTGCCGGTCTCTGGGCGGTGCCGGAGAGCGGTGTGCCCTTTCTGGCGCTTCTTCGCGTCGACCTGCTGCCGCAAACTCCTTCTGGGCCGCTGGCAAGTGCGAGTCTGCAGAGTCGGAGCTCGACCGGGATCAACTCCAGAAGAGGTGCCGGGACAGTGTCTTCGAGCGGCACACCATTGCCGGCTTACCCCTCGATGGCGCCTGAGGCATGGGTGCCAGAGGGTTCTCCCCATACAGGAGGGGCTCGCCGCTGACAGCTCGATGAGGTCCTTTTCAGCCTCAAAGGTGCCAGGCGTAGAAGGATGATCCGTTATGCCCTTGAGCCCATCGTCCGCACTGAGCTCATTTAGGTCTGGGCTCGATGGGGCTTGTGCCGCTGGGCCCGCCTGTGTCAGCGCCGGTACCGTGGCCTTTTTGCTCTTGTCGGTGCTCGGTGCCTTGGGAGGCGCCAGCCTCCTGTGTGGGGAATGACCACACCTTCCTTTAGGCTGCGCCGAGGGCAGTACTGGGGAGGACGATCGGTGCCGGGGCCTAGCCTGGCGCTCCGGGGCTGACAGTTTACGGTGCTTTGCCGGTGCCGGGTCTCCTGACGGCTCCGGGGCACTAAGCACAGAGGAAGCCTGAGCCGGCATCGGGTGCTCTGGTCCCAGAGCTGCAATGCAATGCGGCCTCCATCAACAGTTGCTTTAGGCGAAAGTCTCTTTCTTTCCTTGTCCTTGGGTTGAACACCTTGCAAATCCTACACCTTTCAATTTGATGTCCGTCCCCCAGGCAACGTAGATCACAAGTCGTGGGGGTCACTAACTGGCATAGGTTTGCGGCATGTGGCGCAAGCCTTGAACCCATGGACCTGCGGCATGCCCCGCAGCCCGGGGCCGGTGCTGGAGGCCTCCAAGCACCTAATCACTTAAGTGTTCACAATCTATATGTAAACAAACTCATAAAAGCTACTCTAAAGGCTAAGGGACTGCTCTTCTACAAGAGAGAGAGATTGTTCCAACACCACCACGGACGGTAAGAAGGAACTGGAGGGGGTCGGGCCAGCGGGGGTATATATGCAGGGCACAGTGGCGCCACCTGGGGGGCCCACCGGCCCGACGGGAGCTGCTAAGGGAAAAAGTTTCCGACGCTCATGCATGTGGCGCGTGCACACCTAATGTGGAATGGACATTAACAAGCACTCGAAGAAGAACATTTATACTGGATCACCACTTTTTCTTACCTCAGCAGTTCATAGATATGACCTTATTGAGACAGATATTCCAGTTGTGCACAGTATCTTTGGGGACTATATTTTATTGTCTCTGTATCATTCTGGGCTAAGGATTGTATGCAACTCCAGGGGGTGGGAAAGGGTTACTATAGCTCCTCCAGGAACTAAAAGCAATGGGGTAAGGGGCGGATCAAGGCAAATCACTCAGGCTGTAAACACCTTCAGAGATGATTGCATATGCTGGTTCAAAATGGGTTTCATGAGACCAACTAAGAAAAGACTTTTGATATAACCAGCTAAGTTTACACACTCTTGTGGTCTTCCTTTTGATTTAACAAGCTTACAGGATCTTCTGTGCAAGGGGGACCCCGAACCCTTGTGGAAGGATTGGAAAGACTTCGGTTTACTAGAGCACCATAAGACTGATGGATGACCTCTATTAAGGTTTTTGCATGCATATAGGAATGTTTTTTTGTTTTTTATGCTTTCTCTGAAATGCATTTGCCCTAAGAATAAATATGTTTTGCTTTGTGAAGGTTGATTGGCAACTAGCGTATACCGTTGTAGTCCCTGGAGAAAGTTAACCACGCGTGCTGAACCTTGGTGAGACCTGCTTGGGAAATC
Organism: Chelonia mydas; assembly: GCF_015237465.2. NCBI lineage: Eukaryota > Metazoa > Chordata > Testudines > Cheloniidae > Chelonia > Chelonia mydas. Next base: position 162,412,314 of record NC_057851.1, on the reverse strand, counting down.
AGTGAGGCGTGGAAGGACTATTAGCCTAAAACCCCAGTCTGGAGGGAAAGAGGTATAGGTGTCCAGTGAAGAGAGGCAATGGCTAGGAGCTGGAAACCTTAAATGAATGCTCTCAAGGGACCACTCAGAGAATACTGGAACAGCTAGCCCTGAAACTCTGACACTTGCAGTATGTCATTATTACGCTCTTGCATCCACTCTCCTTTCAATTCCAAGTTCAGTTTAATGGTTGGAATTTCATATACCACTAAGGAGTGATAAATGTACTATTCAATCCAGATTTCCAGACCTAATGGCTCTCAAGATTACAGACTGCTAAAATCCTCTCAAGTGAGACAGGGAAAATGTGAATCCTAGCCTCAATCTCATCTGATTGACATGGATAGTAGTATTAACTACAGTAAAATCACTTACATATAAACAGATGTGAGCTTAAAGACAATGGATCCAAGCCTGATTTCACTTACAACAACAGTAGCTCCATTCAAGTCAATGAAGTTACATCTGTGTGAGATCAGCCTTGGGCCCATATAGAGACAGAACCAACTGAGAACACGGAGAATTTGTATTCTTTATGCTAGGCTTGTCATTTCAAAATTGAGAGGAGAGGAAGCACATTTCCAAGTCCACACAAAAGGTTCTTGAAACTTCTCTCTTATTCCCACATGGGAAGAAAGCAGCAGAGCTCAACACTATTAAAATCACCACCTCTGGCCAAATAGCAAATTACCATCACATATAGATGTTTTAAATCTATAAGAGGCAGGGTGGATTTGATTTAAATCAAATTGATTTAAATCAAAGAGATTTAAATAATTATTTAAATCACTAGTCAGGAAGACTATTTAATCATAGATTTCTACATAAAAGTGCATTCTTGTTGGTTGTTATAACCTTAATACATATTCTTCAAAACTCAGAGATAGATGTAGGTTTCATTTTTAGAAGGTACACACTATACATTTTTAAGTGATTTATTTTGAAAACTTTTCAGATTAGTTTTACAGCTATATCAGAAAATGAATGATGATTTGATTATTTCATTTACCAAAGGTAATTGAAGCAGATATGTATGAAGTCATTGGGAGGTGAACTATCTCCAATTCAACAGGTTAATCATTAATATTTGGAGGGTTTTCTTGCCATGCTGTATTAGGAGGAGAACATCACCAAACAGACATTTAAATTATTTTATTTAACTAAAACAACAACATTATGTATTCTGAATTTTTTTCTTCAACAGCAAACATAATATTTTAACAAAACAAGCATATGAACTTTTGATTTTAAACATTCAAGTTTTTTAAAATCAGTTTGTTTTTGTTAAAATTGTGTTTAACTAAAATAGTTAAATGAAATTTAAAAAACAAAACAAAAATTAAATAGACTATGTCAGCCAGGTCAACATGAGAAACTTAAAATATTGGCTTCTGCAGCTAACTCAGTCATCTTCACCTTCAGTTTCCGTTTGTTCATAATCTGGAAAAGAAAAACAAGCTTTTCTGCTTTTTCAGGTCCCAAACGATTTCTCAATTTGGAATGAATTAGTCCAAAGGAAGAAAATATTCTTTCTACACCGGCAGAAGTGAGATTATCACTTCAACAGTCTCTGAATCCAAGTGCTTAAGTGACTTCCACAAGTGAACTGGTGGGACTTTCTTTAAATCATCATCAGTAAACATATATTTCTTGAATGGTTCACCCTTAGCGCTGAAGTTTCTTATAGTTGGCATTATGGAGGGATGATTGCTGGATGTCCATGTATAGCCAACTCTTCTTCTTCAGCAGTTAAGGTTTGACCCTGGTACCAAGTATTGAGAATATTTGCAAGAAAATGAGCTGGAGATCGTGCTCGTCCCATTTGCTTTTTTAATGCTTGTAATTTATCTCTGTCATTGCACATTTCTCTTTTTAAGATCTCTCAGTTCCTTCCAAATTTCAACAGCGTCAGCAATAAAACAGTTATTTCCCTGCATTTTGTTCAAGGCTACAGAAATAGGCTTCAGGGTACTCAGCATGTGTTCAACATTTCTCTTAAGCCCAATGTTGAGAACTTTGGTTGGGACAGTGCCATCTATTTTTTCACAATTTTGTTCACAAACTGTCATCAGATTAGGCCGGTTCTCGATATAGTGCTCAAAACAGTCCACTACTGAGTTCCATCGCATGTCTTGTGGGAGAGTTAGCTTGGTTCCTCCCACTTTTTTCAGAGCAGCTGCTGCAAAGTGGTTGTTACGGAAGTATTTTGCAATTTCAACAACATTAGCCTTTATTTCTGGAACACTGAAGTCTTTGGCTAGGAGGTGCATCATATGAGCACTGCAACCATATGTTATTAGCTTGGGATGCTCTTCACTCCCTTTTAAATTTCTTCTCATCAGGGATACATTTGCAGCATTGTCTGTGACCAAGACATTTGAATTCCCCCCCACCCCAGTTTGTTATAGCTTTTACTGCTAGTTCTTGTAAGTATTCTGCTGTGTGTGCATTTCCTGATGTATCAATTGTTTCTGTAAGGAAGACATTCCCTTCTTCTGTTGTCACACAAGCACATACAACAGGATCATTTTGGACATTGCTCCAAGACCCATCAAGACTCAGGTTAACAATTTCACCCTCTAGACCTTTTGCACACTGCTCAATTTCTCTTTCATACACTTTATCCAGCAATTTGCCTGCGATATCTGCTCTGTTGAGTGGACTGTATCCTGGTCTTAATGACTGAACCATGTTAATAAAGTGTGGGTTCTCAATCGTTTGGAAAGGAGAGTTTGTTGCATAAACAAACCAGGCAATTTTTTCATCAATTACCTCTTTTTGTAATCTGCTGGTTCTTATCACAAATCTATCTCTGGTTGTTTCTGGATGGAGATTTTTTTTTCCTTTTTGCTACAGGTAATATACTGTGGCTATGTGACACACATTATGTGACTGAAACACTAATTGGCAGATAACTCTGAAACTATAGAAACTGATGGTGATCTTGAAGGTGGATAGTCTTCAGAATCTTGTCTGTTGAGGATGGATTCTCCTAAACAAAATAAGTCAATGCAGTTATTTAATTATTATTACCATATTGCTCATTTAATATTACTCATTGCATTCACTGACACTCAGTACCACTTTTAAAGATGAAATTGTAAAAGGAAAATCTGCCTATTTTAGCTATTTTTTATCACAACTGCATCTAAAATGATAGTACCATAGAATAACTATATTTTTTTCTGCAAACATGACAATTCAAGAATAGTCCAGAAGGAATACAGGCAGTCCTTAAGAAAGAAATATGAAATTAAAAAGTTTACCAACCTGAAGATCCTGCATATTCAGACATGTTCCTTTCATCATCTTCAATGCAGCTTCCTCCCGAGAAGGAACACTTCTCACAATGTTGTTTCATTCGGGCAACCAGGCCTTGCATTTCTTTGTTGCACTGTTTGCATTTTGCACACATGCGTTCTTACCCACAGGTAGAGGAACTTCATTAAAATATTCCCAAACTGGGTCTCTTTTACAGCCTGCTGCCATTATAGGTTTTCCCTTTTAGTGAGAGAATGGTATGGTAGATTTCAAATCAATGAAGGCTACACTCAGCAAGGCCTCAAGACTTCTGGAATATGCTGCTCAAACAGTTTCACTTTTGTTTCTACTGCCTGTCCCTCCCTTCTCACATTTATCTCCAGACTTCTTCTGCTTGTCCAGGTCTATGCTGCCCCCAACAATCTTCTATTCATTGAACTTTTTGAAACTTTGCACTTTCAGAGAGAGGTAAGGGATTGATTCTGTATACACAGATTTGCAGAGGGACAATAGGGTTGAAGTCTGTTATTTCTCACCTCTATTTATTTAAAAACATTTTTGCTGTTAACAAGCATGTTATCGCTGGAGAGAGAAATTCACAGTTTGAAAACTTCAAAACTAGGCATCTCTGATGGTATCTTCTAGACTGAGCACCGAGTCCCATTGGGTAGATAGAAAGATTAATCTAAATCTATACAGAAGCCCCTGGAACTGCATAAAATTGGGTCCCTAATCCATGAACTATTGGAACTCATTTACAAAACTTTTCTTAAACATTACATGAATATATTCTCATACTACAGAATTAATAATCCCTATTCCATGATGAGATCTCTTTAAGCTATAATGTATCTTTAGACAGATTTTTTTGTGAGGAAAAAGCATTTGATCAAAAAAATCCAATTTCATTGATTTTTATCCACCCTGATAAGACGTACTTCCTTCGTTATAAACAATGTTAAGGGAGGTCAGATTGTGAGCCTAACCTACTTCAGGCTGAGAATCTACACCCCCCCGGCCAAAAAAAAAAAAAACCAAACAAAAAACCTATAGCATTAATTAAAAAACACTTGGTGGGATTTAATTATGATATTTAACTCTAAAATTATTAGGCCTTTCCTTACCCATCACCACTGTCAAGCTATAAATAGCTGTTACACCTGCACAGCTTCAAATCTAGGTTAGAATTGTGGGTCTTTGGTAAATATATGGATATCTACCTACTCCCCCTTCTTGCCCCCCGCCTGCCTGCCTGCCCCAGATTTGGGATGAATCAGCCACACAAGAGAAAACACACAGCTCCATTTTAGGAACCAGCAAATGGATGCTGGAAAATAGATTTTTATTTTAGTACATTATGTCTACCTTCAGTTATGGGTAGGTCAGTTAATTGGTGAAAGGGGGTGGAATAGCAACCTTTTCACATCTTTGCTCGTGCTGTCATATGAAACAAGAATAGCTACAAGCAGTTGTATGTTTACAATATTACAGAAAATACTTTTAAAATTAAAAAGTATAAGGTGACAACAAAAGGATACAAGATTTCTTTGATCTAAAAAAGGAAATGGTGTAAAATAATTGTACAACAGGTAAATTTACACACTAATTTTTTTTAAAGGTTTTCATAGAACTTTTCAACTGAAAGAAAAATACATCTATTTATCACATCAAGACACTTTTTTAAATTAAAAAAGCTACCTACATCACTTATGTAGTTTCAGAATTAATTCTTAATTTATAGACATCCTTCATTCTCTCAACTTAGCACATGGGTTTGAGGAAAAAGATAGCCACTTTCTCTCTCTACGTCAAACAAGTATTTTCATGTTTGACTATTTATAAAAGCTGTCCTTCTGTTCCACTGAAGTGTCCTTTCAAGCATGGACAGTCTATGATGGAAAATTCATAGAAAAGGGAAACACATACATAACTTCTTTTATGTAAAACAAAGTTAAAATGGTAGCATCTCTGCTAAAACAAAACAGGATTGAGAGGATGGTAAAAAAATAAAATCAAGACAGAAGGAGCACAATAGTTGTACCTATACATTCTTAAGTGACATTAAATGTTAAATACTGTACACAGTTTCAGCGCATGCCCAGAATTTGCCTGCTTTTTAGTTGATAATTTTTTTCCAGTTCGCACAATGCTTGAGCCCGCAGGTTAGCAGCATAAAGGCGTTTCTTCAGCTCAGAGCATTTTTCTTTTGGGAGAGGATAATTCTCCGAATCATTGGATATAGCATTCTCTTTACTTGCACCAAAGTGAACCTTCTTTCTTGCTGAAGAGGGAAGTAGCACTTCATCTTAAAGACAGAAACAGTGAAGAAAAGGGCTTTTGACTTTCATTGAATGAGTGTTCCTCAATATTAGTTTATTCATTCATATCAGTGCCAGTCACTTTGCAGAGGGGAACCTAATCTGGATCTAAGTTAACACATGTATTAAGTAGAGTAACTGCCAAACAGCTTTATTTGAATCAATAGAGTCAAATGCTGTTCATATGTAATTCACACTTTTGAGTTTCCAACTAATGCCATCCTTTGCCTCCCCACCCACCCAGCTTATTTAGGGGACAGTTATATAGGATACAAAAGCCCTGTTTAACATGACAGTGCTATAGGTTACTGGAGGTTGTAATTTTAATTAAGACCTAAGATAGAAAGGGCTGTAGAGACTTACTTTTGTTTGGTTTAGTCATCTCTTTACAGAGAGCACACAAGAAGAGGAGAGTACCTTTATTTTGCAGAAGAGCAAAGATACAGATAGCAGTGATACAATGAGTCAAAATAAAGATGGAGGATACTGGATAGTGAAAGATGTTTAGTTTCCAAGTTCAGTACTCGATTATAGAAACTCTTGATGGCTTGAGTGTTGCAGTGAAGTATCCGATAAAACAGCTACATAACCCAGAGGCATGACCTATGTACTGACACTAGGTGAATCAGGACTAGTCTATATTAATGTACTGAGAACACTTTACCTACCCTTCTATGCCACAACAAATGACATGCTATTTCAGAAAAAAAGTCACCGAGGAGTACTCAGTATCTTCTGAAAATGTAAGGGATGTTTTTCCCTGGTGCAGGTAAGCCATGTGTACCTCTACACATTTTTGTCTTTAAATGATAGCATAGCTTGCAGACTTCCTGAGAACGAGGGCAGAGTTCACCTTTGACCATTTTACACTAGCAGCAGTTTAGTTTTAATGCAGTGATTCAAGAACTCAATTTTGCTCAGCCATGCTTCCATAATAAAGTCCCAGCTCTGCACGATTTTGCAGAAAACTTGTTTGATTCTCAAACCACAGGGAGTGAGAAGGTCTTAGTAAGCAACCTGCCTAAACATGATGGATTCTGCAGGGAGCCTCTGCCAGTGCAGAAACCTAGTGGTAATCGCAACAATTGAATTTAGTCCTGAAAGAAAATACTAGGGGGCTTAATAGGGGAAAAACCTCCTAGTTAGCATTTTTCTTAAAGTTAAAGTTAGTAGAGCTATAAGAAAACAGTGATTGATTTATCTGGTAGTGTGAGGTAACTGGAACAGAGTTTCAATGTTACTCTGATTTTTCTGTGATTGATGTAAAACTAGGCCCTTTGTAAGAGTAATAAAACTGAGCTTAGTGAGATAGGGAAGGTAGAGACCTGGGTGCTGCCTTCTAGCTAGGTCTGTTCTACAGCAAGCAAACTCTTTATAAGAGAAAGTTAAAAACCATGAAAGATGCAGAGGATATTAAATTAGGAATTGTCACATTATAGCATAACTAAGTAAACCTGAATGATTACAAAGAGGAGGATAGGAGCTGGGGGCGGCAAGGGGACGAAAGAGAAGCAGGACACCTCTTGCAGACTTCTTCCACAGTTATGTCAGGAAAGGGGGAGCGTCAGAAAGTAGTAATATTGCAAAAGGCAAGGGATTAATAGGCAGACAATTAGACGTTAAAACAATGCTATTTTGAGTGATTAAGCTGAAGCAGCATATGACAGCTAGAACCAGGCTTGTAGAAGACTACTTCATGTGGAATGATGATAGTGTGGGCATTGGATCAGTGTCTCCTATATCCCAAGTGAATACTCTAAACAACTTGGCTAGGAGTTTGAGGGAGGTAATCCTCCTCCTGCCCCTTCTACCCCCCAGCTATTTTCTGTAAGCTTGCTTATAGGGACCCAATCTGGAGAGCAAACAGACCATAGTTAGGTTTCAGAGTAACAGCCGTGTTAGTCTGTATTCGCAAAAAGAAAAGGAGTACTTGTGGCACCTTAGAGACTAACCAATTTATTTGAGCATAAGCTTTCGTGAGCTACAGCTCACTTCATCGGATGCATACTGTGGAAAGTGTAGATCTTTTTATATACACACAAAGCATGAAAAAATACCTCCTCCCACCTCACTTTCCTGCTGGTAATAGCTTATCTAAAGTGATCACTCTCCTTACAATGTGTATGATAATCAAGGTGGGCCATTTCCAGCACAAATCCAGGGTTTAACAAGAACGTCAGGGGTGGGGGGTGGGAGGAAAAAACAGGGGGAAAATAGGCTTGAATAGAGACTGGGAGTGGCTAAGTCATTCTGCAAGGTAACCTAAGTTAATTGCATCCAATTTGCAAATGAATTCCAATTCAACAGTTTCTCACTGGAGTCTGGATTTGAAGTTTTTTGTTGTAATATAGCAACTGTCATGTCTGTAATCGCGTGACCAGGAGACTGAAGTGTTCTCCGACTGGTTTATGAATGTTATAATTCTTGACATCTGATTTGTGTCCATTTATTCTTTTACGTAGAGACTGTCCAGTTTGACCAATGTACATGGCAGAGGGGCATTGCTGGCACATGATGGCAAATATCACATTGGTGGATGTGCAGGTGAACGAGCCTCTGATGGTGTGGCTGATGTTATCAGGCCCTGTAATGGTGTCCCCTGAATAGATATGTGGGCACAGTTGACAATGGGCTTTGTTGCAAGGATAGGTTCCTGGGTTAGTGGTTCTGTTGTGTGGTATGTGGTTGCTGGTGAGTATTTGCTTCAGGTTGGGGGGCTGTCTGTAGGCAAGGACTGGCCTGTCTCCCAAGATTTATGAGAGTGTTGGGTCATCCTTCAGGATAGGTTGTAGATCCTTAATAATGCGTTGGAGGGGTTTTAGTTGGGAGCTGAAGGTGACGGCTAGTGGCGTTCTGTTATTTTCTTTGTTAGGCCTGTCTTGTAGTAGGTGACTTCTGGGAACTCTTCTGGCTCTATCAATCTGTTTCTTCACTTCCACAGGTGGGTATTGTAGTTGTAAGAATGCTTGATAGAGATCTTGTAGGTGTTTGTCTCTGTCTGAGGGGTTGGAGCAAATGCGGTTGTATCGCAGAGCTTGGCTGGAGATGATGGATCGTGTGGTGTGGTCAGGGTGAAAGCTGGAGGCATGTAGGTAGGAATAGCGGTCAGTAGATTTCCAGTATAGGGTGGTGTTTATGTGACCATCGTTTATTAGCACTGTAGTGTCCAGGAAGTGGATCTCTTGTGTGGGCTGGACCAGGCTGAGGTTGATGGTGGGATGGAAATTGTTGAAGTCATGGTGGAATTCCTCAAGGGCTTCTTTTCCATGGGTCCAGATGACGAAGATGTCATCAATATAGCGCAAGTAGAGTAGGGGCGTTGAACAACGCTTCCTCAGCTCTCGTCCCCTAAGTCAGCCATAAAAATGTTGGCATACTGTGGGGCCATGCAGGTACCCATAGCAGTGCCACTGATCTGAAGGTATACATTGTCCCCAAATGTAAAATAGTTATGGGTAAGGACAAAGTCACAATGTATACCTTCAGAGCAGTGGCACTGCTATGGGTACCCGCATGGCCCCACAGTATGCCAACATTTTTATGGCTGACTTAGAACAGAGACTGAATAGAGACTGGGAGTGGCTAAGTCATTATGCAAGGTAACCTATTTCCCCTTGTTTTTTCCTACCCCCCAGACATTCTTGTTAAACCCTGGATTTGTGCTGGAAATGGCCCACCTTGATTATCATACACATTGTAAGGAGAGTGATCACTTTAGATAAGCTATTACCAGCAGGAGAGTGGGGTGGGAGGAGGTATTTTTTCATGCTTTGTGTGTATATAAAAAGATCTTCTACACTTTCCACAGTATGCAGCCAATGAAGTGAGCTGTAGCTCACGAAAGCTTGTGCTCAAATAAATTGGTTAGTCTCTAAGGTGCCACAAGTACTCCTTTTCTTCAGGCCATAGTTAGGTGGAAGAATACCTATCTTTTCCTGGTTTGTGCACCACACTGGGGCTTAGGCATCCAGGTAGTTGGTATGCTGCTGCAAAGCACATGCCCAGAGACAGAACATAGGCACCTAGGGAACTTTTATGGCAAAAAATGTAGGTGCCTACAGAATGCAGGGGGAGCTTATGGGTCTCTGAACCACAACAGTGCCTGATTCAGAAAATTGATTTAGGTGCCTAAATTCCACAGTCTAGCTTTAAATTGTTATGCAAGGTATTGTACCATGTCTGTTTTTTAGATTGGATTTGGAAAATTACTGCTCTTTATTCTAAATCAGCTGAGGTTTCTAACAAGTATAATTTGACTCATTTGGTTGCAAGTTCAGTGTATGTTAGACTATCTGAACTATGAGCCACCCTTAAGATCAGTGGGAAAAAAAGGTAGTGTAAATCTGCCTTTTCTTTTAAAGCCATCCATGAAATGAAGGCTGAGTGGTCATAAGACATGCCTTATGTTTTATTGAAGACTAAAATTTTAAAGCTAGATCATAATTACATGGATCTGATTTCACAATCTGCTCCAAAACTGAATTACTAATGTTCTGAAACCTAGAACTAGAGAAAGTAAATTCATAACTTCCCAGCAATTCATACTGACACCCTTCCCTTCTCAACATCATTTCTGATGTTCAGGTTCAATAAATATTGACAGCAGCAGATGTGATCTCCTTGTAGAGCAGTTTTTCTTCATTCCATGTGACACTTTTTTAAAGTGGTCAAGTTTCTGTTCAAAACCATTACAGAAGTTTATGTAGTTTGTTTGGTAAGAGGGGACTTTTCATGGCATGCAGAATGTCAAGGGCATCCTCATGGCTGTGCCAATCTGTGTTTACTAGTTCAAGTGGCTGTCTGTTTATTCTCATACCTGGGCTTTTTGCACCTGCCAATATCTTCTGTTCCTTGAATAGGTTGTAGTTTTTCATCAAGTTCTCAGCCCTGTTTTGAAATGAGATAAGTTAATAAACCATTTCTACAGCAAACAATCTTAAAGTTTAACCTAGGTTACACTGTAATACCTAGCAAGTTTATCTTCTGCCAGTCTCTCACGAACACATAGCTCCCGCTCCCTCTCTGGAAGTAAGCATATGAAGAAAGTTAACACAGATTTCTGGTGTTTTCCAGACAGGAGAGGCCTGATCCCAAGACAGATTTTCATGTAGAAAAGGAGGTAATCACTGAAGTGTCAAGCCCCTAAATTTCTGCTTTGTTGCTCTAGGTAGCAAAGTAGTACACTTGCTGTGTAGAGACAGGTTCTCTCAGCCCATGCTCTTCATGGGATATGGCAGTGACTGGACACGAAGGAGTTTAAGTGATGCATAACATTCTTCCATCATGGAATCCTCATACTGCTTTAAAATACCAATCATGCCCTGAGAGAGTCTTGTTTTCTAGTCTATCATGCATGGCTGGCTGAAGCTATACTAGTGTTCAGTCCTGCCATTTTGCACAGACACTTTATTTTAGCTGTGCCATATGCAGGGCTTGATTTTCAAAATAGATGTTCCGATTGTGGCACAAAAAGTTAACTGCGTGCAGCTAAAGATGGCAAATACAACTCAAGTGTTATCCATTACATAAATCCAATTAGTTAAAGAACTGACCATATAGCTTCACTGCTAATGAGATCTATTGACAATTGCTGTTTTGTAACAGTTTTGGATATTCCTCCAATGGACAGTCTCCAAAGACACACACCCCCCTTTTTAAAGTTGTGCCACTATCACAACCTCCAATAATTTTCATAGATTGTAGCTAACACTAATTGTACATTTATACAGAGTAAGGATCCAAATCTGTTGGGCAACTGCATATTCACATTAGAGTCAGTGCAGAGTAAAATGTTACCATTTTGATTTGGTAGCATTCCATGCATTTTACTCTGTATGGCTACACATTGTTCAGGACAGCAGATTCAGGACCCATGTTCTGTAGGTTTTGGTAACCTTTGCTTGCTACAAACAGCCTTCTCTATCCCCCACAATCCCAACCTAGGTTTCTACTCCTGGATTAGACCACCAGGTAAGGTTTAATTAAATACAAAAGAGAAAGTGGTAGTTTTAAAAATCTGACAGGCTGCATCTACAATGTGGACTACCCCCTCATAGGCTTTCAGACCAGTCTGATTAACTTCCCCACTCCCAGAATGGAATTTCATACGTTCCAGTTGTTGCTCTCTCTCTTTTATGGCTCGTTCTCTCTCCTGCAACTGTTGTTCCTTCAGTTTTAGCTCATTTACTGCAGTGCCTGAATGCTGCAGCCTTTCTGGCTCTGTTGATCTTCGTCCTCTCCTCTCAGAGGAGTTTTTCTGCTCTTCTACCACCAAGTCAGCTATCAAGGGATTCTGTAGAATTTCTTCAACAGAGGGTCGACAGTAGTCCTTAAAAGAAACAAGCCAAGGAAAGAGTGTGGCAGTGGCAGTTTAAGAAGTTTAGGACACCAATTCCCTTCTTAATGGAGGAAAAACTGTACAAGTTCCATCCTACAGTAAAATTAAAGCTCTGAAATGCTTTAAGTATCAGATTGAAGTATTAGTGAAAACAGCAGTCAATTCCTACCTTTAAATTCAGCATCTTTTTAAGAAGTTCATTCAACTGATCTGAATAACGATATGGTATTCGCCTGAACTTCCCTTCCTTTATCTTCTCTGCCAACTCCTTTTGGTTATAAGCTGTAAATGGAGGCCTGGAGAAGAGTATTTATTTTCTTAAAGGCTCTTTTCACTGTTTAACTGGAAAGGTGTTAAAGGGTTTTCATTGTGTTTGAAGTGGTAAATGGAGATTTTTTTTTTTCCCCCTCAATCAAGGTTCTTCTAGTGTCTAGAAGAGAGCTGGTTTTTGATTTTTAAAATATTTTGAAAACAAAACAGTTTGTTGGATTAAGATTTTAGATAAACTTTGGTCTTCACCTGTTTATAGTTTAGTCACATACTATAACTGAAGTGTAAGTAGTCTCACAGCATTTATCTTTATACTTACGAGAGTGCACATAGCTCGTATAGCAAGCATCCTAGAGACCAGATGTCTGATTTTTCGTTATACGACATGCGGTTCATTTGTTCCTAAGAAAGAGAAGCCTTTATTTAAAATGTGTTATCAGGAAGGTGTACAGCAATTCATTTACAATAATGCAGCAGAACCAAGTTCTCCATGAAGGATCAGCTAATAGTTGTGCAACCTACTAAATTATCACTGGTGAGTTTGCAGTTTAATTCACAATAGCTACTTCAAGCTAGTACAATTCAGAATATAGAAGATATTACAGCAAAAACCGAGCTGGAGTAAAGCTTTATTCAAACTGCATCAGTTTTTTGATCAGTACAAATGCAAGACATTATATAGGGAAAACAAACTTCCATTAGAGTCTGCACATAGAGCACAGAAGCAAAGGAGAAGTAGCGAGCTTTGACATGACCTTGCAGGATTTTCACTCCCAAGTCTATGCGCCATAGAGGACAAGAACCCTTGTAGATCAATCATTTGAAGAAGGTAGAGTACCCTACTCCATCACTGCAGCAACACTGATGCATTACTATGCAGATGTGAGAAGACAAGAATCAAGTAGAAGTCAGTGCCAAGATACCAAGGCAGATACTTCAGAAATGTGACTTGCAGGGGGTAGACCTAACAAGATGACAAGGATGGTACTAACAAACTATACCTCGTAAGAGATCTGTTCTCCCAGGGAGAAGAGCTGGAGCAGTAGCCATGATGGAGGTTCTTAAGAGCTTCACATCAACTGTAGTCAAGAACTAAGAATGCTGTCTTTGAAAGGATCTACTTAGGATGGTGAGCGATGACCAGTGCACAGTTCTAATTTGTGCTGGACTCAGGAACAGCAGCCTTCAAAAGTAAAATATCAGGAGGCAAGGAAGCTATTCCAGCCTCATTCTGAGAAAGGAATAGGAACGAGAATTCTACAGATGTTCTCTTTGAACACATGGATTTGAGAGAAAGGTGTTGTGGATTTATTAAGTATGCACAATAGTCTGATGGCAGCGGTCCTCAACTTGTTCTATACCACAAGAAGAACAGGAGTACTTGTGGCACCTTAGAGACTAAGGAATTTATTAGAGCATAAGCTTTCGTGGGCTACAGTCCACTTCAGATGCACAGACTGGAACATATAGTAAGAAGATTACACACACACGGTGGAAGTTGCCATACAAACTGTAAGAGGCTAATTATACCATGTAACAGAAAAAAAGTTTTGGAACTCCATCACTACCCTCCCTACACAGAGGAGAGAGAACGAACACAAATCCCTGAGCACATTTTCAACCCAGTTCAGATAGCGGGGAAGTCCACAACCCCCAGGTTGAGAACCCATCCTATAGCTAAGACACCAGAAAGAGTACAACACTTAGTTTATGAAAATTTACAGTCCAAAAAACTTGATGCTTAAGTCATATCAAACCCGAAAGTCATATACAAGACCATTCTGATATATGATGCAGAATTGTTGCAGGCAAGTTCCCCCCTCCCTCCCCCAAACACAAGTTTTAAAGGTCTGTCCCTGGTTAAAAAAAAAAAAAAAAAAAAAAAAAGAGTTGGCTACAGGAATTAAGATTTAGTTATAGGTTTCGTTAACTAAAAACTTTTAAAGATGTTGAGGAATTCTGTTAAAAAGCCAGGTGTTGCAGAAGAAACCAGGATCTTGGAACACTTACTGGAGACATGTAATATGGAGTGCCAACAAATGTTTTAGCAAAACTGGTATCATGGTGCAATATTCTAGCCAATCCAAAGTCTCCAAGTTTCACATTGTGCTTGCTATCTAGAAAAATATTTGCTGGTTTTAGGTCACGGTGCAACACAGTGTGGCCACCATCACTCCGTCTATGACATTCCTTCAAGGCCAGGGTCAACTGAGTCAACATGCGGAGAACAAAGTCTTCCTCTAAGTAGTGTCTAGGAAAGGAGAAGAAGTTAATTTAGAGTATTATAGATCTTGTAAGGTTTCAGAGTAGCAGCTGCATTAGTCTGTATCCACAAAAAGAAAAGGAGTACTTGTGGTACGTTAGAGACTAAAATTTATTTGAGCATAAGCTTTCATGAGCTACAGCTCACTTCATTGGATGCATGCAGTGGAAAATACAGTGGGGAGATTTTATATACACAGAACATGAAACAATGGGTGTTATCATACACACTGTAACCAGAGTGATGGTATGATAACACCCATTGTTTCATGTTCTGTGTATATAAAATCTCCCCCACTGTATTTTCCACTGCATGCATCCGATGAAGTGAGCTGTAGCTCATGAAAGCTTATGCTCAAATAAATTTGTTAGTCTCTAACGTACCACAAGTACTCCTTTTCTTTTTATAGATCTTGTAAATATAGTAAATAGAGAAAGTGTACAAGTCACCCTCTAATTAACTATTTGTTCCCATCTTAGGGTTTTGTACTACCACCCATGGCTATAGTATCCTAACATCTACCATGCAAAGCAAATAGCAGTAACACAGAGGGCTAGATCCAAAAAGTAATGTGAGTGTTGCAATAGTGCTAACTTTTATGTACATTCCCATCCAGTGGAATCCACAACCTCAAGTTAGGCACCTAGGCTCCCACTGCATGGAGAGAGTTAGATACCCAAGAATAGGATTTACAAAAAAAGCCAGTACACTGGGCAGAGATAGCAT
This sequence comes from Chelonia mydas, assembly GCF_015237465.2. Lineage (NCBI taxonomy): Eukaryota > Metazoa > Chordata > Testudines > Cheloniidae > Chelonia > Chelonia mydas. The sequence goes on along the minus strand of NC_057851.1, from coordinate 162,397,100 downwards.
TACCTGTTGGAACTGCTTAAACTGAGGAGAGGGGTGAGTCTTAATCCACACTCCTCAAAGGGATTTAGGTGTCTAACTCTATCCAAGAGGGAAATGTCCATCTCTGCTTGGGATTCTCAGCAGTGAACTCTCTCCTGGAGTTTGTTTTTTTTTAAAAAAAACACACCCAAGAAATGCCAGGGAAAGGGGAGTGAACTTCCCTTATAGTATTTAGCCCACTTGTTAGAGCATTCACCTGGGATGTGAGAGACCTTGCATTATGTGAAGAGGAAATTTGAACTCCCACCTCTCAGGTGAGTGTCCAAACCACTGGGCTATGCTGGTGTGGGTTGCTCTCTCTCCTATTGAAGCAGTCCACAGTATATAACAATTAAATATTCATTGGGCCAGAGAGAATGACTAGTCCAGTGGTTAGGGCACTCCCCTGAGAGGTGGGAAACCCAAGTTCAAATCCCTTCTCCACATCAGGCAGAGGGGGAATTGAACCCAAATCTCATCCCTGGGCTAATGGAGGCCACCTCTCAACTATTGTGTGGGAGTTTAAGCAACCTCAGAGCACACCTATGAATTAGGTGCTGCCGACAAGATATGCAGGGCAATGCTTCAGGGCTTGGCACTTAAACACTGGTCTTATACCTTAGAACAATACAACTGTGAGCATGCTCACTGGCAGAAAAGCTTAGATGTCTTGGGGCTTTAGGCAGCAGCTGAATAGGGGTTTTGAAGACCTCAGTAGCACCAAAATATTGGCCTTGGGGATTAAGCTCAGAGCAACTAGTGGACTTCATGACATTTTGGCACCTTTTGGGAATTAAAAATGCCACACAGTGTACAGGATTTTGTTTTAAGGCATTAATTTCCTTTTTTTTAAGTGGTATATACTGAACACAAGAGAATCAGTGTTGATAGCCATTCTTATGATGGAAAGGCCTTTTCAAACATGACAGTTGGGCAGCATTTCCCATAGAGGGTCAGACTCTGGGGTCACCTAATCCCATATGGAAGTGGGCCCCATAGCCATCCCATTTTTGGATCAGAAAATCCATTCCTTTCTCCCCCTCTTATAAGTATCACACAGCAAAACCTAGAAGATAATTGGCCCAGAGCATTGTTATGTAGAACAATTCAAGTGATTTATCTCAAGTCTCAATTTGTGATTTTAGTTTTGCATCCTGGGACATTTAACAGACAGCATGGAGGAGCTGTCAAGGTCACCCACTCTAAAGTGCTCTGGGACTTGTATGGTTAGAGCCAAGTCAGACAAAATTATATTAGAATTCTGATTGAGCTGAAGCAGTAAGTTCTGTTAGGATAGTTTCACCACTTCTCTTATAGATAGTTCTCACATCTAGGGGCAAGTGGACTCAAGAGAAAAAAAGTAAAGCACATTCTAAAACCCACAAGACAGGAAAGGGGCTTTGAGGCAGGTTTAATATATTTGAACTTGCTTTTAACAGACAGTTTACCAAATTTCTTCTTAGTTTTATTTTAAATCCCTGCAATAGTGACTATTCCAGTGTGTGTGGTACCTCAGTTTTTCTGTATCTTATCAACAGAAGTCAGTTTAACACAACTTCCACTAAATTATACCTTTTAAAAAAGCCTTCTTATACTTTAAGGAGAGACTTGAGAGTATTTAGAAGTTTGAGGTGATTAAATGTATCAAACCCAAGTTTCTAATGGATTACAAAGAGATGCATTTTGATTTAGCTTAATTCTGGTAAATGCTCCGGTTATTTAGATGGGAGAGCATGAGATCCCCCTGAACAGATTTCACATGCCTTTCCTTTGTACATCTTGCAATTAGACTAGCCAGGTCACCACCTTCACAATACTCCATCACGATGTACAGGGTTGTGTTGGTTCTGTCAATGATGCGATCATAATACCGGACAATGTTTGGGTGTTTCAGCTCCCGGAGTAAATTCACTTCCGAAACAAGCATTTGTTTCTCGGCCTCGGTCATAGAGCCATAGTCAAGCTCTTTCCAAACTAAGACCTGAAAGACAGCGGACACCGCGACTAGCGGACAAAACACGAATGGTCCCACTAGGGACAGCTTGTCAAGCCGAGACACAAGCTAACTGCCCAGCTAGCAGCGCTTGACGAGCCGGCGGAGACGAACACGGGGCGGCCCCCGTCCCAGCCCGGCCGAGCGACGGGCAGCTTCACATTGCAGAGCAGCCGCCCCGACTCACCTCCCACGAGCCGGCCCGTGGGGTGCTGCGTGTCCCCGCTCCAGCGGATCCGCCTCACCCCAACCCACGGGGGGCCAGCAGCGAGCCCCCGAACCCGCAGGGGCCGAGCTCGGGGAGCGCAGCCCCAGCCAGGCCTCCAGAGCCCGCCGGTGGGGGAAGCGCCGCTGCCGGGGGCCGCCAGAGGCAGCAGGGGGCTGGCCCGCCGTCAGACAGCGGCCAGCCGGAGCCGCCGACGAGACGAGATAACCGCCCCGGGCAGCAGAGAGGTGCGGGGCCATCGGAGCCCGCAGCGCCGGGGCGCACACACGGGACCCGGGGCCCGCGCGCGGCCCCCGATCGCTCACCTTGCCGTCCGCCCGGCGCCGCACCTTCTGGCACTTGCCGTAGGAGCCGGCGCCGATTGTGAGCAGCACCTCGTAGTCCTCGGGCCGGCTCGGCATGGCGCCGCGACACGTTGAAGCGCGGCCAACGGAACAGCGACTACGCAGCTACCTGTCGCCGTCGTTTAAACGCGCCGCCCCCGCCGCCCATTGGCCTGGCGTTGCAGCTCCACCCGCCCTCCCATTGGCTACTCTTCTGTAAACAATGCACGCTGCGTAACGGCCGTTACCACTGCTAGGCAACCAGGGCGGCGCGAGGCGGGGCGCGACGCGAGGAGGGATCCGAAGACTTAGCTCCACCCCCTTTTCACGTCTCTCCGCGGGCACCGCCCCCTCCTCTCAGGAGCAGGCGGACACGGCCCATCGACTGAGTGTAGTGTAGGAACCTGCTCCCTGGAGCAATGTGCTGCCTGCAGCAGTTACTGATGCGTTACCGATTGCAGAAAACTGCTGCCTGATGAAGCAAATTCCTACACATAACAGTTTGTCCCCTGCACTCTTCTATTGTCCCCCGCACTCATGGCAGAACTAAGTATTATCTAAACAATTCCTGACAGGTGTTTGTCTAACCTGCTCTTAAAAATCGCCAATGATGGAGATTCGATAACCTCCCTAGGCAATTTACTCTCGTGATTCGTGGGGGTATTTCATAGAATCATAGAATATCAGGGTTGGAAGGAACCTCAGAAGGTCATCTAGTCCAACCCCCTGCTCAAATCAGGACCAATCCCCAACTAAATCATCCCAGCCAGGGCTTTGTCAAGCCTGACCTTAAAAACTTCTAAGGAAGGAGATTCCACCACCTCCCCAGGCAATGCATTCCAGTGTTTCACCACTCTCCTAGTGAAAAAGTTTTTCCTAATATCCAACCTAAACCTCCCCCACTGCAACTTGAGACCATTACTCCTTGTTCTGTCATCAGCTACCACTGAGAACGGTCTAGATCCATCTTCTTTGGAACCCCCTCTCAGGTAGTTGAAAGCAGCTATCAAATCCCATCTCATTCTTCTCTTCCGCAGACTAAACAATCCCAGTTCCCTCAGCCTCTCCTCATAAGTCATGTGTTCCAGTCCCCTAATCAGTTTTGTTGCCCTCCGCTGGACTCTTTCCAATTTTTCCACATCCTTCTTGTAGTATGGGGCCCAAAACTAGACACAGTACTCCAGATGAGGCCTCACCAATGTCAAATAGAGGGGAACGATCACATCCCTCGATCTGCTGGCAATGCCCCTACGTATACATCCCAAAATGCCATTGGCCTTCTTGGCAACAAGGGCACACTGTTGACTCATATCCAGCTTCTCGTCCACTGTAATCCCTAGGTCCTTTTCTGCAGAACTGCTGCCGAGCCATTCGGTCCCTAGTCTGTAGCGGTGCATGGGGTTCTTCCGTCCTAAGTGCAGGACTCTGCACTTGTCCTTGTTGAACCTCATCAGATTTCTTTTGGCCCAATCCTCTAATTTGTCTAGGTCCCTCTGTATCCTATCCCTGCCCTCCAGCGTATCTACCTCTCCTCCCAGCTTAGTGTCATCTGCAAACTTGCTGAGGGTGCAATCCACACCATCCTCCAGATCATTTATGAAGATATTGAACAAAACCGGCCCCAGGACAGACCCTTGGGGCACTCCACTTGATACCGGCTGCCAAGTAGACATGGAGCCATTGAACACTACCCGTTGAGCCGGACAATCTAGCCAACTTTCTATCCACCTTATAGTCCATTCGTCCAGCCCATACTTCTTTAACTTGCTGGCAAGAATACTGTGGGAGACTGTGTCAAAAGCTTTGCTAAAGTCAAGGAACAACACGTCCACCGCTTTCCCCTCATCCCCAGAGCCAGTTATCTCGTCATAGAAGGCAATTAGATTAGTCAGGCATGACTTGCCCTTGGTGAATCCATGCTGACTGTTCCTGATCACTTTCCTCTCCTCTAAGTGCTTCAGAATTGATTCCTTGAGGACCTGCTCCATGATTTTTCCAGGGACTGAGGTGAGGCTGACTGGCCTGTAGTTCCCAGGATCCTCCTTCTTCCCTTTTTTAAAGATGGGCCCTACATTAGCCTTTTTCCAGTCATCCGGGACTTCCCCGGATCGCCATGAGTTTTCAAAGATAATGGCCAATGGCTCTACAATCACATCCGCCAGCTCCTTTAGCACTCTCAGATGCAGCGCATCCGGCCCCATGGACTTGTGCTCGTCCAGCTTTTCTAAATAGTCCCGAACCACTTCTTTCTCCACAGAGGGCTGGTCACCTCCTCCCCATGCTGTGCTGCCCAGTGCAGTAGTCTGGGAGCTGACCTTGTTCGTGAAGACAGAGGCAAAAAAAGCATTGAGTACATCAGCTTCTTCCACATCCTCTGTCACTAGGTTGCCTCCATCATTCAGTAAGGGGCCCACACTTTCCTTGACTTTCTTCTTGTTGCTAACATACCTGAAGAAATCCTTCTTGTTACTCTTAACATCTCTTGCTAGCTGCAACTCCAGGTGTGATTTGGCCTTCCTGATTTCACTCCTGCATCCCCGAGCAATATTTTTATACTCTTCCCTGGTCATTTGTCCAATCTTCCACTTCTTGTAAGCTTCTTTTTTGTGTTCAAGATCAGCAATGATTTCACTGTTAAGCCAAGCTGGTCGCCTGCCATATTTACTATTCTTTCTACACATCGGGATGGTTTGTCCCTGTAACCTCAATAAAGATTCTTTAAAATACAGCCAGCTCTCCTGGACTCCTTTCCCCCTCATGTTATTCTCCCAGGGGATCCTGCCCATTAGTTCCCTGAGGGAGTCAAAGTCTGCTTTTCTGAAGTCCAGGGTCTGTATTCTGCTGCTCTCCTTTCTTCCCTGTGTCAGGATCCTGAACTCAACCATCTCATGGTCACTGCCTCACAGGTTCCCATCCACTTTAGCTTCCCCTACTAATTCTTCCCGGTTTGTGAGCAGCAGGTCAAGAAGAGCTCTGCCCCTAGTTGGTTCCTCCAGCACTTGTACCAGGAAATTGTCTCCTACCCTTTCCAAAAACTTCTTGGATTGTCTGTGCACCGCTGTATTGCTCTCCCAGCAGATATCAGGGTGATTGAAGTCTCCCATGAGAACCAGGGCCTGCGATCTAGTAACTTCCGTGAGTTGCCGGAAGAAAGCCTCGTCCACTTCATCCCCCTGGTCCGGTGGTCTATAGCAGACTCCCTCCACGACATCACCCTTGTTGCTCACACTTCTAAACTTAATCCAGAGACACTCAGGTTTTTCTGCAGTTTCATACTTGAGCTCTGAACAGTCATACTGCTCTCTTACATACAATGCAACTCTCCCACCTTTTTGCCCTGCCTGTCCTTCCTGAACAGTTTATATCCATCCATGACAGTACTCCAGTGATGTGAGTTATCCCACCAAGTCTCTGTTATTCCAATCACATCATAATTCCTTGACTGTGCTAGGACTTCCAGTTCTCCCTGCTTGTTTCCCAGGCTTCTTGCATTTGTGTATAGGCACTTGAGATAACTCGCTGATCGTCCCTCCTAATGTCCAACCTAAAGCTCCCTTTCTGCAGTTTAAGCCCACTTCTTCTTGTCCTATCCTCAGACGTTAAGAAGAACAATTTTTCTTCCTACTCCTTCTAACAACCTTTTATGTACTTGAAAACTGTTACCATGTTTTAACCTTCCCTCACAGGTCATGGTTTCTAGACCTTTAATCATTTTTGTTGCTCGTCTCCAGACCTTCTTTAATTTGTCCACATCTTTCCTGAAATGTGGCCCCAGAACTGCACACAATACTCCAGTTGAGGCCTAATCAGCGTGGAGTAGAGCAGAAGAATTACTTCTTGTGTCTTGCTTACAACACTCCTGCTAATACATCCCAGAATGATGTTTGCTTTTTTTGCAGCAGAGTTACACTGTTGACTCATACTTGGCTTGTGATCCACTATAACCCCCAGATTCCTTTCTGCAGTACTCCTTTCTAGGAAGTCATTTCCTATTTTGTATGTGTGCAACTGATTGTTCCTTCCTAAGTGGAGTACTATGCATTTGTCTTTATTGAATTTCATCCTATTTACTTCAGGTAATTTCTCCAGTTTGTCCAGATCATTTTGAATTTTAATCCTATCCTCCAAAGCACTTGCAACCCCTCCCAGCTTGGTATCGTCCACAAACTTTATAAGTGTACTGTCTATGCCATTATCTAAATCATTGATGAAGATATTGAACAGAACTGGACCCAGAACAGATCCCTGTGGGACCCCACTTGTTATGCCCTTCCAGCATGACTGTGGAGTGATAACTACTCTCTGGGGATGGTTTTCCAATCAGTTTTGCACCCACTTTATTGTAGCTCCATCTAGGTTGCATTTCCCTAGTTTGTTTATGAGAAGGTCATGCGAGACAGTATCAAAAACTTTACTAAAGTCAAGATATACCACATCTACCACTTTCCCCACATCCACAAGGCTTGTTACCCTGTCAAAGAAAACTATCAGGTTGGTTTGACACTATTTTTTTTGAAAAATCCATGCTGACTGCTATTCATCACCTTATTTTCTTCTAGATGTTTGCAATCTGATTGCTTAATTATTTGCTCCATTATCTTTCTGGGTCCACAAGTTAAGCTGACTGGTCTGTAATTTCCCGGGTTGTCCTTATTTCCATTTTTATAGATTGGCACTATAATTGCCCTTTTCCAGTCTTCTGGAATCTCTCCCATCTTCCATAACTTTTTAAAGATAATTGCTAATGGCCCAGATATCTCCTCAGTCAGCTCCTTAAGTATCCTAGGATGCATTTCGTCAGACCCTGGTGACTTGAAGACATCTAATTTGTCTAAATAATTTTTAACTTGTTCTTTTCCTATTTTTGCCTCTAATCCTACCTCATTTTTACTGGCATTCACTACATTAGACATCCAATCACCACCAATCTTCTTGGTGAAAACTGAAATGAAGAAGTCATTAAGCACCCCTGCCATTTCCACATTTTCTGTTATTGTTTTCCCCCCAGCCCCTCATTGCGTAACAGGCCTACCCTGTCCTTGGTCTTCCTCTTGCTTCTAATGTATTTGCAGAATGTTTTCTTGTTACCCTTTATGTCTCTAGCTAGTTTGATCTCGTTTTGTGCCTTGGCCTTTCTAATTTTGTCCCTACGTACCTGTGTTATTTGTTTATATTCATCCTTTGTAACTTGACCTAGTTTCCACTTTTTGTAGGACTCTTCTTTGATATTCAGATCACTGAAGATCTCATGGTTAAGTCAGGGTGGGCTCTTGCCATACTTCCTATCTTTCATATGCAGTGGGATAGTTTGCTCTTGCACCCTTAACAATGTCTCTTTGAAAAACTGCCAACTGTCTTCAATTGTTTTTCCCCTTAGACTTGCTTCCCATGGGACCTTACCTACCAACTCCCTCAGTTTGCTGAAGTCTGCCTTCTTGAAATCCATTATCTTTATTTTGCTGTTCTCCCTCCTACCGTTCCTCAGAATCACAAACTCTATCATTTTATGATCACTTCCAGCAAAGCTGCTTTACACTTTCAAATTCTCAACCAGTTACTCCCTATTTGTCAAAATGAAATCTAGAACAGCCTCTCCCTTAGTAGCTTTCTCCACCTTCTGCAATAAAAAATGGTCTCCAATACATTCCAAGAACTTGTTGGATAATCTGTGCCCTGCTGTGTTATTTTGCCAACGGATGGCTGAGTAGCTGAAGTCCCCCATCACCACCAAGAACATAAGGTTGTTCTTATCTGCTGACTTGTCCTAATTTGCTAAAAACTGCTATCTGATGTAGCTGGGGAATGTTTGTACCTTTTCTCGGCCCTGGAGCTGCTCTTGGATGTTCTAGAGAGCAGCCTCCTCTGTTGCCACATCCACCCATTCCTCCTCCTCCTCCTCCTCCGAGTCCCTGGGGGTCCCTGCACCAGGGAGAGAAGGGGACAGGATTACGCCTGCTGCCACTCGGGGAAAGGACGGGGGCATGGTGGGGCAATGTGTCCCCTTCCCAACTCCAGGACCCAGGGCAGATCGGGCCCCACACTCCCCCCTCTCTGTCAGTGATGCCTTCAACCCCCAACTCCTTCAGGAGCCCATAGGAAGGCGACCCCCCGACACTGTCCTGGACTCCCTGGGAGGTGCCTGCCCCCCTACCCCACAACTGGAGCACCAAGGACCAAAGTGCCAGCATCTAGTGTCAGTGGGGTTCACGTGGCTCAGGCTAGACATCTGGGCTGGGGACCCACCCCCATAGCACTGATCGAGGGCCTGGACCCAGGGTGTTCACAGCCCCCTCCTCACCCCTCCCTGAGCCCAGCCTGGCTCCTCACCTGGAACAAAGCAGTGGCACCCATCGGCCTCGCTGCTGCCCAAGTCATAGGTCCTGCTACTGTCCCATGGGGAGCAGACCGAGCTGCTGGTGCTGGGACAGGGATCCTCCACGTCCTGCCCTGGGGAGGCTAGAAGGTCCTCAGTGAGCGGGCAGGGCGAAGCCTCCTGCTGGGAATCAGGGCTGGGTTCCTGGGGCCGGTGCTTCCCACACAACAAGCCCCAGAGCCACCCTGCCCGGTTCCCCTCCTGGGCTGGGTCCTATCTGCCCAGCCGCATCCTGGGCCAGCTCCATTTCGGCCTGGCCGGTGGCTCTCCCACCTTGGCGCCTGCGCCGGGAGTGGGTTTCCTCTGCCAGAGGGCTGGGCACTTCCACCTCCTGGCCCAGCCAGGGGCTCCTTCCCCGCCAGCGGGGAGGGAGGGGCCGCTCTGCTCCTGGGGAAGATGGCAGCTGCTTCCCTCAGGCTCTGGGGCCACCTTCTTCCTGAACATCCTCAGGAGCCTGGCCATCCTGAAACCAAGCGGGGAGCAGGCGTGAGTCTGGGGTCAAGGCAGCCTCTCACTAACCAGCCTTTTTGGTTCCTCCCCATCCCTGCCCCAGCCAGAGCAGCTCCTCCTCCCCCCACAGGGGTGCAAGGAGTGCAATCTCCACACACTGGCAGGAGCTCATTGCATGATCTGCTCCCAACATTCCCCCTCGTCATCCCTGGTGCTGCAACAGCCGGGGAGTCTCCTCCTTTTCGAGCACTGGGGTCAGTCACAAAGACCATCAGTCACTTTGGACAAGCAGCTCACTCCTGCCGTTCCAGGGCACATTCCCCCCCAGGCTAGAGAAGGAACAGAACCCAGGAGTGCGGTCTTCTCCTGAGAAACCATTCCCCATGTCAAAGTCCCTAGGCATAGCAAGCCCAGGGCCTCCTCGTTTCCCATTGATTTCCATGCTCAGCCGCTCACAGGGTCTGGCCCAGCCTGACTCTCAGCCTGGGGAACAGTCTCCCACAAAGGAAGGGCTGGGAGCCCCATTGCTGGGACCTTCCCAACACACTGGAGACGGCTCTGGAGAAGGCCCTCCCCGGTCTGAGAGTGAGGGGCTCCTGGGGGCGGTTTGCAAATCCAATCTCCTTTGGGAGAGATTCTCTCCTCTTCTTTCTGACAGAGGACACCACAGAGGAACCCTAATGCCACTCACTTGCTCTAGGTGATGGAGCGATGGATGGCGGATGTTCAGGGTCACCTGCTGTCGCTCGCCCTCCTCCTCGCTCTCCAAGCCCAAGGCAGGCTGGAGAGGGTGGTGACCTGAGGAGTTACCCTGCCCAGCCAGCAGGCAGGGTGATGACACTGGGCGATCGACTGGCTGTGAAAAGAAGAGTCTGTCTTATTGCCAAGGGACGGAGAAACTCAGCCAGCAGCAGGGGGTGCAGAACACTGCCCTAGTGCAGGGGTGACGGCGCCTCCCAGCTCCTGACATCCCGGCACTTTACACACCTTCCTGGAGCCTCCCAACTCCCCTGGGCTGTAGGGACTGCGACCCCAACCATACTGATGAGAAACAGGCCTGGGGAGGGGAAGCTACTGGCTCAGGGTCACACCAAGTGTCAGAGCCATGGATGGGACCCAGCAGTCCTTATGTCCAGGCCCCTTCACTAACCACTGCTGCACACTCCCTCCCACAGCTGGCAATTACAACCAGGCCCTCATGTCCAGTCCCCCTGCCTTTGAGGGGGAATGTGCTCTGCTGTAGTGACTGGACTAGGGGGTTGGGAGTCAGGACTCCTGGGTTCCATTGCTGGTTTTCCTATTGACCTGTGGGACTTTGGGCAAATTGCTCCCCACTCTATGACTCTGTCCCCAGCAGTCAAATGGGGATTTCCTACTTTCCCACTATTGGGAAAGTGCTGGGAGAAAAAAGCTGCTCTGACAGTGCTAAGCAGCATCTGACCAATAAAGGTCAGTGTGCACTGCCCAGGAAGAGGAGTGTTTGGCTCTGGGGTTTCACTTCAGCCCAGTCTCTAGCCAGGGGCCCAGCCATGGAGTTTGGCTCAAGTAGACCAATTCTCCAATTTGTTAAGGGCGTTTGGAATTCCAACCCTGTGCTCCAAAGTGCTTGGTGTCATCTGCAAATTTTAGAAGCATACTCTCCACTCCATTTTCCAAATCATTAATGAAAATATTGAATAGTTCCGGACCCCGAACTGATCCCTGCTGGACCCACTAGGTACACCCTCTCAGCTGGACAGCCAGACATGGAGAAGGACTCTTGGAGTACGGGCTTTCAACCAGCTGTGTACCCACATTATACTAATTGCACCGAGACCACATTTCCCTAGTTTGCTTGTGAGAATGTCCGATGGGACTGTGTCAAAAGCCTTCTTAACACCAAGATAGATCACAACTCCTGTTTACCCACCTCCACTAGGCCCATAACCCTGTCAAAGAAGGAAATAGGATTGGTTTGGAATGATTTGTTCTTGACAAATCCATGTTCACTAGTCCTAAGACCCAAATTATCCTGTAGGTGCTGACAAACTGATTATTTAATAATGTGTTCCAGTATCTTTCCAGGGATGGAAGTGAGGCTGGCTAGTCTGTAAGTCCCAGGGTTCTCTTTGTTCCCCTTTTAAAGATAGGTACTGTCTTGTTAGTGGATTGGAAGATGTTCTTTTTCAGGGATCTCAGAAGAGAACTGGGACACAGCACCTGGTTTGTTAAGACCACAAAAATGGAGGCAGGAACCTCTTCTCTCCTCCTGGCAAAGAACCCCAGGTACCTAAAAGAGTGGGACTCACATCCCTGAATGGGCTTTAAAAAAGACAATGGTTAACATTTGGCCCCAACCATTTCTTGTTTCCACAGACGAGTCATTTTAGCAAAATTTAGAATTCCTTGGTGCTCAACACCGTAAAACTCCCCTTTCTCCTTCACAAAGGGCTCTAACGCTCCTTATCTCACCCAGGATGATGGCTGCCCAGAGTTCGAGAATTTTCCCTCTTCCCATTGGACAGATGGGGAGCCTGAGGTTCAGAGAAGGGAAGTGACCTACCCAAGGGCCTACACAGCAAGGTGGTGGCAGAGCCAGAAAGAGAAGCCACCAGTCCTGACTCCTGTTCTAACAGACAAGAAATCCCCCAGAGGCAGGCATAGAGCCCAGGAATCGAGATGGCCGGGAAATTACATTGAAACTGTTTCTGTCAGAAAATCCCATTCAGACTAAACCAGTTTGTTTCTTGAAATCATAACAAGTGGGATGAAAATGCTTTGCAAAAATATTTTGTTGCAAAACAAAAGCATCTCCTGTTTGTCACACTGTGTTAAATTGTCTCATCGCACACAAAGAGGAGACGCTTCGATCTCGAAAATTAGATAAAACGCTTCAATCTGAGCTAAGTAGTTGCTGCTCTTAACAATTTCAAAATAATGACATACAAATAAAATACAATACTTCAGCTATTCTATGATGTCATAATCTGATCTGAGGAAACGTGATAGGACCTCATATTCTGCACTCCTCCTAGTGACACTCTCCAATGGATCCCCATCCTCCACCCACCGTGAGGTACGTAGGAGCGGATTGTTATCCCTGCTTGAAAGAGGGAGAAGCTAAGGCTGAGAAAGGAGAATTGACTTGTTTTAGGTCACCCAGCCAGTCAGTGGCAGAGTTGGGAAATGGACCCAAGAGCCCTGACTTTCAAACTAACCATCGGATCTTGAATTTCATACTTTGAATGATGTGATTAAAGTGCTCTCAAATGAGCTCCAGATCAACAACAGTTCATAGTAATTATTCAGCAAGTGTTTTAGGAGAACTGGAATGTTAGAGAGAATCATGAACTGCTCAGAGACAATTAATGCAGAGAAGCAGCAAAATTCGTCAAACATATGACCGGTTATGACTTATTTACTTGGTCTTAAAAGAGAGCAACAAGGACCTGAGTCTCCTCCCTGTCAATAACCCCCCTGCTCAGCCAATCAGGGTAGAGACTGAGGGGCGGGAGGGTGTGGGTTCTCACCAGAGAGCCCAAAAGATGGTCCAAGTCACGGGTGGAGATCACTGTCCAAGCACTATTTCAGCCCCACATTTTTGGGTGGACCTCCCACAATGGGAGCTGCAGAGAACCCCCCATGACACACACATACACACACACACGCCTCCTGGTGGTGGGAGGGGAACAGGGGAAAGGACAAAAGAAGTAAGAGATGAAGCAAAAGGGGGGAGAGATGGAGGAAAAGGTAAAACAAAAAGGACAAACCCCAATGTCCCCAGTGATGCTAAGGAACAAAATCAAAGGTGGGGAATAAAATTCTGCCACCTTAAGCTTGTATTTTCCATGCCTAGAATTCAGCTGGCACCAGATGGATCAGACTGAACAGGTTCCAAACCTCTTGGGGGCTCTTACTTTGTAAACAGGGACATCGGTTTTCTAGTAAACTCAGGAAAAGGAAAGGAGAAAACTCGGAAGAGGTTCCTCCTCGCGCTCACATACGTGAACCCTAATACTCTCTCAGTCCTCAAAGAGAAACCTCAAGAAAGAGACTGGCTGAAGCAAAGCCACAGGGGTCTCTGAGGTTTCCCTGGCCCTGCGCCCCTGTCCTGCCTGGCTGATGTCCGCATCTCTCTGTGAGGTCACCGCCTCCCCACCACCTTTGACCAATAGGGTGAGGTCCTGCAAAAGGCCTTTGTGATGCCACTGCCACACCACCCCTCCCCTGCAGTGCTAATGTCCTTCCACTGGCCAGACCCATTGGAGGTTTGAGCTACCACTGTGGATCACTCCACTCAATGAGTGTTCATTCTAGGAAGCAAGCCGGCTAGACAGTAAAACATCAGAGACTTCTCCCAAAGCTACACTCAGTTTTTCAGAAATTAGTAGACTTTATGGCCAGAAGAGACCATTACAGCATCTAAGCTGACCCCCTGCATATCACAGGCCTCCTGTATACCACTATAGCTACTTTTTGGGCAAACACATTCCAGAAAGGCATCTAGTCTTCATTAAATGACATCAAGAGATGGAGAATCCACCATTTTCCTTGGTAGCTTGTTCCTGTGGTGAATCATCCTCGCTGTTGAATATTTGTGCCTTATTTCTAATAAGAATTGTCTCTTTTCACCTTCCAGCCATTGGGTCTTGTTATGACTTTCTGATAGATTAAAGAACCGTTAATACCCAAGATTTTCTCTCCATTAAGCCACTTCAACACTTCAATGAAGTTGCCTTTCAATCTTCTTTTGATAAGCTAAACAGGTTGACCTCTTTCAATAGCTCACTAGAAGGCATTTTTCTCCAGCCCTCAGAATATCTTGCCTTTGCTGCCCCACCTCCAATTTCTCAACATCTTTTTCAAATGAGGACACCAAAACTGGAGGCCATATTCCAATATCAGTCTCGCTGATGCTGTGTCATCTCCCTATCCTACTCATGGCTCTGCTTCTACGTCTAAGGATGGCTTTAGCTCTGTTCACCACAGCATCACACTGGGAGCTCATGTTGAGCGGCTTCTCCACTATGGCCCCTAAATCCTTTTCATAGTCACTGTTTTTGTTAGATCATATTAAAGAAGTTCTGTTTTAAAATCACAAATGAGTTTGATTCCCCATAGTTTAAATTCCAGGGTATTACTAATTAAGAGGTCTCTTGTTTTTTGGTACTGTTTCTCTCCCTCTATGTGTGAAACTTGCAAGCTGCTAATTGTGTTAGTACATTGTAAGACATAGTCTGTTCTCAAAGCAATTCTTTGTAACAACAACGACTCACACAGAGAGAGACTCAAAGCGATACTCTGTAACAACAGAAACAGCAGCCAGGGACTCCCCGCCCTTTTGTTGTATTCATCTCGCTTTGTTAACAATTGTGATTAAAATAGAGATAGAGGATGTATATGGATGGATGCTTGGTGTGGATAATAACTGAATGATCAGGGAGGTGCCAGCCTAAGAATCCAGTGTCCATCGTCTGAAGAAGGCATCAAGTGGAAATAACCAGAGGACCCCCAGAGGGCAGACTGGAATCCACCCAACAGCCTCAAGGATGGGAGAACCAAAGAACAAGATAACATCTGGCAGCATGGAGCCATCAGGAATGTGCTATCTGCTGATTGATTCAGCAACAGCATGATGAAGCAATTCCCATAGACTGGCATAGGAAGAAATTCCTATAAAAATGGAGTGTAGAAAGTGAGAACTTTGGGGTCTGATTCTGCAAACCAACTTCCAGGAGCATCAGATGAGCATCTGACAAGGCCCTGCTTCCTCCTCATGTCCAGGCCACCTGGCCAGTGGCTTGGTATGAGCAACTCTAAGGCTGGTAACTATGATAACAACCTTGCAGAACCTGTGTGTGTGTGTGTATGAATGAATGTGTGAATAAATATGAAATTGAATGGAATGTTATAGCTATAACTAATTGCTTACTATGATTCTTTCTGTATTCACAATAAATGTGGCATTTTGCCTTTTCCCCTTTAATAAGATCCTGCTGGTTTTTATTTTATTGATATAAGATTTTCCTGGATACACTTCCCCAATCTGAGGTGTGGCTGGCATGCCTTGTTGCTAGGTATAGGACCTTGCATTTGGCTCTGGTCAAACTTGTTTTCTTTGAATGGGTCCAGCTTGCCGAATAAGCCAGCTCACTCTGTATCACTGCCCTCTCCTCATCAGTAATTACCACGCTGCCACTATTTTGTCACTCACCAATCTTATCAGCAGTGATTGTATGTTTTCTCCCAATTCATTGATAAAAAATTATTTTAAAAAATTAGTCCTTGAGAGCTTCTTCAGACCTTTAGTACCCAGGATCTGCCCCCCACAGAACAGTGAGAAAAGGCCATCCAGCCCTGCTGGTACATAGGGGTAAGCACAGAACAAATACACCTTGAGGAGCTGTGTTGTCCATAGGCTCTGAACAACATGTGAGGGTCAGAAGCTTACAAATGCACTACAGACCTGTAGTGTAGACAGGTCCCAACTGTGTCTCAGTTTCCCACCCTGTCAAACGGGGAGAACAAACAAACCCTTGATTAGCTCTATTTGATAGTTGGGGAAACTGAGGCACGCAGCAGTGAAGAGACTCGCTCATGGTCCCAAAGCCAGGAATAGAAAACGGCAGGTCTTCTGATAGCCCATGGCAGTGGTGGCTCTCCACAGGGGCAGGGCCCAACTCCCTGCTCCAGGCGTTGCGACCTGTCACACGGGGTGAAAACACTGCTCAGGTTTGGCCTGGTCAGGCCAAATTTGACTGAGTGGTGTTGCAACCTGGTGCACTACAGCCGGGTGAGTGTGGGGCGGGCCTAGCTCTCCAACACACCATGACCCCTACCACTGTTCCCTCTAAGCTGTGCGTGTGCACACAGATCTTAAACCCCGCGCACACGGCGAAACCCCGCGAGAACTCCAGCTTCGGCAACGGCTTTTTTTTCCGCGTCGGCAGCAGCACTCTGGCTTTTTTGTTGGTTTGTTTGCTTCGGTGGTGGCACAGAAGAAATTTTTTGCACACACGGACTGTTAAAAATTAGAGGGAACATTGACCCCCACCTCAGGGTCTCCCATGTAGGCTGAATGAGGTGTATGTTTACTTGTTTGTGCACCCTTGGTTTTATGATTTTTGTGGGTGCAGATGAACCCAGGCATCCATGCTAAAGCTGCCCCAGGACCAGACCAACCACTAACACCCACACACACACATACATACACACACAGCTTTGTTCCCAGGGTCACACCCATCTCTGTCCCAATGGTCACAGCCCACCACTGACCTTTCCCCCCTACCACCTTTCTTACACCAGTATAACTCCAGTGACTGCAGTGGAGTACTTCCTGACTTACACCCATGTCGATGAGAGGAGATTCAGATCCAATATACAGTAAACAGAACAACCCAAGAGCTTGACCAATCACCTCTTGCCCCCTTGTTCTGCCAACTCTGCTGTCACACTGTCTCCAGGACTTGAGGGCACTCTCATGCACACCTATGGCACTATAGAAATAACAACAGAAAGTTCAGTTGTTGGCTAATTACAATTTGTTTACCTTATTCTTGATGAGTTTGGAGCAGTTAGGTGATACATGTTAATATGTCTGTGCTATTTTCATTACAAGGCCAGATGGCTACAGGAAAGTAGTAAGGAACAGACTAAATGAATCCCTGTTACCATGGTAACCAAATGGCATTTGCTCCCGGTTAATCAAGTCACCTGGGGCCAATTAAGATCCTTCCAGAAAGCAGTGGAGATAGCTAGGTTGATTGGGACAACTGAAGCCAATCAAGGGCTGGCTGGAACTAGTTAAAAGCCTCCCAGGTAGTCAGTGAGATGCATGTATACGGAGCTGTAGAAGGAAGCTCTGTTGCTGGAGAAACTGGACAATACCAACCCTATTAGGCACAAGGAAGGAGGCCCTGAGGTAAGGGTGAAGTAGGTATTAAGTAAGTGGGGGCTGCTGGGGAGAAGTGGCCCAGGGAATTGTACTTGTCCTGTTTCAAAAGGTCAGCTACCAATAGCTGTTACTATTAGGGTCTCTGGGCTGGAGCCTGGAGTAGAGGGTGGGCCTGGGTTCCCCCCACCCTCCTCCACTCTCCATGATTAATCAGACTGTGAGACAACAGAGACTGTCTGAGAGAGGGTTGCTTCTTCCCACTTCCCTTGCTGATTTATGATGAAAATAGCTCAGTAGGCTGTGACCCTTCTCTCTAGAGAGAAGGGCTATGTGGATGGTCCTAGTGAGCCTCTGAGGCTAGGGTAATCTGCCTGGAAGTGTGGGACCCACTGAGACAAGGTTAGAGCTTTGTCACAAAAGTCATTCAGCCCTGCAAGCCTATTACACAAAGGGTCTGATACTGCAAACTTCTGACCACCTGCAACTCCTACAGACTCAAAGAGGAATTTCAGGTACTTAGTATATCTAACAATTAGGCCCTAAGCTGTAACAAAAGACCTAGACTTAGTGCAGAATGATAAGCCACAACAAGCACTTTTATTTTATACCCAGATAGGTCTTTGAAAGTCAGGATATTCTGTAAATATTTCTAAGTTGTGTCAGCTGCTTAGTGTCTAAGCTTCTATCTTACTTTGGTCCCCACTATAAACAATATTTAAATTTAGAACATAAAGTTTCATAAAATCTAATTACTGAAACAATATCTATAACATAGATCCCATATATACATCTGTATCTACCATATAGATATATAGCACATGACAAAGCACTGCTCAGTGGTCAAAATGCTCCATGGAGCAAAACTCCCACACTTTGCCTCCACAGGAGCTGTCTCAGATCTTCTGCATTTACATTCAAGAAGAAAAGTTCCTTTTTCACTTGAAGCAGAAATTAAACAAAGGAAAAAGCAAAACCACATTTGAAAGAAAGGAGGAATAGAACAATTATTTGATGGCTTCAGTGGATCTGTTCTGCCCCGGTTGATCATCTCCTAATGTGCTCTGCGCTGCCCCATCATTGCAGTTCCACCATCCTTTTTTCTACATTGGGCACCAAAAATAAAGAATGCCCAAAGTTACAGGCGATTGCAAGTGGCTTTAAAGGGACACTGCTAGATCAACTATTACTGAGAGCAGAACTTGGCCAAATATTTTTCATAGAAGTATATGTATGTTAAAAATAATGCCTTTGATTATTAAAAGTGAAAGATTTCTTTCAGTCTGATTTGTTTAACATGGGGATAATGATATTGAGCTCCTTTGTAAAGCTCTCTGAGATCTGTTGATGAAAAGCACTATAACAGCTAGGTATTAATTGTTAAAAACTGGCTTCATTGTATTTTTTAAAAATTAATGGAAACATTCATATTGATCTTAGGCTTTATAAATAGGAGGACAAATTTGGCCTGACAGTGTCTCTTTAAATTGTACAAATGCAACTGGGGGCAGAATTTGGAGACTTATCCAATGTCAGCTGAAGGCAATGGAATGACTCCAATAAACTTTGGTTGGTATTATACTAGGCCATTGGTCATTAAAGTTAAATACCAAGATTTTCAAAAATGAGTGCCTAAACCATGTTTAGGCACCTTAAGTGGCCCTATTTTTAAAAGCATTGAGCACCCAGCAGTTGCCATGACTTCAAGGGTGCTCCATTCTTTTGAAAATCAGACCATTTAAGAGCTTAACTTAAGACATTTATTTCAGAACATCTTAGCCACAGGTGCTAAACACAATGGCTTGAAGCAAATTCTCAAAGCTTACCCAGACCGTACGACGTGTTGCAGCTATACCAAATTGCCACTGGATGGCACTTTACTATCACTCCTCAAGGTTTCAGAGTAACAGCCGTGTTAGTCTGTATTCGTAAAAAGAAAAGGAGTACTTGTGGCACCTTAGAGACTAACCAGTTTATTTGAGCATAAGCTTCTGATAATAGCTCATCTTAACTGATCACTCTCACTGATCACTGATTATAGTGGATATGGCAACACCCATTTTTCATGTTCTCTGTGTATATGTATATCTCTTCCTACCGTATTTTCCACTGCATGCATCTGATGAAGTGGGTTTTAGCCCATGAAAGCTTATGCTCAAATAAACTGGTTAGTCTCTAAGGTGCCACAAGTACTCCTTTTCTTTTTACTCCTCAAGGTGAGTCAGATAGAAAGTATTCACCTTCTTTCATTCAAAATGTTGACAAACCCTGCGATATACCATAGTATTCAAATAGCAGGACATCAACCGTAGTTCTGCTCTGAGTGTTGTCAAGCAGAAAGTCTAGATGCTAATCTTAGATATCACATTAGTGTTTTTCTCCAGTGCTACCAACACTGTCTATCTGCATAAGCCTAATAGTGGATTTTTAAGACATGTGATACCTATGAGTTTCAGATTAAAATTAAATCATGTACATGTTAGAATTGATGTAAGGCAGAAATAATTTTAATATTTATTGAAAACCTGTCTCTCTTTAGATGAGAGCTATAACAGACCCATATCCTCTGTGGATTGGACACAAAAGGCGACATGTATCATGGACTGACTGGATTGCATCAGCACAATGGGGATTTTTATGCTGCAATCAGATGTGACTGCAGCACATGAAGACATACCAGAGCTAGCTTATTGGAGCTTGCTAGATCAAATGATAGCAGTGAAGCTGTGGCTGTCAGGTTATAACTACCTGTGTCGCAGTCACACGTGTGATTGCAGTGTAGCTATACCCACCTATTCTGGCCTAGAGATTGTCCCTAGAGAACAGAGTAGTTTCTCATATGTCATTATTTCTCCACTCAGCATTGTCCCATTAATCATTTTGTCAGGGATCTTCAAACGGGCTTGAAGGTGCCCAAATGTTACTGACTTTCAATGGCAGTTGAGTGCTTAACGCCCTCACTCTCCTTTGACAAACTCAGCCTTTAACTTCATTTTCACAGTGAGGAGAAAGCAAGGCACAAACCACTTATCTCTGCACCCATAAGAAAAAAATGAGCAAATGAATAATACCATGTAAAGAGGCCAGCTGCGTGAGGTAATCTTTTATTGGACCAACTTCTGTTGGTGAGGGAGACAAGCTTACACAGAGCTCTTCAGGTCCTAATATCACAAGACAAACCTGGCTACAACACCACTAATACCATGTAAAAACATTGTGGTTTTGCTGTTACTGAATAACCGAGATGAATCATTGGTGATTCTGATTTTAATGACTTTAATACAATTAAGATCCTCTTGCTGTACAGTAAATTAGCATCATAAATAGGTAATGACATGGGGCAATAAAAATACCAAAGCTACAATATGAGCTAGGAGGGCTCTAAACTTAACTTTTAGGTTCAAAAATATCTTTTCCACACTTCTCTTCTCAAACTAGCAGTAGGTCACAATCCTTTCTATTTATACTTCAATAGCGATTAGATCAGCCTTTTAGTATTGTGTAGGATCTGGGGACTGATTTTGCAGCTTTCTTAAGTGGTGCAGGTTGAGCCAAAGTACATATAAAATGTCATCCTCCAAAAGCTAGCTTTAGCTCTGATAACATTTAGAGATTTTTAGTAGCTCTGCAATTTGAGGGGAAAAAATTCTAACAACGATCATTAAAGAATTGAATATCTACTCCATTTTTCTCTATCTGACCCTTATCAATATAGTATCTGAGCACCCAAATCTGCCACTGATCAGAAGTTTGAAATGGCTCGCTCTAGGTATAGATTTTTTTTTCCTTTCTGATCACTAATCCACAGCCAATCCTTAGAAAAAGTTTCCTAGTTGTGAGAAGACTTGTACTGACCTGCCTTAGTATTTCAAGTCCTGGAAAACTGCTAAGCAGTATTAAGAGCCTGTTTTATTAACAGTTTTCTGATATTATTGTGCGTCAGTGTTCGTCACATTTCCCAATAGTTTTGCAAAATTTAAAGAGAAGTTAATATTTGCACTTCCCCTGCTCTGTGCATTTCTCGCCCACCAAATCTGTAAGGTGATTTGACTCTCACGTGCCACTGATGTCCTAAGGTATTCCTGTTTCTATAGTCAAGGGCCTAGTGACAAAATTTCAGACTCAGGAGAAAAAATAAAGATATAGAGGAGTCCACTATATTCACCAATTAATCAGGTTATTTTGAACATGGAAACAGATAACATGACAGACCCAATAACATACAGCTCAAACAACCAATTGGATTAGACTTTGCTGAGAGAGTCCAGCCCAGCACACTTACTTAGTTAATATATAATAACACAGCAACAAATAGTTTTAAAATACTATTTAAGAAATAATTTAAGAAATTAATGTGGTGTGGGGTGACCACCCGATACAGAACTGAAAGAGGTAAAAGTGGCTGGGCAGGCCAATTCACTTCACATGCTGCACCTGGAGGAAGAGCCAGTGAGCAGGGGACTAATTAGAAGCAGGTTCAGCTGTGCAGTAACAAGCAGGGCTACTGGGAAAGGCTGTAGGAAGTAGTCACTCCCTGGGAAGAGGGCTTTGGAGCTGGTACACCCTGAGAGAAGGGGAACAAGGTGTGGTAGGAAGCAGGCCAGGGAAGGAGCAGTAAGGGCTGAGAGAGGAAGGCCCAGAACTGCTGGGCTGAAGGTCCTTGGAATAGAACCTGGAGTAGAGGGTGGGTCTGGGTTCCCATACAAGCCACAGAGAGTAGCACCATGGGGCAGCCAGAGGGAAGACTGCCTAGAACTGTTAGGGAGAAGGGACTTTGCTATCCCAGAAGGGGGGAACACTGAGTGATCTAGCCAGGGGGCTGAGCCATGAAGAGGAAGCTGCGGTTCCTGGGACCAGTGAGGGACTGCAGACCTGTCTGTGAGACAGCTGGCCACAGCTGTGGAAGTGGGTGTTGCCCTCAAGAGCTAATCCCCACAGTGACCAGGAGGAGTCCCCAGATGAGCAGTGAGCGGTGTGCCCTGTGACAGTGTGTCACCGAAGGTTCAGTGTTTGCCAGCAATTCAGAGAATGGTGTGGAGAGTCTGGGTCAGAAGGAGGCATTCAGGACCTTGTATTTATAAAGTAAAAGAAGCGAAGCAGACTTCTTTTAAAAGTACATTTAAAGTAATCTTTCTATGTCCAGAAGGATCAGTAAAGGGCCCAGGCATCTTATTTTGCTTCCATTTCAACAGATAAATGACTTGTCTGTACTAAGGTGTATATAGATTTTATGCTGTGTATTTAGGTCCTCACTGTTTTTCCTCTGTATTGTTTGTGTACAGTATCTCACTTTTCCCTAAAAGTACCATAAACAGATGTCATGATTTCTGTACCTAATTTTCTGGTGGCTGGCTCTATTCTTCAAAATCCACATCTAAAGATTCTATTACATTCTGTTTCAGGGCTCACATTACCCCATACTACCCACTAGCATGGTAAACTGCTTAAAGCTGCTCAGCAGATTGTTCTGAAGGTCTTTGGTTAAGCAAAGATGAATAAGGTCTGGCAGGATGAGAACTTGAAACTGCTCTGTACAAATCCTAGAATAAGTAAATCTGGTCAGTCTTGGAATACAGGGTCCAGAACAATCAACATAGCTGCTTTAGACACTGATTTCTGAGCAGAGAAACTTTCTCCAAAGATCTTGCACACCCTATACCTGGCTTCCAGGAATATCCAGTTTCAATTCTATTGCTGCAGTTTAGAATAATCCAAAGAGGGAAGCCTAAATTTTGCCTGACCAAGAGCCTTGCTGAGAATTTGACAGGAGATAGGGGACTGCACTGAGTTTGTGTAAACCACACAACCACCTGGGTGTGGTGGTCTGTCCCATCTAGTGGCAGAGAGAGGCAGATAAGTAAGGCTGTAGAGTAGACTTATTATATAGCTAACAGCCAGTTGGCTTTCAGTTCATGCAGTAGAAGCTCATGCACTGAGCTCCCAGGTTTGATCCTGACGATCAGAATCTGTCAGCATTGCATTTGCATATAGTGGAGCAAATTGCCACCAACCTTGTTTTACTTTACATATGGAGGTGTAGAGACAATAGTCCTAGTACACAATAAGAACAGACATACTGGGTCAGACCAAAGATCCATCTAGCCCAGTCTCCTGTTCCACAGTGGCCAAAGCCAAGTGCCCCAGAGGGAATGAGTAGAACAGTTAATCATCAAGTGATCCATCTCCTATCGCCCATTCCCAGCTTTTGGAAAACAGAGGCTAGGGACACCATCCCTGCCCATCCTGGCTAACAGCCATAGGTGGACCTATCCTCCATGAATTTATCTAGTTCTTTTTTGAACCCTGATATAGTCTTGGCCTTCACAACATCCTCTGGCAAAGAGTTCCATAGGCTGACTGTGCATTGTGTGAAGAAATACTTCCTTTTGTTTGTTTTTTAAACCTGCTGCCTATTTTCATTTGGTGTCCCCTAGCTCTTGTGTTACGAGAGAGTAAATGACACTTTCTTATTTACTTTCTCCACACCAGTCATGATTTTATAGACCATATCCCCCCTTATTCATCTCTTTTTTTCCAAGCTGAAAAGTCCAATCTTATAATACAGAAGCTGCCTTTTCTGAACCTTTTCCAATATCCCTTTTTTGAGATAGGGCGACCACAGCTGCATGCAGTATTCAAGATGTGGGCATACCATGGGTTTACATAGAGGCAATATGATATTTTCTGTCTTATCTATCCCATTCTTAATGATTCCCAACATTCTGTTTGTTTTGACAGCCGATCCACATTGAGTGGATGTTTTCAGAGAACTATCCACAATGACTCAAGATCTCTTTGAGTGGTAATGGCTAATTTAGACCCCCCCTCGTTTTATATGTAGAGTTGGGATTATGTTTTCCAATGTGCATTATTTTTCATTTATCAACATTGAATTTCATCTGCCATTTTGTTGCCTAGTCACCTTGGTTTGTGAGATCCCTTTCTAGGCCTTCGCAGTCTGCTTTGGACTTACAAAACTACTCAAGATAGCTACCCACTGCAAATTTTGTCACCTTACTGTTTACCCCTTTTTCCAGATTATTTATGAATATGTTGAATAGGACTGGTCCCAGTACAGACCCCTGGAGGACACCATTATTTACCTCTCTCCCTTCTGAAAACAGACCATTTATTCCTACAAATTGTTTCCTATCTTTTAACCAGTTACCAGTCCATGAGAGGACCTTCCCTCTTATCCCATGACAGCGTACTTTGCTTAAGTGCCTTTGGTGAGGGACCTTGTCAAAAGCTCTCTGAAAATCGAAGTACGCTATATCCACTGGAAAAAGAAAAGGAGTACTTGTGGCACCTTAGAGGCTAACAAATTTATTAGAGCATAAGCTTTCGTGAGCTACAGCTCCCTCCACTGGATCCCCCTTGTCCACACGCTTGTTGACCCCCTCAAAGAATTCTAGTAGATTGGTGAGGCATGATTTCCCTTTACAAAAACCATGTTGACTCTTCCCCAAATTATATTCATCTGTGTCTGACAATTTTGTTCTTTACTATAGTTTCAACCAGTTTGCCTGATACTGAAGTAAAACATACTGGCCTGTAATTGCAGGGATCACCTCTGGAGCCCTTTTTTAAAAATTGGCATCACATTAGCTATCCTCCAGTCATTTGGTACAGAAGCTGATTTAAATGATAGGTTACAAACCACAGTAGTTCAGTTTCACACTTGAGTTCCTTCAGAACTCTTGGGTGAATACCATCTGGTCCTGGTGATTTATCAAATTGTTCCAAAACTTGTGAGGAATTCATTTAGTTTCTCTGCAATGGCCTTATCGTATTTGAGTGCTCTTTTAGCATCTCAATGGTCAGCTGGTTGTTTAGCAGGCTTCCTGCTTCTGGTGTACTTAGCACAATTTTTTATTACTTTTTGAGTTTTTGGATAGCTGTTTTTCAAATTCTTTTTTGGCCCTTCCTAATTATTTTTACACTTCACTTGCCAGAGTTTATGCTCCTTTCTATCTTCCTCACTAGGATTTAACTTCTACTTTTTAAAGGATGCCTTTTTGCCTAACTGCTGCTTTTCTTTGTTTCACCACAGTGGCACTTTTTTGGTTCTCTTACTATGTTTTTTTAATTTGGGGGGTACATTTAAGTTGAGTCTATTATAGTGTCTTTAAAAAATTTCCATGCACCTTTCAGGGATTTCACTTTTGGCAGTGTACCTTTTAATAACTGTTTAACTTCCTCATTTTTTCTGTAGTCCCCCTTTCTGAAATTAAATGCTACCGTGTTGGGCTGCTGTTCCACCTTATGTGTAAAATCTCCCACTTTAACTCCAGATGGAGCATTGCATGCTGGGACTCTTGTAGGCCAAGGATTTCTAAAATGATTGATTTGGAGTGCCTATGTTTTTTGGTGCCCAACTTGAGATACTTTAATTGGCCGTGATTTTCAGGAAGTGCTGACTGCTGGCTCTCCAAAAATCAGACACTTGAAGGTATTTCAATTTGGACCCACAAAAATCAAGATAATCAAAATCATTAGTTGCTTTAGAAAATCGACAGTCTACATGGGCTGCACGTTCATTTTAAAGATGTGGACAGCAGTTTAGAATTCTGTGGGCCACATTTGGCATGCAGGATACACTGACATGCTGTTAAATACGACTGAATGCTCAAGTACCAGAGATTCAAACTTCCTAGTTGGTTTTTTTTCTGAAACGCTTTATTGAAAAAAATCAAGATCAGTTTCATTGAAGGGATTTTTGCACAAGGCAGGACAGAGAAGGAACTAAATTTAGAAGTATTAATTATGGGGATTAAAACACCTACATTTCATTTTCTTTGACACCGTCAGTTTTTAACTGTAATATGCCAAGCCAATTTGGAAACCGACAAACGTGTGCAGCAAACATGAGCCTTGAAAGGGAACTAGTTGTGGCAGCCACACCTTTAGCTTCAAAATACCAACCATTAGGAGTAAGGAAATACGGGATCACATGTATGAAAGCAAATCCAGTGGCAGGCTAAGTTTTCATATGAGATTCTGAAAGAAGGAAACACAACTAAGGGTACAGGAACTACTGAGAAAGATGTGAAAAATATAAGACCAATTTCTCTCTACAGATATGGCAGCATGCAACTCTGAAGCCAAATTTGATCTTTCTATACTTTATATTATATTTAGCTAGACAAATAATGTGCTTTAAATGTCCAGCTATCCACTCTGGAGTGTGCATGATTATTTACCCAGTGAATCCTAGTGACCCTGTCTCTACATGTCCATGGTACACATGCTAATTCTGAAAATGAATATTTACCATACAGACTGAAGGCACCTTGAATTAACCATTGAGGGTACTTTTTAAAATATGGGGTTTTGGTCCCAACTGTAGTGGCAGAGAGCCTGAAGTGCTGAGAGCTCAGATGCCAGATACCCTCAACTCCCAAAGTCAATAGGAGCTGAGAGAATTAACACCTTGTAGGATCAGGGCTTTAAACAAGAGATACTACATAAGGACTCATGGGTTCTTTCTTGGCTCTGCCTCTGACTCACTCCAGTAGGCAAGTCACTCTTTGCCTCAGTTTCACCACTGGTAAAATGGGCATAATAATGAACGTGCATCAGGGGGTATCATGAGACGCAACTAATTTGTCTGAAAGCATTGCAAGATCCTTGGCAGAAAGGTGCTTTAATTCAGTACATCTTATTGTTTATATGACTGACCTATATGTGCCACTTTCACATTATGAAAAAGAATTTTTGTTAGTTTGATTTTTATTTTTCATTCATTAATCTGTACTTGCAGTCACTTCAAACAAGTTAATAGAAATGTTACCAAAGGACAATGTCACAGGATCAAAATGCACTGCTGTTGCAGACACTTTCTTCATCAGGCCATTCATTCATTTGCTAACATGTGGATGTTCGTTCACTCACTTACTGAAAACCAGTGAAGAGTTTCCCTCTCTTGCTTTCTGAATGCAAGAAAACCATATTGAAAATGACTAATGAAGTAATCACAAATAATATCTATAATGTTTATACAAAGTCTTTTCCCAATCACTCCACAATCTATGCACCTACAAACTGTCTGGCAGCTCAGTCTTACAATGAGTCCGTTCATATCTGTGTACAAAGGGAGGAAGCAGAGATCTGCCAACTGTCTCCTGGGTTACAAGCAATCCCATCTGAAAAGGCAGAACAGGATTTCAAATGGCAGGCCTGCTTTGTACATTTTGGGGTAGTCTCTGCTGCTTGCAGAGCAGCAATAACATGCCAGCCTCATGTGCCTCTGATAGCTACATGAGCATTCATAGGTTTGGAGGACAGCCATGCCCTCTCTACCCTCCCCACAGACCATACCTTAGGTGGCTGACCATGTTCCAATCCTAGTGCTCTCTTTGGAAATAGCATGCAGTGCTGCTTGTGCAGGATTTTGAGCCTGCCAACACCCTTCTGGCTCTACAAATGTAGAGGCAAGACTTGGCTCCCTGTGCTTTGCTTCTTCAGTGACTAACAGGAGTACTTGTGGCACCTTAGAGACTAATAAATTTATTGGCGCATAAGCTCACTTCATCAGATGCATAGAATGGAACATATAGTAAGAAGATACAGAGAGAGAGAAGGTGGGAGTTTCCATACAAACTGGAAGAGGCTAATTAAGATGAGCTATTATCAGCAGGAGAAAAACTTTTGTAGTGATAATCAGGATGGCCCATTTAGACAGCTCACAAGAAGGTGTGAGGATACTTAACATATTGAATCTGTTTCCCTATGTGTAATGACCCAGCCACTCCCAGTCTCTATTCAAACCCAAGTTAATGGTATCTAACTTGCATATTAATACAAGCTCAGCAGTTTCTCACTGGATTCTGTTTTTGAAGCTTTTCTGTTGCAAAATTGCCACCTTTAAATCTTTTACCGAGTGGCCAGAGAGGTTGAAGTGTTCTCCTACCAGTTTTTGAATGTTATGATTCCTGATGTCAGATTTGTGTCCATTTATTCTTTTGCGTAGAGACTGTCCGGTTTGGCCAATGAACATGGCAGAGGGGCATTGCTGGCACATGATGGCATATATCACATTGGTAGATTTGCAGGTGAATGAGCCCCTGATGGTGTGGCTAATGTGATTAGGTCCTATGATGGTGTCACTTGAATAAATATGTGGACAGAGTTTGCATCAGGCTTTGTTGCAAGGATGGGTTCCTGGGTTAATGTTTTTGTTGTGTGGTGTGTGGTTGCTGGAGAGTACTTGCTTCAGGTTGGGGGGCTGTCTGTCTCCCAAGATCTGTGAGTGAGGTTCTTTTTCAGGATAGGTTGTAAATCTTTGATGCGCTGGAGAGATTTTAGTTGGGGGGCTGAAAGTGACGGCTGGTGGCATTCTGTTATTTTCTTTGTTGGGCCTGTCCTGTAGTAGGTGACTTCTGGGTACTCTTCTGGCTCTGTCAGTCTGTTTTTTTTTTTTCACTTCAGCAGGTGGGTATTCTAGTTTTAAGAATGCTTGATAGAGATCTTGTAGGTGTTTTGTCTCTGTCTGAGGGGTTGGAGCAAATGCGGTTGTATCTTAGAGCTTGGCTGTAGACAATGGATCATGTGGTGTGTCCTGGATTGAAGCTGGAGGCATGTAGGTAAGTATAGCAGTCAGTAGGTTTCCAGTATAGGATGGTGTTTGTGACCATTGCTTATTAGCACAGTAGTGTCTAGGAAATGGACCGCTTGTGTGGATTGGTCTAGGCTGAGGTTGGTGGGATGGAAATTGTTGAATCATGGAGTTCCTCAAGGGCTTCTTTTCCATGGGTCCAGATGATGATGATGTCCTCAATGTAGCACAAGTAGAGTAGGGGCATTAGGGGACAAGAGCTAAGGAAGCGTTCTAAGTCAGACATAAAAATGTTTGCATACTGTGGGGCCATGTGGGTACCCATAGCAGTGCCACTGACTTGAAGGTGTATATATTGTCCCCAAATGTGAAATAGTTGTGAGTGAGGACAGTCACAAAGGTCAGCCATCAGGTTTGCCATGACATTATCGGGGATACTGTTCCTGATGGCTTGTAGTCCATCTTTGTGTGGAATGTTAGTGTAGAGGGCTTCTACATCCATAGTGGCCAGGATGGTGGGTTTCTCGAAGATCAGCAATGGATTGTAGTTTCCTCAGGAAGTCAGTGGTGTCTCAAAGATAGCTGGGAGTGCTGGTAGCATAGGGCCTGAGGAGAGAGTCCACATAGCCAGACAATCCTGCTGTTAGGGTGCCAATGTGTGATGGGGCATCCAGGATTTCCAGGTTTATGGATCTTGGGTAGCAAATAGAATACCCCTGGACGGGGTTCTAGGCATGTGTCTGCACAGATCTGTTCCTGTGCTTTCTCAGGGAGTTTTTTGAGCGGATGGTGTAGTTTCTTTTGGTAATCCTTTGTGGGATCAGAGGATAATGGTCTGTAGAATGTGGAGTTAGAGACCTGCCTAGCAGCCTCTTGTTCATATTCTAACTTACTCATGATGACAACAGCACCTCCTTTGTCAGCCTTTTTGATTATGATGTCAGAGTTGTTCCTGAGGCTGATGGCATTGTGTTCAGCACAGCTGAGGTTATGGGGCAAGTGATGCTGCTTTTCCACAATTTCAGCCCATGCATGTCGACAGAACCAATCTATGTAGAAGTCCAATCTGTTTTGATAAAAGTTTTCCTGCATTTAGCTATTTCCCTATACATAGAGTACCTATTCCCAAGACTTTTGCATGGAATGTTAGAGTTTGTGTAACCCCCACACCTTCTGGGTGCAGTGTTCTGTCCCACTAGTGACACAAAGACCACTTAAAAAGAAAAGGAGTACTTGTGGCACCTTAGGGTATGTCTACACTACGGAATAAGGTCGAATTTATAGAAGTTGGTTTTTTAGAAATCGGTTTTATATATTCGAGTGTGTGTCCCCACAGAAGTGCATTAACTCGGCGGAGTGCTTCCACAGTACCGAGGCTAGAGTCGACTTCCGGAGCGTTGCACTGTGGGTAGCTATCCCACAGTTCCCGCAGTCTCCGCTGCCCATTGGAATTGTGGGTTGAGATCCCAATGCCTGATGGGGCTGAAACATTGTCGCGGGTGGTTCTGGGTACATATTGTCCGGCCCCCGTTCCCTCCCTCCCTCCGTGAAGGCAAGGGCAGACAATCGTTTCGCGCCTTTTTTCCTGAGTTACCTGTGCAGACGCCATACCACCGCAAGCATGGAGCCCGCTCAGGTAACCGTCACCGTATGTCTCCTGGGTGCTGGAAGACGCGGTACGGCATTGCTACACAGTAGCAGCAACCCATTGCCTTCTGGCAGCAGACGGTGCAGTACGACTGGTAGCCGTTCTCGTCGTGTCCGAGGTGCTCCTGGCCACGTCGGCTGGGAGCGCCTGGGCAGACATGGGCGCAGGGACTAAATTTTTGGTGACTTGACCAGGTCATTCTCTTTAGTCCTGCAGTCAGTCCTATTGAACCGTCTTATGGTGATCAGGCAGGCAATACGGATTGCTAGCAGTCGTATTGTACCATCTTCTGCCGGGCAGGCAAGAGATGACGATGGCTAGCAATCGTACTGTACCATCTTCTGCCAAGCAGCCATGAGATATGGATGGCATGCAGTCCTTCTGCACCGTCTGCTGCCAGCCAAAGATGTAAAAGATAGATGGAGTGGATCGAAACAAGAAATAGACCAGATTTGTTTTGTACTCATTTGCCTCTTCCCCTGTCTAGGGGACTCATTCCTCTAGGTCACACTGCAGTCACCCACAGAAGGTGCAGCGAGCTAAATCTAGCCATGTATCAATCAGAGGCCACGCTAACCTCCTTGTTCCAATAAGAACAGTAACTTAGGTGCACCATTTCTTATTGGAACCCTCCATGAACTCCTGCCTGAACTACTCCTTGATTTAAAGCCACCCCCTTTGTGGATTTTAGCTCTCTGAAGCCAACCCTGTAAGCCGTGTCGTCAGTCGCCCCTCCCTCCGTCAGAGCAACGGCAGGCAATCATTCCGCGCCTTTTTTCTGTGCGGACGCCATACCAAGGCAAGCATGGAGTCCGCTCAGCTCACTTTGGCAATTAGGAGCACATTAAACACCACACGCATTATCCAGCAGTATATGCAGCACCAGAACCTGGCAAAGCGCTACCGGGCGAGGAGGCGACGTCAGCGCGGTCACGTGAGTGATCAGGACATGGACACAGATTTCTCTGAAAGCATGGGCCCTGCCAGTGCATGCATCATGGTGCTAATGGGGCAGGTTCATGCTGTGGAACGCCGATTCTGGGCTCGGGAAACAAGCACAGACTGGTGGGACCGCATAGTGTTGCAGGTCTGGGACGATTCCCAGTGGCTGCGAAACTTTCGCATGCGTAAGGGCACTTTCATGGAACTCTGTGACTTGCTTTCCCCTGCCCTGAAGCGCATGAATACCAAGATGAGAGCAGCCCTCACAGTTGAGAAGCGAGTGGCGATAGCCCTGTGGAAGCTTGCAACGCCAGACAGCTACCAGTCAGTTGGGAATCAATTTGGAGTGGGCAAATCTACTGTTGGGGCTGCTGTGATGCAAGTAGCCCACGCAATCAAAGATCTGCTGATATCAAGGGTAGTGACCCTGGGAAATGTGCAGGTCATAGTGGATGGCTTTGCTGCAATGGGATTCCCTAACAGTGGTGGGGCCATAGACGGAACCCATATCCCTATCTTGGCACCGGAGCACCAAGCTGGCGAGTACATAAACCGCAAGGGGTACTTTTCAATAGTGCTGCAAGCTCTGGTGGATCACAAGGGACGTTTCACCAACATCAACGTGGGATGGCCGGGAAAGGTACATGACGCTCACATCTTCAGGAACTCTGGTCTGTTTCAAAAGCTGCAAGAAGGGACTTTATTCCCAGACCAGAAAATAACTGTTGGGGATGTTGAAATGCCTATATGTATCCTTGGGGACCCAGCCTACCCCTTAATGCCATGGCTCATGAAGCCATACACAGGCAGCCTGGACAGTAGTCAGGAGCTGTTCAACTACAGGCTGAGCAAGTGCAGAATGGTGGTAGAATGTGCATTTGGACGTTTAAAGGCGCGCTGGCGCAGTTTACTGACTCGCTTAGACCTCAGCGAAACCAATATTCCCACTGTTATTACTGCTTGCTGTGTGCTCCACAATATCTGAGAGTAAGGGGGAGACATTTATGGCGGGGTGGGAGGTTGAGGCAAATCACCTGGCTGCTGGATACACGCAGCCAGACACCAGGGCGGTTAGAAGAGCACAGGAGGGCGCGGTACGCATCAGAGAGGCTTTGAAAACCAGTTTTGTGACTGGCCAGGCTACGGTGTGAAAGTTCTGTTTGTTTCTCCTTGATGAAACCCCCCGCCCCTTGGTTCACTCTACTTCCCTGTAAGCTAACCACCCTCCCCTCCTCCCTTCGATCACCGCTTGCAGAGGCAATAAAGTCGTTGTTGCTTCACATTCATGCATTCTTCATTCATTCATCACACAAACAGGGGGATGACTACCAAGGTAGCCCAGGAGGGGTGGTGGAGGAGGGAAGGAAAATGCCACACAGCACTTTAAAAGTTTACAACTTTAAAATTTATTGAATGACAGCCTTCTTTTTTTTGGGCAATCCTCTGTGGTGGAGTGGCTGGTTGGCCGGAGGCCCCCCCACCGCGTTCTTGGGCATCTGGGTGTGGAGGCTATGGAACTTGGGGAGGAGGGCGGTTGGTTACACAGGGGCTGTAGTGGCAGTCCGTTCTCCAGCTGCCTTTGCTGCAGCTCAACCATACACTGGAGCATACTGGTTTGGTCCTCCAGCAGCCTCAGCATTGAATCCTGCCTCCTCTCATCACGCTGCCGCCACATTCGAGCTTCAGCCCTCTCTTCAGCCCGCCACCTCTCCTCCCGGTCATTTTGTGCTTTCCTGCAGTCTGACATTATTTGCCTCCACGCATTCGTCTGTGCTCTGTCAGTGTGGGAGGACAGCATCAGCTCGGAGAACATTTCATCTCGAGTGCGTTTTTTTTTCTTTCTAATCTTCACTAGCCTCTGGGAAGGAGAAGATCTTGTGATCATTGAAACACATGCAGCTGGTGGAGAAAAAAAAAGGGACAGCGGTATTTAAAAAGACACATTTTATAAAACACTGGCTACATTCTTTCAGGGTAAACCTTGCTGTTAACATTACATACATAGCACATGTGCTTTCGTTACAAGGTCGCATTTTGCCTCCCCCCACCGCGTGGCTACCCCCTCCCCCCTCCCTGTGGCTAACAGCGGGGAACATTTCTGTTCAGCCGCAGGCAAACAGCCCAGCAGGAATGGGCTCCTCTGAGTGTCCCCTGAAGAAAAGCACCCTATTTCAACCAGGTGACCATGGATTATATCTCACTCTCCTGAGGATAACACAGAGAGATAAAGAACGGATGTTGCTTGAACGCCAGCAAACATACACTGCAATGCTTTGTTGTACAATGATTCCCGAGTACATGTTACTGGCCTGGAGTGGTAAAGTGTCCTACCATGAAGGACGCAATAAGTCTGCCCTCCCCAGAAACCTTTTGCAAAGGCTTTGGGAGTATATCCAGGAGAGCCGCAAATGCCAGGGCAAAGTAATCCTTTCACATGCTTGCTTTTACACTATGTATAGTATTTTAAAAGGTACACTCACCGGAGGTCCCTTCTCCGCCTGCTGGGTCCAGGAGGCAGCCTTGGGTGGGTTCGGGGGATACTGGCTCCAGGTCCAGGGTGAGAAACAGTTCCTGGCTGTCGGGAAAACCGGTTTCTCCGCTTGCTTGCTGTGAGCTATCTACAACCTCCTCCTCCTCATCATCTTCTTCGTCCCCAAAACCTGCTTCTGTATTGCCTCCATCTCCATTGAAGGAGTCAAACAACATGGCTGGGGTAGTGGTGGCTGAACCCCCTAAAATGGCATGCAGCTCATCATAGAAGCGGCATGTTTGGGGCTCTGACCCGGAGCGGCCGTTCGCCTCTCTGGTTTTCTGGTAGGCTTGCCTCAGCTCCTTCAGTTTCACGCGGCACTGCTTCGGGTCCCTGTTATGGCCTCTGTCCTTCATGCCCTGGGAGATTTTGACAAATGTTTTGGCATTTCGAAAACTGGAATGGAGTTCTGATAGCACGGATTCCTCTCCCCATACAGCGATCAGATCCCGTACCTCCCGTTCGGTCCATGCTGGAGCTCTTTTGCGATTCTGAGACTCCATCATGGTCACCTCTGCTGATGAGCTCTGCATGGTCACTTGCAGCTTGCCACGCTGGCCAAACAGGAAATTGAAATTCAAAAGTTCGCGGTTCTTTTCCTGTCTACCTGGCCAGTGCATCTGAGTTGAGAGTGCTGTCCAGAGCGGTCACAATGGAGCACTCTGGGATAGCTCCCGGAGGCCAATACCGTCGAATTGTGTCCACAGTACCCCAAATTCGACCCGGCAAGGCCGATTTAAGCGCTAATCCACTTGTCAGGGGTGGAGTAAGGAAATCGATTTTAAGAGCCCTTTAAGTCGAAATAAATGGCTTCATCGTGTGGACAGGTACGGGTTTACATCGATTTAACGCTGCTAAATTCGACCTAAAGTCCTAGTGTAGACTAGGGCTTAGAGACTTGGTTAGTCTAAGGTGCCACAAGTACTCCTTTTTTTGCAAATACAGACTAACACGGCTGCTACTCTAAAGACCACTTAGAGTTACTAAGGCTGTAAAGCAGACTCATTTAAGAGACAGTTGGCTTCTGGCTCATGCACTAAGTTCCAGAGGCCCCAGGGCAATGCCCTGATAGGCCCTCAGATACTATGATAACCCTAATTTAGGAAATCTATTGATTCTCTTTAAATTTAGAGGATTTCCGGATAAACTGGGTCCTGAATGGATAGTCGCAGTAATTGTCTTTCCAACTGGTGGCACCAGTCACTGCTCTGAATCTCAGGGCTTGTCTACATGGCACAGCAATGAATACTAGAGGGGTGTGATTTCTAAAGTGCATCAATATGCTTCACATTAATTGGCCCAAGTATACCCTTCTGGTACACACTAAAGTTCCATACTGTGCGTCAACATAGCGCTATTTCAACGGCACTATGTTAACGCCCACTGAACTTTTAGTGTATGCCGGGAGGGTCTACACAGACCAGTTAGTGCACAGCACATTGGTGTGCTTGAGAAATCCTATGTCTCTAGTGCATATTGCTGTACCATGTAGACAAACCCTCAGTCTCCAATCAGGATGTACTGCTATAAGAGCTATTTTCCAGCAGAGGCCTTACATGCCCTTGGAGTCTTAAAGGTGAATTCAAGGGAGATTAAGACAGGGTTGTTGGGCTCCAAGCCTTACAATCTGAGGAGGCCTGGTCCGAGCAGGGACCAACAGGCCAACCTGCGGAGAGCAGTACAGCCCGGAGAGGAAAGATGCTGACTAGCTGCTGAGTGGACATCCTCGCTCATCAGGAAGATCAAGGATTTAGGAGTGAGAGGACGAGAACAGTCCTGGGGGCTGGACAGGTGTGAGGGGTTGTGTTTGCATGAGTAGGGTGGTTAGGAGGAAAACAAGAGTTAGTCCTGGGAGAAACATCATCTGGGGAGAATCTAGGCTTTGTTTTGCCTTAATCGAAACTGAGTGAAGCCTGGTTTCTGTGCTTCACATTCCCATGGTCAGGCTGTGAAGAGCCTTTACAACAAAAATAAAATCTAGCTAACCCTTTCTGGCATTTGCTTTCCTCTCTGTGAAATTCCCCTGCTCTGCTATATATGCTAGAACTGCCTCAGAATGCATTATTCTGGGATATCATAGTCTATAGCTGATGTTTTCATAACAAAAGTATGATCCTGAGAAATCTTAGCTAACTATTTCCTGCCTTTTTTCCCTACCGTAACAAGTGACATCACAGCTACAATACCATAAGCAGAGGGAATGAAAACATGGGTTGAGCAGGGAATGGGCAGGTTTTTTCATTTATTTATGGCAGTTGGGGTTTCACTCATGCTGGCAGAGAAACAAGGGAGGCTGTAGCTCAAGTGTCCCATGATCTTGGAGATGGAGATTGTCTCAACACACAACACTAATCACTTTTTAAACCGTAATCAACCATTTTCTTGTTTTGAAATCCCATAGACAAGGACTAGTGGTTAGAGCACATGAATGGGATCCAGGTTTTATTCTCAGCTCTACCAGACTTGCTGGGTGACATTGGTCAAGTCACTTACCTTTCCAGGTCTCATTTTACACACCTGAAAATTACAAAAATAGCTCCTCACAAGGATGTGTGACCAATGGACATCTGTAAAACACTCACGAGCTCCTTAGATAAAAGCTGCTAGTGTGCACAAAGTCCAGAGGTAAATTAATGACTTCTGGAAGAGAGTGGGGGGTCAGACATTTTGAGTTCTAGTCTTGACTCTACAACTCATTGGCTGTATAGCCAAGAACAAGCCATTTCTTTCTGTGCATCAGTTACCTACCTGTGTAATGAGGCTAATGTCACATACCAGTATCTAGCTTTGGAAAGTGCTTTGAGGTCTGAATGAATGCACAACAAGTGCAAAATTCTTATTACATGAGTTCCTGGGGGATTTAAAATTAAAACTTTGCAGTTTAAACTTTGAATGTACACAGATTCAGTCATTGAACTCATTTGAGCAAACATAGTTGCATTTAGATCTTAAATCCTTTTGCAATAGAATCTAGGACTCCAAATACTGACATTTTGTACTAAGTGTATTCACTTTCAGCTGCTTGCATTTTTCCCCTGGGGGTGTGGTTAGGTTTTGTTTTTAAGCTCCAGCAATACCAGTGTCCCAGGCCAGGGCTGTTTTCAAATGACATGTGCCTTTCCTCACCAAAACACTAAGCCTATCAGCAAATCAAAGGACTGTCCCCACATATTGACATGACACCTTTAGAGTGAAGACAGTCTGCTGTTGGGAGCATTATTGTTGGCTTGCATTGACATTAATAGCAAAACACCCAATAGAGTAGGCCCCATGCTGCTCCAAGAGTGAAGTTTCTTGCATCTGAAATGTGATCAAAATAGAAATCTTATTTGTTGCCCTTTTTGAAGGAGTTCAGCCCTGAGGGCAAATTATTGCAGTAACGGTGGAATACATTCTTTGGCCCAAATCTCTTGTACATGTACATCGATAAAGCCATGACTGAGTGAAGTTGGAAGGCAAAACTGGAAAGGGCTGGTCAAAGTTCAGGGTGGGCACTCTGTGGGTTGAGCTGTTTAAGAGCACGTGTGGCATTCCTGGCACAGGCAACAGTATGTGATCTGTGCCTTTTAACACATCCCCACTGTGCTTGTAGTCCCTATAGTCGTCACTCCCCCTGACACACATTACTCCTGACAGGAGCTGCGGTAATCTGCACACAGGTGATTTGTGATCCCTTCTGGACTGGGCAGAATATACAGGTAAAGCAGCCTTTAAATCTAAAGGGTGCCAGGATTTGGCCTGCACTTCACATTCGTCACTGAGGCAGAGCAGATGGTGGTGTGTCAGTTGCAAATGAACCATGCCACTAATTACATTTTTGCATAAATGGTACATTTGCAATAACTGGGTCCTTTCCCCTCTCTTTGAATTAAGAGGGGAAAACCATGGCCACTTCCAGAAACTTGAAATGAGTAAAGAGGCTGAGAATAATAGTTGTCTGATGTAGCTAGCTGACCAGGAAGGATGGTCATATGGATAAGGCACAGGCTCAGAACAGCCGGAATCTAGACCTGATTCTGCCCCACACTTCCTGT
Organism: Chelonia mydas; assembly: GCF_015237465.2. NCBI lineage: Eukaryota > Metazoa > Chordata > Testudines > Cheloniidae > Chelonia > Chelonia mydas. The sequence goes on along the minus strand of NC_057851.1, from coordinate 162,359,136 downwards.
GTGATCTTGACCAGAATTCCTGTGTCTTTTAGGCTGAAATATAACAAAGTAATCCCTGATGGTGGATGCCCAAAAACAGGGCCTTAATTTCAGAAGTGCTGAGCATCTGCAGCTCCCACTGATTCAGCTGGAGTTGCACATGCTGATTACCACATCATACGTCAGGTGTTTCAAGTGTGGCACCCAAAAGCTAAGCGCCCCCCCCCAATGCAAAGGCACTCTGTGGCTCAGTTTCACCATCTGTAAATGAGGATCATTCTACTTCCCTGCCTCACAGGTATGTTGGAAGGCTAAATCCATTGATACCTGTGAGGAAAGCATTATTGTGCTCACAAAACAATTACAATCTCTCGGGGGTAGGGGGGTGTCTTATCTGTAAGATGCATAGTACCCTCAGCTCCCATTGAGGTGAATGGTAGTTAATCCTTTACAGGATCTGGCCTGAAAGAATGTAGACCCCCTGTGCAGAGTGAATGCTCAGATGTCATCTTTCTGCAGAATTGAGGCCTTAGCTTGCCCCATCCTTGGAGCAGGAACTTGTCCTTGTTATGCATGCTGCTTTACAGGTAGCTACCAGAGGCGTCGTAGAAAGAATCAAACTCCTCCTAATATAATTTTTTACAATTGACTTTTCGCTTTGAAATCACCAGCGGAGTTAGTACATAGACACAAACCCCAAAAGTGCCAGCTGGCCACCCTACTTTCCTCTCTCTCTCTCCTTAAGTCTCATTAATGTAGGAGGCTTCCAGGAAGAGACATAATTAGATTAACATGACCTCCAGGCTAAGGAGCATGGAGTTTAATCATAACATTTCAGCAGAAATCATTAAGGGAAATGTCAGGCACAATGCAGTCAGGTTAATTAGAAGAATATGCCACTGACTGTTGGTGGCAGCCATTGCAAGATTGAAACAGCCAATACAAGTGTGGAGTTCCACCTTGGCCTTCAGATTTTGAACAAAATCTGAACATTTTGGGGGCACAACTTTTGACTCTGATCCTGCATTCCTTGTACAACTAGAACATGGACTGCAGTCAATGGGAGGGTGAGAGGTAGGTCTGTCCCCTAGCTCTTAAATTCAGCTTGTGTGTGTCTTCTGTTCCTGAGGTATTAACACAACCTAGAGATGGGGAAAGCCCCATTAGGTAATCTTGTCTGTACCCTGCGGATGCAGAATCATTCCAATAATTGTAACCATAATTAACACTTCCAGAGCCCTCTATATTTTAAGACATTTTTCCAAATATCATCCAAGTGTAGTATAGTGAGCAGTTTATTCAGTGACTTCCTACTGCAGACCCAGGCTTAAGGAGACTGACACTGGGTAGCCAGGAAGAAATATACAGTAGGGTCTGTCTGTTTCCAGCAGCCTCAGTAACAACTCCCCTTTTATTCATTATTAAGTCCAGTCTCTTTGCTGCAAGACGCTAACACATTATGATCTAGGTAACTAAGTGTACACAACGATTTACAGCGGGCAACCTGGGCAGGAATGCTAACATTCCTGTCTGAAGAGCTTATGGCTATTTTCTTAAATGCACCATGCACGCTAGTTTGAAATCGCCCAAACAATGCAGTATCCATTGCTTCCTATGGGAGATTATCCCAGTTTAATAGAGCTCGGTGTTTAGAAATAGTTTCAGATATTCAGCCAAAGATTTTTTCCTTTCCCAATATTATTCCATTCCACCCCACAAGATGCCCTTGAACCATGGTAAATTATTCCTCTCTGCCCTTGGTGCCTGCACCCTCCACTTACTCCCTGACACCACCATCCCAACCCCTGTGGTACTGGCACCATCTATGCCAGCCCCAGCAGTATCAGCGCCAATGTCCTTGGTACCGACAGCCCCAACACCATCAGTTCCAGCTTCAACAACTTCAGCACCAGCGGCCTCGGCATCAACATATACAGCTCCGGCACTGAGGGCCACAGCACCGTTCATGTCAGCTCCAGCCCAGGATCCCCAAGCGCTGCGGAACCCCTTGGGTGTGGAGGGAAGAGAGCAGCCACTCTTTGCGAGGCTCTCTTCCTCCTTCTCCTCCAGATGAAGCACTGGTGGGCACTACAGTAGCCCCAGCCCTGGAGGACAACAGGGTCATAGATATTTAGGTCAGAAGGGACCATTATGATCATCTAGTCTGACCTCCTGCACAACGCAGGCCACAGAATTTCACCCACCACTCCTACAAAAAAAAACCTCACACCTATATCTGTGCTATTGAAGTCCTCAAATCGTAGTTTAAAGACTTCAAAGAGCAGAGAATCCTCCAGCAAGTGACCCGTGCCCCATGCTACAGAGGAAGGCGAAAAACCTCCAGGGCCTTCCAATCTGCCCTGGAGGAAAATTCCTTCCCGACCCCAAATATGGCAATCAGCTAAACCCTGAGCATATGGGCAAGATTCATCAGCCAGATACTACAGAAAATTCTTTCCCAGGTAACTTGGATCTTACCCCATCTAAAAACCCATCACAGGCCATTGGGCCTATTTACCATGAATATTTAATTACCAAAACCATGTTATCCCATCATACCATCTCCTCCATAAACTTATCGAGTTTAATCTTAAAGCAAGATAGATCTTTTGCCCCCACTACTTCCCTCGGAAGGCTATTCCAAAACTTGACTCCTCTGATGGTTAGAAACCTTCGTCTAATTTCTAATCTAAATTTCCTAGTGGCCAGTTTATATCCATTTGTTCTTGTGTCCACATTGGTACTGAGTTTAAATAATTCCTCTCCCTCTCTGGTATTTATCCCTCTGATATATTTATAGAGAGCAATCATATCTCCCCTCAACCTTCTTTTAGTTAGGCTAAACAAGCCAAGCTCCCTGAGTCTCCTTTCATAAGACAAGTTTTCCATTCCTCGGATCATCCTAGTAGCCCTTCTCTGTACCTGTTCCAGTTTGAATTCATCCTTCTTAAACATGGGAGACCAGAACTGCACACAGTATTCCAGGTGAGGTCTCACCAGTGCCTTGTATAACGGTACTAAAACCTCCTTATCCCTACTGGAAATACCTCTCCTGATGCATCCCAAGACTACATTAGCTTTTTTCACAGCCATATCACATTGGCAGCTCATAGTCATCCTATGATCAACCAATACTCCAAGATCCTTTTCCTCCTCCGTTACTTCTAGTTGATGCACCCCTAGCTTATAACTAAAATTCTTGTTATTAATCCCTAAATGCATGACCTTACACTTCTCACTATTAAATTTCATCCTATTCCTATTACTCCAGTTTACAAGGTCATCCAGATCCTCCTGTAGGGTATCCCTGTCCTTCTCTAAATTAGCAATACCTCCCAGCTTTGTATCATCTGCAAACTTTATTAGCACACTCCCACTTTTTGTGCCCAGGTCAGTAATAAAAAGATTAAATAAGATTGGTCCCAAAACCGATCCTTGAGGAACTCCACTGGTAACCTCCCTCCAGCTTGACAGTTCACCTTTCAGTAGGACCCGTTGTAGTCTCCCCTTTAACCAATTCCCTATCCACCTTTCAATTTTCCTATTGATGCCCATCTTATCCAATTTAACTAATAATTCCCCATGTGGCACAGTATCAAACGCCTTTCTAAAATCTAAGTAAATTAGATCCTACAGCAATTGCTGAAGAGGGTTGCCCAGGGCATTCAGGCGGAGGAAGTAGTGGAGGACGCAGATCCAATGGTGGATACCCTCACCCCCTCTTGACCTACACATCACTCTGCCTCTCATAAAGACCATTGCCGACACCACAGAAATCTTGGGGGCAGACCCAGCTTTGTTGCCCCCTACGGCTAAGCACAATGACAGACGCTATTTTGTGCAGTCCCAGGGCTAAGAGCACTTGTATACCCGTCTTCCACCAGATTCCTTGGTTGTGGACACTGGTAACCAAAGTGAGTGCCAGAGCTACCAAGGCCCCTTCCCAAAGAATCGGGAGGTGAAACAACTCAACTTTTTTGGGAGAAAGGTTTACTCCACTGGCAGCTTGCAGCTCCACATTTCTCATCAGCAGGCCACTGTCAGCAGGTACCACTACAATACATGCAGGACAATGGCAAAGTTTGCAGAGCTGCTGCCGCAGGACTCCCGTGCTGAATTCTTGGCCCTGGTGGAGGAGAGCAAGCTCATTTCCTGAGCTTCACTACAGGCCACTCCGGATGGGGCTGTTACAGCCACTTGGGTGAAGACTACTGGGATTGCCATGAAAAGGGACTCCAGGTATCAGGTCTGCCATACGAGGTCCAGCAGACCATTCAGGATCTCCCCTTAGTCACACCCTAAATTTTCCAAAAAGACTAATAAAAGACTACATAGTCTAAAAGGCTCGAGCCACCCTCAAATCACTGGGCCTCCACACCCCCACCACACAGCAGAGGCATTTTAGGCCACAACCTCCTCCATGGTTCTACCAACCGCAGGACAGCTCACGGAGGAAAAAGAGGAGTGGCAGGAAGAGGCTGCACCTGTCCTCAAGCCAGGGCTCTGGCCTACCCAAACCTTCATACAGCCAGAAGCAGGCCTTCTGAAGGTGCGAACAAGAACAGTGCACCAGCACTTGGACTGGATCCAACCTGCCTTACCTTCTCATCCCAAATATCCCCTTTCTACCCTGCATGGACCCATATCACATCAGACCTCTGCATGATCTGCACGGTTGAAAGGGGATACTCCTTCCACCCCCCTTCCCCATCCCTCTTCAGGGACCCTTCTCATGAGCAACTCCTCATATATGAGCAAAAAGAAAAGGAGTACTTGTGGCACCTTAGAGACTAACCAGTTTATTTGAGCATAAGCTTTCGTGAGCTACAGCTCACTTCATCGGATGCATCCGATGAAGTGAGCTGTAGCTCACGAAAGCTTATGCTCAAATAAACTGGTTAGTCTCTAAGGTGCCACAAGTACTCCTTTCCTCATATGAGGTGCAATCACGCCTCTCGCTGGGAGCAGTGGAAGAGGTTCCTCAGGAGCTGAAGGGCAAGGACTTCTATTCCTGGTATTTCCTAATACCGAAAGCCAAAGGTGGCCTCAGACCCCTCCTAGACCTGCGAGAGCTCAACAGATTCATGAAGAAACTGAAGTTTCGCATGGTCTCCATCATCCCTTCCTTGGATCCAGAGGACTGGTATGCCACCCTCGACTTGAAGGACACATACTTTCATATAGCCATTACACCGTCCCACAGAAGGTACCTCAGGTTTGTGGTGAGCAACAAACACTACAAGTTCACAGTCCTCCCGTTCAGCCTGTCAGCAGTACCCTCATGTGTTTACCAAGTGCATGGCAGTCTTGGCCACATTCCTACAGGTACCTCATTAAATATATAATCTTAGCATTTTATGATTGTGGTGCTACAGTGCATTTATATGTAGCATGCTAGCATTGTGTGGTGCTGGGTTGGGAGGTGAGCATGGGTCTCTCTCTAAGGGTCTGAACTATCCATCACCAGTTCCTAGCTCCATTCAAACAAGTTTAATAGCAAAGATATTTTCCTGCCTAAGCTAGTGAAGAGAACAAGCAGCACCTAAAGCTACAGGTGGTATCAGAGAAAGCAATGGCACTGTGAAAGGGTAATAATTATAAAGGTTATCCTCTCTTGACTGCCACTCAGTGTCAGCATTTAATCGTCTAGATAAGAGTGAAAGCATGGGGAGAGAAGGGCACGTGTGGGCAGATGGTTTAATTCACCAGACTTTCACCTCAGGAAAAAAAGACTGCGGGCATAAGTGAAAATGGGTTTAGAGGTCTCTCCCCAGGCCTTTGTGGATACAGGTCACCCTTGTATCTTTTCTTCTACATTCATATCGTTCTCTAGAATCTCTGCTAAGAGTCAAATTTCTTTACGTTGAGGCCTAACCTGTGCTCCTGAGAATACCGCCAGGTGGTCTGATGGTGCTGGATTCCCCCCTTCCCAAACTGTATGAAAGGAACCTACAAATGCATTAATTTTCTTAATATTACTTTTCCAAGTAAACAGATGCTGAAGTTGTCATTGGGCTATTATTCACTATCTACTGAGATTAGGGTTGCCAACTTTCTAATCACACAAACCTGAACACCCTAGCCCTGCCCCTTCCCTAAAGCCCCTCCCCTGCTCACTACATTCCCACTCCCTCAGTGGCTCGCTCTCCCCCACCCTTGCTCACTTTCACTGGGCTGGGGCAGACGGTTGTGGTGTGAGAGGGTGTGAGGGCTCCGGGGTGGGGCCAGAAAGGAGTTCAGGGCATGGGAGGAGGCTCTGGGCTGGGGCAGGGAGTTGGGGTGCAGGCTCTGGCTGGGGCCAGGGATGAGGGGTTTGGGGTGCAGGATGGGGCTCCAGTCTGGGGAGTTGGACCAAGGGATTCAGAGTGCGGGAGAGGACTGTGGGTTGAGGCAGGGGACTGGGCTGCAGGAGGGGGTGAGAGCTCTGGGGTGGGGCCAGGGATGAGGGGTTCAGGGTGTGGGAGGGTCCTCTAAGCTGGGCTGCAGTGGGGTGAGTGCTCTGGGCTGGGGGTGTGGGCTCTAGCATGGGGCCAGGGATGAGGGGTTGGGGGACAGGAGGGAGCTCCAGGTTTGGGGGGGCTCAGGGTTGGGGCACAGGCTTACCTCAGGTGGCTCCCAGTCAGCAGTGCAGTGGGGATAAGGCAGGCTTCCTGCCTGTCCTAGCATCGTGCTGTGCTCTAGAAGCAGCCAGCAGATCTGGGTCCTAGGTGGGACAGGATGAGGCTCTGCATGCTGCTCTCATCAGCAGGCACCACCCCCCACCAGTGGTTCTCAGCCAATGGGAGTGCAGAGCTAGTGCTGAGGGTGGGGGCAGTGCACAGAGCCCTGTGGCCCCCCACCTAGGAGCCAGACCTGCCTGCTTCCAGGGTGCAGTGCAGTGCCAGGATAGGTAGGGACTAGCCTGCCTTAGCCCCACAGTACTAAACCAACCAGACTTTTAATGGCCCAGTCAGCAAAGCTGACTGGAGCCACTAGGGTCCCTTTTCAACCAGGTGTTCCAGTCGAAAACCACACACTTGGTCACCCTAACAGATGGTGGTTCATAAGATATGCTCTCTGTTAAAATGTGAGCAAATACTTGGTAACTTCAGGTTCAAAGCATTAAGCTACCATATTACTTGGCATATTCTCAGAGACTCTCAGGAATGGTCAAGATAATACCTAGTCCTGCCATGAGTGCAGGGGACTGGACTAGATGACCTCTCAAGGTCCCTTCCAGTCCTATGATGGTACACTGAATTCTCTTCTCAACTTCAAAAATACCTGCACTTACTGTGTGTGCTGCACATTCTCCATTTTCAAGGTTAATGGAAACGTGAAGTGCGTCAAATAGTTTGGTCACGGGAAAGAAGCAGTCTTCTTTATTGAGCTGGTATCTTGGCTTTCTGGGGCTATTACTCACTTACAGCAAGTTCTGGGAGATAGTTCACTGTAAACTAGTAGTAATAACCCATGAAACATTTGCGCTTACAGAGCGTTAGTGGGGTTTATGCAAATCCAGATTGCAGCCACTCGAGAGCAAGATGATTTCATACACCCCAGCAGCTCTGCCCTAACGTGTTTAGGCATGGAGTTTTTGGAAATGGATTTAATTAGTAACTTATTAGCTATACATATTATGTAAGGAGAGAATGGCTGTTCTGAAAGCTCCATTCTTGGAATTGTTTGGTTGTGTGGGGGAAGATCCAGGGCCTGTGCTAAGCAGGATTAGATGATCACAATGGTCCCTTCTGGCCTGGGAATCTTTGAAAATGGGAGTTGTCCTTTGAAAACACGGGGGGGGGGGGGGGGCAATTGGAGTTAGCCCTTGCAGGGGCCTGTGAGCTGCTATGTGAGGAGGCCACAGTGTACACGTGGGTGCTGGGGAGGACTCTTCCTGCAGGAAGTGTGACATTCCCCTGGTGTTATCTGGAGCGGTGAGTTGCTAGGTCACTCCAATCCTTGACTCTGGGAGCAAGCCTTACCCTGCTCTGCTGTGAGAACCCCCACTCCTGGGCTGTTCACGCACAGCCTCTAGCATGTAAACTGCTCTTGGCCAGCCGCTGCTTGGATTGTGCAACTGAATGACACTAGCCAATACCTCCAGTCCCAGACGCAACCCTAGGAACCTCTGTCTTGCAGTGTCTACTTATGCCCACTGGACACTGCAAGCTTGTCAATTTAACCAAGAAATTGACAAACTCATATATGTACCAAGCTTGTTATTCCAAGCCCTGTTATCTGACATGCTTCAAACAAAATGCACTACTTAGGTAGAATAAACAAACACATTTATTAGCTACAAAAGATAGATTTTAAGTGATTATAAGTCAGATTTGGTCAAATGAAATAAAACCAAAACATTCTAAGCTGCTCTTAACACTTTCCGTGCCCTTACAGACTTAGATGCTTCTCACCACAGGCTGGCTGGCTGCCCTTCAGCCAGGCTCTCCCCTTTGACCAGTGCTTCAGTCACTTGGTGGTGTCTGTAGATGGAGGTGGAAGAGAGAGAGCATGGCAAACATCTCTCCTGTTTATCATGTTCTTTCTTTCCTCTTAGCTTTGCCTTCCTCTTTCAGGATCCGGTGAACATTACCTCATCATAGTCCCTGACTGACCAAGGGAAGGCGGGTGACTCACTCGAGAGTCCAACAGATCCTTTGTTGCCTAGGCCAGTATCCTTTATTCCTGAGAGGCTGGGCTGGGATTGTCCCATACATGCCCTGATGAGGTGACCTGCCCCTTTGTTCCTGGAGAGTTTTGCCTGGGCTTGTTCTAAGTGACAAGGACACATTTTCAGCCTCATAACTATATACATGAAATTACAACTTATAACATTACTAACAGCAACCATGCTCAGTGCATCATGAGCCTTCTGAAGACACCCAACACGACAAACTTTGCATTGGATACCACACAATCATATTATAAGGATGAACATGGGGGTGCAGGGAGTTCCCCTGAGAGAGTGTCCCAGGAAGTTCCCAAGAAAGGTGAGAATTCAAAGAATAAATAGTTCTTCAAAAACTACATCTTGCCAGCGGAGGTGTACACAGACACCCCCGCATTGTGTGCCACCAGGGCAGCACAAGCAGGAGACTAGCAGTTTTTATTGACTATCCCATTCTTGCCCTTCCTCATGGGGCATTGCTTTTATATCTATTTTAGGCCCCAATTTAGCAAGGCACTTAAGCACATGCATACCTTTAAGCACAGGAATAGTCTCATTGACTTCAGGTCTGTTCCCTTTCTGATCTCCATACCTTTTCTTTCTTCCCTCTTCTTGCTACCTCTGAGGTCTTCATCTCTTCTCCCTCCAACTGCCCACCAGGCCTTCCCCAATCTCTCAAAGCCTCTTCTCACTTCACTTTCTTTGCAGAGCCTTCTTGGCCTCTGGTATCTTGAAGCCTAGCCATAGGCCATCTACTTATCCTACCCCTCTCCCACATGTTGAGGCTCCAAGCGCTAATCTGAGCTGGGCCATTCTGGGGCTTTTGCAGAAAATACAGAATTGATCCTTTCCCACAGAAAATATATGAATTCAAAACTTTTGAGCAGGGTTGCGTTGCCTGTGCAGAGCACTGCCTATGGAATGGAAATGCATGCTGGAATGCTCTCTGTTGCTGCCAGACGGGTGGGTGAGAGTAAAAGAACAGGTGCGCATAGGGAGTTCCCTGGAGCCAGATGGCCTGTTCTAGGGCTCCCACACCAAATCTGCAGACCCAGGCACAGAAACAGGGAGAAAACAGAGGAGCTTAGGAGAAAACAGGACAGATACTGCTAAAGAAATAGGGCTGTTTTCTCAAGGGAAGGGGAGCCCTAGATCTGCACAAGCTCTTTGCTTTCTTCTCCTTCTCCTGGGGCTGCTCTCTACTTCAGTCTGCTGTTTCAGCTGCCCATGTTGGGTAGAGAGGATGGAACCATTCAGAAGTAGGGAAGAGATTTTTTTTAAATTAAGAATTTAAGCAGTAAGGTGTCATGAAACTCCATCTCAGCCCCCAGAGCAAACATGCCCATTAGCAAGTCAAAGTGCTTTCTCAGGGATTCGGTGCGGGACCACCGTTCTCCAACATACTTGACAATCTTGCCCTCCCTGAATTCTGCAGGATTCGTTTCGACAGCAGGCCAGCTCTAGCTGCCCTGCTTACCCAGCAGGATCTGCTGCTTTTACGAGTGTTTCTGATGGACTTTAAAGTGTGAGAACCTAGAGACAGAGTGGGAAAGGTTGGGACAAAAAAAAAACAAAACAGATTCTCAACATTATATAAAGGTAATTATTAATATGAAACAATATTAATGTTAAGAATATTGTTGAATCTGCCAAAGTTGTCTTTACACTATAAAAGAAGCAGTGTTCATGTTTCTGGTCATAAGTTTTATACTACTTGTATGTTCCAGCTGATCAGCAAAGAGCTATGTGCATCTATGATTTAGAAATCCTCTCACATATTAAAGCAATACAATTTGGTTCTGCTTTAGCCTTCTATGGAGATAACAAGTTACCGTGAATGAAGTGCTTTGCATGCAAAACACTGCACTAAGAAGAGTAGCCCTCTTTAATCTACAGGCACTATTTACATCTGCCGATGTGCCACTCAGTGTTCTGGATAACTCGATACCACAGGGCTCCTGGCAAACAAACCTGACATCTAGGGCTTACAGTGCCAGCTCAGTGTTTGCATATGGAACAGCTCCCTAAAGGCTTTGATCCCTTAAGTAAAAACAAACTTAGCGGAAGCAGTTTCTGTGTCAGCTGTCTGATGAGATCACCAGTGGCAGAGAGCCCTTTGTCCTCACGTACTTGCCAAGCTACTTGAGGAGACTTTTTTAAAAGAAACAAACCAAATGAAAGTGCATTGTAAAATTTCTGCTTACGCAGTGGGAGAAATCCACTCTGCTTAGGGAATGTTCTATGGAACGTGAGGAGGATGGAAAAACCAACAAAAAACCTTACCCAAGTAAAAAAATCTCTCATTGAAAATGTTACAACCCCCCCCCCCCCTCTTAGTGATGGAGGCCCCTTCGTGGAGATCCACAGAACACAGCTTTGCATTGCAACAGCATCACCCCATGATGACCCAGTGCTAATCAAAGCATGGCAGCTCTGTGGAAAGTGAGCACAAGGCCCTGCCCCCACTCCTTTAGCACCCTCAACTCCCACTAAAGTCAGAGGGAGTCAAGGCCTCCTCAGCATCTGGCAGGATTAGGTCAATACTGAGGAGATAGAAACAGATCTCCAAACAGAGGATATGTGATGGGACAAACCCTAAATGAAGGACACGGGAGAAATAATAGTGCAGCAATCAGACAGTGTCTGAGGGCTTGTCTGTGCTTGAAAGTTGCATGAATTTAAAATCATTTTAAACTGAGTTTATTTCAGTTAATTTTAAATTGATTAGGAATTGGTTTAAACTAACCTAAAATAAACCACTCAAACTGAACTACAAGGGTCCATGCAGACACACACACCAGTCTCATTAAATCCCATTTAACTTAAACCCATGAAGCTGGTGTGCGTAGACAAGGCCTGAAATATAACTAACATTTCCTAGTGAACATCTTCAGGTGACATTTTGGATGTAAGTAAAGGTGTTTAAAGGTGGGTTTAAAAGGAAGGACAGTTCATCTGTGTTTGACAAGCGAGAGGTGAATTTACAGCAAAGGGAGAGTGTGTTTGTTGGAAGGAAACAGCTCGTGATTGAGGTGAGATGGGTGTGGCACAGGGACAATCATTACATTTTTTTTTTTTAAAGCTCGGGACCCTAATTTCAAAAAGGAGTAAGGCAGCAGGAGGGTATAAGACCACAGTGTAGGGAGGAGAGAACAAAAGGAAACAGAGGTTTATCTATGGGGAGAAGAGAAAGTTCTTTGCTTCTCCTGAGAGTTTAAACCTAAGTCCCAGATTCAGCAAGGTATTTAAGCACATTAATTAATACCTAGTTCTTACATGTTTCAGAGTAGCAGCCGTGTTCGTCTGTATCCGCAAAAAGAACAGGAGGACTTGTGGCACCTTAGAGACTAACAAATTTATTTGAGCATAAGCTTTCGTGGCGGTTTTTCATCCATAGATCTCAAAGCACTTTACAAGGGAGCTCAGTATGATTTTTATAGGAAAGGGAAACCGGCACAGAGCAGCAAAATGACTTGCCCCGTCACCCAGAAGCAGCAACAGAACCCATGTCTCCTGAGTCTTAGTGCAGTGCTCTATCCACTAGGCCTCACATGTAACTGTAAGCATGTGAGTAGTCTCTGTGATTTCAAAGTCAAGATCAATAGTAGCCTGATGACCTGGATGAATTCTCATTATGTATCACATTTTCAGTCTCTCTCAGCAGGGATATTTAATAAGTTTGAGGCTTCAGAAAAATGAAAGCACTTTAATTTTTAATTAGTAGACATCAGGGGACATGACCCTTTTAAAAAACACAACAGGGAGGTTTGGGTAATTGAGGTCTGAATATTCAAAGTTGCAGTATATTATATAAATATGGCTGTAGCTGTCCAATACTGACCTTAAGTTACAGATCATTGGGCTTGAAGCTTTGGTAGTTTCAGATGTCGTGTTTTTTTTGTTTTTGTTTTTTTTAAAAAACACACACAAGTTACAGGATTTAAAATAATAAAAAATAACCCGCTGTGGCATAAAATTTCCTGGAGCAACAATGCCTCAGCTGTGCTCACATTGACTATGATACTTAGGACAAAGCTGCTTCCTTCTTTAATACAGGCTGTTATATCATGAGGGTCTAAGGTTTCACTGGCTGTAACATAAGCACGATTAAATAACAATGCTTCATCAACAATAACCATCAGTGTGCAGTGGTCAGGGAAGGAGCAAGAGACATTTCAGGGATGAGCTTTCCTATTTATACACAGAAAAATGCAATATGCTGATGGCGTGAAAAAGGTCTCTCTGAGACAATGGGTGCAAGGTGGCTGGTTTTATTTAGAATCAGCTGACCTCCCTTTCTTGAGAAACAATTCAGATTGACTTCAGGTAAAAAGGGATCCTCCCTATCTCCTTGTGCTAAGCTAATTTCAAAGCACAATACAACTTGTCAGAGGAAGCATTCCTCTTTGTGTTGCTGCTGCACTACTAAGGAGGGCCAGGGAGGGGAAAGTGGATGCTGGTCTACATGCAGAGTTGCACCAGTTGAACTGAAAGGTGTGATTTTAAACCACTGTAGTCAAACTGGTGCAAAGGGCCACGTTTTAAACCAGGCTTATTTCAGTTTTGCTTCAGTCAGTAAGAAACAGTTTTTTGTTAAACTCAAGTGGGCCTCTCAAAGCAAATTCCCAGTGTCTACACCAGGGCTTTGCAGCAGTTTAGTTCAACTTGTGTGTAGACAACCCCTAAGCAGCAGCTTCCCAAACTCTAACATCTACAGGCTTGTCAACCTTTGAAATGCTACAGCAGCACTGCTGTGCGGGGCTATAGTGCTTCAATGTAGACACTACCTGTGCTGACAGGAGGGGGTTCTCCCATCGGGGCAGGTAACCCACTTTCCTGAGAGTTGATAGCTAACGCTGTTTACAGAGCCGGTTAGGTTGGCTTAACTACATCGCTCATGGGTATGGATTTTTCACACCCCTGAGCAACATAGCTGAGTTGACCTAACTTTTTTGCCTAAACTAAGCCTGAGTAAATTACACCAGTGAAGACAGACGGGTTTTCTTGGAATCCCTGGGAAAGAGAACCCAGAAGTGAAGAGTGAGCGTTGAACGCAACAACAATAATAATGCTGAGGTAACACTCACTACCAGTACTGCATGTCCCATGATAAGGAAGAGCATGCAAGAGGGTAGGGCAGAGGAGTTGGCTGAATGCTTGATACCAGCACCGCCAAGTTTGGATCACTGTTTAAATCATTCACCTCAGTTATCCATGGGCACTTGCCTATGCCGGGAATTCTAGGTCCTCCTCAAAGATACATGGTGTGTCCACGCTATAGCATTCGCTCAAGCACATCAACCTTCAGTCACTTCCTTGCACGAGAGAATGCACCCCTGCTGCACGAAAAACACTTGAGTTGCATGGCGGTTGCTGTAACATGCTCAGTCATGTGACACACGATGGGATGGGGTGCTAGAGGATTGTGGGAAGGTATAACAGGGTATGAGATCACAGTTCTTTTCTCACCTCTGGTGCCCCCCGCAAGCTGCCAACTGACCTTGGTGGCTCTTCTCCAGTTAGATGTTTATTGTAAGAGCTTTCAATCATCATCAGCAAATACAAAGGCCTTGTCTACATCCCACACACTTGTACAAACTCTTGTCTTATAGGTTTCCATCTGTGCTGTTGGAAACGCAGATTACAGCAAGCGCCCATAACACAGAAGATAAGGACTCTGTATCACATCCAGTTTGGCTCTCCGGCCAAGTCACAAAGTCCAAATGCACCATTCAATGAGAACTCTTGTGCCATAACTCAGGTGAATTTACTAGTGAAAAGAAGCCATTAGAGAGCTTATCATGGCCTTGCATCCCTAACATTTCCCACTGATGCTAATGCTGACGCAACTCCATTTGTGGTAGTAATGATAAGAGCACTGGTGCAGACAAGGCAGTGGGCGCTTTACTCACCTATTTGTGTAGATCTGATCTGAGCTGGGTTGGATGGCAAGGTGTCAGAAACACAGATGTACAGTGTGCCCACTAGTGGGTAACTTTGGTGGGGATGGGGAAAGCTAGCACAATACAGTCTAAAGGAGCATTGTCACTTCAGGGACTGTTCTTTACATCAGCTGTGCCCAATTGGGAAGGGGTGTGTGTGCGTGCTGATTTCAAGATAGTTTTTAATGCCTTAGTTGTAGAAACCCTGGCTGCCTGTAGATATGCTGCTCGAAGGCCAGCTGAGTTCATGCAGCATCTCTCCATGAGGGGTTCCACCGGAGAGAGGCAGCCAGTTATCCCACCAGCTTGTACTCTGCAATTCATTCCCTGGCCACCCTTCTCAGTCACTCCTACCCCACTTTTAACCATCACGTTACAACTTCTATTTTCAGAGAGCATTTGGTTTTAAGTATGGCCACCCCTGCACTGATGATAGTCCCCCTCCTCTTTTTTTCTTGCTCTCTTTTATTGTCGCTAACCCCTTACATTTGTTTTAATATGTTATAACCTCAGGTGTTTTCGTTGTGTTTCTAGCCATGCTGCACGTCGCTGGTGAGGAAAATCCTCCCCTCTCACCCTCCCTCTTCACTGTATGGTTCCCCTATGATCTGGGCAACAACCAATGATAAAAACTAGCTGTAGCCAATGACTGCTGGTGTAGGACAACTGCACTCCCGAACTCCCTCATGGCCTCAGGGTGTTCCAACAAGTGTCCCCTGCTTCAATTTCCAAACAGTACATTCACTACCTTTCCAGTCCCAATATTCCATCAACACACCAAGTTCAACTCCAGGGTCTCTCCTTAGATGCTCAGGAAGGGCTCCAGCATCTCTCATTCACATCCCCTCTAGCTGGAGGGCTTCTCTGCCCTGTTTCATTCTCAGGTATGCTTCTCGCTCTTGCCCAGAGACATTAGTGAGCTCACCCCTTCATCACTCCCCAGCTTCAGCTCTCTGGCTCAAAGAGCCATCCGGTGTCTCCCTGCTGTTCTCAGCCTTCAGCCCTCTCTGGCCTGGAGAAGTTTGCATGTGACCCCCAAATACCTTCTGCTTTCAGCAGCCTGGTCTGGCTCCATGGCTCATTAGGGAACTCTCACTGCTCCTCCTCTGGGACATCTCCTCCCTGAAGCTCTCAGCCCAGCTCTCCTCTTCCTCTTTACTTCCCTAGAAACCACCAGCTCTTCCCCTTCTCTCTTGCCCTGGACATCTGCACACCTTTGGGCTCTCTCTCATTTATAGCTCCTGGGGCCACCCTACTCTTCTCATTGCACCAAACTAGGGCACACCTGGTCTAGAACAGGCACCTTGGTTCCAATTTCATTTAAGGGGCAACTGTCCTGTTACAGCCACTACTGACTAAAATCCTGGTGAATAAGATTTTAGAAACAGTGTCCTCCCACAGCACTGGGAAAGTACAGACACAGGAGGGTAGCTGGGATAGTGAAAAAGCGGTTTTCCCTTGGCCACTTAGCAGGAAAGATTAGATGTTTATTCAGTCATCATCAGCAAATACAAAGGCCTTGTCTGTATCCCATACACTTAGCCCAGATGGAAACCTCTAAGACAAGGGTTGGGACGTTAGAAACGAAGATGACAGCAAGCACTAGTGGTGCTAAGACAATAATACAGAAGATAAGGACTCCATATCACATTCAGGTTTCAGAGTAACAGCCGTGTTAGTCTGTATTCGCGAAAAGAAAATGAGTACTTGTGGCACCTTAGAGACTAACCAATTTATCTGAGCATAAGCTTTCGTGAGCTACAGCTCACTTCATCGGATGCATACTGAGGAAAGTATAGAAGATCTTTTTATACACACAAAGCATGAAAAAATGGGTGTTTACCACTACAAAAGGTTCTCTCCCCCTACCCCACTCTCCTGCTGGTAATAGCTTATCTAAAGTGATCACTCTCCTTACAATGTGTATGATAATCAAGTTGGGCCATTTCCAGCACAAATCCAGGGGGAGAAAACCTGGTGCTCAGCCCCTTGCAGGGTTGAAGCAATAGATGCCCAGTCGCATTAGAGCAGCCCAAACGCTGGTTTTATGCACAACGCTACATGATTCTGCAGTAGCTGAAGGACAAGGTGTTAAGTGATCTAGACACACGGCAACAGAGTTTTCATTTCCGAGCCAGTCCCTGACTGTTAGTGAAGAATGGGGAGATATGGCAGGTGATTTTCAGAAGGATTTGACCTTTGGAAAGTGCTTAGCTGAGATCATTAGCATCTTAAAGGAATTCTAAAAAGAGTTTGCCAGAAGTCAGAGGCCCTCCCACGGTCTGGCCTGTACAATTATGTTTGTGTCAACTGTGTTTGGAATATGAAGAACAAACAAGAGGCAGTGGGTGTGCCAGAACCTCAAGTGCAGCCAAAACAAAGGAGGTTTTTCTTTAACATTCAGTTTCTGACTAAGCTACCGGGCTGCTTACATCAAAGGGTACAGATGAGCCTGAGCTATGAAGCTGGGATCCGGATATTAAATCCGACAGTATTTGGATCTGGGGTTTTGGTTCAAACCACTATATAGATAGGGGTGAGCAGCACAATTCAGCTCAGATCCAGATCCATCTTAGATCCTCATGCCACCAATGCCAGAGTTCAGATGGAAGGGGTTGCAATTTTTGTTTGGGCCCCATCTATATAAAAGAGGTCAATGGAGTAATTGAGCAGGATTTCACTATATGCATGATCTAGACACATATTAACCAATGCTTTAGAAAACCCTCCAATCTGATGTGCACTAGGCAATAACTGATAGAACTACAGCGAACCACCTTTAAAGAAGGCCTGCCCTGAAGAGGTGAAAACAATGGGTTTCTGCTATTTTTGCTGCTTTACAGTATACAACGAAGGCCGGGTTGGTTAAAAAACAGGCAGATTCCCCACTCCCTCCCCATTAACCTTAGAAATATCAAGTCTGGTCTTTCCTGTTTTGCCAGAGCATTTTTTTACTGAGAATGCAGCACTGAGAACTGGGAGCACTCTCGGCCCTTAATTGAAGGGACAGGACTGTTTAAAGATTTAGCAAGAGTTCTTCTTTCTCCCACTGATTGCCAGTACCCAGATTACAAATCCCCTCCCTCTCTCTTAAACTTCACTCCCCCATAAACCAAGGCATTTCAATCTGGGGGTTGCATCCCAAAAGACGCCAGGGGATTGTGACCACATTGCCCTTCCAACATTACTAAATGGGAGGGGGTTTCTGGTATAGAAAAGGATGTGAGAACCACTGTCATAACTTGGGGTTCTCCAGGGACCCACAGAGTCCGCTAGAAAAAAAAACGAATGCAGACAAGATCTAGATTTCTTTAAAAGAACCTGCTTACTTTTTAAAAGGGAAAAAGCTCATCTTTCAAGCCTACCTCCTGCACCCCAATGGACCAAACAAGGCACAAACCCCGTTTTCTTTCCCTGGCAGATCACTTTTAAAACTGGTGGGTAAAAGCTCAGTCCTCATGATAACAAAGTCTTCCCCTCAGCCCATCTCATTCGAACCAGTTTAGCACATGCTGCTGGTGACAGCGGAAGACAAACGAGCAGTTGTTTTGTTCCAGTAGTTTTGTTGTCCATCTAACTAGGACTTTTGCCTTGCTAACTTCACCGCTTCCTACTTGCTCCTCTTCTGAGCTTACAAAACACAGAAGAGAAAAATGGAGAATTGTTCTGTTTAAATCCCTGTAAGCCGTGTGCTCATTAAAGGTAAAGAGGTAGAACTGTAGTCTTAGCTAGGATTGCACTAATTAGTGTGATTGGCCCTTCTGACATCTACCTTGCTACGTTTGGGTTTCCCTGCATTGCCTGATGAAGTGCGTACAGTATCTTCTTACACAGCAAAGTGTCCTTGAGAGAGTGGCATGTGGGCTGGAAAATAGGGCAGTAGCCTTTTGCAATACTTACCTGCAATTCTCTGCATTCTGCTACTGTTGCTTAACAGATAAAGATTTCAGACATGTTATTTAAATTACAGCAGTGCCCAGAGGCGCCTCACTGTGCTGGTTGTTGTACAAACACAGTAAGAAACAGAGCCTGCCCCAAAGAGCTTTCAGTCAATGGCCTTGCTTCACTGTTAGCACTCAAACATATATTTAATTCTAAACATGTGGTTATGTTGACTTCAATGGGCTACAAGCACAAGCTTAAAGTTAAACGTATTTAAGTGCTCTGCGATATTAGCTCCTAAATAGATAAGAAAAGGTAAGGAGAAAGGAAGCAATTTTCTGCTTACTCAGACATTTCTCCCTTTGACTATCTTCTCCTTTTCTTTGATCATGCAGTGAAGTCATAACTGTGTGTGTGTGTGAGAGAGAGCATTATTGAACTACTGCCATAAAGAAGACTGTGATATCAATAACTCAGTAATAGGACTTCACTTGTGGGGGGAGATGCATAGAGGAGTGGGGGAGGGAGGGAAGAAAGAGAAGAACATAGTTATTGCATATTGCAGAAGGAAACCACTGATGAAGTAAAATATTTTTGATAGCTGGCAATAATGGAAAGAAACTGTATGAATGATGCATGAAAGACAAATGGATTAGTGCTTAAATGAGATCTCAGATCACGGAAAACCCTCTGCCCTGCTGTGGGGTTATTTTTATAATTTGATTTATTAAAGATTTGGCAGAAGAAAAATGCTTTTGAACAAAATGCATTACAGGAGTTCTCCTGTCCCTCCCCCAGTATACATCACTCATTGTCATACTGGGAAGCACTATACGTGATTAAATAATGATAGTTAATAGTTGTTAACCTATTTCTACACCATCAGGCATTTGCTTAAAGTGCTATAAAAGTTGTCCAGTGTTACTCTCACACTTGACATTTACGTTGTTTCAGCAAGGACTCAAGAGATGTGCTTTTCTGTTTTTTAACTGTCAGTGGGATTTTTGCTTTATCCATTAAATACATATTTACCATTTTATTCATACCTGTTTAGTCAGAGCCAAGACATCACTCATGACGGAGGCCAAGGATAACCTTTAACATTAAATTGGGGGCTTGCCACAGGCTGTATTCTAGCTGTACAGTTTATTTCCTTAGCAAGTTACTCATTTTCTTTGGGATTTGAGTGTAATGCCGATACAGCAGAAGTAGAGGGGTTAAGCTATGGGTGATGAAAGTGATTAGAGGCATGAAGAGAGAGTGAAACAATTAGGATTGGTGAATTCAGGGGAAGCCTAGAAAGGCTGGAAGCGATAGAGGAATGTAAAGCAATGAAAGGTTAAACAGAAGCTCCTTCTCTGTGCCAGTCTCGTAATACAAGAACAGAGAAACGGCCAGTGAAACTGAAAGGCGGTGCATTAAAACTGAGCAAATTAAAAAAAAAAAACCAACATAGGGCATGACTAGCACATGAAGTCATTGTCACAAGGTATCCTTGAGGCCAAAAGCTTGGTAGGATTCATAAAAAGACTGTAAATTTATATTGATAATGAGAATATTCCTAGTTACATCAAATAGAATAAAAAACACAAGGACTATAAACCCTCAGACGTCAGGACATAGGCCAACCTCTAATAGAAGGGATTAGGAACTTCCTCTGGAAGCAAGTTATTGTGTAGTTTCTCACTTCAGGACTCCTTGCACTTTTCTCTGAAGCATCTGGTTCAGGCCATTGTTAGTGACAGGATGCCTGACAACAAGAACCAAACAGGTGTGATTCAGTCTGGCGGTTCCTATGTCTACATAATGGAGCCGATCTATTGTTAAGAGTTATTCCCGAAGTCTAATGCACCCAATATCAAATGAATAATTTTTATAACTATTTAATATTTTATCTGCTGCTGCCTGTTCCAGTGCACATCAGGACCTTACTCTCCTTCAAATCCTTCTGCCCCCGCCCCCACTTTGCGGCTGGTTTCCCCATCCGGTCTGCTCCGGAGTGTTCAAGCACTGCTGCAGCAGCTTGCCGTGGCTGGATTGTACAGCTCCTAAAAATCCTCCCCTAACCAGGGAGAAACCGTCACATCCCTAGATAAGCTGTGCCCTTATTTCTAGTCTGAACTTGTCTAGCTTCAGCTTCCAACCATTGGATCTCGTTAGGTCTTTTTCTAATAGGTTCAAGAGCTGTCTACTCCAGGAACTCTCGACCCCACGCAGGAACTTGTAGACCATGATCAAGTTACCTCTTAACTTGCTCTTTGATTAAACAGATCGAGCTTCTTTAGTCTAACTAGAAGGGATGTTTGCCAGACCCCCGTTATTCTTGTAACTCTTTTCTGTACTCTTTCCAGTTTGGTCAACATTCTTCCTCTTGTGAGAATTAGAGTATAAATTAAATCCTAGAAATTAGAGTTCTGCTAATGGAATTTATCCCTTTAAATTAATACAAAACTCAAAAAAAAATAGCTAGCAACCTTAACAAAGCAGAGTTCAGTTTGCCCATATATTACCTTTAAGGTGTTCACTAATACCTGCCTTGCAGAATGGAGGGGGGCCTAGGTCAAATTTAAAACCTTGTTGGAAATGTAGCGAAGTCACCTTGCCAATGACAGAAGGGGCAACCTCTCAACTCCTCCTGCTGCAGGAGTATGCATCCGACCATTCATCTGCTCAGAACATCCAAATGATTTACGCAGTATAGTGGCTAGTAACAGCTCCAAAATACCAGGTTTATTTTTGTGTAAGTTCTCCACGGCCCTTCTTGCCCCGTGACATCATGGCAATGACTAAGGAGTTTAAAATAGCTCTCTGTAATGCCAAGCACTGTCCCATTTATACAATTTACATGTCCTGGCTTCTCCCAGCTGTCTGAGCTGTCCTGCCCTTTCTGATCTGCTCTCAGATTTCTAATGTGTTTCTAAGCTGCTGATTGGAAGGCATTGAGATACAAAACAAAAGGGGAAATATTTGAAGGTCACTTATATCAAGAGTATGATACATTCAACCTTCAAAAGAAAAGGCTGATTTTGAAGTTGCACAAGTAACAGATAAAAATAACGTAATGTATCATTTATGTTATATAACATGTGTGTTTATTAAAAAAATTCATTGCCATAAGCACCTCCAGAAAACCAAAGAATCAGAGTATGGCTGTAAACAAGAAAGGGGCTCTATGAATTCCATACTTTGGGCCTTTTTCTGCCACAGGATACACATCCTAGCCCAGGGGTCCCCAACTTTTTATCTCATGCCACCCCCCCGCCCCCCGCCCCGAGCTGGGACTGGGCCTCTAGCTCCGGGGGATGCGGACGGGGTAAGGGGGCCAAGGCTGGAGTAAGGGGCAGGGGCAGAACCAGGAGCGGACCAGAAGCTGGGGACCAAGGCCAGCAGCTGGGACCAGGAGGGGAGCTGGGTGGCGATCTCTTCCCAACCCCCGTGGGGGCAAGCCCATGCTCCCCCCTGAATGTTCCTCTGCATTCCCTTAGGGGAGCGCACCCCACTGTTTGGGGACCTCTAACCTAGCCTCTTACTGAGCAGGCCCCTCATTCTCCCCAGATGGCTTTGTAATAGGGTAATAGGGTGGTCACTATCCAAGTCCCCCTTGTGGCCATGGCTTGCTTTGCAGGCACCCTGGCCATTAGCCTCCTTGTGTGGGCTCCTTAGCACTCCACAGTCTCTGTTGTAGCTCACAGCACCACTACCCATGGCTGGTTTAATATCAAATAAGTTCATACAATCCTCAGAGGCCTTAATCACTAAACAATCCAAAAAATCCTCAGATGAGTCCACAACATAAAGTCCATAATTCTACTCCAACAGCTCATATTTTACTCCAGTTCTTCTGCCACACCCAGAGCTCCTTCTCTGTCAGTGTGCTCCACCCGAAGCCTCCAGTCCCAGATCTTTCTGACAGGAGCTCAGCCCTCTAGCCCTGGCTTCCTTCACTTTCAGGGTCTCTCTTGTGCTGAGGGAGAAGGCAGTCTATCCGCTGCTCTCCTCCAGAGAGCTCCTGCCAATTGGCTGGAAGAGAGGGGAGCCCTGATCCACCACAGCGTTCCTAATCCTGGGCCCTTAAAAGAACGGTCCTGACGTTTTCCCCCCCATCCAGCTCCTAATTCTATAGGGTGGCTTCCTCTCTTCTGCTACCAGGCCATTTCCTGGGCCTTTGTTCTGTCCAACTCCCTGGAACAGTGTCTTCTGGCCCCTCTACCCTTACAGGGCCAGTACATCCTGTTGAAGACTTTCATATTAACTATTCTCAGTGTACAAGTCAAAGAGATTCTTCCAACTGCAGCTGGTGTTAGAAAACCAAGGTGAGCTCTGTCTGCCTCCGAAGCTGATTCTGCCATCAGGACCTAGCTGACTGCTGTCTGCAATGCACAAGGCAAAATAGAATTGTGGTCACAATCCCACAGTTATATCGAATTGGCAGTGCTAACAAAATTAAATAACTTGTTTTTGTCACTGAAGCAAGCAGATTTGACTCAAAGATATAGGGACTCGGTGTTAAACTGCATTTTAGGTAGCTCCCTTTTTCACCATGATCACACTTACTGGAGGGCTTTCCCATCTTGGCTCCAGATACCATAACAACCATTTGTAGCCTAGGGACACCCCTTCCTAAGCATTGTTTTGGCTGGCAGTCTGAAAAAAAGGCGAGTGAAAAATGAAAACTGCAACTTATATTTTTACGATCTCTTCCTTTACAATAATGGCGAGCACATACCAATGCCTTTTAAATTAATATAACAAGAATGACTAGAGACAGGAAACCCAGGAGTTTGTGACAAGGAAGCAGTGCTCCACATTTGAATCAGTGAGATAAGCTGGGTCAAGTTCTATTAGAAAATGCTGCTTCTTAATCCAACATTGGTTTAGCTATGAATATGGTAGATCATTTACTGCATGTTTGTCAAGTACTATTAGAACTTTCCTTTAAACAGTTGTGAGTCTCCAGCTGTGCCCCATTTGCTCTCCCACTCAGCTGCTAATTAGTTTTTTCTTTATCACTAGTGGTGGCCCAGACTGTCTGCTTCCTCAGGGGAGGGGATGTGCCAATTATGGTACGTCTACACTGCAGCTGGGAGCATAGGCGCCGATTCCACGGATCCTCTGGGGCTCAAGCACCCACTGGAAAAAAAAAGGAAGTGCTCCACGCCCACAGGGCTGGATTAATCTTTTGTGGGTCCTGCGTGCCCAGACCATGGCCCCGCCCTCTGCTCTGCCCCGAGGACCTGCCCCCACTCAACCTCTTCCCCTGGAGGCTCCGCCTGCCGCTTGCATTGGGGTCAGGGGGTGGAGAGAAGCTCCCACCAGCAAAAACAAAGGTCATCGCCTGGGTAGACAGAATGGTGCTAGCAGAGCTTGAGCTAGTGTGATAAAAATAGCAGGGTGGACGTTGGAGGTCGAGTGGGGACTTGGGCTAGCCATCCCACTTCAGGCTGTCAAGCCCACCCCACCCCCAGGTCTAAACTGCCACCCAAGACACAATGTCCACACTGCTGTTTTTAGCATGCTAATGCAACAAGTGTGTCTACCAGGGCTGGGACGCTCACGCCCAGCTGCAGTGTAGACTTAGCCCTAAGGGTATGTCTGCACTAGAGTCTGAGGTGTGACTGCGGCATGAGACCCAAGCTACCTTTACCTGCACTAACACAGCTAAAAAGAGCAGTGTAGCTGCAGTGCTATGGGATTCAGGGTGGGCTATCAATGCACATATGTACCCAGGGTCCCCAGACTGATTGTATAGTCCACACTGAAGTTTGTGCTGCCATGTCTACACTGCTATTTTAGCCATGCTAGGGCTATCCTTGCTGCAATCATGCCTTGGACTGCATTGTAAACATTCCCTTAGGAAGTTCCATGAGGTTCAGCTCTGAGCTCTGGAGGGTCGGGCCTACCCTGGCAAAATTTAAGATCCATGATTTACAATCATTGCAGCTTCACCAGTGGTGGCAGCAGTGCAGACTCGGCATATTCAAGGCTCAAGTGCTTTAACCAGCCTCAGAGTAGAGTTATGAGGTGGTCTGAATATCCAAGCCCTGCTACCCCCAGTGAAGGTGCATCAGTGGTGAAAGAGAGGTTCTAAAGTGGCCAGGGTAGCTGCATGTGAGCTATCACCCCATCCAGGGGGAAGGGTTCTCCATCTCATGCAAAACCCAGGGGCACAGCCCCAGGATCGCATGCATCTCAGGAAGTCTGTGCAGCAGGGCAGCTTTGCTATAATTTGGGCTCTTACCACTGAGTGCTTGTTGACTAGCCACACCTGTGTCAGCAAATTTGGAGGAGATGATGGTATGTAGAGCAATCACACTACAGCCCATACCCTCAAAAAGCAGCATTTGCAGGATCTGGGGAAGGATGATGCCATTTGGGCTCCTCCTTTGTGTATCTGTCACCCCCTCAATACAAAGGAGCACATGTGCATGGAACGGACAATAATATGTCTGTTGACTGAACTTGCTGCTGGGATGTAACAATGAAATGGGAGCCCAAGGGTTAATTGCCCTCACTGTTAAAAGTGTGCCTTATTTCTATTCAATTTGTTTAGGGTCAGCTTCCAACCATTGAATCTAGTTATGCCATTTCCTGCTAGATTACAGAGCTGTCTAGTATCAGTAATCTCTTCTCCCTGTAGCCTGTGGTCATGTCACCTCTTAACCTTCTCTTGGAGAAACTAGATTGAGATTTTAGTCTCACTGTAAGGCAGGTTTTGGAGATCTGGAATTATTCTTGTGGGTCTTTTTATTGATCCCTTTCCAATTTGTCAACATCCTTTTTGAAGCAAGGACCACAGAGCTGGAGACAGTAGTGCAGTAAAAGTTTCTCTAATACCACCACCCTACCCCAACTTGTTATATACCCTTGTATGCATTCAAGGATCATGTTCTCACTCTTAGCTACAGCACAGCCCTGGGAGCTCCTGTTCAACAGATTACCTACCATGACCCCTAAATCCTTTTCAGAGTAACTGCTTGTAAATGTAGTCCCTCATTTTTCAATTGTGACCTCAATTCTGTGTTCCTAGATGGAGGACCTTGCATTTGGCTGAATTATGTTGTTCAAATGAGCCCATCTTAACAAGTGATCCAGGTTGGTCTATATAACTGACCTGTCCCCGTCATTTACCCTGTACCAATTGTGTGTGTCATCTGCAAATTTTACCAGCAGTGATTTCATATTTTCTTCCAGATAATTGATAATTATCTGGAATAGCATTGGGCTTAGAAGAGATCCATGGAGGTACCCCACAGGATGATGATTCTTTATTTAAAATTAGTTTCTGAGATTTATCAGTTAACCAGTTTTTAATCCATTTCATATGTGCTACATCGATTTTTGTATAGTGCTTTTTTTTTAAAAAAAAAAATCAGACCATACAGAAATAAGGCAGATACGTACAGAAGCCTAGGTATATTATCATCAACATAGTTACCTTTGTCAGCCAAACTTGTAATCCCATCAAAACACAGTATCAAGGTGGTTTGACAAGACTTTTTTTCCCCCCCCACATAGCACTATGTTGGTTGGCCTTAATTATGCTACCATCTTTTAATTATTTACTGATGGCTTAGACTAACTGGTGTATAATTATCTGAGTCGTCCCATTTACTCTTTTTAAATACTGGCACAATATTAACTTTTTTCCAGTCCTTTCAAATTTCCCTAGTATTCCAAAATTTATCAAAAATCAACATTAATGGTTCAGTGAGCACCTCTGCCAATTCTTTCAATACTCTTGGGTGCAAGTTGGCTGTTCCTGCCAATTTAAAAATGTTTAATATTCAAATAATATCCATGGGTCCTACAAATGCCTATCACAACATGTGGTGTACTTCATCCAGTGCACTAAATGCCCCAATAACTATGTGGGTGAAATGAGACAATCACTATATTATTGAATTAATTCACACAGGAAAATGATAAAAGACAAAAACACCACATCACCTGTGGGTGAACACTTTTCACAAAGTGATCTCCATTTCTGACCTCTTGGTCCTCATCCTAAAAGGAAAACAGCAAAACACCTTCAAAAGATGAGCCTGGGAGCTGAAATTCATAATTTTGCTAGACACTAAAAATCATGGACTGGATTTATGGCTTATTACAACAATGTTATAACCCACTAACAACCCCCCAACAGCTGCCTTCTCCTCCTTTTTCCCCCCCAGAAGGTGTTAACAAGGCACTTCAACTTGAATGGTCCCTTGAAATATGTTGTTTACTTATGCGAAACAATCTGTTCCACTTGTATTTAGACGTGACATTCCGAGTACATTTCCCATCCCAGTCCTAAAGAAGAGCTCTGTGTAAGCTCAAAAGCTTGTCTCTCTCACCAACAAAAATTGGTCCACTAAAGATATTACCTCATCCATCTTGTCTGTCTGATATTCAAACTGACAGGTATTTCCAAGGAGTGTTTCAAAAATTCAGTTAATAATGTTTAAGAATGTTATTAAATAAGCATTTTCTAGTCATCTCTTAAGATATTAAAACCAGTTATCTTTGAGGTTCCATGGAACATCACAGCCCCACTCTCATGAGCAGGACTTAATCACATCAGCCAGCTAGCTAGGTATGAAAATAGAGATGAAACAGAAATGCATGAAGAACCAGAATGGATTCAGTTGTCAATTTATGCAGGGTTGGGGCTGAAGACCCCTAAAGGGGTGCATCTACACAGGGATATTAGTAACAGGGCCCCTTCCCAGGAACAGTGAGTAGCGTGTTCTTTCCTTTGAACCTGCAATGGTTGAAGCCATGCTGACCTTTTCAGGGTCACCCATTTTCCCTACAATTGGGCTCTGTGAAGGAGCGCCTGCCCCACACTGGACTCAAAGGGGTTAAGAGAGCCCTTGGGTGGCTTCTCAGGAAGCATCCCGAGAGGGGCTGCGAGGAGCAGCCAATCAGGGCTGGGCTGGCCCGGCCCATATAAAAAAGGGCTGCAGAGCAGAGCAGCTTCAGTCACTCCCTGGAGCTTGAGGAGGGAGGACCAGCTGCCTTGCAGGCTGAAGGCAGCAAACACCATGGACAGAGCAGTGCTGCAGGCAGAGACCAGGGGGCTAAAGACAGCTCCTGGAGGGCTGCAGGCTGAGGCCCTGAGGCAAGGGCAAAGAGGGTGCTGGGGCCTCAGGGAAGTGGCCCAGGGAGATATACTGAGGAGTCGGAGGGGAAGCAGCAAGTGGTGGCCACGCACAGGATCCCTGGGCAGGCCTGGATCTCTCTCCTCCCTCACCACTGAGGAAGTGGCCAGACATTGGGCTGCAGTTGCCACTGAGGGCAGTGCTGGACCATTGGACTGCAGTACATTCCTCCAGAACAGGGGGAGCACAGAGTGCGACAAAGCTGGAGGGCTGTGTCATGAAAAGGATGTCGCGGTCCTTGGAGGGACGTTGTTCCAGGAATGGAGGAGGTGACGGGCAGAGCACCACCAGGGCAAGGCACACTGGTTACCAGAGCTTATTCCCATATTGGCCGTGAGGAGATGCTGGAGTGGTGAGTGGATCCCGTTACAAGCTCTCAGAGTTTGTCAGGCTCTTACAGGTACTCGTTTTTACCTCCAACTCATGGTCCCAGCATTGTGGCCACCATGCTTAAGATGGACATGAAGCCATGGCTCCCTTTAAAAGAAGCCTACACTCAATGAGATGGAGAGGTAGCAGTTGAGAAATGCATTGCTGGGAACTGACTTTGTCTCTCCTATAAATGGGTTAAATGCACTATATTTACAGCATTCTGAGCCCTTATCAGCTTGGGGTGGCAGATGAAAAGAACCAGGGAGCAAGAGAGAGAAACAAACTTGGGACTGGAAATTGAATCCCGTGTCTCTTGCATCCCAGTATCAGCACTGAACCAGCCGCAGAAAGGACTATGTTTTTGAGTCAGTTTCACACTGTACATGATTTGTTGCCATATCCCTTTATAAGCTTAACGTGTGTGTGTGCTCACATGTCACTCAAGTCACCTTTGTTGTTTTCTGCCTCAGCTGAAATTCTTGGTGTTTGCTAAGCCAGGAATCCACCAGACAAATTAATAGATCACCAGAAAAGCGAAGTACAAGATTATCAGAGTCCTGAGAGGTAAAAATTTATTGATTTATATCTGATCAGCATGTTATGATATGGTCACACCTGCTCATACAGCTGACATTCTCATAGCCAAAGAGGGATTTTTTTTGTCCTTTTAAAAATACGTTTTTTTCCAACAGGAAGGAACTTTTTTGTTTTTTTGTTTTAAAACCCAAACATTTTCATATTAAGTAGGAATTAAAAACAATGGCTTTTTTCAACACATTAGAATAGGGCTGGTCAGCACTGGATCTCGTAGTGCTTTAAATTCAGCTTTCACGTTTCCGCTCACCCCCTTTTTTCTATACACTTTTTTCACAGAAAAACACAAACAAAACCCAGAAGGGAAATGAAGAGGTAGACATAACTACAACCATTGCACTGTTCTACCGATTATGCAAGATGCCTCAGTGTACTCCAAAGAGTTCCATTTTTCTGTTACCTATTACTGTGTACAATATTATTTGTTAAAATGTTAACTTAACAACACTAAAAATGACACTTGGTAAGTGCTACTGTTAAGATATATAGTTCAGGGCCATGGAATGTATGGTGCAGCGTATACTGCTTTGCCTGGCTGAAGTTGTTTAAAATTAGAGCGCTTCACACATCAGAAACATACAAGATGGCAACACTTTCTAGGAAAAAACTGAATTCCCATCTTTCTAGCTTGAAGGCAGTCCATGGCTTACTTAGGGCCCAGATCCTGTATTCTTTACATGCTCTGAACTTCCATCACCTTCAAGGAGGATTTTAGACGTAGAAAGAATGCATGGCTTGGCTCTAGAACCTTTGGGCCAAATTCTGCAGTCCTTACTCCAGCAAAGCTTCCAATGAATGTAAAGAAAGTTTTGCTAGAGAAAGGAGTTGCAGAAGTTGCTCTTCCTCTTCCCACCTTTTTCTTTTGTTAGTTCAAAAATCAGTTCTGACCCAGAAAGACAAGTCTCCAGAAACAGCAACAATCTATAATTTTAAATTAATATTGAAATACGGTAATAACATATATGCACTAACTAAAACCCAAGCTGCACTGGGAGCAGAAACACAATTTTGCTACTTGATGTTTCCATGGTAACCACAGTGGACATTTTAGTACAACCTCACCCTTCCACATCAAACAAAAATATCATATCAACGATGAAGGGTTAAAACCATGGAATCGTGAAAAATCAACTTTATTTTGTCACACTTAAACAAAAAGAGTCACCTCTTAGTCTCTGTAAAGAAACATCTCTTTTGGTATCTGTATCTAAATTACTGAAAAATGTCTTGGTTGTTGCAAAGATTTGATAAAAATATCTAAGGAAGAAGTAAGTAAAATAAATCCAAGTGTGACCAGCCCTTTGCAAAATCACTTTTCATAACTAACTACAAGTTTTTGCATTCACTCTGACCATACACAACAAAGCGCAGATACACAACAGGGAGAGGGAAAATTCAGAGAGACTAACGTTAACAATATGGCATCAAGAAAACTAAATTTCGTTGTACAAAATAAACACCTTTTTGTTATAAGTTTAAAGGAAATCAACTCACTTTAACACAACAGATGTTCAATGTATAATTGTTTTATTACCCAATGGTAAAATAAAAAGTTTAACTGTAAAATGCATAGACTCCTTACTTTTAAAGATTTTTCTCTGTATCACAGCCATGTAGCCTACAGTTGTACACAATAAAAATAAGACAATTCAGAAATGTTAATAATGTGTGCAGACCTTGCAACTCAAGTACAGGTGGTTTTTCTTTTTTAATTTTGCTTTTCCAACTGTTTTAAAAACAATTAAATGTAAAAATTAACACACATGCAATTTTGCAAAATACCACATTTTCTTTCATATGGCTGCATTATTTCCAAACAGTACAGTACCTTCATTCGTACAGTTACTTTATTCCATCTGATTTTGTTATATCAGCACAAAATAGTTCAGGCCAACTACCAAAAAACCAAACCCCAAACCTTAACCCCCAAACAGTTTTGCAATTTGGAAATCCCAGATTTAAGTAGCTTTGGTCCCAAGGTAAATTTTATGCCAAGGTAAAGTGGACCAGTCTAATACCTGCCACACACAGTATTCGGTATTTTTATTGTTTTCTACAAACAGATGTAAAGGTTCACAGCACTTGTGGCAATGAGGGGAGGGAAAAAACAAAAAAAAGACAGTTCGCTCCATCTTTTTGTGAATAATGCATACCACCCCAACAGTAGTTATATTTTAGATGCAATAAGTTGCAACTTATTTCTGATGACTTCTAGAAGAGAAAGATTTATTTATTTATTTATTTTAACTGAGAAACACAAATAAAAGCCTGGCTTTTTAAATATGACTATAGCAACTTAAAAAAACCCTCTTTCAAGACAAATCATGACTGAAAGAGTTGGTCGAACGGTTTGTAAGTTACAAGAGGACCTGTACGGAAAGGATAGTCACAAAAGGGAAAAAAACAGCGGTTCTATAATTTGTGAATGGTACAATGTTAATCATTTATGGGATCCAAAAAGCAGCAACTCTGAACTACTAAGGCTATATTGTTTGTTCACAAAGTGGTTATTAACCAATTTAAAAAGATGTACGATCTAAAACATGGAACCAACATTTGCAATTTTTAAAAAATTCTCTTTAGTTCTCCCTCATGTTCTAAAGTAGTAGAAAAATTAACAGTTCCACAATCTGTATAATTAAATGTCCTGCAGATATTTTCACCCTGCATTGTTTTAGATATTCCCCCACAATACTGCTCCTTACACCATCAATTCAAAGTTGTATTAATTATACTGCAACTTGGCAGGTACTTTTACCATTAAATTAATTTTCTACTAGATGCATTTTTCTCTCCAGAGAAAACTGTTCTAAACAGAAATCCCCTGGGTAGCTTGCAGCAAAGTGTCCACTACTGCTATGATCACGAACCAGGTGCAGGTAACTGAACTATCACTCAAAGGAGTTGCATATTTTACAAGATAGCCTGCTAATCTCCAAACAGTCTAGACCAGCAGGGTATTTAATTACCATATTTCCTATATATTACCTATATTTTATATGTTTTTTCCCTTAATAAAAAAAATCCTTTTAACACTCCTGTTTTATTCTCCTTCATAAACTAGCATCTAAGTCCACGATGGGATGGTACTTCTACTCAGAATTCCTAACAGCAGTGTCTTTCCAATGTCACCTAATTCAACCATGCACAACACACTCTTCACATCTTCCAGTGCAGATAGGAGAGAACCAATCTAATGTGACTTAATCTCCCCATTGAAACTACAATCAGTGCCTTAAAACAAAAATATTTTGCAATATAAAAAAAAAGGGAACAGGTTGAATAACCACCAAACGAACTGGGTAAATCATATGCCCATCTCAGCACACTACTGCTCACTCCTACTATTTCATTAGGCAGCATGTGAGTACTTAGTGTGTCACGCTAGGTCACTGGAAACAACATACTGCATTAGAAAAGCAATATACTCTTTGCATGCAGTATCAGGTTTATAATGAACAGTAGTTTGATGCATGCTACTGTTGTGCAACTTGCTTAGACACAATCTTCCCTTTCTATATCAACCCCTTCAACTTATTTTGTTTTGAATTGGGAACATTGGAATGTGGGTAACAACCACATAGTTCCAACCAAATCATATGTTAGTAAGACAAATAAAAACAGTCTGCCACTTGCACTCTGCAGATCATTTCCAGTACACTCTTGTTCAGACCTGGCCTACTATTTACGGCCACATTTATGATGGTTGGTATTGAACTTCCCTCCTGAAATATGGCAGATGAAATGCATTGCTTACTTCAGTTATAGTTTAACAAGAATGGACAAGTGTAAAGGAAAATTCTCATGTTCCAAACTGGCCTCCCTTTGCAGTATTTTGTTTGATTTTGTTCTTACACTGCAATTCAGCTCAGTGTGTAGGGGGGGTGTGGGTGTTAGTTATCAGGAAGTTTGAGTTTGAAAACTGCAGCTTATACTGAACACTAAGCTAAACATTAACACTGTCTTCTGCATTTCACCTGTAGTGGTATCGTAATAGTCCATGAGGTATTTCAGTTGATCTTCTATAATGCATCATTTTATTATCAGCCACAAAAATTCACATCTTTCCCTTTTTTTGGTTTGTTTTCCCCCAAAAGCAAAAGGAAAAATATGAAGCTATGTTTTGTATTTTTATTCTGTACACTACTTATCAAAACTGGTTCTCAGGAGCTTAAGGAAAAACAGGGAATCTATACCACAAACTCAACATATACAACTGCTGTTGGCTTACTTTGCTCTCAGTAAAGTTACAATCCATGAAAGATAATACACCATAGTAACTCTAAGTTCTGACTACATGTTCTGTACTTATAAAGAGTAATGGTATTCTAGGAATAGTTCTTTTTTATCTCTGTAATCACATGAACATGATGCCAACTAAACCTGTCAGAAGTGAGAACCCACAGCGCTGACTTCCCATCAAAAGATTTGTAAGCCAGACATAGGAAAATCTGTTTTGTGCCAGGCTGCCTTTTAATTCTTCTTTTAGTCAGACTGACACTTTCAGCATGGTGGCAGGTTAATACTGCTCTCTGTATAGTTATTCCTTCCCCCCTCCTCCCCCCAACAAATAGGTTGAACATTTTCCTATAGCTTTAGGCCAGCACTTATACCCACTTTTTTAAAAAGACACCAACTTCCTAATATTCTTCCTAAGCAAAATATTGATGATTTGGCATTGATTTGCTTAAACCCTGCCACAAATGTATTTAGTGCTGTTGCAACAAATGGAAAAAAGGTTTCTAAGCTATAACACCATCATATTGGCTAAAGTTTGGTATCCAACACAGAAGGGCAGCAGGAAGAGCTAATGCCTCTTAAAATTCCAAGATGCTATAGATAAAGCTTGCTTTTTCCTGTAAGCTATATACCTTTCCTTCACTGTATTTTCATCTTTAAAAGTGCATTTTGCAAAAAGACAATCATCAATTTATGGAACACATTTTAAACACAAAAGGGAACTAATCAAGTGATGTGACTTTTTAAAGTTCCCTCACAAGAAGGAATACACTGGAACATGGAACTCAATGGTAATGGGCTGATTTATCAGGTGCACATAATTTTTAAACACATTATGATACTGAAACACCTTTCTGAGCACTGTTTTCTCCCAAAAAACATTGCTGACACTGGCTCTCACTTGGGTGTCGTCCTTAGGAATGGTGTGTCTAATACAACGATGGCTGATCAAGGAGCAGTTAAGATACCGTAACCAGCTCTGCAGAATGTTTAACTGATCCCAGCAGTAAAACTTGAGTTTTTGCAAATGAAGGATCTCTAACCACACAACTTGTAGTGCAGACTACTGGAGAAACAAAATTGATGAATTTTCTGAGCTTTAACTACAATGCCGAGAAATACCTGCGGTGTTAGAACTTTTTTGTTGCAGACTTTCTTCTACAGTGGTTGTACAATTGCACCTCTTGTCCAAATGCTGAATTTGCTTAAGAGTGGGGGGGTATCCACCTTTTAAAAATATGGACAGTTCTTAAAATACATCATCAGGTCACGATATTACTGATCCTCACTTTTAGTGGAGTTTAAAATCTCCCCTAAGAGGGGTTAAAATCCATCCAGCATTTTCCTTTATTCTTGTATATTCACATTTGCACACATAAACATGATGCAGATTTTCAAGAGCCTGGCTTCTCAAAGTGTCCTCAGGTCCCTTTCAACTTCTAAAATAGGCAATGATAAAAATACTGAAGGATGCAGTACCACATAACGCCCGACAAAAATGCAAGGGACTGTATGACAATTAGCCACAAGTTGTTGAGGGTCATCTCTCGGGAAATAGCCTTTGCTTGACCCTGAAGAGGAGGAAAAGCTCCTAGAAGACAAGAAATAGCATTGTTAATCCTTCTGCAATAGGAGCTATAGTTTACGAGTGCACTATTCTTTAGCAGCATTGCCTGTGCTGACAGTGATGGTGGTTACAAGGAATCCGTTGGTTGTCTGCCTTAGGGTGGTAATTTTTCAGAATATAATTTCCTACTGTACAATTTCTGTCTTTACAGAGTGGGAAAAAATGTTAAATTAGTGTTCCTTCCATAGTGGTAAAAACAAATAAAATTAGGTGGCCCAACATGGATTTTCCTAGCTGTTATTTGTCAAAATGCTTTCCCTCCCAACCTGATCATTATCTCAAACACATCTGTTTAAGTCTTTGAATTTAAGACTTTGCTTTAGTTTCACTCAGTGTGAACGTTCTCCAGCCAGAGTGGCTGCCAAGTGTCATCTCACGTGACAATCATGCATTTGGCATCCTGTGTCTGCCCACATCTCAGCCAGAATCTCACTCACTGAGTTGGGCTTGTGCTGCAAACAAGAGTTGCAAATATGCCTATGGCCACTAGAGGCTACGGTGACCAGATGTCCTGATTTTAGGGACAGTCCTGATATTTGGGAATTTTTCTTATATAGGCACCTATTACCCCCAACTCCCATCCCGATATTTCACACTTTCTATCTGATCACCCTACTAGAGGCTGCTATGGAGCCTGAATTCAGGCCAGCAAGTGGTCTGCTGGTCTTTCTTCTGGCTACTCCCAGTGCTGGATCTGAGTAGGGACAGAACATCAGCAGGTGTTGGCTGACCAGTAGGGACAGAAGATGAGAGGACTCAGTACTACCCACAGGTTCTTCCAACCGGACACTCAGAGACACCTCAGACCCCAGGCCTCCCAGCGAGACCCTAGCCAGATCTCTTGCTCTCCCAGACAGCATCTGTCCACCTACCCCAGACACCGCCACACCAAACTATAACTCAGCAATCCTGGACGCCAGACTGCAGCCTATCCCAGAACCCCTAGACTCCAGTCCCACTTGCCCACCCTATGCATGCCTAAAGCCTTATAACTGCCAAGTTTTGCACAGCTGTGTGTCCTACCCCTGCCACAACTTGGGGCAGGATAAAGTTGACCATAAACTGAACTTAATGGTCATATGCAAAGTATTTGCAAATATGCATGTTACTACATTAAATAATTTGCATAAAATGTCAAAGCTGCACAAAACTTGGCAGTTGTGAAGCAGTTTTTTCCATTTTTCATGTGCAAAGCTGGTATTAAAAACCCTCCTCATGATACTACAAATTAGAAGTGCTTGCAGGGGCATTATGGGAGCACCACTAAGTTTCGTCTAAAAGAAGCGGATGGATGGAAGAGGAAAGTCATACCAGTACAACTTTACCTTTTCACATTAGAATTTACAAACAGCATAGATTTAGACATAGCAGTGAGTTTATACATACATATTACTGCTTCCACATTTGTTATCTCTGGTGAACTGCACCCACAGAAATGTTTAAGAAAAAAACTTAGTGTAGACAAGGCTTTTCTCTCTCTCCCTACGAACACACTAGGTCGTATATAAACTTTGACAAATCACCTCCCACCAGCCTGGAGAGAATCTCTCTTTCTCTCTCAGAAGACAGCCTCTCCACCCCATTTATTCACCAACAACTCAGACTTGGTTACACACACACAATTCACACTTTGCACATCTATCTATCCAGTCACCACTGCATTTGCTCATTCTTATTCATCCCCGCCCAAATAATCAATTCTCTCTCCTGCCCCAGTTCTCAGCAAAGTCTCTTTAAAAGTGCTCCAGGGTTATATGACAGAGAGTTTCTCCAGTCTAATTTGGGAGTGCTTGATATCTAGTCAGCAAAAAGGAAAGTTTTGCAAAAAAGTGTGTGCTTTCAATTATTTTTAAGATTAATTTCACCTGCTCTCTCCAAATAAAAACATTCTAACAGAGAACAGATATTGTAGATTGCTTGTCTCTTTATTTTTAAACTTTTTGAATTATATTACTGCAGTTAAAAACAAAACTACATACAAACCCCAAACTAAGTTTTTTTTTTTAAACAAACACTGATCATTCACTGGGCTACTATGTTTTTAATACTGCACAGTAACTTGCTTCTGAGTAAAGTTACTGCATGCCACAATTCAGTCTGGGGAAAGCTTTACAAGCTGAGACATGAATCACTAAAATAGTATTTATGAAGAAAGTGAAAGTGATGAAAACAACCGTAGTGGTTGCAGCAGGCACAGTGATATATAATGTGGCAGCAAAACAAAAAAAAGTGCTTCACCAAAGCGCTGATATTCCCTTCACATTTAGCCTGAGGACCTACTGGCAGTATTGTCACTGAATTGAGAGCAGCTCTTCTGCAATAAGATATCACAGGGTAAAATTATAGGAGCAAATCCTCCACTTGTGTTAACTGTCATAACTAAACTAAGCTAATTTAGACGAGCTAAGGGTCTGCTCCAGGGTGTATTAATTTATGACTACTTCCATTGACAATATACTAAGCATCAATTAAACTATAATCTAGCTCTTAGAAAAATAGATGTTTACATACATGAATGTACCTAGAACTAATAGTTTTTGAGCAAGGAATTAGGAGGTTTTCATTTTGCTGCTTGGAATTCTTAGCTAATCAAATCATTTAGGTTTTTCACTGCCACAACTTTAAAGCACTGTCTATACAGCTGGTTTTAGAAAACCAGCATGAGCCCCGCTACCCTGAGTCTGTTAACCTGGGCTGGGAGACTCGCTCCCATTCACTACAAAATGCTGTGCAGACATCCCTAAGGCCCCAATCTTGCAATGTACTTCACCCACATGGGGCTCCAATGAAGTCAGAGACTTTGTAATTGTGCAAGGTCTGCCCACATGCAACACATTACAGGATCTGACCCAATAAAGATGTTTTTGGATATGAAGACCCATTGTATTTGAGTATTTTGATGAGTGAGATGAGTCTGATATGGCAAAAGGCTAGTTATTCTTCTCAAAGTGAGGTGCACATGACGTATTATAGTTGGATGTTGAGATTTTATTAATATTTCAAGCACCCACCATATTTACAAATTATAATATCATCTCTAAAGTTTTATGAAATGATCAACCATTAGTATTAACAATGAATAATCCAATCTCTTTTTACCATAGACACACTTTGGAATGTTGAACTGAACCGAGTGGGCTGACTGGATGACTGTTTTAGGCAACTGCATAAGAAATTTAACAAAGAAGCTTTGT
The DNA here is from genome assembly GCF_015237465.2 of Chelonia mydas. NCBI lineage: Eukaryota > Metazoa > Chordata > Testudines > Cheloniidae > Chelonia > Chelonia mydas. The sequence goes on along the minus strand of NC_057851.1, from coordinate 162,321,514 downwards.
TTTCCTATAAAAAGGCAAATAATTTGCAGTATTTCAAACCCAGTCACTCTAATCAGGTAACATCACCGTCTGATAAATTTCCTTTCCTACATATAAATGTCTAAATGAAAAACTCACTGTTTTTCACTCATGCAGTTTTGTAAAGGAAAAACCAAAAAGCCCCCCGAAATAAAAACTAACAAAACTGTTGTTTTTTTTCTTATCATGGTTAATTTATCTTTTCTCTATATGGTACAAAAACACAGGGCTATTAGAGGACAGCTGGTAAACTTCAATGTTGGTCAAATGGAAAAGGATAAAAACCTTGAGGAAATGTATCCCCAGCTTTATTTTCAAAGAAGAGTGCATATAAAAATGAAGTTACAAAATGTGTGATACTTGCCAGTGTCCCTTCAGCAATATACCAGCGTCCCATAATTTGTTTAGAACTCTGTGATCTGTCTTCATTTAGGATACTTTATTGTATGCTGTGTTGTATTTATAATATTCCTTCATGTTTTGAGGGAGTGTGTGGGGTCTGGTGCTTGGACTAGGACTCCTGAGTTCTATGACACTGATTTGCTGTGAATCCTTGGGAAAGTCACAACCTCTTTGTGCTTCAGTTTAATAGGCACAGTGATCCAATATGGCATTTTCTGACTCACTGTCCATCTAGTTCATTATCCTGTCCCTAACAGTAGACAGTTACCGGATACATCAGAGGAAGGTGTACGAATGAACAGTGGACAGATGTGGTTTAATTTGTTCCCCAGAGAAGCCTCATCTTAACCCCTATTCATTAAAAATTTTAAGCTCTCAAGCATGAAGTTTTATATCACTTCCAAAACTTGTAAGCATTAACTCTTAGTATTTTTGGTATACATATAAAGATCCAGTCGCTCTTTGAATCTCGAGCTAAATTCTTGCTCTTAGTGACATCTTATGGCAATGAGTTCCACAGTCTAAGTATATGGTGAGTGAAAATGGGATTTTCTTTTAACAGCTTTGCATTTGTCACCTTTTGATTTCACCTCTGCTCTGAGGCAGGAAGAACAGAAGCTCCTGATCTCTCCTCTGTATATGATTCATTATTTTATATACTTTCCCCAGACACAAAACATGGATAACAAATGTCTATTTCATGATGGTGTTATGACTAGTAATTAAATGTTCTTAAAATTATTCTGAGATCCTTGCATGAAAGCCAGTATGGAAATGCAAACCATTATTAAGTGTTCTCTTAGGGGAGACAACATGCTACCTGTTTTGTAAAAATGTGACAAGAGATCCTCTTTTTCAATGAATCGTTGATATAGCCAATCAGTGAGGGCTTCAGGTTGTGCAGGTACATCTTTAATTGGAAAAATCCTACCAAAAGAAAGAACAGAACAATGTGACTGGATCTATTAAAGTCATTCTACATGTAAGAAAGCCCCCCACTTTTCCCTCAAAAATACACGAGAACAGAATAAAACTATTAAATTGGTCTGTGTTCCCTCTCATTTACAGCTCAAATAATACTTAACCTTCAAAACAGTGGAATATTTCAGATCACCAGTCAAATGAATGCTAAGGACATAGAAATCATCAGTACCTAGCAACTGCAGATCATCATCAAGGCTGCACAGAGCCCACACACCTCTGCAGTGTACAAAGGCTTAAATTTAAAAAAAAAAAAAAAAAAAAAAGGTGTAGTGTGATATGCATGCCTATTTTTCCTATAAAAATGATCCATGGACAACAGAATTGGTGGATAAAAAAAACAAACAAACCCACCCACCCCAACACCATACACTCCGAGAAGATTCTTCTACCCTCTTTAGGAAGGAAATTCTTTGGGATTTGAGGATTTGTGAAGGATGTAATTAGCATTAATAGCTCTTCTGTGTCTCAGAACAAATCACCCTTTATGCCCAACAATGAAGCTGCTCTATCTGTCTGGAATTTATAAAGCAGGTTACACAAATGCTAAATCTTCAGTGTATAAGCATACTGAAATATTGCTACAAGATTTTAACAAGCAACAATATAAGCTAAATCTGATTAATATTTATATATAAATAAAATAGCTCACTGTATAAAGAGATCTAAAGATGAGCCTATCACATGACAGCAGGGATAGATAGAGGGGAGGGCAAGAAGATATTACCCAGTGATACCATTAAAACCATTTGTTTTGTTTTATGGTATAAGCCAAATCCTGCCTACCTGAGCAGGATTAGATAGTTGCATATGTGGGTGTGCTTTAGAATATCCATACCTGCACCCAGAAATGAAGGACAATTTTAAGATTATATTAGGCTAACCATTTAAAAAAGCACTACTTTTTACAATTTTTTTTTGTGGGGGAGAGGGGCAAAATCAGAGAACTTTATGGCACAACTGTTTACAAAGTTAACCAGTGATTCTTATGATAATTATGGGACACCACATGCAACAATTCTACATAAAGCAATAAAGTTGGATTTTTTACCAGACTGTTATACCAGTATTGAAAGCAATATAATCTGATTTCCCAAACTGCCACAAACGATCTAACAATTTTAAGCCAGAATGCCGGCAGTATATTCAGAAACATCAATTAAAATTTAAAACTATTTCCATATAGCCTACATTGTTTACTCCTGGGGAGGCACACTTCTTGCCTTCTGAACTTTCAGGATGCCAAGATAAGTGGATTGGTAGTTTTCTTTATATTTTCTAAGGGAGTGACAATTACAATGTCTTTGTAACCTTGTTACAGGGTTTCAAGCTTGGCCTCCCGATTTTGGTACTTTTGTCAGAATATCTACGTTGGATTCTAGATGTTCCAGTAATTTTTTAACATTGAACTACAGAAGTGGGACCAAAGAACCAATCTCATGTCAAAGTGTCAAAATGAGGTGGCTTATTATGAAGCACTTCTTAGAAACATTTTCCCCAATGTATGAAGAGGATCACTAACTTTTAAACTATGGCCTAAAGGGCAGTGAAGCTCCATAGTGAATGCATATTTCCCCATAAATCTGGCCTCTTATCTAACTAATTTGCTCATTAAACATCTTGCGAATAAAAAAAAGCCACCCTTTTCACTATACCAATTACCATCCCCATTATATCAGTTTCCTTTTCTCAGAGAGCATGTTTTAGCCTCAGCAAGCCCGGGGAAAGAAAGAAAAGAAAGGTCAGGGAACAAATGCTCTCCACTCTCATTACTGGGCTCTCTAATATAAGTGCCTTTCGGTTTCTCTTATATAAGACTGCTTCGTGTGCCTTGGTCTCCCAAGGAAATTGAAGAGACAACTGTATCTATGTGGCCTGAAAAAGGCAGTCTGAAGTGAAATTATTTTTATAATAGATTGTGTTTTCTGCTGCACCTTCCATTTGTCCTTCTCACACTTTGCTATGCATTTATTTTCTTCAGTGGACTTTTCACTGCTATTTAAACACGGAATTCATTAGGCTGAAAAGGATTTGAGGTAACAGAACAACCTAAGGCTAATTGTGTAATGTTTTAAACAACATAGCCCTCTGGGGAAGGTTGGAAGGTGTCCTAATAGCATTATGAAATGCTAGGCAACGACTCTTTAAAAATGACCTTTTTTCATTCTTGTATTTTCTCTTGTTCCTTTGCTATGTCACTCATGCCTCTCTCCCTCCTCAATTCTCCCTGCTTAATAGCTCCTCATTGTCACAAAACCAACATGAAGTTTCCCAGACCCTGAATGCACTGCTGCTGCATTTTGTTCCTCTCATTATTCCGAACACCATTTTTTCTGGATGCTACATTTCCATATCTGAGACATTCTAAACTGAAGCTATTAGTAGCAGTGTATCCCGCCTGTCCCCTTTCCTAATAGCCATAACAGTCTCTCTTGCAACGTCTCCTCATAATATCAAAACACTAGTGAGTCTCTCTAACAAAACATTGCCAAACAGACACTCCTCTCTGCTGTGTCAGTGGTATCAGGTTGGTAAGTCTTTCTTTGGTTTCCTTCTTTCCCACAGTGCCAAAACTCCAGTGAACTGAAATCTACACTATCCAACCTGATAGGAAATGAAGTATAGTACATTCTCAGCAACTTGTTTTAGAATCTACCAGCTGCAACATTTAATTCTCTTTAGTACTTAGTTAAATGAATTTTACCAAGTAATTATAGCACAAACAAAAGTCAATATATTTAGAAAAAGCACTGCATGTCAATCAGCCAGCATATATTTAAATTGCTTCATAATTTTTCATGGGTTTTCTCTTCACAACTGCTATTAATGCAAATCTGATATCATCTAGTTTGTTAACCATCGGGTATAGAAGGCTCAAAAGAAATAGTTTGCTCTGATAAAACTATGGATGCTGTTCTATTGAGAGCAGACTCAGATAAAGTGTTAAAAAAATAATCAGAAACACCCAGAGGTGGCTACATTTCAGTAGTACCTTATGGTTACACAGTACAGAAGCACAGTCTTCTAATTAAAGCACAGGGCTGGGAGTCAGGAGATCTAAGTTCTAGTCTCAGTTCTTCCACAGACTATATTTGATCTTGGGCAAGTCACGTTAGGGCCTGCTATTTCTCTACTTCAACCAGAGGAGTCGGTGTTCAGTATTTCTGAAAATAAGGTCTTTAACCTCTCTGTGTATCTGTTTCTCATCCTGTAAAATTGGGATAATATTTACCCTGGCTAACAGGTAATTGCAGGATTAATGTTTGCAATGTACCCAGAGATCCTCAGATGAACTATGCTATACAACTGTAATATTAAAGACTGCTCTTAGATGATTTAAAATGGTATTATGATATTATATGAGAATCAGAAAGTGAGACAAGAAACTAATCATTAAGATCACAGACAGAAAAAGTAAAAAGCATTAACAGTGGAAGTTATATATTAATTTGTTCCCATGATAATAAAACAATGTTTTTTGTAACACAAGAGTTTTTAAAATAGGATTTTTAACCTGACATGGCTTCCATTGTCAGTCAGCAGCAGGTATGAGCAATTCTGCTGTAATATAACAAAATCACCAAGGTAGAAGAACAGTATGAGAAGACTCCCTTTAGCTTCAAGTGCTAAAGTCCTAGATTTTGGGTGTAATAACGCTTTTCTGTGAGGGAGCAACAAGAAGCATTCTAAGTTTATGCCTACACTACAGAGACTATACTGGGACAGCTCCTTAACATAGATGCAGCTTACACTGATAGAAGGAATGTTTCTGTCTGTGTCAGAATGCCATCTCCCTGAACTAAATTACCTATGTTGATGGAAGCTCTTTTCTGTTCACACAGCTGCATCTACACTGGGAGTTTTGTCAGCATAGCTACGTTGATTTTGGGGGCGGTTTTTTCACAGCCATGTAACTTGTCCACGTAGACTAGACCTAACTCTCTTACTAGATTATCCTTCTGTGGTGCTACAGGGGAGAGTAATTTAAGCCAGTCTACACAACAAATAAAAATATAAGAAAGTAGGTTGCAGTATGGTTGTCTGCTGTTCTGATTACAACAGTTCCATTTTACAGTTAAATGGAACATTATCTGGGTCCTTGAATAATGTTAAGGACTTGGACAATGCAAATGCAGCCCCGGTGTAACTACGTCCCATTACATAATTCTACTTTTAGCGTAGAGAAGTCCTTTAGAGAGACCTGGGATGAAATCCTTGTCCTACTGAAGTCAACACCAAAATACCCATTGACTTCAGTAGGGCCAGAATTTTACCCCTGCTTACAACACGGTTAAATTTATTTGGAGTTTGTCTGTCTGCTGTGCTCTACCTGTGCCTCTACATTTGAAGACCATCACTCCAGACAATATTTCTAAGGAAGGTGTTTTCTCTTTGAAAAAATATGGTATCACTATTAAAAGTATAATAAAAGCTACCCGGAAAAAGAAAATACAACTGACTGCTGTATTTGCAGAAATATTAAGAAAGCTAAAATGGATCAATAAGCATGAAATTAGTTATTCAAACAGTTTCCAGTAAAGCTGGCGGGACAAGGTGAGTGAGGTAATATTTTTATTAGACCAACTTCTGTTGGTGAAAGAGACAAGCTTTCAAGCTTACACAGAGCTCTCTTCAAGCTGGTAGGTTCTCTGCTATATTTGCATAAGACTATATTTTGCAGATGAAAACGGAGATCTGGAAAATATGTAGGCACTAATAACCTAGGCTTACAAGAGCATTTTATGGAAAAGAAGTTACTTAAGGTATTGTTAATGAGCCTAGCTGAAAAGTCTGAATACAGACTGTAGGTCTAACCTACATTAAAAAGAGAAGGCCATTAGTAAGAAGCCTTATGTTTAAGTATTGTTCTCACTGGCATGGTTTCCCTGGTCAACATTGACAGAGATGCCCTCTATCTTAAACCATTTTACATGCCCCTTTCTTGGCTATGGCCCTATTAACCTGCTCTATTTGACACCTAATGACAAATATGACAGCATCACCTGGCTCTCCCCCAAAGTGAATATTAAATGGTTGTTCCATTAGGGTGTATGGGAGTCAGAGTTCAATACTCATCATAGCAAAGTACAACAGACATGGCAAAATTAGTTGATTGGCACACTTTGCCACAATTCATTCCAATGAATTTTGAAATCTGTTCACCACATCCATACTAACAGGACTATTTAATACCATCTTAGGGATGAGAAGGGTTGTGGCAGCTAGTGTCTAACCCAATACCAAATTCAGCTATTTCTCAAATGTAGGTACCTTCCTAGTCCATTAGCACCGTTCTATAAAGCAGTCTAGCTTTAACTATGATTCTGGCTAACAAACTTTCAGGACAATAGCAGACAGGGCACCTTTTTCTTCAGAGAAAACTTTCTAAACCATACCTCCAGGAAAGTTTCAAAGTAATACACTCCCAGCTCAAGAAAAACAGCTGTAAGAGTGATAGGAATCAGTACCGATAAGATATACATGAATGCCTGCGAGGTGTGTAATGAAAGTTTTATCAGCATGAGTTTGGGGTTGTGGCCTCACCATTAGTAAATTATGCAGGTCATTCCAATGAATGCTGATAAAAAAAAAAATTTACACCACAGAACCATATAGTCTGTATATGCCACATATTGTCAATGTGTTTTAGTCGGTTTTAAAAACATTTGAGGTTTTTCTATGCCTCTGCCTATAAAGCCTCTGCTTTATTACTAGAACCCTGTGAAAATTTTATTTTTTAAATAATTTTCATGTGCTATTTTTGGGGAATTTTGAATTGTTTTGTTTTACCAATTTTATCCACACGGAATAACTATTTTATCCCCCAGAGGGTGTGGGGGGTTGCAGAGCAAGCCCACCCCACAGTGGCAGATCCTGTCCTGCAGGATGGGTCTGGTTCCCTGCTCTGGGCATTACAATCTGGTGCACAGGGTGGCAGCACCACTCAGGTTTGGCTTGGCCACCCCTCCACCGTGATGATGCAGAGGTGGCTGAGCCAAATTTGAGTGAGGGGCCATGTGCCAGGTTGCAATGCCATTCACTTAAATTTCCCCACTCATCCCATCACCATGACAGCGAAGTGGCTAGCCCAAACCTGAGCAGTTCTGCGACCACATATGCTAGGCTGCAACACCCAGAGCAGGGAGTCAGGCCCAGGCCGGCAGGACAGGAGCCACTGCTGCAGGGTGAATTTTATTGTTTTTAGTTTTATTTTGTGTTTCATACTTATGAAAAACATGGGGCTCTACTTATTACCATGAATCCAATTGTAGAGGACTCAGAAGGAGCCATAAACATCTCTAAAATAACGTTAAACCAATTTTTCTATACCTAAAAGGTCAAAACTTTAAATCTCCCTTTTCCAGTGGTATAAAATGTTCCATTTCTACCTATGCAGGGTTGTGAGACACGAGACCTCAAACCCATCACTGGCACAGAACTAAATACTGCCAATTCTTGGCTTGGAGTGAATGTAGTTTGGGGAGCAGAGCAGGACAATTCTATACTTGAAGGGGAAGAAAAGAAGGAAAAACCATCTCTGAAACAGGCTGACTTAAAAATAATGGCAACTTTATGAAGCTGTTTTGAGATTTGTAATCTAGGATGGGTAAAATGAATTAGTGAGCAAGGGTAAGGTGAAGTGGTCAAAGATGCTTGATAATTTGCAAAACCTATGATGCATTTATCACAAGGATGCAAAATTTATTGCATGTTGAGCACCATCACATTATATTGATACATAGTTAATAATCATTCCACACATACCCAACCTTGTGTGATGGTTAATATTAGTTCTCTCTACACATGAGTTACTAGACCTACCCTTCCTACCTACATAGGATTTACAATTCTGTTTATTCCACTCAGCACTTTTCAGGAGCCTTTGCTATAATCTTCCTGCATCCACAATGCCCAGTGTACATTTATCTGCATTATATCAGTGCTAGTCACAATAAAAAGGTAAATAATGTCCCTCACTTTATTTAAGCTATGATTTTCTTATAGCTGCCATTTCTGAAGAAAAACGATCTTTGGCCCGAAGCAATGATTATAGATTTGTTGGTCAAATAAAATTTGTACACTAGGCAGTGATTGTGTGATCAAGCCATGAAAAACAAAGCAAAACAGAACTGTAGGCAGCATGGCAGGGGGTTAGGTCAGACTTCAGTTAAATTCAGATGTAGTACACAGATCAAAGTGGAATTGTACAGAAAGAAATCAGTTCTAGGTATAAGCTGTATGGGGGCAGTGATTGTCTTGTGTGAGATGTCTAGAACAATAGGGCCCCAACCATGATTGGGGCTCTAAGACACTATTTTCATTCTCTTTTTTTAAGTTGGTCTCAGGATATGAGCACTCAACACTTAAGCCAGGAACAAAGAGAGTGATGATTCTTATGTTTCTTAAGCAATACATTTTTTAAAAGACAACATGCTTTGCTGGCTCAAATTTGAAAGGGGCTCAGTTTTCAAAGAGAAAAATCAACTTTCACGTGTTCGATAACACATTCCTTTGCTGAATGTCCTGCACAGCCTGGTTATTGAGGGGATCAACTACAGAGACCCAGGCATACTTCACTATTAATTTCTACTTCAAGACATTCTTTATCACCACCCTCACTCCTCATGGTTACCTGAGGGTTCTAGCTCAATAACCCAGTTAAGCATGGTATATTCAGAGCATGTACCTAGTTCCTCTTGTTACAAGGTTTTCAGAATAACAAGAAAATAGCTTGTGAATAGAGTGGGCGTTTTATCTGGTGGGCGTTCCCCTCTGGTGTTATCTGGACCGGTGATCAGCTAGGTCACACCAATCCTTGACTCTGGGAGCCAGCCTTACCCTGCTCTGCTGTGAGAACCCCCACTCCTGGGCTGTTCACACACAGCCTCTGGCATGTAAGCTGCTCCCAGCTACTTGCAACTGAATTACACTAGCCAGTATCTCCGGTCCGAGACACAACCCTAGGAACCTCCGTCTTGCAGTATCCAGTTACTGGATGCTGCAAGCTTATATGAGTTTGTCAATTTAACCAAGAAATTGATATGTACCAGGCTTGTTATCCCAAGGGGAGCCTCTGACACGCTTCAAACCAAAACACACTGCTTCAGGTAGAATAAACAAACAGATTTATTAACGATAAAGATTGATTTAAAATCACTTAAAATCTAAGCATAACAAGCCAGATATAGTCAAATGAAATAAAAGCAAAATGCATTCTAAGCCGATCTTAACACTTTCAATTATAACCTGTAACATTACTGTAACAATTACTAAAACATCACTATAACAACCACGCTCAGTGCATCATGAGCTTTCTGAAGACACCCAATATGACAAACTTTGCATTGGATACCACACAATAATTTTATAAAGATGAACATGGGGGTGTAGGGTGTTCCCCCGAGGTACAGAACATCACAGTGTTTTTGAGCCTACATTTTATTGGTGATGTATCATCTATCACACTAGTATTATGGGAGGCCTAGGGAAGGCTGTATTATCAATTTCCTGCTTTAATCTATCTAGATTATGTGGACCCTATCACCACAGTACCCGACTTTCTTAATCACTGGACATAATCCAATAAATGTTACAGTTTAATAATTTATCAGTTAAACAATCAAAGTAATTTTGAATCAATATTAAATCAGGCAAGAGAAGAACTAAGGCTCTGTAAACCAGGGACTCGGTGCCAACTGAAAAATGGCACAGGGGTGCACAGCGATTTACAGGGGCCGCCTGGGTCTGATATATGCATAATAGTTCACCAAAGAGTGACGTGCGGTTTCTACCAAGGTTGTCATAATCATCATGAAATGTGTATACATATAATATTTAATGAGTAATATAACTATTAGGGCTGTCAAACGATTAAAAAAAATTAATCCTGAGATTAAAAATAATCACGATTAATTGTCGTTTTAATCGTACTGTTAAACAATAGAATACCATTTATTTAAATATATTTGGACGTTTTCAAATATATTGATTTCAATTACAACACAGAATACAAAGTGTACAGTGCTTACTATATAGTTTTGATTACAAATATTTGCACTGTAAAAAAACAAGAGAAATAGTATTTTTCAGTTCACCTCATACAAGTATTGTAGTGTAATCTCTGAATCATGAAATTGCAATTTACAAATGTAGAATTATTTGTTTTACATGACTGGACTGAAAAATAAAAACGTAAAATTTTAGAGCCTATGAGTCATTTGTAAACTGCACTTACGTGATAGAGATTGCACTACAGTACTTGTATGAGGTGAACTGAAGTGAGCTGTAGCTCACGAAAGCTTATGCTCAAATAAATTTGTTAGTCTCTAAGGTGCCACAAGTACTCCTTTTCTTTTTGCGGATACAGACTAACACGGCTGCGACTCTGAAACCTGAAAAAATACTATTTCTTTTGTTTATCTTTTTTACAGGGCAAATATTTGTAATCAAAACTATAAAGTGAGCCCTGTATACTTTGTATTCTGTGTTGTAATTGAAATAAATGTATTTGAAAATGTAGAAAAAAATCCAAAATATTTATAATAAATTTAAACTGGTATTCTAGTATTATTTAACAGTGCAATTAAAACTGCAAGTAATTGCAAATAATTTTTTTAATTGAGTTAATTTGTTTTGAGTTAATTGCTTGAGTTGTTTTGAGTTAACTGCTATAATAAAAATTATGTACTTAAATTCTGGGAGTTAAGGCAGGTCACCAGGAGGTAACATATCTCAGATGTGCTCCTTTCAGTCAGGAGGTAACAAGATGCTTATCTCTGGCCATGAGAGTATTGTGTATTGTATGCCTCACAGTGGATGCCTATTTGCATACTGGGCCAGATACCAGTTGAAAGATTTGTGAAATCTACAAGAGAAAAAATCTACAGAGAAAAAACCCGAACAATCAGCATCAGGATGTCCTGTTTACAACTAAGATCAAATGCAAAGAAACACACTGGATCCTTCATGAGGGACACAAGCTGACAGCATGTTGTGTGTCATGGAAGAGGGATCACAGCCAAACTAGCTGTAAAGCACTGGTGAGCAATACTTTATTAGATAGGATAGTACCTTGTTAATTAAGTCTAGGCTCTAGAATGCATGTTATGATTTTTATTTGTAACAATTTGTTTCCATACTTCTACTTGCTATTACTTGAATCTCTATTCTTTGTTAAAATAAACCTATTCTTGATTTTACTCTAAAACACATCTAAGTGCTGTATGTGAAACAGAGCAGAATTCTGAGGAGGAACTGGTAAGCTGGGTGTTCTGTTTATACTCCAGGGAGATGCTCAGAGGACTCAGGGGTTGGACCATGCCTATTGCTAAACTGTAAAGACAGAGGGACCAGCGTAGGCCTCTAAGGGTGGGGGTGTGGTGCTTGTATTGCCCATGCAGATTTACCAACTTCCTAACTGCTGACAATCAGATGCTCCTGCCCCACACTCCACCTCTTCCCCAAAGGCCCCACCCCTGACTCGCTCCTCTCCCCCTTCCTCACAGCTGGATCCTCTCCACCTCCCTCCTCACTGAGCTCTCTCTGCTCCGGAGCTGCAGCCTGCTGCAGAGCCTGCCCGCCCATGAGATGCGGGTAGGAGGCAGCTCTGGCTGAGCAGGGGCTGCTGAATGTTGATTACCCAGCGCCTCCCACAGCTCCCCACCCATGGTAACCGGACTTTTGGTGTCTGGTCAGTGAATCTGACCAGATACTGCCTGGTACCCTTTTTGATCGGACTTGCTGGTCGAAAACTGGGCACCTGGCAACTTTATGCCCCTGGCCAGTGAAGATGGAGAGCTGATCCTCAGCAGGCACAGACAAGGCTTCCTCGGGGTTAGCAACGTGCCTCACATCCCCGGGAAACATCACAGGCTCCAATAACATAGGATGTCATTGTTTGGTATCGTAGCAACCATCCATTCTAGTATATTTTGACATTTTCAAATATCTTCCAGATAAAAAGTTATTCTTACTATTTCAGATTAATGGGTGTGATCTAACAAAGATACAATATTAGTTATTAAGTTTTTTTTTTAAAGCTGGAACAAACTCCACAATGTGTCTTGTGAGCTGCAGCTCAAATTGGTTATTTATTTATTTACTTATTTAAAAAAATCACATGCTGCCACAAATATCTTTTTTGTCCACAAGGTGGCTCCCCTAGAATTTATACTTCTAAAACTGTTACCTTTTTTGGATTCTATGGGCTCATTCTGTTTCAGTAGGGTGGTCCTTCAGCTGTAAAAGTCTTCAGAATCTATTGTTACAGAAACCCAAAGATGGTCTTTTCCCTGCATTTCAGTAGGTCTTATCTGAACACTGCTCATTTTTTGTGGCATCCCTAGTTAGTGCAGCACTGATGTTAAAGTGGATTTACTTTCTTGTGCTACTCTCCTGTCTGTTTGCAAAACCTGCCCTTATCCCCATTAATCAGGTTGGCTCTTACTCATATTTCTATAACCAGCATTGAGACTGCAAACTAAAATTGAACTTCTGTTGAATTCCTCAAGAAGTCAAATGTAGTGAGCTGTCCTGACTGGAAACAAAGGGAGATTTAACATCTCACATTTTTTGAGTCTTACCTAGCAATTGCATCCTTCTAGTTTTGTTTTGTTTTTAAACTGTCCTTATCTTGTTTTACCTGATTGGCATCTCTCTTCCCAGGACTGCAATTTTTTGATTAATAGGTTTAGATAGAAGGAAACAAACATGACTAAAAAGCTCAAGCAGAATGGAATTTAATTCTCTTTCTTGATTTCTTTTTTATCAGGGGGAAAAACTGCTCTGCTATAAAACCCTACCCCTCTTTTTACATCATTATTTATCAGTAATCAGCTGAGAGAAACTAGAGACTCACAATTAACTAAGGTTTCAGAGTAACAGCTGTGTTAGTCTGTATTCGCAAAAAGAAAAGGAGTACTTGTGGCACCTTAGAGACTAACCAATTTATGTGAGCATAAGCTTTCGTGAGCTACAGCTCACTTGAACTTCACTCCGACGAAGTGAGCTGTAGCTCACGAAAGCTTATGCTCACATAAATTGGTTAGTCTCTAAGGTGCCACAAGTACTCCTTTTCTTTTTACAATTAACTAAGGTTCAATTTCCTTCATTTTCATAAAGAAATATCAAAGTCCATCTCACTAACTGCAGCAAGAACCTTGTCACACAATTTTGCCTTCCTGGGAGTTTGGCCGCAATCATGAAATAAGAGTCCAGTGAAGTTGTCTTTATGTAATTATATAATCAATCTCATTTTACCACACAGATGGTCACTTATGCCAGATCAAATAATTATTTTCACTTTGGCTGCCAGAAGAATAAAACGTTAAACACACACTTATCCATTACACATACAGAACATGAATGAAATGCAGGTAATTGCCCAATGCCGAATAGTGTTCTTACGCCCAAATGGGAAAAGCTGGGGGAAGAGGGAGAAAGCTAGAGATTCTTATGAACAGTCGTATTTTAGAATGTTATAGTCTTAATGGCAGCATGCTCTGTCAACAACTGTGGATTCAAGAAAGTCAGCTATGTCAAGTGGAAAGCACTAGACTTTTCACAGATTTGGATAGACTTCCCCCCACCCCCAAAAACCACAGTTTAAGCACACATATGCACGTATTAAGTGCCAAATGCTCTTCCACACCCATAAGTAAAGTTTTCTTCCTCTCCTCCCCACAAGCTCCATTTCAGACTCAAGATGTACAGCAAATGCCAATGCTCAGCCATTCTGTGGAGGCTGAAACAGTGGATGCATCTTGCTACCCACTCCCTACACAAGTTTTGGCCTGTGTATCTATACAGTTCAGAGAACCTACTGGCCAGGCGTCCAACACTTAGAACATTTGCTGTGTAGCAGGGAACTCACAGTTGGTTAAATGGCTCTGGTGTGAATGCACCTGGAATACAGCAGTAATTTCTAGACAGCACTTTATCCACAGGATGGTGATGTATTGCACGTAAGGAAGTTCAGGGGAAAACAACAAAAATGGTAAGACCAGGAGATAGTGGGCCAAATTCAGAAAGGTTACATGTGTAAGTTACATGCATGCAAATTAGCATAAATTGATATAAGTTACATGCTAAGGGGAAGGAAGCAAAACATTTTAACAGGGAAAAGTAACCAATAGGAGGATGTGAGAAGATGTAAAATGATAAATCAATATAAATTCAATAAAGTCAAGTGCAAGGTACTACACTTAGGAAGGAAAAATTAAATACAAATACAAAATGGGGGACAGCAAGGCAGAAGTACTGCAGACAAGGATCTGGGGGTTATAGTGGTTCACAAATTGATTATGACTCAGCGTGATGCTGTTCCAAAAAAGGGAAATATCATTCTGGGATGTATTAGCACAAATATCTTATGTAAGACATGGGAGATCAGTGCTCAGTAGAGCGGAACTGTGAGGCCTCCACTGGAATACAGAGTCCAGATTTTGGCACCACACTAAAAGTTGTGGACAAACTGGAGGCAGTTCAGAGGAGAGCAACAAAAATAAGAGGGTTAGAAGATATGACCTATGAAGAAAGATTGAAAGAATTGGTCATTTTTAGTCTAAAGATTAGGATTGCGGGGGGGGGGGGGGGCAAGTGGGGAGCGGAAGACAACCATGGTGACAGGAATTAAAACTATCCAGAATCACATCGGTGTCAGAATTTGTGGCTTTACCCAAAAACCTCCCGGGGTTCCTCTTTCTCAAGTCAAAATCATTAAGTGGAAACAGACCAATTCTCTTATTGTCACAGATTTATTGGCCATCAGTGGGTTTAGTCCTTATGCAGGCTGTGTTCCCAGTGAAGGCCTGTTCTGTGTTACTCAGTGAGAGTTTTGTCTGCATTAACAGTGAAGTCACTTCCATTAAGTTTAGTGGTCATTGATTCAAGTTTTAAGATGGCAAGAATAGGCCAAATGTATTAAATGGGTTGTAAGTAAAATGATAATCAAAATTCTCTTTCTAAAGCACTTTGAGATCTACTGATGAAAAGCACTATATAAGAGCTATGCATTAGTAGTAGTAACAACAACATTTAAAACTATCATCTGTTACAAAAGAAGCATGGAAAGGATAAATGAAAAACCTGGTTTCAAAGTAGTTTTTATAAACGTTTGAAGTTGTCAAACCATGAAAACAATCATTTTCACAAGCATACTAAAAAAAATTGCATATTAAAATCTTTATAGGCTTTCACCAAATTTTGACATCCCCTTCTCCACATAGTTGCCTAAACTAATGATACATTCTCCCTGAGCCTAAACAATTGTTCATATTATTGAAGAACATGCAATTGTATATTCACATGAAATAAGCTTTCCTAATGTTAAAGTAGAATGAATTATATTGAAATTATAATTCATTAAAGAAAGGCATCTGGTGGGTTTGTTGAAATATAGTTGTCAGGAAGAGAAACATTAAGGACAATGGGTTCTCAAACTAATTAACTTAGAGCTTCTACTGAGCTAGGAGATTGGTAAATGTTAGTATGCAAATAAGATATGTATGTATATTTGTCAGTTTCTGCTTCCTTTTGTCTCTATGTTAAATTGGCTTTGGCTTATCTGTATAAATAAGTTAGCTTGAGCTTTTGAATCTGACTTTGACACTAGGAACAATATGAGAGATGATCAGAATTAAGCAGGATTCTAATAATTCAAGCTCAGTAATCAAACCAAGATACATAATTTGAGGATATTTTATGTTGCTGAAGATTTACTTCTTATCAACATATAATTTCCTTGGATACATGAAAGCCGGGGCGGAAGGGGTTATCTAGTCACATCCCATAAGAAATGGTAAGTAGACATTCCCCCCATGACATAGAATCCTTACTCACCAAACTACTTCTGCTTTTGACGTAGAGAGGCTACGCCATCCCTACAAGTATGTTCTGTAAAGCTTGGATTTGAACAACCTCAAGTTTCTAAACAAAGTTTTAATTCTGAGAAGTGTCAGTAACAAGTTTTTCTTCCTCCAAGATGACCCACTGAACCTAGATATAGAGAGTACCTGACATCTTTAATAAATGAACATGACAAATACATACTACAGCAATGGAAGCATGAGAAATTCTTAGAGAGAACTGGCTTCCTTGATCTGCTCATTGATTCTACTATATATTGATTCAAAGGATATGTATACACTTGGGACTGTGATAGAACCCTGCCATGAGGTACTAAACTTAACTGGAAACAGCAGCTTTTAGTTCCATCTCAGTCTTGTCTTTTTCACTTCCAGAACAGTTTCTCTTTTTAACCAGTTCTTAATCTGGACAGACCTTCACTAATTTTTGGTATAAAATTTTTTCTAGAGTTTGATGTTTTTGGAATTATTTCTCAGATTAAGGGTTGCCAGGAAATAAGAATGGTTTTGATGCATTTTTGTCCTTATACTGGGATAAATGGTAAAGTGTCACCCATTGCAAGTGCAAAAGTTTAGGGAAATTCAATAATCCTAATACTTCAGGTAGCCATTTAAAAAAAGTGTAGTTCAGGATTTTTGCCCAAATACAAACTAAGGTATTAAATCAACACAACATTTTCGATGTATTAACTGTGTCCTGTTTTTAAAGGCTTAATTTGCCCGGGAACTCTGAACAATAAATACAATCCTTAAGATAACTCTTAAGGCATTGAACACCTTCACCCTGTTGTTGCCGGAGCCAATGTGTGAGATTATTGTATACTGTTACCTAATCTTTTGTTGATAGCTTCATTGTTGGCAGTAAAAACAACGAGGAGTCCTTGTGGCAATTTAGAGACTAATAAATTTATTTGGGCATAAGCTTTCGTGGGCTAAAACCCACTTCATCAGATGCATGGAGTGGAACATACAGTTGGCAGTGAAGATGTCAGACAAGGCCTGACATGGGAGTGGATTCAACACAACCTATGTTTTCTGTCTCATAGTGTCCTCCGTGAAGAGACAGGCAAATCCTTGCTGGCTGGGGGATTTGAGTTATTCTGGGACATTTTCCTTCTCTGCCATATTCCTGGTAGTTGAAACCACAAAGTCTAAAAAGCATCCCAATAAATAATAAAATAATTGACTATAAGCTCTTTGGGGCAAGGACTATCTTTTTGTTCTGTGTTTGTACAGCTCCTACTACAGTGGGGTCATAGTCCACAACACTATGGTAATACAAAAGTATTACCAAAAAAAAAGGAATACAAACCACCTAAAACTATGCTATAAGAATACAATTACACAAATGTATTGTCCTACACATTTTTATTTCACCGCCCTCCCTCCCCCCACTTCAACCTGTTTTCAGCTTACTATAATTTGTGACATCATATTCCTTTGCTAACAATGGCTCTCTTGGGCTCTCTACATACTACAGGGGGAGATCGATTTAAGTTACGCAACTTCAGCTACGTGAGTAATGTAGCTGAAGTCAACGTACTTAGATCTACTTACCACGGGGTCCACACTACACGACGTCGACTGGAGACGCTCTCCCATCGACTCCCCTTGCATTTCTTGTTTAGGTGGAGTACAGGAGTCGACGGGAGAGCGATCTGCGGTTGATTTAGCGGGTCTTCGCTAGACCCACTAAATCACCTGCCGATTCATCGATCGCCGGACATCGAACCCCCTTAAGTTTAGATAAGGCCTTAGTTTACATTCATTTACACAAACAAATAACTTCTCAAAATAATTAAAAAACAAATAAACATTCATTCTGCAAACAGCATCAGAAGAGCAGAATTTATAAAGCTGATTCTGAGTTTTGCATAGCAGACCTTGTTAGTAATATAAAGCTTAATGAATGAATGCCATAATGGAGACTAGATACTTTAACAAAACTGGGATTCTTTTTGCTATCTTAATTAGGATTCCTAGATTAATCCTTACTATGTTACTAGTTAAATTCCTGTTGGATGCACAGTGAATTAAAATCTGATTAGAACTGTCCTTAGTTTTGAGCAATACAAATAATCTGCAAAGGCAACTCCATCACACCAAACTATGTAGCAGCTGGCCTTTAATAATGATCCCATCTGCTAGACCACTGCACTTCACTGCAGTGTCTAAAACTGCTCCGTCTCCCAAGGGGAAGTGCCTTGAGTTTGTGTTCTGGAATTTTTTGAAAAAGCCAAAATCTTCTGTAGATTAATCCAATAAATACTACTCCTGGGGGAATTCTGCATCACTACACATGTGTAGAATTCATATCCCCCGCAGAATTATTTTTCTCCTCAGAAAATACATTCTGCTTGAGAGGCGCTGCAGTTAAGCCTTTCGCCCACCAGGGGCTGCTGTGGCACTAGAACAGAGGGCAGCCGATCCCAGGGGAGGAGCAACCAGCTACAGATAGGGAGAAGAGGCTGTGTTCCTCACAGCACCCTGCTTTGGGGCTGCTTGGGGATGGTGGTGTCACAGACTGGAGTTCAGAAGGGCTAGTGGAAGGGGACAGAGGTGCAGGGACACATGGACAGGGCAGATGTGTCTGACTGATTGGCAGAGGGTCAGTCAGAGTCTGCATGGGAGAGGCTCCCCAACTCCGTAACAATCCCTCCTTCTACAAAAAAAAAACTGTTTCATACTTCTCCCACCCACACCCAACAACCCTCCACGTTTACTCCCAGGCTCCTTCCCTGCAATTATTTCCCTCTCCCTCAGCTCCTCCATTACCCCTGACTCCCCTACGCCTTTGCACTGCTTCTGAGGGGTGCAGGAAATACATTTCTGTGTTGTAGTTTAAATGAATTACTCAAAGTTCTGCATTAATATAGCTAGTAAGGAATCTATTTGTTAAAAAACATTTCCTGAATCTTTTTTATTGTCTGTATTGTTTAAGACATACTTGTTGACAGATATTTTGAAATAAGTTACCAAAATAACGGAAACTGGCATGATTATGTTGGGTTATTTTGACAAATAAAATATGCAGAATTTTAAAATATTGTGTGAAGAATTTTTAATTTTTTTGGCACAGAATTCCCCCAGGAGTAAAATACAAGCAAAAAGCAAATGAAAGCCTATTTCATACATATTTTTTTCTATTCTAATCTACTATCATTATCAGTGCAAAATTCAGCAAAAACCAAAACCAAACCAAATAGGCCAAAAAACAGTTATGTTGCCAAAGGCTAAAAGTAAAGTAGCCTAAAAAATGTTCAGTGGGTTTCAAGGAAAAAGCATTTACAGCACTAGTTCTGCCTTATCTACAAGAATGGAAAGTTTCCTAATATAAATCAACAGCTTTGTTTTATCACGATCAGGTTAAATTAATGATTTCAGGCTACTCAGCTTAATGCTTCCTTTTCTGAACACTACAGGTTCTTAAAAGGTGCCATCTCATTTTCATAAGCATGATACCAGATGTTTTCAACAACATTAGCCAAGGAAGACCAAATAAGACCCATCTAAATGAGATGCAATAATTCAAAGCAGAACTCTTCTACAATTTAAACTTCCAGATCTGAAAAATCCATCTTTGAAAACGGTCTGCTAATTACTCTTCACTATCTATCCATTCTCCTTTCTTATGCTTCTATATTCTCTTCTGCTCTTGCTAAATCATAAAACTGCTCACTGTTTCAATAATCCATTTAAAAAGCAATAAAACGGAAGGTGCTGATAGAACTCAGACTTGATCAGTGATAATTGGTTTGTAGGAGGTCAACTGACAGGAAAGTTTACAAGAGTGTACAACCAGCAAACTGGATGTGCTTATTTACTGCAAAAATTTTGAACCCATTTACAGCAGAGTGGCCCAAACCACTATGGTATCTCAATCATGACCACAAAGATTAAGTCAGAGCAACAAGGGCACAACAGACTGGTTTGACATCATGCAGTTTTGCCAGTTTACATGGTTTCATATTGCATCAGCTCAGCTTTATGGAAAAAAATACAAATGACTGATTTTAATGGTTATGATGGGACAATCTCACTGGCAATAGCAGGATCTATGACTTATATTATGCCAATGTAATTGTCTTTATGGGATGAAAGCTCCCGTAGTTTAGAGGTTAGTATAAAATTACAATTATATGTTCTAAAAAAGTGATGACTGCATATTGACAGGATAACTAGGAACAGGCTGGCTCTGAATTATCTGTCCTCAGGATATTTCCCTTGCAACCTCTGTTCAAAAAGTATAATACACACTGAAAAAAATCATCTGTATATACATTACTAGCAAATATTGCTTGCGAAAGGGTATGTCAAAGTGATATTACAGTATAAGTTAATCTTGTGACGTTGCACCCCATAGTGCTTTATGGGAATATGCTTATGAATGTATATATGACATAACTGGAATATGTTTTATGCTACATATGCCATGTAACATATCTCGGTAAAGGTTATGATCTACTGAGTATATTCATTCTATTTATATGCATGTGTCATTTTTATACTCGAAGTTATGAATATTGGCTGTGTACTTGCTTGATTTTAAGTAGCCTTAGTAAAGCATTTGGTCAGCTTCTTGAGAAAGGAATGTGCAAATTAAGTGCCCAATCAAGAAACACTTAACGAAAAATGGATCTTGGAAAACTCCAATCCACGTAAGAAGTCTTCCTGGAGACATTCAAGATGGCTTGTGGGCAATGGCTGCTGCCTGTAAAAACTGAGTCATGCATGGACATGTGACTTGCCCATATGACTCCAAAACTCCATCATGGAGCTGGACTTTGCATAGGAGAGAGGAGGGGATCTCCACCCACAAGAGAAAGTCTATTTAAGCCCCTGGGAGACCCCTCCATTTTGTCTTCAGCTGGCTCAAGAGATAGCCTCTCCACCCCCAAAGGATACCTGAAAGAAGCTGGAACAAAGGACAGTAACCACAGGGGCTGTGAGTGATTACTGGACCCAGACTAGAAGGAGACTAGTCTGTAAAAGGAGGCTTATTGGAACACCTCTGAGGGTGAGGTTTTATCTGTATTCAGTTTTCTTACTGTATTAGGCATAGACTTGTGTGTTCTATTTTATTTTGCTTGGTAATTCACTTTGTTCTGTCTCTTACTACTTGGAACCACTTAAATCCTACTTTCTGTTTTTAATAAAATCACTTTTTACTTATTATTAAACCCAGAGTATTCCAGCCAGAGTATGCATTAATACCTTGGGGGGGGGGGGGGGGGAGGAGGGGAAAACAGCTCTGCATCTCACTCTATCAGTGTTATAGAGGGCGAACAATTTATGAGTTTACCCTGTATACACTTTATACAGGGTAAAACGGATTTATATTTGGGGTTTTGACTCCATTGGGAGTTGGGCATCTGAATGTTAAAGACTGGAACACTTCTTAAGCTGCTTTCAGTTAAGCTTGCAGTTTGTGGGACGTGGTTCAGATCAGGGTGTGCGTTTGTGGCCAGCAAGCGTGTCTGGAACAACCAGGCAGGGTACTGGAGTCCCAAGCTGGCAGGGAAATAAATAGTCTTGGCACATCAGTTGGCAGCCCCAAGGGGGTTCTGTGATCCAACCTGCCACAAATCTATTTTGGCTAATACTCTAAAGTTATTCAGAGCAGCATTTTGTTAGCAGTAGCACTTAAGAGAAATGATACAATGCAAGACAGTGTTGATCAGATGGAAGGACTGTATCATTTGTAGCTGTCCACTCTCAATTTTCCTGAATAAATCTGTCTATTTGTAATCCAACTAGTATAAATAGTCTGGGGAGAGGGAATGCAAACAAGCAAAATAATTATTTTCTTCTCCTGTTCCTTAGTGGATGAGAGTGAGGTTTGTTGCAAACACATCTTGGCAAGGCTGACAATGGCATGTTCAGATCACAAAAGACCACCACTTGCTGGGGGAGGGAAGAACCAGGCAGAGTAATAATTCTGAAATTGTAAGCATTAATCTGGGTGAACATAAAAGTACTCACCTCTAAAAGAAAAGGAGTACTAGTGGCACCTTAGCCCTGGTCTACACTAGGACTTTAGGTCAAATTTAGCAGCGTTAAATTGATGTAAACCTGCACCCATCCACACGATGAAGCCCTTTATTTCGACTTAAAGGGCTCTTAAAATCAATTTCCTTACTCCACCCCTGACAAGTGGATTAGCGCTTAAATCGGCCTTGCCGGGTCGAATTTGGGGTACTGTGGACACAATTCGACGGTATTGGCCTCCTGGAGCTATCCCAGAGCGCTCCATTGTGACTGCTCTGGACAGCACTCTCAACTCAGATGCACGATTTGTCTGCTGTTGCTCTGACGCAGGGAGGGGCGACTGACGACATGGCTTACAGGGTTGGCTTACAGGGAGTTAAAATCAACAAAGGGGGCGGCTTTACATCAAGCAGTATTTCAGGCAGGACTTCATGGAGGGTTCCAATAAGAGATGGTGCACCTAAGTTATTGTTCTTATTGGAACAAGCAGGTTGGTCTGGCCTCTGATTGATACATGGCTAGATTTACCTCGCTGCCCCTTCTCTGTGAGTGACTGCAGCGTGACCTAGAGGAATGAGTCCCCTAGACGGGAGGCGGGGGGTTGCAAATGAGTACAAAACAAATCTGGTCGATTTCTTGTTTTGATCCACTCCATCTATCTTTTACATCTTTGGCTGGCAGCAGACGGTGCAGAAGGACTGCATGCCATCCACACCTCATGGCTGCTCGGCAGAAGATGGTACAATAGGACTGCTAGCCATCCTCATCTCTTGCCTGCCCAGCAGAAGATGATGCAATAGGACTGCTAGCAATCCGTATCGCATGCCTGCTCACCATAAGATGGTTCAATAGGACTGACTGCAGGACTAAAGAGAATGACCTGATCAAGTCACTCCAAATTTAGTCCCTGCGCCCATGTCTGCCCAGGCGCTCCTGATCGACCTCACAGAGGCGACCAGGAGCACCTCAGACATGACGATGACGGCTACCAGTCCTCTGTACCGTCTGCTGCCATAAGGCAACGGGTTGCTGCTGCTGTGTAGCAATGCAGTACCACGTCTGCCAGCACCCAGGAGACATACGGTGACGGTGAGCTGAGCAGGCTCCATGCTTGCTGTGGTATGGCATCTGCACGGGTAACCCAGGAAAAAAGGCGCAAAACGATTGTCTGCCCTTTCTTTCACGGAGGGAGGGAGGGAAGGGGGGCCTGACGACATGTACCCAGAACCACCCGCGACAATGTTTTAGCCCCGTCAGGCATTGGGATCTCAACCCAGGATTCCAATGGGCAGCAGAGACTGCAGGAACTGTGGGATAGCTACCCACAGTGCAACGCTCCGGAAGTCGACGCTTGCCTCGGTACTGTGGAAGCACTCCACCGAGTTA
Organism: Chelonia mydas; assembly: GCF_015237465.2. Taxonomy (NCBI): domain Eukaryota; kingdom Metazoa; phylum Chordata; order Testudines; family Cheloniidae; genus Chelonia; species Chelonia mydas. The sequence goes on along the minus strand of NC_057851.1, from coordinate 162,297,875 downwards.
ATGCACTTAATGCACTTAGAGCATTTTCTGTGGGGACACACACACTTGAATATATAAAAACGATTTCTAAAAAACCGACTTCTATAAATTCGACCTAATTTCGTAGTGTAGACATACCCTTAGAGACTAACCAATTTATTTGAGCATAAGTTTTTGTGAGCTACAGCTCACTTCATCGGATGCATTCAGTGGAAAATACAGTGAGGATATTTATATACATACAGAACATGAAAAAATGGGTGTTATCATACACACTGTAAGGAGAGTGATCACTTAAGATGAGCTATTACCAGCAGGAGACCGGGCGGGGAGAGGGACCTTTTGTAGTGATAATCAAGGTGGGCCATTTCCAGCAGTTAACAGGAACGTCTGAGGAACAGTGGGGAGTTGGGGGGGAATAAACATGGGGAAATAGTTTTACTTTGTGTAATGACCCATCCACTCCCAGTCTCTATTCAAGCCCAAATTAATAGTATCCAATTTGCAAATTAATTCCAATTCAGCAGTCTCTCGTTGGAGTCTGTTTCTGAAGTCTTTTTGTTGTAATATTGCGACCTTTAGGTCTGTAATCGAGTGACCAGAGAGATTGAAGTGTTCTCTGACTGGTTTATGAACGTTATAATTCTTGACATCTGATTTGTGTCCATTTATTCTTTTACGTAGAGACTGTCCAGTTTGACCAATGTATATGGCAGAGAGGCACTGCTGGCACATGATGGCATATATCACATTGGTAGATGTGCAGGTGAACGAGCCTCTGATAGTGTGGCTTAACCTCCCACTTAACCTTATCCTCCCCGCCCCCCTCAAGTGCCCATGAGCCCCAGAAACAACCTTCTTATTTCTCTTAAATATTCCCCCTCCCCTACTGAGCTCCAGCACCCCTATTAGTCCTAGGGACCCCTCCCTAACCCCCCCCCTTACACTTTCTTCCTCCCTCACTAAACCCCAACCCTCCAGTAGCTTCCCTCCCACGGGGGGTCAGCTCCTCACTCACAGGGGCAGGGTTTTCAGAGCGAACAGTTCCTTCCCCACAGAGCTTGGCTTGGCTCCCTGCTCCAGCAATTGTGATCTGGAACACAGTGCCACTCAGGTTTGGCCCAGCTGCCCCTCCATCACAGCCAAACCTGATCAGTGTTTTCCCCCTCGTTTTATTTAGTTTTTTATCTGCATTTTATTTCATGTTATTTTGCATTTGCAACAAAAGACAGGGCTCTGCTCATAACTACAGAAAAGCTTATGAGGAAAGGAATAATTCTGTATTCAGTGCAGAGTTCGGATAGTGTGCAGTAACTCAGGAGCGGGACCATGCATTGAAGGAGAAAGATAAAAAAAATTGAACAATCCATTTTGTGTACTGATGGAGGCAGGTCCTGTGGAAAAATTAGAATGTGACCATATAAGACTATTATAATGCATATGCATAAAGGAGATGAATGAAGGATGTGCAGGCAGCCTCAATTCTGGTTTGCATGCTTGATTTTGCAAATTTTACTGTTCTTTTAACAGTTTTTTTCATGTAATAAGTACATGAGAAGGACAATGGGTCAGTGGAACGTTTTGTTGTCACCCATATCAGTTTTAGATCTATCATTCAGTCCTTTTGCCTCTCCACTTTTGTAGTCCAGTATAGCTCAAGAATTAAGACCATACCAGAAAACACAGATTATAAATAATAAAATAGATTAATAAAGCAGGAATGGCAAAAAGGCTCTTATCATGGTCTCTTGAACAATGAAGCACATAAAGATTGTTTGGGAGAGAAGTGGAAGGAAGTGGAGGGAACAGTTGTGAAATAGATGCATCTGAAACAAACCGTACCACCATCACACCTTTCCTCCTACCACCCAAGAAAATATTAAAATTAACTTTTTTACATCTCACTATTCACCCCCTCTTCTACAGCATTAAAATACTTACCACACCACTCTAAGTTTCCATAAAATGGAGATATTTTTTAAATCTTACAAATTGGAAAAAAGAAAATAAATAATGCTGGACTTCATATTTTATTGCACCTTGTGGCATAAAGGAAAAAGGGCAGGAAAATTCAAATTAAAAAAAAAATCATGAAAAACGTAGTAAGTTGTTCCATTTCCAACCCTTCAAAATGGTAACTTTTATTGAAAATTTCTTTTTTTTTTTTAACCAGCTCTATTGAAGATTAAGCAAATTCTATCCACTGCTTCTCTTTATCCACCATGGTTGTTGTTTCAGAGTAGCAGTCGTGCTAGTCTGTATTCGCAAAAAGAAAAGGAGTACTTGTGGCACCTTAGAGACTAACCAATTTATTTGAGCATAAGCTTTCGTGAGCTACAGCTCACTTCATCAGATGCATTCAGTGGAAAATACAGTGGGGAGATTCATCTAGTACAATAGAAAGTAATATTTCCCCTTTCCAACCAGGGATGGAAGTGGGGAGGGGGTGGAAGGGGGGAGGGAAGGAATAATGTGACAGGGATCAGGCTGGCTGTTAAAGGGTGGGCAGAAATGGGCAAAATAAAGTTGTGTGAGTGGGTCTAAATCTGTTTCAGAATAGTTTCTGGTTAAGAACTGACACAGTGAACACAAGACAGCTGCAACCTTTGTATTTTTGGACAAGTAAGGCTGCAAGAAGAATATATGTATGAAACATTCCACAGGCATACAATCTGGCAACAGTCTAAATGGTCCAGCTGCCTATCTCAAAACAAGTACACAAAATCAAAAGAAACCGATGCAAATTCACTGGGCTTCAATTAACCTGAATTCTCATTTCTGGAACAGTTCCAATATTGTGACAGTAGAACTAAGATTTTCATTAACACTGCAAGCTACCTCAATGACAACCGTTTTTCTAAACTGTGATCTATTGTTCTATTACACACACACACCTCTCTCTCTCTCTCTCTCTGTCTCCACAGGTTCTCAACAGTTCTGACAATTGCAGTTCCAGAAAAGATTTCAAGCGGTCAAAAAAAGAGTTGTCATTGAAATGCAGCTGTGCAACATCCAGCCAAAAACCAGGTTGCATACTCTAATTCTGAGGAGAAAGAAGCAGGTACCAGTCCCTCATTTTGACCATGCAATCAATTATGTAACAATATTGTCTGACTCCATGGAACCACTATGGTAGAGTGAGGTAAAATAAGAAGTGGAGAGACAGTTCTCTGATCAGAGGATGCCCAAGGGGAAAAAGACACTCACTAAAATGGGTGAAATTGGTGTTCCCTCAGACAGGAAATAAGGTGTACATTTTTGACAGTGAGGGTAATTAATCACTGGAACAATCTACCAGGGGTCATGGTGGGTTCTCCATCACTGGCAATTTTTAAATCAAGATGGGATGTTTTTTTAAAAGACCTGCTTTAAGATCTATGAGGGCAGGGAGAGTCCTATGGGCTGTGTGATAAAGGAGATCAGACTAGATGACCACAGTTGTCCTTCTGGCCCTGGAATTTCTGAATCTATAACTAATTTGTTCTTATGTGTGTATTTATTATTCAGAAAAGTTAATAGTTAATATTATTAACCTGATATCATTGTGCAGAACAAATGCATTTTAAATCAGTGCTGAAAGTGAGAAGGAAAGTTGGGGGCATTTCTGAAGTGCTACAGCTCCCTATAATGCCATTACTCACATTACAAGAAGATATATGGGACAGTGGCTCCTGGGCCAGCCACACAGGCTGCTGCTTAGGCGGCCCTAGGTAACTGGCCCCAGGGCCCACCCAAGCAGCAGCCGATGTGGCTGGCCCTGGGGACCGCCTACGTAGTGGTCCTGGGGTGGCCGGAGCAGCCGTTGGCAGCTCCCCCACCCCAGGCTCCGCTCCCCTCCAGCAGGGGTCTCCCCGCCCCAAGATTTAGTCAGGGGTATTTATGGTGTAAGTCATGGACAGATCACAGGCCATGAATTTTTCTTTAGTGCCCGTCACCTATATATGACTTTTACTAAAAATACCCATGACTAAACTGTAGCCTTAACTATAGTATTATTGGTATTTCTAGTTGGTTAGTTAACCAGTGTTCCAGGTTAGATAACTAACTACTGCATGAAATGCAGTCAGATTGTATGAGGTATCTTTCAAAATCAAATGTTACTTTAAATATTGTGTTCTTGAAAGTGAGATGCTGACAGCATAAACATAGTCAAGGCCTTGTGTATTGTGTGGCAGGCTGGATCTAAATTCTGTGGCTAGGCCCCCTAGTTAAGAACGACCCTACTGGGTCAGATCAACAGTCCATCTAGCCCATTACCCTGTCTTCCAAGTATGTTACGTGCTTCAGAGGGAATGAACAGAAAAGGCACTCATCAAGTAATCCCTCTTGTCTCTTCCTAGCTTCTGGCAGTCAGAGGGTAGGGACACCCAGAGCATGGGGTTGCATCTCTGACCATCTTGGCTAATAAGTTTATGGAGGATAGGTCCATAAATGGCTAATTCTTTTTGGAACCTTGTTATAGTTTTGGTCTTCGAAACATCTCCTGGCAACGAGTTCCACAGGCTGACTGAGCTGTGTGAAGAAGTACTTCCTTTTGTTTGTTTTAAGCCTGCTGCCTATTAATTTCATTGGGTGACCCCTAGTTCTTGTGCTATGTGAAGGAGTAAATAACACTTTCTCTTTCCAGTATGACAAACTGGAAAATCTCAAGCAACTTCAGGTTAACTAGGAAATGGAAGTTTTTACTGATAAGTATAATCTATATAGGAGACTTTGGATTATTATTTTGATGTTAAATACAATTCTACACCATCCCCAAATTTTCAGTATGCTGTGGAATTTTATATTTAAACATGTAAGTGCATTATGGAAGTTATCAAGGGGAATCTAGAGGGTTAGATAGCTGGATAGGAGACACCTGGAGCCTTTGGCATTTGTGGAGGAGTGGGATGTAGAGGCTTTTGGCACCGAGGATGGGATTCATTCCCTCTCTCTCCTGTTGTGGACAGGGACACAGGTGACTAGATATTTTTGGGAGAAGGGACCTGTATTCCTAGGGCCAGATCCTCTGCCCTGCTATAGCAGCTTCATGTCTGCTGCTCAAAGCAGGCTTAAACCCATCTTTTAGAAAAACAAAACAAAAGCATGAGAGGAGTTCCCCGAGGTGGAGAAATCCTCTGGTTGCATAGTGCAGCTGTAAAGTTCCTATGCCAATATCTCCTGGGCCCTTGTATAGGAGGAATGGGCCACGAGAAAATGGGACCTAGTCAGGGCACCCCCAAACCCTGGCCAATTACTAGCTGCTAACAATAGCCTAACATGACGGTACATTATCTGCAGCCGGGGGGGAGAGGCAGAGTCAGGCCTGACATTCCCAAGAACAAGGGAGAGCAAAGGTGATATAACGCCACTTTTTGTGCCAAGAATAGCTCAGGGTTATGCAAATGTCCAGAACCCAGGAACTGGAAACAATGGTTTCCTGCCCCAGCAACACTTAATTAACTGATTTCCCTCTGCAACCGCATCCAAGTAAGATGGTTAAATTGAACGTTTCTGATAATATAATTACAAGCAAAATAATCAACAATGTTGATATTTAAACTCATTCACTCTCTCTCTGTAGGTACTTTTTATGGACCCTTCCTCATAACCTTTGAGCACCTCCCAGTAATAAACTTCATAAAATCAGAGTATAATGAGACCAAAGGAATACAGTCAAGATCAGAAGAATAACTGCTTGACTGTTTTTCAACCCAAAATATAGAGCACAGAGAAATTATTATTATAGTGCAATCAGTGTTCGTGCCAACCATAATTTTATGTCTCCTTACAATCTAGTTTCATGGTATGAAAATTAAGAACATAAAATGAATGTTCAAGATTAACTAAATTTAACTACAATGAGACTAATGTAGCTCATTTCTAAATTTCAATTCTATTGCTTATGGGGTCTTCAAAAGCAGCTAATTTGCCTCATTCTGCTAATGTAGCTTTTATTTAACAATTTATATTAAGTGCTTTGTTTTTAAAAGTCTATATTTATTTAAAATGTCCTGAATATGCATTAAAATTGAACATATTGTTAGAATAGTGCATGAAAGACCATCACAAGCAACAATGATACTTTTCTTGTTATAAAAATATCTGCCCCACCTCTCCTTTCCTTGGGCCTGTGAGTTGCTCCACACTGCCACAATAGCTACATGTATATTTTCAGTACAGAGGGCATGCCCAGTGACAGTATTTAACTGAATACATAACGCAGTTAATAAATGCCAATTTAATTTTTCAGGAAACCTATTCCACTGATTAGAACAAACAGTAAACAAAAGGCACCCCCCTTCCGCTTTTTAATTTGAAGGATCATTTCAAGGCTGGTGCCAACCTGGTCTGTAGTCAACTGTTTACCCAATGATACGTATGCAACCTGTTTTCTGGGAAACAGGGATTAATAGCTTTTTCACAGCCAACATTAAGTCACAACACTATTGACAGTTTCCTTCCAATGAACCCATTCACAGAAAAATTGTGCCCCCTCCTTCCCCCACACCAAGCATTAGTGAAATTCCCTGCTTTGCTTCATTGATTTAGAAGTCGGAGAATGATTATGTGCTTCCAAAGTCAATGGTTTCATTTTGTGCGTGAGTGTACATGCATGCGCCCGATCAGGGGATGGAAGTGCACTGCAAAACTTTTAGGGGGAAGGTTTCTTTTCTGAGCTATCCAACCAAGAGCCTCACATGACAAACAGACCAAGTGAACAACCTTAAAATAAAACTATTCAATTTTCCTCTTTCATGTGCACCCCCTTAAAATTGAACTATATCACTTTTCTCTCTTGGGGAAAAAAAAAATCCAGACAAGTCACCAGCAGACAGACTTCTTCCCCCATTCACTAAGCTGGTCCCTTCAAGAAGGGGCTAGCATAGGAGGAATTCTCTTTTACCAGTGTCCCCACCTAGGCTCTTCTGGGATGCTGTCATTTCCCTAATGCTACTCTGCTAGCTCCCTTAGCACCAGCTTTTATCCAAAAAAGGGTTGTCTTGGTTAAAAGATTAAATGGAAACTGAACTCAGCTTTCAGCAGTGAGGTTAACAATCACGATGTTGACTGTGTGAGCAGTTCGCATACACAGACACAAGCTGTGTTCAACACCATGTCAGCTGGTTCTGGGTAAACCCTGAGATTTACCGATGGTCCAGCTAGCAGGATATTGAATGTGATTTTTCCCTGTCTACCCTCACTGCAAGGTCATGGTCCACATCTAGTTAGTTAACACTGTTCCTCAAGACTGTTTCAACTACATACTTTTCTAACAAAGACAAATGCTCCCTGGCCGAAAGCACCTGCTGTGAGCATTGAGTAGCATCGTGGGTTTCACAGTGTGGAGGAGGGGGGTGGAAAAATTCAGAGTATGACCATACACTATTTATTTTCAAGCAAAATTAACCCAGATTCAAGTTTACTTAATGGAAGAATCATATACTTAAAAAACAAATTGACTGGTTATAACCTCCTTTAAGACGACAATTCAGTTTAGGTGACACTTAATGAGCAACATAGAAGGGAAGCCAGTTATAATGCAACTGCAAACAAACCTACACAGTGAGGTAAAAGCCATATCCTGTAGAACACCGTTTTAATAGTAGTTGAGTGTAATCAGTCAATGAGCACAATACATCACACTATTCAGAAACCTATAACAGCTTCCCAAGTCCTGTGTCTAACCAACTAGACAAACCACTTCTAAATACAGAAAGTAAAGATTTTACTACATCTCTCCAATATTCTGAAATGTGCTGTGCAGGACTCAAACTGATTTTTAGGCCTTATTTCAACTGTGTACTAAAACTTTATTTCCTACCTGTAATGTACATGTGTGACAGTCGGTCGTCTGTAGCCAAGAATCCAGGTCTGGATGTCTATAGGTTCTTCATTAGGGTAAGCAATGGTTGTATCTATCACCCACTGAAGACCTTTTGATTTGCTCTCTACGAATAAAGTGGAAGAAAGAAGATGGGGTGTTAAAAATTAGACCAAATTATATTCCATTGGCTTGACAGCCATTCTAGTGTTACATTTCCTTAATATTATATCACTTAATTTGTACAAACATTACTTAAATCCCCAAAAAAGTCAGGTAGATCAAGAGAAAGACTAAGGACATGGTGAATAACATTCTACGTAAAATCTCAGAAATATGGTCAAAATCTCAATGTAATAACTAAACAGTCTCTAACAATTAGTGTAATTTTTATTGACATGATCTACGGCAGTGGTCAGCAACCTTTCAGAAGTGGTGTGCCGAGTCTTCATTTATTCACTTTAATTTAAGGTTTCGCGTGCCAGTAATGCATTTTAACATTTTTTAGAAGGTCTCTCTCTATAAGTCTATATATTACATAACTAAACTATTGTCATATGTAAAGTAAACAAGGTTTTCAAAATGTTTAAGAAACTTCATTTAAAATTAAATTAAAATGCTGATCTTACGCCGCCGGCCCGCTCAGCACGCTGCCAGCCTGGGGTTCCGTTCACCTAGGCCGGCAGCAGGCTGAGCGGGGCCTGCGGCTGGAACCCCGACTGGCAAGGGGCTGGCAGCCAGAACCCCAGGCCGGAAGCAGGCTGAGCAGGGCCAGCGGCCGGGACCCCAGACCGGCAGTGGGCCAAGTGGCTCAGCCCGCTGCCACTCAGCCCGCTGCCAGTCTGGGATCTCGGCCCTGCCCACAGAGTGGGTACCTACCTTCTCCCTGGTTCTAGCCCATTCTCTTCCTCTCTCTCTCTGCACTGAGCTGAGGGTGGGAGTGCACTGAGCACAGGGCTGGGGGTGAAGGAGTGGGCTGGGGGTTGGGGTGTAGGGCCTGGCCAAGAGCTAGAATGAGGGAGGGGGCTCAGGGTTGGGGCAGGAGGTTTGGGTGTGGAGTGCTTACCTGGGCAGCTCCCATTTGGTGCAAGGGGTGCAGGCGGGAAGGTGGGGGTGCGTGTGCAGGAGCTCCCGTTTGGTGCTCAGGGTGGGGGTGGGAATGTGGGGGGGTGCAAGAGTCCGGGCATGGGGTGTGGGGGGTGCAGGAGTTAGGGCAGAGGGCTGGGGGCATGTGAAGGGGGTGCAGGAGTCAGGACATGGGGGGGCTGGGTATGTGGGGGGGCTGGAGTCAGGGCAGAGGACTGGGTGTGTGTGAGGGGGGTGCAGGGGTCAGGGCAGGGGGCTGGGGGTGTGGGCTAGGGTCATGGGGGTGCTCCCAGCCCCCTGCCCAGAGCCGTTCACGGCAGGGAGCTGGAGGGAATATGACCTGATTCCACCCCCCTTCCCCAAGGCCCCGCCTCTTCTCCGCCTCCTCCCTGGAGCAGCGAGCTGCTCGGCTTCTCCCCCTCCCTCTCAAAGACCATCAGCTGATTGGTGGCAGTGAGGGAGAGGAGGAGAGGCAGGAACCCAGCACGCTGGGGGAAGAGGCGGGGGGGACCTTGTCTGCCCTGCAGCAGCAGCCAGCAGTACCAAGCTTCTTCACCCTGCCCCCGCGGTGGGGGCGGCAGCAAAGAGCAGGCCAGGGCGGGCAGGATTTTTAATGGCACGCTGCTGCCTGCCGGGGTCCCGGCCTGGGTTTGGCAGAGGGCTGAATGGGGCCGGCGGCTGGGACCCGGCAGGCAGCAGCATGCCATTAAAAATCGGCTCGCTTGCCGTGTTTGGCACGCATGCCATAGGTTGCCGACCCCTGATCTATGGCTTGTGTCCCAGCATGCTCACTGTTTCACTTTGTTTTGATACACTGCTTTTTATATGTATTTATACAGAAAGCCACAATATTTTTTTTAAAAAAAATTAAAAGTCCCCTTTCCTACATTATTAAAGAACGCCACCATAGTTTATAAAAACTGATAGATTTTTAGAAACCTCAGGGCACATTTAACCATTTCTGCAGTTTACTTTTTCATTCAGTTCATTCTGTATTTCATTCAGTTTGGGCAGTTTAATTTGCTGCTCTCTCATGCATGAGCACAAAGTTGCAACATTTGGTTTGCAAACAATGCAGACAAAAACATGCAAAAAAGTTTTTAAAAATTAATCTCTTTTAAAACATGTCAGGGGAAATATTTCTGTTAGCGTTAGGTTTTTGTAAAAGCGCTCCTTCCCCTACACGACTCCAAAAGACGGGGAAAAAACACCTAAACCTAAATTATTTTTTAGATTAATATATTTATTGGCTTTCCTACCGCATTCACCACTGTATTATCTGAACATACATAAATAAATAATTTACCCTCAAGACACCCTTTTTAGGTAGGGAAGTTTTACTGTCCTCTTTGTACAGAGAGAGAAACGGAACCACAGAGATTAAGAGACCTGCCTAAAATCACATGGAAATTTGTGGCAGGCCTCAGAATAGCACATTCCCAATCCAGCATTTTAAGCAAAAAAGACCAAGAGAAAGATCATTCCCTTCTCCAAGTGTCTTGGAGTGAACAAAATTTTTAAATTAAAACCCTTTTTCTTTCCAGAAAACAGATAACTCAAAAACACAATAAAAAAAAGCACAATAAAAAAAGCAGGTGTTATCATCATACTAATGAGATAATAGGAAACTTGGTTCAAAACCTAAAAACATTTTCATGAAACAATTTTTATATTTTTGAATTTTCAAAACATTTCATCCACACTATAAAACTAGTAAAAAAACCCAGCAAACATCTACTGCAAAACAATTCAGTTTTTTAAAAAGGAATTTCAGAGTTTCAACCAGCGTCAGTAAATATTGATTTTAATTCTGACCAAAATATCAAACAGTGGCCACTATAATTAGCTGAATAACATGAAGAAATAATTTAGAAAGATGAGAAGAATGACTCAAGTCATATTTTTAATGTTAGCAGTGTGTTAAATTCAATCTAATGCTAAAGTAATTCATAGCAAAGACAAAGCAGTTCTTTCTCTTTTTACGTATATATACACATTTACCTGAAAAATACAAAGATAATGAATTTATTATTTTCCATAGTGTGAAATAAAAATGAACTATTAACACTAGTCTTATTATGGGGTGGGAAGCACAAATCATTACTAGTAAGATGTGCCAGAAGAATATAAAATAATATTTTAACCAAAATCTTTGTATTTTACAATACAAATTGTTCTAAGTTACTTTAAAAAAAAAGTACTGGTTTAAAACTGCTGTCTCAACACCTGATGGTTCGGACTCCATCACTGCAGGAAGGCCACTGCTGCCTCCCTCCCTCTTATGTGTTGCTTTCCTACTTGCTTGCCCTAACTTAGTAGCAATTGCGGTGCAGTGCTGTGTGGATGCCTCAAATCAGCTCCACCTCAACACAAAGAGAAACCACAGATCTGAGTCCTGCGACAAACCACTAGCCCTAACTATAAAAGGTCTTGCACTCTTTCAGCCTTTCACAGACCTCAGCTTTTAACATGGCAGCTCTTAACTAAATAAGTTACTATCGCATCCCACCACAAAGATACCAACTTGTCAAAGTCATAGATACACTTTAAATCAGGAATGTGAAGGAATCCATGACTTCAGCCTTGTTCTTTCATTTGAAAACTTATAGACACTGTCAACTTGAATTTTCTAATAGTTTTCTAATAGAAACAGTTTTCTAATAAAGCATTAATTTATTAGTTAAAGAGGAATTAAACATTGCTTCTTGATGAAATGTTATTTACTGGCATATCTAAAATTATGTAAGAAAAAAAAAATTTTTAAATGCCTTAGTAAACAAAAAAAATCACAAGTACGATGTTAATAAATGTGATTAACTAAAACTATCTACTATCAAAAAAAGCCAGAAATTTAAGGAGAATAGCAAGGGCAGTAGACACTTTGTACGGTTGCTGGCAAAGTCAAATACTTGACGCAATATTCTGGTCATTAAAATTTATTGTCGCATAAGACAGGAGTTCACACAAATGTAAACCAACACAAATGTTAGCATTTTCACCAAGTAATCATATTTCTGTCTCAACATTTTATTCCTACTAATGTTTACGTTACAATTAACCCCTACAATTGCTAGAATGGAAAAAAGATTTATTTTTTGGTACATTTCTGGATGTATAGTCAGTTTCACTGGTTTTGTTGAATTGCATTATTTATGTTCTCCCTGAGAAAGTGTTTCCAATAACAGGAAAGCTCCAGCTGATACTGAAACTCAAGAGGAAGCAGACTGTTGCACAAAGACAGAGCAGGCTATGCCCGCCTGAGCATGTTTGATGGCGTTGCTCTCAGGTCCATCCAAAAAGACTTCTGAACCCAAGAAATGATTAAAAAAAAAAAAAAAAAAAATCAGGGCATGCTATTTGCTACATCAGCAAACTGATCTTTTTGAAATAAAAAAAAAAATTAAAAACTCAAGCTTACCATGCCCCTCTTGGTTTTGTTATGAATTTGAATTGAAAAATCATTCTTAGATGGCACTGAATGTTCATCATACATAAGGGAGAGTATGGTTCTGTTTTGCTTAAAAAGGTCTTGGCAATTTTCACTTCAATTTTAGTCCACCCCGCATCAGAATTTAAAATCCTGATCGTTGAAAGACAATTGGACTTCCTAACACATAGATAAGGCATATCTACACAATAAATGCACAGCCCCACTTTTATGATGGGCAGAACCAGGCTATAATTTTAATTCCGTTTTAACCTAGTTCAAAGTTACACACCCATTTAGACGTAAAAAACATGGGGCAGTGTTGTAATTGGAGTCCTGACAATTTGTAGCGTAAACATGCTTTACATGCGTCTGTTCAAGAAGCCCTCCCTCCAGCTCTGGTGTGACCAGGGCAACCACAACCATCTCTGGCAGCCAAGCTAATTTGAACTTTCAATTTCTATTAAAACTCTCTCTCAATCTGCCTTTTTGGTAGAAGCGGAAATATCAAACAGCCTGACTACCAGAGAGCTCTCTGAAGCAGCAGCTAGCTACAACAACTTTGAAACTGACCTCTCTGGGGGCTTGTGTTTTCTCCTAATGAGGTTTCACCTGGGCTGCTACTTTCCAAACACTTTACTGTAAGCCATATTATTTTAATCTTTTAGTTTCTCTTTGAATAATTCAGAAACATTCACCCCCCTGATCCTTCTCTTTTAATAGAGGATGAATGTTCAAAATAGCCTGCAGGGATCCCATTCACATACAGTTCTACACAAACCATGTAGAAGTAGGCTACCTTGTGAGAGGTACATACCATGCACTATTGTTTTTTCCAAGTACTTGGACACACACACAAAAATAAGAATAATCAACAATCAAGGGAATATTTGTTTGGCCAGGAAAGCAAATCAAAGGAGAAACTAAGTAGTCTCTTAGTGTACTTTTTCTTCTGAAATAATGGTAATGGTGAATTTTCATAATTATTTCTTCCCTGTTCTCATTCTATCAGGGTGGGCGGGTCCTTTGATCTTCATATCAGTGCTGAGTAGTGCCCAAAACTTGGCCTGCGGCAGTGGCTCCCCTTAATATCCTCCTTTATTGCTCTGTCTTCCTCCCATAGAGGACACTGACTGGCTACTATGAGACAGATTCAGTGGGGTTCAAAATTCTCCCTGCTGGCCAAGTCCAAATGCTTATTAGTTGAGTTTTAAAGCTTATTAGACTCAGGCTGACCATCTGGATCCACCGAATTTTGGGCCCTCATTTTTCCTTTAAGTCATTTGGCCTTAACCAGGAGTGGGAATTTTGAACCCCTTGGAATGCGTGTGTCCCAGTAGATGATCAGCATCACCCATGGGAACAGGGTAAAGCAACAAAGCAGAATGTGAAGGGGAGGGACTGCCTCTGACAGAGTTCGGTGACATGCTACCACTGGGCTCTGATCTGAAAAGCAAAGAGTCCACCATCCATGTACAGAGTCAAGTTTCAGTGTGTTGTTGACGGTTACTTGTACTTCCCATCTTATGCACTAGCAAGTCGACAACATGTCCAGTTCTGAGGGAGCTAATGTGCACACACATCCCCAGGCCTGATAAGAGGTTGTTTACCAGCAATTGTGGTTGTGACAGCAGCACAAATGAAACAAACAGATGTGTGAACATAGAGGAAGGTAGGGGGATGGAGGGATGGGCCCAAGGTTTGGTGTTTTTGCTCTCTGGCTTGCTGAAAAGACCCCCTTCTAATCATCAAGGAAGAGAAAAGCCCATAAAAATGCTTTTCTTTCCAATGATTTTTTTAAAAAACAGATCATACTATTTAAAAGCTATGTATCAGAAAATTATATTTTAAAAAATTAGTGAATTAAAGAACAGTGCAACAGTATCTCCTCAAAAGAGAAAAGTGAATTTATGCAGTTCTCTAATAAAGCCATTTCTGAAAGTTAAGTAATAAAGATGAACTGGACTACATTTGAAGGCCCTAAGATCTGACTTCAACAAAGATAGAATCAAATGCATAAAAAAAGCCTGTTATCAGAGTCTGCTAAACAGTGGATTCTAACACGGTCTTATTTTACCAAAGCAAAGTTTGTCGAATTAAACTCTGGAATGTATATCTTCAGTGACCAATGGGATCCAAGTCACCATGACTTGCTAGCTTTTGCTTAGTAATATTCAAATGCAGAGACTTCTAAACCAAACAAAGTAACATAAACCTGAATTCTACCAGAACATTTTTCTGTTTTTAAAACCCGTCAGCGAATCAAGTCCAGTTACTTGGAGAAATATAGCTTTGCAAACAGTTCAGAGACACAATCTGAAAGGGACTTTTATAGGCCCCTTGAGCATACATTTAAGCACTTGTTTCCTCTGAAAGAAAATCAGTCCATGGAGAATTAGATTACTGGTGTATGTGCAGCATTTATTTTACCTATTACTCTCTACAGATTCCTCTCTCTGGGCAGAGAGCTCCAAGTACAGCATCCTGATGTGGGACACTCTGGATTCCTCAGCAGGGTTGCTTTTATCAGGTGCCAAAATGAACATTTAAATCTTTCTGTATGCAGACAGACAGACGGCACTTCCTTTCTGGCATCAAGGGCTCTCACTCTTAAGGACAACAAGCCATCAAGCCTTGGCAGCAATTTCACTAGACATTTTTCCTTTTCACTCCTGGGAGAGAAGTCCTGTACTTTCAATGTGGTTCATTTAAAAAAAAAAAAAAAAAAAAAGTTTCTCCAAAGAGTACAGTACAGGTACAAGAGGAACAACTCACTTGTACTTACATAATTTAAGTACTTAAAGAAACTAAGATACATTTCTACATAGATGTCAGCTATAGGATTAAGGTTCTTGGATCAGGCTGAAGAAGAAGTATGATCAGAGACCTAGAAAAATTCTGTTCACGTGAAGAGAAATTGAAAATAAAAAAAGTGAGATTCCTTACCTTAGCAAGAAGATAAATAAAAGGGGATATGATAAAAGTATATAAAATAATGAATGGTAGAGAGAGGATAGATCAGGAACTTCTATTCTCCCTGTCTCATAACACAACAAAACGAGGGCACTCAAATTAAAAAGTAGGAAATTCAAACCTTACAAAAAGGAAATATAAAGTATAACAACACTGTGGAACTCATTGCCATAGGATGTCATTGAAGCCAAGAACTTAACAAGGCTCAGAAAAGGATTGGATATTTACATAGATACTAAGAATATCCAGAATTGTTATAATTAATGACAAGAAAAATTTTGGAAGGAGTATTGAAACCTTGAGTTTCAGGGTTTAAGCCAATCTCGAACTATTAGAGACCAGATGAGACCTACGTGTGGGGCAGATTATGCCACATCTGCCCACTGTGGGTTCTTACACCTTTCTCTGAAGCATCTGGTTCCAACTGCTGTCATAGACAGGATACTTGACTACAGGCAAAATAATGGAGTTTTAAAGAAGAGCAATATCATTAATGCCAATCAACATGGGCTTATGGAAAAACAGATGGCAAACTAACTTGATAACTTTATGATATTACAAGTTTGGTTGATAAAGATAATAGTGTTGATGTAAATAGATGTCTGTGACACATCTGACTTCGTACCACAAAACATTTGGATTGAAAAATTAGAATGATGCAATCAACACTGCCCACAATGAATTGATTAAAACTGGCTGATTATTAGGTCTTAAAATGTAATTGTGAACATGGAATCATCATCAGACAGGATGTTTCTCTACTGGGGTCCTGCAGGGATAGGTTCTTAACCCTACACTATTTATCATTTTTATAAGTGACCTGAAAGAAAACAAAATCATTAGTAATCAAGTTTGCAGATGACAAACATTGAGGGTGTGGTAAATGATACTGATAAAGAGCAATATGGATTGCTTAGTAAACTGAGCACAAGCAAACAACATGCATTTTAATATGCTGAAATATAAAGTCATACATCTAGGAACAAAGAATGTAGCCCATACTTACAGAATGGAAGGGAGTCTATCCTGGGAAGCAGAGTCTCTGACAAGGACTTGGAAGGTCATAGTGGATAATCAGCCAAACATATGTTCCCAGTGCTACTTCTAGTGTGGCCAGAAGGGCTAACGTGATCCCCTTGGATGAATAAACAGGGGAATATCAAATAAGAGTAGAGAGGTTATATTACCTCTGCATTTGGGACTGGTGTGGCCACTACTGAAATATCATGTCCAGTTCTGGTGTCCACAATTCAAGAAGGATGTTGATTAATTGGAGAGAGTTCAAAGGAAAGCCTTGAGGATGATTAAAGGATTAGAAAAGACATGCCTTATATTGAAAGGCACAAGGAGTTCAATCTACTCATCTTAACAAGAGAAAGCTAAAGGCATGTCTTCACTAGCACCGTTAAAGAGCTGGCCTCGGCAGTGCTTTAATATGGTTGTGTAGTCACGGCATAGTGCTGGGAGAGCTCTCTCCCAGCACTATAAAAACAAAAAAAAACAAAAAAACCCACGCACCTCCACAAGGGGAATAGCTATCAGCGCACTACACTGGCACTTTACAGCGCTGAAACTTGTAGCATTCGGGGTGTGCTTTTTCATACCCCTGAGCAAGAAAGCTGCAGCGCTGTAAGCGCCAGTGTACACAATCCCTAAGGGTTGACCTGATCACAGTCTATAAGGAGAAGAAAAATTTCATAAGGGCTTTCAATCTAGCAGACTCGAGGAGATCAGACTTGATCACAATCATTCCTTCTGAATGTATAATCTATGACTAGACAGACTGCTGGTCTGATCCTGTATAGCAATTCCTCTACTCGTAAATAAGCAGGTGACCTAAAGTTATTGGAGAGAGATAACTAACTTATCAAAATTTTGACACACTACATAAACATCCAAAGTTTTCAGGGTAATTAATGCTTCATTTCCCCTAATAAATCCATTAATTCCTTAACAAATGGAGACTATCCTATGGATTCGGTATCTGAATTACTATAACATTGTGCCCTATTCCATCACACACACAAAAAAAAATCTCAGAACACAAAATTATAACTAAATCTAGAGATTTCTAGCAAGCATATCTGATTCAATGTATAATTCACACAATTATTTACATCTATCATTAGTCTATTTAATGTTAATTGAGATATAATTTTACTGAATATGAACATACTCAGTGTTTGCCACTGTTTTTTCCATTATGAAAATTGCTTTCCTGTAGTTCTTTTTCCCTGATATATATTTCATCAGATTAACACTCTTGGATCCATGCTGCTAGACCAAGACTAGCCAGGGACTTCAATAGCTCTAAGGTTTTTGAGCATGTCAAGTAATTGGGGTGTACCTCACCAGATACCAGTACCTATACAGTCCTCAGGCTCCACAGGGGTTATTTTTCAAATGGGAGGCAAACTCCCAATAACAACCACTTGAACTATAAAAATCAAGAAAAATCCTCCCAAAATCTGAGAGGTCAGTGAGTGAGTGGTAATCTTGGTTTGTTTTCTGGTAAGATGCACAAGATATTTTCTTTTCTCAAAGATACAAATCCTGCTAGGGCTCCCATGATGTTCTCAAGAGTGGAAATCCATGTCTCAATCTCTACCCACCCTGGAGTCAGGAAGGATTCCAGATGTACAGATGTAGAGCGGAACCTGGTTTGGAAAGATCATTTCATGGTCAAAAAAAGTCAAACATACCTGTCTCAGCCAATACAGGGCTTTTAGTATCACTGACATTTGCCTGTCCAGAGATTTGCCTGTCCAAGACTGGTCAGAAAGCTTTCTACCAGAGATACTGGTGGGAAGGCATATGGGAGCTTCCTCTTACTGACAGGGTCAAGTCTTTTATATTAAAGCAATATGAATTAAAAAAAAAAAAAAAGACTTTTCAAAAGGCTGCCATACTACATTAAAAATTCCTGTAAGGTTTTGTTTAATTTAGGTGACCTTTATCCCTTAACATGGGAAGGCCAACAAGGGGGCCGGTTGCAAGACAGGAAATTATCAGGTGTGGACTAGAGTATGAGCAATAAAGATTGAAAGGAAGGGACAGATTTCAGAGATGCTGCAGAGAAAGCAGTGAAGGCTTCGGTAACTGCTTGGGTGTAAGGATAAAAAAGGGGTTGGGGGCAAAAAGGAGTCAGGTCTATTTACGTAATCTAAGTATTTCTACAGTGCCCATCATTAAAGTGCAAGATGAAACTATAATTGTGACCTTGAATGATGGGAAAGACAGTGACAGAGCAGGGGACTGAGGAAAGATCAACTCTGTTTTAGCCATATTGAGTCTGAAATGAAATGAAGACATTCAAAAAAGAGAGGGAAACTGTACTTGTTAATGATGGTAGTCTCTCCTATGTTAACAAAGCCACTTCTGTCTTAGAGCCTCATCCAAAATTATTTGCAGTCAGTCAGTGTAATGGCTCCTATGGACTTCAGTGGGTTTAGGATCAGACCCTCAGTGAATCTTGAGTCAGATAAACCTGAGCAATATTACTGTCAGGTGGGTACGCTTCCTTTATTCCTCTTAATGGGGTCCTTCCAAGTCTAGCTGTGACTGTCAAATGCCTACACAGCAGTAGGTAATGTTTTCTTCGATGTAGTAGGTACATTTATCCAATTAAATGTCCAGGCTTAGCAGTCTGTGAAATTTTACTGCAAAACTTGGGTAGAGCTAGCTACCTTTATTCCAGATCTGGACTAAATTTACTAGGCCACATCTATTAGAGAGATTGTTAATTACAAAATATGACAAGCTGTGACAAATTCAGGAGACAGCATGTAGATACTAATTAGAACAGAATTCCCTGGACTCTTCCTTTTACATGATCTTTGCCAAATCAGTAACCTCTCTAACTTCATTTCATACTGTAACAATGGAAAGAACACCTACTTCCCTTTACTTTAGGCTGATACCTGTGCATGATGACATAGCAACATTTGAAAAGTCACATGCAGTTTAAAACAACAAATCTGACACTTGGATTACTGCTCAGGTAATTAAGCATGTCTTCCTTGAAAACAGAGAAAGTATGCTGCCCTAAGGCAGCCCTTTGGATTTGGCAAAGCCATGTCAAGCTTTAATTTTAATTAAAGACGAAGTGTTACTTCGGTGTTGGTTGTTAAAGTATTATACTGAATGTTGTGCATATTTTCTTTGTTAACCAAGGCCAGCTTGTCTGAGCTGCCAAATCTTAATTGCAAAGGGAAAAGTTTAAAAACTAGGTAACTGTGGCCTGTTAGTAGCAACTTGTTGCCTGCACATGATCAGACAATGCGAGAGGCACAAGGAACACTTGTTGTCCCAGTAGAAACCAGGATACTGATGCAGTTTTGAAGTTTCTGGCTTGTTTCCATTTAAAATTCATCTCTTAATAGCATTTTAACATATTTGGGTGTACTAGTCTCCCCCATCCTTGTTAGTTTATAAAAAAAAAATACATTCACTAGAGAAAGCTTAGGAGTGTTCTGATCTTGAACCTAAAACTTATCAGGTCACATTTCATCCCAAAGAAATATTTCCAGAAAGAACGAACAGCTGTGTTCTTTAAATATAAGTATGCCAGTACAAAAGACTTCCTTAAAAAGTATTTTGTTTCTCACCTGATTAACTGTATAAAAAGGAACTCAACATACAGACTTATTAGATAGTGCATAATATTTCCTAACAAGTGTCTATAATATTAATGTGACTACAAAGTCCAGAGTCTTCATAGAAAGAAAGGAATAAAGATATAGTAGGAAGAAAACACTGCAAGAAATAACTACTTTCACTGTAAGTAATGTGTATATTTTAGGGCTAGTCTACACTGGCAATGTTAAAGTGGGGCAACATGGCTTGTGTGGTCACAGCGCAGCACTGGGAGAGAGCTCTCCCAGCGCTCTAAAAAAACCACCTCCATGAGGGGCGTAGCTCCCAGCCCCGGTGCACTGTCGACACTGGCGCTTTACAGTGCTGAAAGTTTGCTGCGCTCAGGAGGGTGTAAAGCGCTGCCAGTGTAGACAAGTTGCTGTAAAGCGCTGCCAGTGTAGACAAGCCCTTAGAAGTTTCCACACTCACTCCCTCAAATTCCAAAAGATAGTAGGTGTCCACAATACCTGAAGATGTGCAGGACTATCGCCTACAAATATATGCCTGTGCTGAATTTGACACAAGGTCCACCATATGCCTGTGGCAGGTCTGGTTCTCTAATGTTAGAAACATGTTTAGATTGTCCCATAGGATCCATTGTCTTCAATCTGAATTTGCGCCATTAAAAAAACAAAAAATAAAAAAAAAAAAAAAGAAGAGAGAGAGGTTGCATTTTCTGAGTGGAAACAACCCCCCTTTTCAATGGACCAGGGCCAGGTTCAACTGCCCAACTCTGTGGCCGTACCTGAACTAAAATCATCCTATAATGCACCAGCTGGTGCTGTTTGTCCATCTTTCTGTCAACCTAGCGTTCCTGTAGCCAGTCTGCCTGTCCCAAAGCGTCACAAAAATCCCATTTGTTTTATCACCATACAACTGGTAAGGCTCACTGCGTACCTCATGCACTGTTTATAATTTAACATATATTAGGTTTACACTATATTCCTATACACTAACACATGACTAATTACATGATAGTTATTGGCCAGGCATACAGGGGCAGCTGCTCAATAATTCCACAATTAATCAATTTATTGTAAGCTGTGTACAACATACATTAAGGACTGGATAGCTTCCTTGGTGCTCCACTCACATTAAAATTTCTGAGAACATTTACTCTGTACACACAAACAAATTATACCACCACTTAATATATCTTTATTTTTTTATATTTCCTCTAAAATCTACTAAAAAAAGCTAGATAGTGTTTAGACTAATTCATTATTAAACAACTGGATTGTAAATTATTTATATTTTATCTCATTTTGAGTTATGCCATTATTACGTTGTCACATCATCAGGTGACCCTGCATGAATAGCTAGCCTAACATGGGTGAAATTTCATTAGGGTCACTGGAAAGTCAGTTTTCCCTCTAGATTTGATCTGCAACCTCAATATTACACAAGATCATTGATCTCTAGGCAAGAAAGCAAAGAAGATTTTTGTTTACTTGTAAGAGGAATATTTATTTACAAGAACACATTAAGAATTTAATGTTAAATGTTCACTTTTTAACTAAATATTCTCCATTCTTCAGAAGGATAGCTCCTGCCAGTTAATAGGATAACTCAAATGGGCAGATATTTAGACGACAATAATGTGAACCAGACAATAGCCTCTCATACTGGATATAGTTTAGGGGAAATTTCACCCCAACCCACATACTTCTTCCATTAAGATAAAATGAGCCCTTTTCTCTCTTTTTTATTTTTAAACAAATACCTAATGTATAATCTGCTAAAATATGAAATTCAGATATTGCTTCTGTTCTCCCCCCCTCCTTTTATTTCTGTCTTTTCCTCTCTCCACATATCCTTTTCCTCTGCCACTCATTCTCCTTCACTCTGAAACAAATAGGGAAATCAATGTAAAAAATATTCTTCACCTCCCACTATCCTTCACTTAAAACGTTTCCAGAGGCAGTTGAGGGGGGTACAGGGATATTGTTCAAGGATTCCTCCAACTAGTTTGTCCCTATTACTCTGCTCTTCTCCCCAAAAAGGACACACACACACCCCTTCCTCTGACATTCATCTCTCTGGAGCTCTATTGATGCTGCTCTTAAAGGGACAGGTTTCAGAGTAGTAGCCGTGTTAGTCTGTATTCGCAAAAAGAACAGGAAGACTTGTGGCACCTTAGAGACTAACCAATTTATTTGAGCATAAGCTTTTGTGAGCTACAGCTCACTTCATCGGATGCATTCAGTGGAAAATACAGTGAGATTAAGTTGGTTAGTCTCGAAGGTGCCACTAGTACTCCTTTTCTTTTTTCTTAAAGGGACAGATTTAGTTTTCCAATTAAGTTAATTGCAAAACTTTTATTAACATCAAGAGGAGAAAATTTAAGCCCTCAAGTGTCCTGAGTTGGCTACTCAATGTACATCTTCCCCCAGAAAAAGGGAGAACACTAACTATGTCATACAGGAAGCCCCTGCAGGCATGAGGGAGAAGTCTGGTTCTGAACTGAGGTATGTTGCCACTGGACCAGACCAGCCCGTTTGCTCAAGTTTCATCTCATACACCTCTCCAGTTCACATGTAGGAATAACACAGACATAGCACACTGTGGCTAGCACACTTGGATGGGGATGCAAAGTGGGAAGGATGAAGGAAAATCTTAATCTCCACTTCACATCCTAACCTCCACCCAGTTCCCCAGCAGTGGGAAATTATGGCTGTGATTCACTGCACATGTCATTTCACCAGTAGCTCAGGCCAGCAGAAGGGAATCTGGGAATACCTGGATGGCTGATTAACCACCCCCCCCAACCATCCTACTCTACAAACAGAACATTACATAATTGGCAAGTGGCCTTATTCTCAGACGTGTGAGCAATAACCACTAGTCAATGGGAGCTGCAGGTGCTCAACCACTTTGAATGTCAGACCCTATATACATTATATTTCAATCCATGTTCCCCTAAACATCTAGTACTGGCTAGTGGTAAGATGTTTACTTGACAGATCAGCAGTTTGAGTAGTTATGTCAAATCCTATAGTGTTCCAAATAAAAAGTAAAGTACAGTTTAGCTGAACTATTAAGAATGTTTGTAGGAATAACAGAAAGGGTTAAATTTACGAATACAAAACTGTTCATTTAACGTTTTCAGAGACCTCCTCTCAGAGACAGATAACAGACCTAAATATTAGCGATCATACTTCAGAGTGAGAAGTAAATCAGTGTTCCTGTTTACAGGGTTTTCTATATTCTTTGTTTTATGTTAATTAAAAGTATAATACAAACATAAGCTTACATAAGTACTCTGCTGCAGAACTAGAAAAGAAGTTTGAGAACAAAAGTCTTCCTCCTTCCTTATTAACAACTTATCTGCTTAACAACTACTAGCACTAAGCAGTCTATGAAAATAACCTAAGAACAGAGTAAGCAATGGATAATAGCACTCTTCAAATATAAAGTCAGAAAAGTAAAGACTGAAATAAGTTAGTTGGCAATGTTACATTCAATAAAGTAATCTACAGAATCATAGAAATGTGGGACTGGAAGGGACCGCAATAGCTCATTTTGTCCAGTCCTCCGCACTGAGGCAGGACTAAGTATTATCTAGACATGGGGTTCTCAAACTTCATTGCACCACAACCCCTTTCTGACAACAAAAATTACTACATGACCCCAGGAGCAGGGACCGAAGCCTGAGCCTGCCCAAGCCCCGCGAGAAGGGGCCAAAGCCAAAGCCCCACCACCCTGGCAGAGGGGGGGCAAAGCCAAAGCTCAAGGGCTTCAGCCCCAGGCAGAGGGCCTGTAACCTGAGCCCCGCCACCCAGGGCTGAAGTCCTTGGGCTTCAGTCCCGGGTGGTGGGGTGACTTTGGCCCAGGGCCCCAGCAAGTCTAGGCCAGCCCTGGCAACCCCACAAAAACGGGGTTGCAACCCACTTTGGGGTCCCAACCCACAGTTTGAGAACCGCTAATCTAGACCATCCCTGACAGTTGTTTGTTTAACCTGTTCTTAATAACTTCCAATGGTCGAACCCTCCCTACGTAATTTGTTCCAGTGCTTAGCTACCCTTACAATTAGGAAGTTTTCCCTAAGGTCTGACCCAAAATCTTCCTGGCTGCACTTTAAGCCCTTTACTTCTTGTCCTGTCCTCAATGGATAAAGAGAACAATTTATCACCCTCCTTTTTACAACCATTTATGTACTTGACAACAGTTATACCCCCGCCTCAGTCTTCTCTAGACTAAACAAACAGAATTTTTTCAGTCTTTTCTTGCAGGTCATGATTTCTAGACCTTTAATCATTTTTACTGCTCTCCACTGAACTTTCCCCAATTTGTCCACATTTTTGCCAAACTGTGGTGCCCAGAACTGGACACAATACTCTAGCTGATGCCTCATGACTGTGGAGTAGAGTGGAAGAATTACTTCTCACGTCTTGCTTAAAACACTCCTGCTAATACATCCCAGAACAATGTTTGCCCCCCCACACACTTTTTTTTTGGAAACAGTATTACATAGTTGACTAATTTAGTCTGTGATCCACTATAATCCCCAGATCCTTTTTATGCAGTACTCCTTCCTAGAAAGTAATTTCCAATTTTGTATTTGTGAAATGGATTCGCCCTTCCTAAATACAGCATTTTACATTTGTCCTTATTGAACTTCAGCTGGTTATTTCAGACCATTTCTCCAATTTATCAAGATCCCTTTTAATTCTAATCCTGCCCTCCAAAGCACTTGTGATTCCACCCCACACCAGCTTGATAACATCCACAAACTTTATACTTGTACACTCTATGCCATTTTCTTAATCGTTTATTAAGATATCAAATAGAACAGGACCCAGTACAGATTCCTCTGGGACCCCATTCAATATGCCTTTCCAGCTGGACTCTGAACCATTAATAACTACTCTGAGTAGTTTTCCAACCAGTTGTGCACCCACCTTATAGTAACAGAGGAAAGAGTACCAGGTAACTCATGAAGTGAGAATCTGCAAAGCTTCCCTTAACTGGCAATTTAATCTAAGAACTCACTATTTAGGAGTAAGCTAATGAATA
Source organism: Chelonia mydas (assembly GCF_015237465.2). Lineage (NCBI taxonomy): Eukaryota > Metazoa > Chordata > Testudines > Cheloniidae > Chelonia > Chelonia mydas. The sequence continues at coordinate 162,272,955 of NC_057851.1, read as the reverse complement.
GATTTACAGCATCAGCGAGCCATCTCCAAGTCTGAAAGGTCATAAAATAAAGACATTCCCAACAGTGAAGCTTCCCGAGACAAAACCCCTGACCAGTCCAAGAAGGAAGCAAGCAGAGACATCATGCCTGATGAAACAGGAAGACTAACTATCATCACCAAGAACAGAGGTAGAAGAAGACCCTCACAGTTCAGCTGGAGTACCTGTCACTATCCCCCAATGAATCCCATTTAGTAACAAAGAGCTGCAAAATCAGACTAGAAATAGGCTTTCACCTGACACACACACACAAATACATATCTATAAATGTCTTAAAAAAAACCAAAACAAAAAAAACCCCCAAAACGCTAGATGCATGCCTTGCTGAAGTTTAATTCAGCTGAGACCCATGATATTAGCATTGAAGCTCCAGTTATGTGATTCTACTGGTAAGAGTAACCTGCCTGCAAATTGAAGTGTGTATTAAAAGCACTTCATAGAAATTGCAAGTGATGAACTTAAATTAAGGCAAACATTTGCTGATATAAATAATTGTTTCCTTTAATAACCGTATTCAAACTTATTAACAGCTGATCATTTTTGTTATGCTCAGAGTTGTCTGAATGTTTTTACTGCTTCTTATGAAATCTATGAAAAGTGATGTGGATGGTTATTTTAGAAAGCAAGGTACTGAGCTGTTTTTTAGCCACAGGATGATGAGTTATGTGTGGTCTTTTTTGGTTTAGCTAGCTGTAATAAAATAGATATGTTTACTTAAAGTCAAAACTTTTAATTTAAAGAGCATGAGTGAAAAGACTGTTTCAATGTAGTGAAAACAGCCTTCTGATAAATTCCTCTACTATTTTGTTTAGTCTCAATTTTAGGGATCTTAGCCCTTATATGTCAGTAAGATGGCGACTGAAAGTTTATCCATTTTTGTGATATTGCCCTTACTGCACAAGTGATTTTCCGGTCCACTGTTATACATTATTTTAGTTGTAATGTATGTGATTGTAAAGCTGTAAGAAACATGAACGTATTAAAAAATCCTAGTAAGATCTTTAACCTTGTATCACAACTTATAAGAGGCCAGAATGAGCAGTGAATTATCTGCCAAGTCTCTAGGGAGACAAGTGAGTTCAAATGTATAACAGCAGAAGCAAAACTATGAAGTCTTTTCTAAAAAGCTGGGTAGAAAGGACAACAGCACATTGTCCTTCTCAAATGGCTCTCAACAAAGGAAATGGATATAAACTCATTTTTCTTAAAAGAAAGCTTACATTCTAAAGACAACATTAGAATGTTTTTCTGCATTCATGATTATTTTTAAGCATCACACAAGGGAGCCTTGAAGGTGTCTTATCTTCTTGTTTATTTTGATGCATAGCAGCAGGTGGGGAAATGTACCAATACTAGGATTTTTGCTTTTCATAACTGTCTCTGTGGCCAAGGAGTGAGGGTGAAATCATCAGCCACCAGGGGGGGAGGGAGGAGGGAAATCATACTAGTTATATATACCACAAAACACTGTTCTAAAAAAGCATATCTCATTGGTAAGCAAAGTTATAAAGCAGCACTTATTAGCTTTTATTCACAGAATCTAGAAATAGAGTGCACCTAACAGGTCATTTAGTCCACGCTCCTGCCACTGGTGGATTATTCTCTGTTGCTTATTTATTAGCATTTGGTCAGTTGTAGTTTCACATTTTCCAAAGAAGAGAGTTTGTAATTTCTTTTAGGAAAGTTTAGCATAGGCAAATGCTCTTTCCCCCCATAACATTGTTTGTTAAATAAAAATTGGTTTTCCTTTAGATCATCTCAGAGAATTGATTCTGTCTCCATTCTGTATGTAGTTGGAGAGAAGAACCCCAAGTATTAAGGGATGCAATTCACACAGCTCAACTTGCAATTCATTTTAATCAGAACACTTCTATCTCCAAAATAAAAATCAACCCCTATCAGTAGGCCATCTCTTCCCATTTCCTAGGTAGGCAAGGTTACTTTCATCAATAGGGTTTGCTCCCAGTCTTCTCTATCTATTTCAATATATCCTTTTGCATATATACTTGAAGACCAATCCCCACACTGTTTTGAAAACAAAAAAACAAAAACAAACAATAACTGATGTGCCAGGTTTTCATAAAGCAAAGGATGAATAACTACTCTCAGATTTAGTTATGATGTATAATTCTTTAGGTACAGTTACACATAACACTAGTTTCAATATGGAAAAAACCACTGCCTCTACTATGAGTGATGGAAATCCCATAATTATAGTCAAGATAGATCTAAACCCACTGACTGTTTGAAAATGCCAAAAAGCAAAAAAAACTTAAGTGACTAGACAGATTTAAAGCCACAACTATCAACCCCCACCACTAGGGGCCTGGGTTACACAGTCACATTATTCCCTCTCCAATGCAAACACTCCACGATAAAAAGTAGTATTATTGATTTCTTAGAACTGCTCCACCATAAAACAGATATGAAACAACCCTTCACATCTCAAGACTCAAAATGAAAAGTTTAATCACAAAAGTGTACGGGATACAGTAAAAGCTGTAGAGTTAAAGCAGAAAACATTGGACGAAGATCAAAATGAAACAAACATGACATGATAAGATAATAAATTTTGCAATAAAAAGTTATAAAAGCCAGGAGAGAAAATTGGAAAGTATAATAATATAAATTTCCTGGGAATACTTGGAGCAGAAGAAAGCACAGTTTCAGTGGGAAAAGGAAAATTCTTAACTCATGAACACACACTGATGAAGGAAAAATAGACTGCCTACATTGCATGTTGCAATAAAATTCCCATAATGCATCTCCCTATCGGAATGGGGGAAATTGCAAGTATGACATCTGTGGTATTATCAGAAATAAGAGGAAAAAAAGCCAGACTCTTAAAAGGCAGCAGTGGAAGGAAGGAGAAAGGGATTGGGGGAGAGGTGTTTGAGATCTTTTATATAAGAGGGGTGGAGAGAAGAGAGATTATTTTTTCTATTACTCAGTTCCCCGACACAAAGTCGAAGGAAGGAAACTACTCCAATAAATCAGTTATTAACGGAGGGAACCAATGAAGCAGTCTCATTTATAAGGGTCAGATCCATGTATTCTGGAACAAAAGCTCTGCATTCAAGTTTCTGAATACAGCACAGAGAGGAAATAGACAGATGGTATCAGAAGAGGAATCTTAAGGCAGAAAGATTATTTCAACCTAGAAAGTCTCTTTTATTAGAAGATGGTTGTTAATGGCTATTCAAAACAGCCATTTACAGGCATGTCTCTCTTATCTAGTTTTCTTTTTCTAGGGATAAGGAAGATGCCATGTTTTTGATAAATGTAAACAGTAAAAGTGTGATGTTTATGGATCCTATATCTCAGTGTTTGCAGAGTATAGGCTTCCTCTATAATCATCTCTAGATATGCATGATGTTCGCTATGAAAATTAAAAGCCGCTAGGTGATTCTAGAATCGTGTGATACTTGGTATGAGAGTTAAACATGCATGATTAATTTGTTCACTATGGAAGGATTTGAAGCAATTTTGCTGCAGAAGTGCTACTATTATCCTACTTAAAGTTATATATGAAGAGAGAACCATGACTATACAGAGAAGTCCTGATTCCCAGTCACCTCCTGATCGCTATATTGAGCAGGCTTCCATCATGAATACTGAGTGTCAGAGCTGCTGCATCTTGGTTCTTCAATCTGTTAAAGCCCCTTGTAAACTCCCTACTTAACAATATTTTAAATTAGCCGCTTGCATACAACATACCAAAGATGTTATGTACTGTTATCTATGACATACATGAACCCACTAGTCTGCGTATTCCAAACCAGACTCTATAGTTTCATCTCTGAGTAAGGAATTAGTGGAGTGAATCTCCATACATCCGGTTGGTCATTCAATACCACTATGATGGGTGCAGAGTATAAAAATCTAAATAGAACAGAAAGTCAGAGAATACAACCAAAAATATCTTTTAAGTTCCAAAAATAAAGGACTGAAACCAAAGTGCAAATGCTAAGAAATTCTGAAAAATATTGTCGTCAACCAATACTTACGATAATTAGAATTTTCAGCATATTTTGAACAAGATTTCACACATTCAGGTAGTGATCTGGCTGGAAAAAGACCTCTAACTCAAAGCATCGTGAAGTTTTATTTAATAACTATGTATTCACGTTGAACAATAGCTATTTTGAAATTTCATAACAATAATTCCTACCTGCTACCATCGCATCTCCACCTGCTGGGGCTCCATTTTCTTGCTGAGCTACAAGTGATTTCAGAATAACTTGTGTTGCTCCCAGTCTTGGTAGGGTGACATGTGTAAGAAATGGCAAATTGTTTTTCTTGGCAAATGCCTGGCTTGTTTCCCTCCTTTTCCTAAGAAAGCCGCCCTCTGGAAACAGTACAATCCACTTCCGGTCACGGCTCCTGTAATGTTTGTCTAGATGCTCCTTTAGGAGCACAAGCTGCTGGTCACGGTGAGCTTTCCCCTGGGAGGGGGAGGAGAGAAAGGTTAGTGATATTTTAAGTAGTCTTAAAATCTAAGCAGATTTTTAAAAATCCTAAAAACTTATCAATTAAAATAATGTTTAAACTCTGTTTTTTCTCAGAATGCTACATAATAAACCTTCAATGCCAACATAAATACTATTTTCCCAAAGGCAGCCACGGATGGTCAACTCAATGCCACCCTCATAAGAGACGAAGAGAGGTTTTCAGAAGTGAGAGTAAAACTGCCATTCTGACCAGTTCTCTTTTTTAAGTGTAATCTTTAAAGTGCAGTTATACTGTTAAAAAGGATTCTGTATGATGTAATAAATATGGAACCCCAGACCACTATCTGTTAACGGTCCTCTGATCAAATTTGCCCAAGTTTACATGTTAAAAAAAAAAGTTTTTATTGCAACTGCAAACCCAACGGGAATCCAAAGTCAAGATGGTTTACACACCACCACTCATAATAAAGTGGTTGCAAGACAAAACTCTGCTCTCACTGCATTCACCCTTGTGCAATCCCATTATCTTCAATACAAAGGAATGGGACAAGTTCTTCAGTACTGGTCTCTTTCCTTCAGTAGGGTTGCAAAGGTTTAACTGAGACTAGAATTTAATTCTGTTGATAGCATACAAGCCAAACACAGAACTCTTCCCATTCTCCCATAGTTGGGCTACCTGAACGTATTGCTTATTTGTTTGCTAAAGCTAGCAGTTATGACAATGAATACACCAGGGAAAGATCTGCTCTGTAAGAAGACACTATTTTTAAATAGGATTAGAACTGCACTGTAAAATGAGGGTATTTCCCCCCTTGGTCATGGTTTTAAAGAGTAGGTTTGCAATATGTATAAATAATGTACCAGCATTCAGCATTTATAAAGTAGGTTTTTGATAACTGAAAGAAGAAATAAGACAAAAACTAGAGGTATTCATTTTAAATAAAGTAAAAGTTTGCCAAGAAAAAAAGAGTTCGTTTCTTAAAAAGAATCATCATAAGTAATCTGAAATTAATTTATATAATATAAAATATGGCGATTATATGAGAAATTTCAATTAGGAGGAATTCCCTAAAAACATTCAGGCCAGCAAGCATAAACATTCATATTATTGTTTCTAAACAAAACTGCTGTTAGATGAGAGAGAGGCACCACAAGCTACATTCTGGCATTCTATAGAGGTAGGCAGCTACTGGCACAGATTCATTTTTTGGTGTGTGATTCTGAAATTATGTTTTGTTATCTCTTCTATTTAGAGGACAAGAGTCTGATTTGTAAACAGCTCTAAATAAATTCCTTGCTAAACTTTGCAGCTATCTAAGACGAGTCATTCCTTTTGTGCCAAAAAAAGACTACACCATTAACACAAAGCATTACTCAGGACAACAAGATATTAGAAGGGTAAAAAGTTGGCACTAAGGTAGCTAGTCTGGGGACTCTGGTAGTTATTAAACCGGAAGTGGTAAGTAAAAAATGACTGTGCTTCTTCCCTTTACTACTACTTTTTGATATATTAATACAGTCTCAAAGTGCCCTTTTAAAAAAAATTGACTTTTTAAGATATAAAATATCAGGTCCTGACTTTCTCTTCTTGAGTAGAAGAGTGGGCAAGTAAAGTTGTGATAGAAATCTGGGGCCAAACCTTACAAACCCTCACTCGTTAAGAGGCCCCTGGAATCATATGAAGGTTTGGGCTCTTCAGCTGCAATTCTCTCAATCCTCAACTGTTGTAAGAAGTCACAATGAGCAGGCTTTATGAGCCAGACTTGCATCTGGTATAAAATGGCATAGCTTAATTGAAGTCAATGGACCTAATCATTTTACACTGCTGAGAATTTGGCCCTATATCTCAGCTACACCAGAACCCAAGGATACAATCATATCTTGGCTTGTACATTGTTGCTTAAATACACTGTGTACACACACAATACATTTACACAATGTATATTTAAATACCAATGACAAAAATTATGGATTATATGGTCAATATAAAAATGAGTAAGTAATTTTAATTACAGGTGTAACGAATTATGAAGAAAAGCTAGTTTCTGCAAAGTTAATGCTGAAGACTGGTCTTCTGCTAAAAACTCAATTTCCTCCCTGTCCCTCCAAATTCAAAAGCAATCCATCCTCACCTCCATAGGATGCCAAGGTGGCATTATTTTGAGAAGCCTGACTCAAATCTGGTAAGACATTTGAGAGACATGGAAGTCCAAGAACTGAGCTATTCTCACTAGGGATATTTTCCTAATGCTACTTTGGCTTGTGACAACTCAAAGATGGCTTTACCTAGAAACTCCACCGTACTGATGGCTTTCACTAGTTTTTAGGGGGTTGCTTTTATTTTGTTATGCAGGGGGGGAATTCTGCATGATTGAAGTCTGACCACGTGTATCAATATTGCCGTTGTTAGACAATTGCAACAAATCTTGTATAAATTATACTATGTAAGGTGTCAATGTAAAAGTTGTGATTTGCTAAATAAAATTATCCTGTTTATATGCATATATCACTTTTGTATCTGAAGTTTTGAATATTGGAGAGAGAGAGAGAGATATATATATATATACACACACACACACACTTGAATCCCAAATATGTTTGTTCCTGGGGTAACACCCACCAGGTACACTCAAGCCAGACAGCTGTGTGTTCATGGCCCATTAAAGGCAATTAACTCTCACAATGAGGCCATAAAAGAAACTCATTCCATCCAGATGGCTCTTCCTGCCGACATCTTAGCCTCCAAGTGGCCAATGGCTGGTCCCTGTGAGTCAGCAAGCCATGGAAGGGCATGTGATGTGCTCATGTGACCCTGGACTTCATCTTGTTGCCTGTACATTTCCTGTGCTGTGTATTTTGTTTGGGACAGTAAAATTCCATCCACATGGCAGAGGGTATAAAAAAAACCTTGAATCATCTCCATGCTGCCTCTTTCCTGCTTTGATTCTCTGGACTGTGGATTTACAACTGAAAGGAACATATTGACTATGGACTGAGGACCTTCCAATCTTTTGGAAGTTACCTGAGACTTTACAAGCCAGCAGTTTGTTCCACCACTGCTACAAACCTAAGATAAGAAATTTGCAATGATTGTAAGTTCATGATCTATTAACCATTTTAATTCTCTTCCTCTTTTCCCTTATAAATAAACCTTTATGTTTTAGTTACTAAAGGATTGGCAACTGCGTATTTATTGGGTAAGAGCCAAGTTATATATTGACCTGGCTATGTGGCTGTTCTCTTGAGATCAGAAGAACCCTTTGTTTGATAACATTGGTTTTCAATAACAAAGTCTAGTGTTTGGGTGATGAAATAAGGCATAGGCGCAGACTTCCCCTCTGCCCAGTGGGTGCTCAACTCCCCCCCCCGACCCTACCCCGGCTACGCCTCTTCCCGCCCCTACACCGCCCTCACCCCACCCCCATTCCACTTGTCCCCCAAAGTCCCCACCTCTATTCCACCCCCTACCTCCAAGTCCCAACCCCTGCCCCGCCTCTTCCCCTGAGCATGCCACGTCCCCACTCCTCCCCTTCCCTCCTGGAAAGTCCTAAGTGCTGCCAAACAGCTGTTAGGCATGCGAGGGGAGGGGGGGCGGGAAGTGCTGGGAGGGAGGGGGAGGAGAGGGGACACGGTGCTATGGGGGGGGGGAGGAGGAGAGGAGGGGGGAGCTTGGCTGCCGGTGGGTGCAGAGCACCCGCTAATTTTTCCCCAGGGGTGCTCCAGCCCCGGAGCACCCACGGAGTCGGCACCTATGAAATAAGGGCTGGAATACCTCAGGCGACGGCATTTTTAACTTGTTGATAACCAGTGTGGTAAGACAGAAGTTTACTTTTGTTACTGTCTTGGTACATCGTATGATAGAATAACCACCAGTTTTGGGGTGAATCTGCCCTATTTCTCAGCAGTTTGTCTCGAATCTGATGTCCTCAGCTGTGACCCACTGAGGCATGGTGATGGGGCGGGATGGAGAAAGGTGACTTATTATAAAGACATTTCTGCACAGATTTTGAAATCACAAGCTTCCAAACTTGCCTGTACTTTAAAGATACACTCACCAGATTGTTTCTTAAATACTGCATTGGTCAGGAAGCATGCAGCAGGTGATTCTCTCCTAATTTGCCAAGCCCCTACACACACTCCATAAAGTTTACATGGGCCCATATGAGTCTGGTAACAAAAGTGAATTGCATTCAAGGAACTTCATGTTTTAGAGGTCAGATCTTTCCAACCCCTCAAGGATATGGATGAAACACCACCCAGCAAGCACTGGATGCTCTCAGATACCATCATACTAGACAGCCTGAAAAAGTTGTGATTTGGGGAGGACCATTTGAAAGAGTTAAGTAGTGGCTAAGAAGTAGAGAAACGTAAACAGATGGTAGGGCCACAAAAGCAGCAAAAGTCCTTGAAACACACTCTCCTTTTTCTGATAGGCCATTAAAATGACAGCTGAACCATGATTAGACAAAAAGAAAAGGAGTACTTGTGGCACCTTAGAGACTAACAAATTTATTTGAGCATAAGCTTTCGTGGGCTAAAACCCACTTCATGGGATGCATGCAGTGGAAAATACAGTAGGAAGATCACACACACACACACACACCATGAAAAAATGGCTGTTGCCATACACACTATAATGAAAGTGATCCTTTAAGGTGAGCTATTATCAGCAGGAGAAAAAAACTTTTTGTAGTGATAATCAAGATGGCCCATTTCCAACAGTTGACAAGAAGGTGAGAGTAACAGTAAGGGGGGGAAATAAGCATGGGGAAATAGTTTTACTTTGTGTAATGACCCATCCACTTCCACTCTTTATTGAAGCCTAATTTAATGGTGTCCAGTTTGCAAATTAATTCCAATTCAGCAGTCTCTCGCTGGAGTCTGTTTGACGTTTTTTTGTTGTAATATTGCGACTTTTAGGTCTGTAATTGAGTGACCAGGAAGATTGAAGTGTTCTCCAACTGGTTGTTGAATGTTATAATTCTTGATGCCTGATTACAGTTACTACTATCCATTGGTGATCTCCCAGAAAACACCATCCTGGCCACTATGGATGTAGAAGCCCTCTACACCAACATTCCACACAAAGATGGACTACAAGCCATCAGGAACAGTATCCCCAATAATGTCACGGCAAACCTGGTGGCTGAACTTTGTGACTTTGTCCTCATCCACAAGTATTTCACATTTGGGGACAATGTATACCTTCAAGTCAGCGGCACTGCTATGGGTACCTGCATGGCCTCACAGTATGCCAACATTTTTATGGCTGACTTAGAACAATGCTTCCTTAGCTCTTGTCCCCTAACGCCCCTACTCTACTTGCTCTATATTGATGACATCTTCATCATCTGGACCCATGGAAAAGAAGCCCTGGAGGAATTCCACCATGATTTCAACAATTTCCATCCCACCATCAACCTCAGCCTGGACCAGTCCACACAAGAGATCCACTTCCTGGACACTACAGTACTAATAAGCAATGGTCACATATACACCACCCTATACCGGAAACCTACTGACCGCTATACTTACCTACATGCCTCCAGCTTTCATCCAGACCACACCACACAATCCATCGTCTACAGCCAAGCTCTGCGATACAACCGCATTTGCTCCAACCCCTCAAACAGAGACAAACACCTACAAAATCTCTATCAAGCGTTCTTACAACTACAATACCCACCTGCTGAAGTGAAGAAACAGACTGACAGAGCAGAAAAGTACCCAGAAGTCACCTACTACAGGACAGGCCCAACAAAGAAAATAACAGACCGCTACTAGCCGTCACCTTCAGCCCCCAACTAAAACCTCTCCAGCGCATCATCAAGGATCTACAACTTATCCTGAAGGACGATCCCTCACTCTCACAGACCTTGGGAGACAGGCCACTCCTTGCTTACAGACAGCCCCCAACCTGAAGCAAATACTCACCAGCAACCATACACCACACAACAAAAACACTAACCCAGGAAACTATCCTTGCAACAAAGCCCGTTGCCAACTGTGTCCACATATCTATTCAGGGGACACCATCACAGGGCCTAATAACATCAGCCACACTATCAGAGGCTCTTTCACCTGCACTTCTACCAATGTGATATATGCCATCATGTGCCAGCAATGCCCCTCTGCCATGTCCATTGGCCAAACCGGACAGTCTCTACGTAAAAGAATAAATGGACACAAATGAGACGTCAAGAATTAGAACATTCAAAAACCAGTCGGAGAACACTTCAATCTCCCTGGTCGCTCGATTACAGACCTAAAAGTCACAATACTACAACAAAAAAAAGTCAAAAAACAGACTCCAATGAGAGACTGCTGAATTGGAATTAATTTGCAAACTGGACACCATTAAATTAGGCTTCAATAAAGACTAGGAGTGGATGTCTCATTACACAAAGTAAAACTATTTCCCCTTGCTCCCCCCCCCGTTACTCTCACCTTCTTGTCAACTGTTGGAAATCGGCCATTCTGATCATCAGTACAAAAGGTTTTTTTCTCCTGCTGATAATAGCTCACCTTAATTGATCACTCTCATTAGTGTACGGCAACACCCATTTTTTCATGTTCTCTGTGTGTGTATATATCTTCCTACTGTATTTTCCACTGCATGCATCCCATGAAGTGGGTTTTAGCCCACGAAAGCTTATGCTCAAATAAATTTGTTAGTCTCTAAGGTGCCAGAAGTACTCCTCCTCCTTTTTGCTGATACAGACTAACACAGCTACCACTCTGAAACCGAAGATTAGACAGTTGCTTTAGGATCTGCATTCTTCTAGCTGGTGACTAGTAGTTCTGTAGCACAAGCAATAGTCTTGATCTTTTGTGGAGGGAGAGCATGGGAGTAACAGAAACCCATTGGGTCACAGTTCCTTGAGGGCACCATGCATCTTCCTACCCCAGGAGCGGACAAGTTAGAAAATGAAATTTACACTAATAGCAGGCCAGTTATTAGGTGAAAAAAGAGCACTAGTCACCCCCTTTGAAAAAAACAAATACTCTAGTTACTGCAAGTAAACCTGTTCATGAGAGGGAGGGAGGGGAGTTCATTTTTATTATTATGATACCATGATCAATGCTCAAAGAAGATTATAGGGGTTTTTGTAGCTACTTTTGCAATGAAAAATATTGTATGCCAGTGATGTATATGCCCATCAGAAAAACAATTACAAAAGAAAAAGATACATTTCTCTTTCACTGTTTGTACTCAGATTCCAGATAGCATACATCTCTGATTAATGAAAATTTGAGGTCTGCAGTACCATAACCTTTTACAGAGGGTAAACATTGTTTTTGCAGCTTAATAATCTTTCAATTTAAGTTCAAATACACATTGATCACATTAGGTAGATGGAAGAGCAACAAAAACATCCAAAAATATCCTAAAATGTATAACCTATTAGCAAATCTGCCTCTGCCCTCTAGCATACATAACTCAGTATTTGTCTTGTATGTGTGCTAAATGTAAGTAAATACAAGAGATAGAAAGAAAGATCGATATTTTAAAACATGTCAGGTTCAGTTCTTCTCTCAGATGCACAAAGAGTACTATCATGTAACCAAAGGTCATCCACAAGCACTATAGGCCCACCACTGGAGGTTATTTTATTATGTAATCGTGCCTGTAATTTGCTAGGCACCCCTCTAATCTCCTAACTGAAAATCTGATCTGAAATTTATATTTTTTCAAACAGATCCTCAGTCAGTCCATTCTAAATACAGATTAGCCTCTTTCCCCAAAGTTACAATATCCCAGTTACCCTACACCTGCCTGCCCCCTCCCTAACCCAGACAAATAAATAAGGCGGGTGGAGGGGAAGAAGTGTGTATACTGAATGTCATACTTTGCATAACTGGAATCAGATCAATGTTAGCTACCAAACCTTTTTTACATTTTCTTATTCTTGGAGGATGGTTTGCTCTGTATTTAACAGACGAAAAAGTAATACAGAAAATCTCAGTAAGCATTTATCTGTCAGCTTTTAGGATAATATAGCCAACAAACAAGAGTCACTGATGTTTACACATTATCAGTATTCCAGGCCTGATTCAGCACTATATTATTCTACATTTATGGCAATGTACCTCTGTTAGAAAACCTGGATTTGTGCTGGAAATGGCCCACTTTGATTTTCATGCAGGTTGTAAGGAGAGTGGTCACTTTGGATAGGCTATTACCAGCAGGAGAGTGAGTTTGTGTGTGTGGTTTTTGGAGGGGGGTGAGGGGGTGAGAGAACCTGGATTTCTGCAGGAAATGGCCCACCTTGATTATCATACACATTGTGAAGACAGTGGTCACTTTGGATGGGCTGTTACCAGCAAGAGAGTGAGTTTGTCTGTGAGGGGGCGGAGGGTGAGAAAACCTGGATTTGTGCTGGAAATGGCCCAACTTGATGATCACTTTAGATAAGCTATTACCAGCAGGAGAGTGGGGTGGGAGGAGGTATTGTTTCATGGTGTCTGTGTATATAATGTCTTCTGCAATTTCCACAGTATGCATCCGATGAAGTGAGCTGTGGCTCACGAAAGCTCATGCTCAAATAAATTGGTTAGTCTCTAAGGTGCCACAAGTCCTCCTTTTCTTTTTGCGAATACAGACTAACACGGCTGTTACTCTGAAATCTGTTAGATTGTAAACTCTGAAGCAAAGACTGTAATTGACTGTCTAATTGTACCGTGGCCAAGCACAATGGGACTCCTCCTGGTTGAGGCCTCTATCATCACATAAATGTTAAGTAATACAATTACTAAAAACAAATTAAAATATTTTAATTTATTTTATATTAGATCTATCTCTAGCAAGTACATTTCAGCACAAGGATTTCACCTTGTAATCCCCACTACAGAAATTACACAAATAAACCCTAGAAGACCACACTGAAATTCTGGATCTAGAAAACTTAATGGAAAACAGAGCATTGACTACAAGGATAAATCAAGACACTACCATACGTCTATTGTTTACCTGTTTTATAAAGAAGTCTCCGTGGATCAGCGATACAATCCCAAAGTTTGTATACTTAAAAATATGATCCATCAGCCACATCATCTGACGGACAACCTGAAAAAGTTTAGAAAAGGACTTGTAAGTATATACTGCATGCAAAGAATCAGACATTAGAGAGATCATCTTTTCAAAAACCAACAACAAACCCACAAGCTAACGCATAAACAACAGTATTAGCTCTTCAAAAGTGAAAAGTGGATCAGGTGCCATTTTGTTTTCTAGGAACAAATATGACCCCTCTCCTTAGAGTCAGCGAACAATTTTACCTTGCTACTCACATGGTGTAACTTTACACAGGCACACTGTATGCCCCTGTGATACTCTATACATTGGGGGAGCGCCCTGTAACCCCCATATTCATCACATATATAATTGTGATATTTCATATGAAGCATGCCATGTCAGGTATCAAGAGAAACGTTATGATCTGCTGAAAGTCATTGTTTTATCTAAATATGTGTATCATTAATGCATATAAAATAAGAATTGTCTTGTATGGTTTTCACTAAAATATGCTGTGGGTTTGGGAAGTGCACAGATACTAGCTCTCCAGAGACAACGACAAGGGAGGTAACCAATGCCCAGGTGGGTGCTGAACGTACATCACCAGTCATTGTCCAGCAGAGGAGTTACAATACAATAAAAAGGAAAGGAGTACTTGTGGCACCTTAGAGACTAACCAATTTATTTGAGCATAAGCTTTCGTGAGCTACAGCTCACTTCATCGGACGCATTCAGTGGAAAATACAGTGAGGAGATTTATATACACACAGAACATGAAAAAAATCACTTAAGTGATCACTCTCCTTACAGTGTGCATGATAAACACCCATTTTTTCATGTTCAGTGTGTATATAAATCTCTTCACTGTATTTTCCACTGAAAGCATCCGATGAAGTGAGCTGTAGCTCACGAAAGCTTATGCTCAAATAAATTGGTTAGTCTCTAAGGTGCCACAAGTACTCCTTTTCTTTTTGCAAATACAGACTAACACACCTGCTACTCTGAAACCTTACAATACAATGACTCCCTCACAGGAGACACACAGGGGGTGGGAGGTACTGCTTCACCTTGTGACTCAGCAATGCCCACCAGACATGCCTGGACTTGTATTCTCCAAGCACATGGACTAAGGGTATGAAACAGAACAGGGTGGCCACATGTTTGGCCTTTCTCCTTCCCCCACTTATGCTGCAAGCAACAAAGGCACTGAGAAGACTGAAGACTAACAGAGGAGTCTGGCCCAGGTTTCAAGGGTGAAACTGCAATATCCAGTAGGGTGAGAAAAACTGCTTAACCTAGATGTTGCCCAGTCTAATAGGGTTGAGAGTCTAGCCTGCATGAATATATTTTATTTTACTTAAAAATATATATTTTGTAATCAATAAATTTATTTTACTGTTTTTCTTCACCAGTGAGTTTGCCTGAAGAGCTTGGTAAATCTGCTCAAGTTTGCAAAGGCTGGTGTATATCCACTTTCCATTGATGAAGTGGTGAACCAATTAATAAACTTGCATTGCTCAAGAAAGGGTCTTGAGCAGTGCAAGACGGGTATATTCCTGAAGTACAAGGCTAGAAGGGGGGGGGGGGGGAAGTAAGGGGAGGATTTGCCTTACTCTGGGTAATTCATGAGTGGCTCTGGGAGCATTAATGCAATCTAGCTGGGTGTGGGGCTCCACATGCAGGTGTGCTGAGTGAGAGTCTGGAGGAGTTTGCTGCTTGTCACTAGCAAAGCATTGTGAGAGACAACCCAGAATAGTGAGTTAAGGGGACACAGTGGTCCCACAGTCCAAGGTTGCACCCCAAGGATCCCATCAGAGCCCCTTTCTGACATGCCACCCCCATTTTAAATCAGACAGCTTCATCCACAAACTGTACTTAGTTTAAATTTTAGAGAATCTATCTATTTGATTTTAAATCTTCAGCAACTTTGTGTCTCCCATAAAAAAATACCCACCACTTGCATTTTATTTTTGATGTTAACAGACTTTTTAAAAGTTATTTGACATAAAATAGTCTATCTCCAGGTGAAGAACAATTACCTATCTGTAAATATGGTTCTTCGAGATGTTGTAATCCATGCGGATCCCACTTTAGATGGATACATCCATGTCCATGAGATCAAAGCTTTTGAACAACAGTGTCAGTAGAGCCACACCTGTGCCACATATGCCCTGTGCCCTCCCCCCGAGGACATAACAGGCAGAGCAGCCATAACCATACCTTCGTTCCCTGACTAATTCAGAATCCCAGAGGACTCTGAAAAAGCAGGGTAAAGGGAGGGTCATGGGATCCATATGGACGACAACATCCCAAAGAATCACACTTACTATAAAGGTTAAATAACTGTTCTTTCTTCAAGTACGTGCACATGTGGATCCCACTCTAAGTAACTAGCAAGCAGTGTCCAGTCTGGAAAGTCAGACTGAGAAGTCCTGATTGACATTGACTAGATAGCGACTGTAACACTGCTTGATGAAATCTGACATCTGATCTTGCAGCCACGCCAAGAGCATAGTGTTTGACAAAGTAAGGGAATTAACTTCACAGAGCTGCCTTGCAAATTTCAGACAGAGCGATGTTCCTGAAGTATACAGAAAGGGCAGCCTGTGCTCTAGTGGAGTGAGCTTTAATATTTGGAGGAAGAGATGTAGCTGACAGATGACAGCAGATTGGAATACACAATGAAATCAATTTTACTCTTCTGTGGGAGGAAACGGCTTGATCCTTTGAAGCACCAGAGGTGGCAACCAAAAAATGGAGTGTCTGAAAGGCTTTAGTTATATCTATACAGCAAAAACTGTGCACAGGCTAGCCAACCTGAGCTAGCATGAATCCAGCTGACATGGGTAACAGCAGCAGCAAAGTCAGCACAGTACAGACTAGTGAGCCGAGAATGTACTCAAGGTTCATGCTGGACTTATACTACCCATGCTGAAGCCTGCGCTGTCTTCACTGCTAGCATTACTTGTGCTAGCTTGGGTCAAGCTACTTTGGATAGGCTAGCCAACGCACAGCTTTTGCTGCGTAGACATAGGCTATGTCTAAGGCTAAGATTTAGTCATGGGCATTTTTAGTAAAAGTCCTGGACAATAAACAAAAATTCACGGCCTCATGACCTGTCCATGACTTGTACTATATACCCAAATAAATTTTTGGTGTTCTAGGGGGCTCCAGGTGCACAGCTGCTGCTCTCGAGAGGAGCCCCCAGGGGCGCAGATGCTGCTCTGAAGAGGGGCCTCCAGGGGGCAGACCCTCTGGGGTGCCTGCTGATGCTGGAGGGGCGGCATGGGACCACTACCGACGCTGCTGGCAGGGGATGGCCCCAACCGTGGCCACTGCTGCTACAGGGAGGGGCCGGTGCAGTCCCCCGCAAACTGCTCGGGTGGCCCTGGGGTCAGTCGCACCTGCTGGTTGCAAGTCTGGCACGGAGGTCCTGGAAAGTCACAGAATCCATGACTTCTGTGACAGACTCGCAACCTTACCTATGTCCTATTGAGATAACATACCAAGACCCTTGAAGCAAGGGTCCACGGTGGGGAATTTCTTCTCTCCCAAAAGAGAACTGGGGTTGGGGAGGGTGGAAGGGGATAAACTAATAGACTGTGCCAGATTTTCGTTTGAATCAATATAGGGAATAAACTTGGGTAAAGTTTTAACACCCCCTTATCTCTATGGAATGTTATGGTAAAGAGGTTGGAGTTCACTGACCCTTCTAGATGATGCAATGGCAACTAAGGCAGCCACTTTGAGAATAAAGTGGTATAGAGAGCATTCAGAGAGGTCCGAAGGGGGTTCCAGGTGGCTTGTAAGGGCAATATTAAGATTGCACATAAGAAGGGCTTCTCTGATTGGTGAGCATTTATTATTGCTGAGATTGCTGCAAGGTGGACTTAGGCAGAACTAAGAAGTCCAGAGTGTTTTAAATCTAGAATGTGGTAGAGGATCTTTTGGTATAAGGGGCCTTCAATGTGTCATGGTTGTGTTAGGCTGACCAAGTTGAAAATCGTTTCCATTTAGAGGCACAATGGAGAGTTTTTGCCTTTGCAGGAAGTTCTCTTGTACTTTTAAGAAGCAGTCCATCAGTAATGCTCAATCAGCCAACATCCACAGTCAGCTACCATGACCTTGGGTCTGGATGAAACATCTGACCCTCATTCTGTGATAGTATCCCTGTAAAATCTGGAAGTGGTATGGAAGGATCGATAGACATCTTGAGGAGATGTGTTAGCCAGAACTGTGTCTGCTAATATGGAGCTGTCAGAATGAGTAATGGCTGCATCCTGTCCAATTTTTGCAAATTGCTCTGAGAAAAAAAGGAATTGGTAGAAATGCATACACAAGAAACTTGTCTTGAGCTTGAAGAAAAGAGATGATGGAAGCAAGTATTACCATCCTGAATGGGAGACGGCATATACATTTGTTAAGTCTTCCTTATCCTGGAGAAAAAAGGGATCTTCATCCTATCTCAGATCTAGGAACTATCAGTAGAAGCATCTTCCCTGTTACTCCAGGAGGTATCCACTCTATAGCTCCTAGGCAAAGCACAGAAGCTACTTCTTCCTTAGCTGAAGGGACCCTGAAGAGGGACAGGGAATGGGAGTGAGGAAAAGGACTGAAATTGCAAGACTTAGCCATGGCAGACAATGTCCAGCACTCATCTGTCAGTTATAGAAGTCCAAGCCTAATTGGGGGTGGAGGGCGGGAGTCAAGCTGGTCTCCAAAGGGAGGGTATGGGCTGGCACTTGAGTGGTTAAACATGGATCTTGACCCATCCATCAAGCCTGTTGTCTGGAAGCAAATGACGGGTGATGAGCAACTGAGGAAGACGATGGCCACCTCCAAGAGAACCGTGGCTTTTTCTTGGGTACTAAGACGACCATGGTTGAAAGTAGGTATCTTTTGTCTGGAGTACCTCTGATATTTAGAGGGTTCACCCATTTGGGGCTGTGGCCTGGATGCCAAATGAATAGAATGTGGACCGGGAGTTCTTCACAGAGTATGGTGGGTCAACCGTGTGTGCACTAAGTCAGTCTGCCCTAGAAGGGCAAATCATCATTTCGACACTGCAGTTCTCCCAGAATGCCAGAGGCCTGCAGCCACGAAGCTCTGTGCATTGTGACTGTGGTAGACATCACTCATTGTGTCTCATGATCACAGGCTGTAAGAAGGAACCAAGGGACAGCTACGGCTGCTCTGGGCTTTATGCCCTTTGGTGGGAACGCACATGAGTACTCATGGTACAGCAGACACTAATATTCAAAAGATTCCAATATCACAGGGGTGGCCAACCTGAGCCTGAGAAGGAGCCAGAATTTACCAATGTACATTGCCAAAGAGCCACAGTAATACGTCAGCAGCCCTCCCCATCAGCTCCCGCCCTCCAGCAGCCCCACCAGTCAGCGCCTCCCACCTGCCACAATCAGCTGTTTCACATGCGCAGGAGGCTCTGGGGGGGAAGGGGGGTGGAGTGAGGGCATGGCAGGCTCAGGGGAAGGGATGGAGTGGGGGCAGGGCCTGGGGCAGAGCAGGGGTTTGAGCAGTGAGCACCCCCCCGGCACACTGGAAAGTTAACATCTGTAGCTCCAGCCCCGGAGTCAGTGCCTATGCAAGGAGCCGCATATTAACCTCTGAAGAGCCACATGCGGCTCTGGAGCCGCAGGTTGGCCACCCCTGCAATATCTCATGCATAAGACACATGCACACTCAGATGGGGATCCACACTGACACATACACAAGGAACTTATTTTTTCTGATTCAGTTTCAGGAGGTGCACTGCTTTTTGCTTTCTATCCTACCCACTTAAAAGTGAATGGTTTCAGAGTAGCAGCCGTGTTAGTCTGTATCCACAAAAAGAAAAGGAGGACTTGTGGTACCTTAGAGACTAACAAATTTATTTGAGCATAAGCTTTCGTGAGCTACAGCTCACGATGAAGTGAGCTGTAGCTCACGAAAGCTTATGCTCAAATAAATTTGTTAGTCTCTAAGGTGCCACAAGTCCTCCTTTTCTTTTTAAAAGTGAATGAGGATGAAGTGTGAAGAAAAGTATATCCCAGGATAAACTACAAGCCCAGATGCTTTCTATTCCACAGTGCTGACTTCATCTCACTCTGAGCAGCTCTTGAATCGTGCAATCTGGTTAGATGGACTTTGATCTTGTAGCAGCTGCTGTAACTGCACAGTGAAACTGGGAAAAGCAAGTCTTGAAACTTGCAGTGCCAGGCAGCGGCGTATTAACGCCTAGGCCTAGGGCAGAAAATTTGCAGGGGCAGCAAATTTATAATAGCAGCCAGAGGCTGCTTCCCCCAGTGCTGGTTCATGCCCTCCCCCCCCCCGGCCCCGCCCCAACTCCACCCCTTCTCCACCCCCCTCCCTACCCCTATTGGTCCCCTTCCCCAAATCCCTGCCACAGCCCCGCCTCCTCTCCTGAGCAAGCCACGTTCCCCCCCTTTCCCCCCCTCCTTTGCAAAGCTGTTTCGCGCACAAGCACCCAGCGGCGCGCTCAAGGGAGGAGGCGGAGGGGGAGTGGAGGTGAGCCGGGGGGGGGGGGGGGGGGGGGGAATTATTTCTGGGCCTAGGGGCAGCGAAATCATTAATCCACCACTGGTGCAAGATAAAAAGCAGTCTCTCTTCCCAACTGCACTCTCTCAAACAGTGCTCTTTGGAATCCTTGTTTTACACAAGGAAGTATAACCAAACATATGGATACTACTCTGGTAACACTACCACTGAGTCATTTTAACTTATCCTTCTTGGCTGAACAGATAATATACTTCATAGTTGACACCAATTCAACTTCTCAAAACTATATAAAAAGGACAGTGAACTTGAACAGATCACCTCAGATCCAATTTCCAACAAGCAGAAACCCTGCTCTGTAAAACTTGTCTTTAAAGAGAAAACCTTGAAGACCTTATATTATATGGAATAAAGTTTAATTTCAACTGATAGGAATATTCCCTTCACAGGAGACCCATGTTTCCCCAGTTCATGCAAGCAAATCTGGAACAATGTTTTCAGAAAGTGTTATAGTTAATTAGCATTTCTATTTAAATTTGAGAAGGCTAACATTGATGGGGGTTTTTTGAATATTTTGTTTATAAACAAACATTCCAGTATGTCATAGATTCTAAAACCCTGTCATTTTGCTAATATGTGCCCCTCAAGAATCTGCTGGTGAATTTTCAGAGCACTGCAGCACACCCCCTTGCTATGTGCAGAACCTGATCTTCAGCAGTAAGTCAGACAGTTCAGAATTCTGAATTTACCTCCTCTTTTTTAAAAAGTGTTGTGAATGGATAATGACCACCAAATCTATTTGATTTAAAAAATGATTGGGACTCAGAAGACCTGGGTTCTATTCCTAGCTCAGCCACTAGCCTGCTGGGTGACCTTGGAAAAGTCACTTCACCCTTTGTGCCTCAGTTTCCTCATCTGTGAAATGTGGATACTGATATTTACCTCCTTTGAGAAGTGCTTTGAGATCTACTGATGAAAAGCACTATAAGAGTTAGATTAATAATAATAAATAATAATAATAATACCTAAAAACCTTTCTGGGACACCACTAATTTGTTAAGAACAGACAAATACCAATGGTATGAAAGTTCTCAAAGCCCAGAGAAAGAGGGGGGGAAAAAAAGACTATTTCAATGGTATATTTAAAACCTAAGTTCACTTTAACAGTAGTAGTTATGCAATGATTTCTTTTGGCCATATCAATTTGTTTTACCTTTCTAGTGTTCCAGATTTCTGCTCAAAAGAAATGACCAATGTCACACTGTACTCTCACAGTGATTAGAGATCTGATTTAAGCAATTCAAAGCATTTGATTTAGCAACTCTATTATGAATAAGCTAGATTGATTTTCCAAATAATTATTATAATTACTTATATGAATCATGCAATATTTCAACACATACTAAGATTTTACATTTTTAAAAAATGCAAACTAAAAAAGGCAATTCAATACTTAAGCTCTGGACCTATGCATATCTAAGAGTGAAGGATTGTAGCTTGCTGTAGTTTTCTCAAAACCCACAGACTTGAGAAAGCTTGGAAATTCAGACTTAAGGTTAAAAAGAAAACAATAACCAATATCAGAAAGAATGGAAACAAATACTGAAGGACTTCTAAAAAATCTTTAATTCTGCCTCTGTTCTGTAGCATTCTGTGCACTAATCACACCTTGTGGGTAAGATGGAGACATTCTGATGGAAGATTTTATACGAAAATAAAGAAGTTTGAAGCCTGTGGATATCTTTAATCCATTAAATCTACTTTATTTATAAAGGATGTCTATGGAGTCAAAGAACGTGGACGTATGTAACTTTGGTTTTCTTTATATGTTATCAAGGATACTTAAGAGATTTCTCAAAAATGTAAACTATTTAAGTCTTGGTCTGATCTTTAAGAGGTTTGAAACAAGACACTGTAGTTACATGTCTATGCTTAGTCTCATATTGACACAACATTTACACTTTTACAGAGTGCCTCTGGGGAACTGTCCCAAATGAACAGCCCTAAATGTGGTCACAGTTGGTGAAGCAATGTAAAATTTCTAGAAAATTCCCAAAGGTCTTAAAGAAAGCAGGAAGTGTTCACTCTATCATTGTAAAGACAGGTACAATGCAGTTTAAATGTTACAGCAGAGTACAAACAAAATTAAAGTAGTCCAAATATATCACTTCCTCAATTTTCAGAGTAACTGGTGCATTAAATGTGCTTTGTTTGTGAATGATGTAGTCTATGGTTTTTCACTTGTTTTCTGGCCTGGGACACAGAGGTGGAGTTAAAGTTATTCTGTAAATCTTGATTGGTCATTTCCATATTTTATAATGCTGTGGGAGAGAGGGAAGGCATACCATGTAATCGTAACTTTGAATATCCAGGGCAATGTTGTTGTCGTCAGAGGATGACAAAAGTCTCTGAAAAGCTTTTCCCATTAAGTCACTGATTTTTTTATTTTCTCTTTCTCTCTCTGGTTATATATTAGGGCTGTCGATTAATCGCAGTTAGCTCATGCGATTAACTCAAAAAATTAATTGCAATTAATTGTGGCTTTAATAGCACTGTTAAACAATAGAATACCAATTGAAATTTATTAAATATTTTTGGATATTTTTCTACATTTTCAAATATATGGATTTCAGTTACAACATAGAATACAAAGTGTACAGTGCTCACTTTATATTAATTTTTATTACAAATGTTTGCACACTAAAAATGTTAAAAAATAGTATTTTTCAATTCATCTCATACAAGTACTGTAGAGCATTCTTTTTATTGTGAAAGTGCAACTTACAAATGCAGATTTTTTTTGTGTTACATAACTGCACTCAAAAACAAAAACAAAGTAAAACTTTAGAGTCTACAAGTCCACTCAGTCCTACTTCTTGTTCAGCTAATCGCTAACACAAACAAGTGTGTTCACATTTGCAGGAGATAATGCTGCCCGCTTGTTATTTACAATGTCACCTGAAAGTGAGAATAGGTGTTCGCAGGGTACTTTTGTAGCCGACATTGCAAGGTATTTACGACCCAGATATGCTAAGCATTTGTCTGCTTCAGCCACTATTCCAGAGGACATGCTTCCGTGCTGATGACACTCGTTAAAAAATGTGTTAATTAAATTTGTGACAAACTCCTTGGGGGAGAATTGTACGTCCCCTGCTCTGTTTTACCAGCATTCTGCCATATATTTCATGTTATAGCAGTCTGTGATGACGACCCAGCACATGTTCATTTTCAGAACACTTTCACAGCAGATTTGACAAAATGCAAAGAAGGTACCAATGTGAAATTTTTAAAGACAGAGACATCACTCGACTGAAGGTTTAAGAATCTGAAGTGCCATCCAAAATCTGAGAGGGACAAGGTGTGGAGCATGCTTTCAGAAGTATTAAAAGAGTAACACTCTGACGTGGAAGCTACAGAACCCGAACCACCAAAAAAGAACATCAATCGTATCCTGGTGGCATGTGACTCAAATGATGAAAACGAACATGCATCAGTCCGTACTGCTTTGGATCATTATTGAACAGAACCTGTCATCAGCATGGACACATGTCCTCTGGAATGGTGGTTGAAGCATGAAGGGACATATGAATCTGGCACATAAATATCTTGCTATGTCAGCTACAACAGTGCCATGCAAAGGCCTGTTCTCACTTTCAGGTGACGTAAATCAGAGGCAGGCAGCATTATCTCCCGCAAATGTGAACACGCTTGTTTGTCTGAGTGATTGACTGAACAAGTAGTAGGACTGAATGGACTTGAAGGCTCTACAGTTTTACATTGTTTTTTTTTAATGCAATTATTTTTGTACATAATTCTACATTTGTAAGTTCACCTTTCATGATAAAGAGATTGCACTAATGTACTTGTAATATGAGAATTGAAAAGTACTATTTCTTTTGTTTTTCCAGTGCAAATATTTGTAATCAAAAATATAAAGTGAGCACTATACACTTCGTATTCTGTTTTGTAATTGAAATCAATATATTTGAAAATGTAGAAAATATCCAAAAATATTTAAATAAATGGTATTCTATTATTGTTTATGAGCGCAATTAATTTTTTTTAATTGCTTGACACCCCTATTTTTATAGATGTGTGTGTGTGTGTATACATAACATCTTAACTCCATCTTAATCAAATTTAAATGCTTGTGAATTTCCCTACATTATTTGGGGAAAAAAAAATATATAAGAATGGCTCAGAGTCAGGGTTTCCTGTGAAGGTACAAGGTGTGCAGAGACTCTGGGGAAAGACTGCAAGGTGTTTCTCATGCCTCCTCCTTCCCTCCATTGTGAAAGCTTCATTAGGATAGCGGGGACAGAAGAGAATGTAGAGTGGATTCAATATATTTGGAGTAGTCGTCTCTTGAAACTGCTATGTACATCTCGTTTTCTTCCTAGCCTACCCACGTATGGCACTCTCTCCTGCTTACCCCTCAGACTACTCCTTCCTCATAGGACTCCCCATATTGTGATCACCAACATCTGAGCCATATGGACGTCTATGAACTCTACATAGCCCATAATTAAGGCTGCATGTCTGTCATGGAAGTCATGGATTCCGTGACTTTCCATGACCTTTGCAGCAGCTGGTGTGTCTGGCTGAGGGGCTACCCGAACACTCTGGCAGCTCCTGGGCCAGCAACAGTTTGGGTGTGGGAGGGGGCTCAGGGCAGGGGGTTGGGGTGCAGGGCAGCACTTACCTGGGCAGGCAGGGGAAGGCTCCCTGGAAGCAGCTGGCATGACCCAGCAACTCCTGACCTACGCAGAGCAGCCAGGGGGCTTTGCACGCTGTCCCTGCTTGCAGGCACCGCCCCCACAGCTCCCATAGTCTGCGGTTCCTGGCCAATGGGAGCTGCAGAACCAGAGCTTGGCAGGGGCAGTGTGCGGAGCCCACCTGGCCTTCCTTCCCCCTAGGAGTTGCAGGGACATGCAGAGCTGGGTAGTGAGCCTACCAGCCCCACCAACCGTGCCCCCCAGCACCAGCTGGGGTCCCTATCCGTGTGTCACCGGTGGGCACCCCCTCCACCCCCAAGAGCCAGCCATGGTCTCACACCGCCGCCCCCCCCCACCTCCTCCCCAGCACCAGCAGAGGTCCCAGGCCACCCTCCCCAGCACCCACGGCACCCCCCAGACCACCACCACCCCCGAGCACCCCGGGGCCCTGACCCAAGTTTTAGTTATGGGTAAATAGTACAAATCATGGACAGGCCATGGGCTGTGAATTTATATTTCCTGTCCGTGACTTTTACTAAAAATACCAGTGGCTAAAACGTAGCCTTACCAATAATGCACGTGAAAACTTTGCAATGACAACTATTACTAACAAAACTGCCAAAAAGGAACCAGCCCTTGCCAAGTCCAACATATTAAGCCTAATTTAGAATGAGGCCAAGTAATTTTGACAACTTAAACAGGATCAATAAAGTGGTCACAAGAGATCACTTTCAATTTCTGAACTCTCATCTCTCTGAAATGCCTCATCCAATTTATTTCACACTTTTTGGGGAAAAAATTCTCTCCAGGCATAAAAACATATCTGTGAAATTTCACATGTATTGGTTTATTTTGGGAAAAGTTGGAATGAGTTAAGTGTAGTGGCGTGAAAGAGAAAAAGAAAAAAAAAAAAAGTCATTTATGACTGACTGTTTGCTTCAATATTAACTATATGAAGACTTGCCTCTTCACAATTCATGTACATGAGGCCTCATACATTTGTCTTGTAACTCACTTCTAAAGAAGTCCATATTTAAAATCTCAGAAATCTGCTCTAAACTACTGGCTGTCACATAAAAAACCAAAACCTAATACAGGGTTGAGTGGGGTTTTGTTGTGGGGTTGTTGGGGTGTTTTTTTGGGGGGAGGGGGTGCGGGGGAGAGGAGAGGGGAAAATCATCTGGGGAAAGGAGAGTAACATACTAAAGGAAAAAGTTATTAATGGCAGATTTATACATAAAACATAAGAATGGCCATACTGGGTCAGACCAATGGTCCATATAGCCCAGTATCCTGTCTTCCAACAGTGGCCAACAGTAGATGCTTCAGGTGAATAAACAGAACAGGCAATTATCAAGTGATCCATCCCCTTGCTGTCCAGTCCCAGAAACTAGCAATCAGAGGCTTAGGGGACACCCGGAGCATGGTGTTGCATCCCTGACCATCTTGGCTAACAGCAAATGATGGACCTGTCCTCCATGAACTTATCTAATTATTTTTTTGAACCCTGTTATATTTTTGACCTTTATAACTTCTCCTGGCATGGAGTTCCACAGGTTGACTATGCATTGTGTGAAGTACTTCCTTTTGTTTTAAACCTGCTGCCTATCAGTTTCATTGTTACATACACCTCACCAACAACTGCATACACAGAGAATAGCCCATTTCCCTGATGATAGCCTACCGTGCCTTTATCCTGAAGGCACATCATTAGCGTGCAGACATCTCCTGTTGCTTGATGGTTCACCAACATCATGGCTTCATCTTCTGAAACCTCTTTAACATCATCTCCCCATTCGACTACTGTTAAAAGAAAAAAAAAGGAAAGAGTAAAGCTTTAAATCTGATCAAATTTTTAAAGCTACGAGAAGTCTTACAAATAGAAACCTACAAGCTGCAGGCCAATTTAAACTAGCACATAACACTGGACAATCATTAGATTAGCAATGCCATTTCCCCGAGCAAAACAGGAACCCAGTTTGTAACTTTTAATCAGCAAGCACTGTAAAAACAACTGAAATAATCTACTGGAACATATACACACACACAAAATAAATCTCTTTTCTTATATCAGTCACCACACTATATTTGGGCCTTCAAAACCCACTATAAAACTTTTGACCCATCTTTCAAGTTGAGCCGTCTCCCCTCATTAGATGCAGAAGTGGCCCAAAATGTCAAATTTTAGTCTACACATTTGTTTCACCTCCATGTTGATTCGTAAGAAACTGTTCTGGTTAAACAATAAAAGCCCTGTAAATTTAATAAGCTTAATATCCTAAGATACATAAGCTTACCTACAATTTCTCCAAACTTAAGAAAATTATTTGTAGGAGAAAAAGTGTTGGTTCAGAGAACGAGTTGCTCAAAGAACAGGAACAATTAGTCATTATTTAGTATAGCTGAGACCAAAAATGTGTGTGGCAAGAGTGGTGAGAGGATGTTAGTCAGCAGCTGTGGTATCCAAACTTTACAAGAACAAGCAAAACTATCAGAAGAGGTCAGAAGGCAGACATTAACATTCTTGACTTGATGGTCACAATGTGACTAAACTCAGAAATGAAAGAGACAACCTCCTACAGGAGAACAGACGAAATTTTGGTAAAAACTTAGTTCAAATGAGAGACCTTTAAACACAAACACACACAAGCCTGTTGCCTGAGCAATGAAAGACTCGAGTGAGTAGAATCCCTCCTCAGCTGAACGGATGGCCACTTAGATGCAAGGACTACAAGGAGAGGAAAGGCAGTAAAGTAGTTCTATTACATTCAGAAGGAAAATACTGGATAACGTGTTTTTTGTTTGGTGGGTTTTTTGCTTTGTTTGGGGTTTTTTTTTCTGCACCTTTATCCACTACCTCATGAAGTTCTTACTTGGCTGACCAACATACCAGTTTTTTACATCATCACGAGAGAGAGAGAGATATTCTATCACTCTGTCCTACAGAAGTTAACACCATATCTTTAATACAGTAATCCTTGACTGCCATCAGCAACAGCTCTTTCAGCCAGCCAGAGAAGGGCTCACCACACAGGAGTCTCAGTAAATTGCACTCTTATTACTCTCCCACATCCATCATCTGTACAGTAACTGAACTAAGCACAGCAACAGGATACCCGCTGAAGACAGGAAGCAGTACCAGTGCATAACATGGATTTCCAAGCCCTACCAAAAGGACACCTTTTGACGTTTATTTTCTCCTCCTTTGGTTGGTAAAGATCATAATGTTGATGCAATATACTTGACTTCTATAAGGCATTTGACTTGGTACCACATGACATTTTGATTTATAAAACTGGAACAGATGTAAAATTAACATGGCTCACAAGAAATAGATAAAAAGCTGGCTAAGTGACAGATCTCAAAATGTAATTTTAAATAGAGAATCAAACAGGTGTGATTCTAGTGGGGGTCAGCAGAGATTGGCTCTTGGCCCTATGCTATTTAACACTTTATCAATGACTTAGAAGAAAGCAAAAATCACTGATAGTTTGCAGAGGACACAAAAATTGGGGGAGTGGTAAATAATTATGAGGTCACTAATATAGAGAGTCATCTGGACTGCTTGATAAGCAGTCAATACGCAAACAATATGCATTTTAATACGGTTAAATGTAAACATACACATCTAGGAACAAAGAATGCAGGCCATATTTACGGAATGGGGAACTCAATCCCGGGAAGCAGTGACCTGAAAAAGATTTGGGAGTCGTGGTGGAGAATCAGCTGGACATGAGCTTTCGAGTGCAATGCTGTCACTAAAAGGGCTAACGGGATCCTTGGATGTATAAACAGGGGAATGTACAGCCGGAGTAGAGAGGTTATATTACCTCTGTATTGGGCACTGGTGTGACTGCTGCTGGAATACTGTATCCAGTTCTGGTGCCAACAATTGAAGAATGATGTTTATAAATTGGAGAGAGTTCAGAGAACAGTCCTGAAAATGATTAAAGGATTAGAAAACATGTCTTACAGGGATAGACTCAAGGAGCTCAATCTTAATTGATCACAGTCAAAAACCTATATGGGGAACAAATATTTTAATGGGCTCTTCAGTGGCTGTAAGTCAAAGCTAGACAAATTCAGAGTGGCAATAAGAGGTGGGTGGGTGGGTGGGTGGGTGTGTTTAACAGTGAGGGATATTAACTATTGGAACAATTTACCGGGGGGGGGGTCATGGTGGACTCTCCATCACTGGCAATTTTTAAATCAAGATAAGATGTTTTTCTAAAAGATACCCTCTAGGAATTATTCTGGGGAAGTTCTATGGCCTGTGTTATTCAGGAGGTCAGAATAAATCACCACAATGGTCCCTTCTGGTCTTGGAATCTATGAATCCTCAGAAATCCAGACAGCACTGCACTCTCAGATTTCAGGAGACATGCAGAGCTTTTGGCCATATCTGACAGCTACAATATAGAGTGAATTGAGCCTTAATACAAAAAGTTAAATTCTACAGCTGGACCGCAACTCAACAAATCAGATGACTGATATTGGGAGATATATTTCTGGTACCATACAACCTGCCCTCTCTCTCCACAGTGAGAGAAGCAACAGACCCTCCTCTATTTGCTTAACACACACCTGGAAGATTCTACCTGTCCCTAACCGGCTCCTTGACCATTTGCAAATCCTCTTTCTCAAGAAAGTTTGGTCCCTCCCTGAATTAATCGTTTAAATTATAAACTGAATCCTACTTGGAGCAGATTACCTGAACACAGAATCAGTTTACAGAGCATCTGTCATGTACCTATATAGACAAACTAACACACAGTACTGAGAGATACTATCCATCTATCTGAGGTTATAGGGAAAAGATTATGGTTTTAAGTTTCACATGAGAAATACCATAGTATATGATCCTTTGTGAAAGCATAATTTCAGTATGCTTTCACTATGCAGCTAAATTGACAACTCACCAATGCATAACACTGCCTCAACGCTGTGCTTCTGAAGCCTGGCCTCTCTCCCTCCCCGAAAAAATACATTATGCATATATAAAGTGCAATTTCACAGGCACCTAACTCTTACTGTGTCAAACCACTTTTTCAACAGATTTCTCAAAAGGGGGACTGCCCAACGAGGGCCTTTTCCTTGCCAAATGTCAATTTTTTAAACTGCAGTCATTTCCACTGTCCAAAAAGTTGCAAGATTTATTTAATTTATTTATTTTCAGGAAATGTATAAATATGACTGGTTCTGAATGCCTATAGGGGAACACTCCTTCTGCGCAAGCTGAACTACACACCGCATGAGAAGTACTTCCTGGGAGGAGTGGTATGTATGCCTCCTTTTCATACTGTACTACTTGATCTTTAGACAGTAAATTGCCTAAGCTTGGTTACCTGGTCTCAAAAACATTTTTATTACTGAATTACAAGGTCAGTCAACCAATTGGCTACGCTTTAGACAGACTCCAGAGTTGTTCACATGGGTCTTACATGCAGCATCAGGTGAGTTTGTTTTTGCAATTTTTTTTTTTTTTAAAAGGAAAATATAATGGTAAACCCTCCCAAAATTGGTAGGGACACCAATCAATGAGGGAGATGTGGTACAGACAATACTTATAACTTTTTTTTTAAAAGTTTAATTTCAAGTTTGTGGTGTCCCTTTAAACTTCAGTGTAGTACATACATGGTTCTATCATGGCAGGCACTCCCACCCTTGTAAACTTTCAAACTGTTAGGACAAGGAAAATGAGTGCATTTTTTCTTTAAGGGATATTTGTGGTATTGCATTCACTTCTGCAAGTGGAAAAACACAGCTCAAACATCAGGTGCGTGGCAGCAGAACAAGGGGACACTGCTGTTCTTCACTACGGAAAGGCAACAGTTCAGTGACAAACATTTGTCACTTGGGGCTCTTGAACAGCAGCAAATGCTCCTCTCCTAATTCCCTCCCATTGCCAAGACACATTGCCTATCACAGGGATTCTGAATTTAGCAGCTCCAAAATAAATCATGTTTCTGCAAATACCAGTTCAGCACAATGAGGGACAGATAATATCAACACAAGAGGGAATAAACTTGGGTGAAGTTTTAACAGGTTTTGAAATCTGTGCATAGGGTTTCACCAGCCACGAGCATAGGACTCCAAACCATCTGGCTGGCTCCCCTGCTTATGAACAGCCAGCTCAGGACAGAGATTCCTGAAGGCGTACATACCTGGGACAAAGGAGATGGGAGGTGTCCCAGGGCTTAATCCTGCACCATTCAAGTCTATGGGAAATTTTCCTACTTATTTGAATGGAACCGGATCAAGCCCCATAATCCATAAGTAAGGCTAAGATTTTTTTCACTGATATTTTTTTTAGTAAAAGTCACTGACAGGTGAAGGGCAATAAAGAAAAATTCCTGGAAGCCAGTGACCTGTCCCTGACTTTTACTAAAAATACCCATCAAAAAATGGGAGCCACTAGGCAGTTGCAGGGGCCTGGCTGGGAGCTCCAGAGATCTTTGGAAGTCATGAATTCCGTGATTTCCAAAACCTCTGTGACAAAATTATAGCCTTACTCACAAGCACAGCTTCAGGCAGCTTTTGAAGCCTCTCTGCTGCTCCTTCTCCCAAGCATTATGTCTTTATTATCTGAAACCGAATTATGTCAGCAGTAAGTGGGGACCTGGCCCTGTTTCAGTTAAATGAGATTTCATTATACTAATTTACAGATAGCAATTCTAAACTCATGGTGAATTTAGTGCTGATGAAACTTGCCAGATTAAGACATTTGGATACTGAAATCTTCTACACACAAAAAATACACACAAGCAACATGCTTACAAGCAGAAAAAGCTTTACCTACAGCTACCTCAGTTCTGACCTGGAAGGGCCACATCAGGGAACGGAAGGGTTGTTGAGCCTCTATGTACAGGATCCCAGAGCTCCAAATTCAGATTTTGGATATCTCAGTTTTGGATCAGAGTTTGCAAGAACAACTAGTACGTACAACTGTAGGGAAATGATCCTCAAGAGAAAGAATGAAGCCTCAGAGGCAGCATGCCAGTAAGAAAAGGATTAAGTATAAGAAAGGAAGAAGCAAATCTATCTAAGATTCATAAGGCAAAAAGGGTCAATATTCATCCATGTCCCTAGCATCAGTAATAGCACTTTCATAATCACAGTCCAAAATTAGACCACATTTTCTCACAATCCTGCAGATTACTGAGCTTTCTATGAACAACTCTGTTTAGAGCCACTAGCATGAGAGCAATAAAAATAAATACTTTTTTTCCAAATTTGTGGCTGAAATATTGTGCTTTGCTCTCCATTTCTGCGACCAGAGTAGCAGCTGACATTTCTGAGAACACTTTGCAACTTTATAAATCATGATTAAACACATTTGGGGGGTGGCGGGGGGGGAGAGAGAGAGAGAGAGAGAGAGAGAGAAAATTAAAAAGCTTTGAGAAGTACCCAATATATTCACGTGTAGTGAATTTCATATTAGCATAAAGATGGTTTATTCATTTTATACACTTTGGCATACCTCTTCAGACAGGTTTCAGAGTAACAGCCGTGTTAGTCTGTATTCGTAAAAAGAAAAGGAGTACTTGTGGCACCTTAGAGACTAACCAGTTTATTTGAGCATGAGCTTTCGTGAGCTACAGCTCACTTCATCGGATGCATAGCATATCGTGGAAACTGCAGAAGTTTCTCTTCAGACAGGAGATTCAGAAATCTAGAGATTGTTTGCAAGGGATCAACTATGCGAATTAAGACACTGCACCATTAACCAATATGTATGAACTCATTTACATATTGGCTTTTATTTGTAACTGAACATTTGTTTAATTTTCTACGCCTGCTTTCTCACTACAGTATTAGGCTATGTCTACACTGCACAGCTTACAGCGGCAGTGGCAAGGCTTTAGTGGCACGGCTGTAAGGCACACAACGTGGGAGCTCTCCTGCTGACAAAAATAAAACCACCCTCCATGAGGGTAGCTTTGTCAGCAGGAGCATGCCTGCCACCGACAAAGCACTGTCCACACCAGCACTTTTCATTGGTAAAATTTCAGTCCTGAGGAAACATCTAAGATTATTATTTTTAAACCGACACACACAGATCTGCAGGTGATGAGGGAAGTCTCCTAACCAGAAGCCTCTACAAGACACACAGAGAGGAACCCAGATACAGTGCATTTCTCCCTCCTGACTGCAGTTCCACTCAGATCACAAACACTGCCTTACTAAGTCCACAAACAAAGTTACAGAGCCCAACATAAATAGTTCTAGGGTAGAAGGACCTTCGAAGCTCCTGCTTCCTTCAGAGGAGGGCTCTCTGTTTTGGAAGGGCGATATGTTGCCACCCCCAAGAATTCAAAACACATGAGTTAGGCCACAAAATCATGTGATTGGCTTGAGTTATGAGATACTTAAATAAATTTGGGGTTCAGTTTATCTGCCTCCTGGATTTTGAACCTCTAGGGCACATTCAGGTTATGCTGTCAAGCTTGCAAACATGAGGGCTAAGACACTTTGCTTTAAGTGAATATCTCATGTAGTCACACAAATCCAGTAGTTGGTGCTTTAAGACAAAAAAAAAGTATTTCAAGACTTGCAACAACAAAAAGTTGTGAGTTGGCAACACTGAAAACAAAGCAATATTGTGTATTTTTTATGATCAAGGTCCTGTAAATACACTCAATAACCTATGCAAATTTTCAGCCATAAAAATCAACAGCATAAAACACAAAGTATACTCTGCTTCCCTTCTGACCTCAGCAAATTGTTCTAAGCCTCAAAACACCAAAGTTGAAGTGAATTACTAAATTTAATACATTCTTCTCTGAATTCTAACAATATGTTTTCTTATAATGAAGTATTATATACAGTCTAGTGACGTTCAGAGTGGCTGATCAAACTTTGTTTCAGCTATGCCAGGGAGATACAGATGTTAAAAAGTTATTTGCCCTTTGTTGTTGAGGCCTTTGAGAGACAGCATTAGGAAATTCTGGGAATGGTGGCAGAGATTAGTTAGAAATAAAACAAATGAGACGCTTGATAAGCAACTGTGACATGCCAGGGTACAATCCAGCCTGTTGAGCAGCTGCCTCACCCCTGCCCCGCAACCTTGGGTGTCTTACAATGACTTGCTGTAGTAGCTCCCACCTGGGATGCTCACAAACAGCCTTCCAGCCTGCAAGCCACAGCCTGAGCATCTGTGTAACTGCAACCTGCCAGCCACAAACAGGTTACACTCTGGCTCTCACCTGCGTTGGGTATACTGTAGAGTGACCCCCCAGTCTTAGATTTTCCCCCAGAAATGTATGTCTTGTACTGCCCAGCCCTCTCCTGGACAATACATTTTTATTATATCCTTTATTTCTTTAAAAGAACAACATGCACACAACTTGTCACCCCAAATGGAGTTTCCCAGACACTTCAATTTTAACACACTGGATTAGATAAAACAATAAAACAAGTTTATAAACTACAAAGAGATTACTTGTACTCGTTTACAATCTAAGAGGCATAAAAGTCAGAAATGGTTACAAGAAAAATAAAGACTTTCCGAACACCCGACTTAAACCGTATCAGAATTCAAGCAAAATTTCTCACCACATGCTTTGAGCAGTCTTACTAACCAAATCCTGTGGGTCAGGAACTCTTCTCCCAGAGTCAAACAAATGCTTCCTTATCACTACAGGTGCAGCGAAAGCAATTGGCTGGGGAGGTGGGATGTCCCTTAGGGTATTTGTCATTCCCTTATTACAGTTTCAGTCCGCCTCTTGAAAAACATTTCTAGCTGGGCACCAGTAGACAAAGTCTATGTGGAAAGATGTTCCCTGCTGCTTTTTTCTCAATTGTTTGAGCTTCCTTTGTTTTCCTTCCTGCTTGATTACTCTGTTCACTGCTTAAATACAAATTAAGACAAGCCCACATTCATTTGTTTAGGAGAGACCTGTTTGCCAACCTCAGTCTGAGCAAGGCCACGGTGTTTGGAAGATGTGTTATCCTCATTCAGGCAAATCTTGTACATTGCCACACATTTTAATCAGGACAATACTGACCAGCGAATTATGAGTTTTCGAATGATACCCTACAAGGCATGCCTTGTACAAAGATTATTACAACAGTGTGTAGACTGTGAATACAGGGGTCACAGCAGCTCATTGATTTCAAGGTTTCCATAATCACTGTGTAAGACCTGGTCAGTTTGGACCCTCGTTAATCCTCCCCCATCCTCACCTCTACATACGTATCTATATTTTCAGGAACTCTGAAAGGCAATTGGCTGTAGTCTGGGCTACATAATATGCCTAGACCTTGTAAAAACATGTGTAAATGTATGAGAGAGAGTTATTAATTTTAAAAAATACATTTGTGCAAATTAATAGACTAGTTCAGTGTTGCGAAAACAGAAAAAAACTGATTATTTCCTGTTTTAGATAACAGTGTTTCACAGTAATTAAGAAAACATTTCTACATTAAAGGCATTAAAAATACTAACTGAAAGAAAAGCAATAGCCTTTTCTGTCACACCCCTACCCTCCAGTTGTCTTTGAGGTTACAGGAATTCCTAGCTAATAGCACAGAAAGCATCACATAGAGTCAAGCTATAGGCAAGGCAAACATACATTGACTGAAAGGAAAATGAACATAATCCTGAGAGGAAAGAGAGGAGCAAGAAGTGAGGTTTATAAAATGTAGCTTCACATTTTATTTATTTATTTATTTAAATAAAGTTTGCCGTTTTACTTATGCTTCTAAGAACATACCTAGGGCCCCACCAAATTTCCCAGGCATGAAAAATGTGTCACAGAATGTGAAATAAGCCCTTCCCTGTGAAATCCAATGTCCCCGTGATCCTAGGAGAACTCCAGCAAAGGGGGCTCCTAGCTCTGGCTGTGCTGGGGAGGGACAGGACTTGCTCTTTCCCTGAAACGCTGCTCTTGGGTATCTCTCCTGGCCTCAGATAGCTCTGCAACACCCTCCTTCCCACTCTGTTCGGTTCTGAAGGCAGCATAGAAGTGAGGGTGGCAATTCCACGACCCCCTACAACAGGTTTGCGACACACACTCTCCCACAATCCCCTTTTGAGTCAGGACCCCCATGGTTACATCACCGAAATTTCAGATTTAAATATCTGAAAATGTGAAATATATCAAATTTCAAATCCTATGGCTGTGAAATTGACCATAATGGACTGTGAATTTGGTAGGGCCCTAAATATAAACTTTTAATAAGAACTTAAGATACTGTGAGTACCTCTGCCATTCATTCCAGCATCTGCAACCTAAAGGTCATTCTGGAGACATTGGAGAGACAAGGTGGATGACAAAATATCTTTATTGGACCAACTTCTGGTGGCAAGAGAGACAAGCTTTTGAGCTTACACAGACCTGAAGAAGAGCTCTGTGTAAGCTCAAAGCTTGTCTCTCTCGCCACCAGAAGTTGGTCCAATAAAAAATATTGCCTCACCAACCTTGCCTGTCTAATATCCTGGGATCAACACGACTACAAACACTGCATAAAATTCTAAGGACATGACCTACAAAGCAAAGATTTCAACTACTAAAGAACATGTTTATAACTAACTCAATTCAGTATTATTGCAACAACTCTAAATTACACTATTGGTTAATTTTCTCTCCTTCAATACCCTATTAAGTCTCTGTCTTCATAGACTCACAGAAAGAGAGAGACGGTCTCCTCAGCAATGAAGGCCTATTTACCACTATACATTTTCTTAGTGACTTAAATCAAGTTTGGTTTCAGATGTCCCACTGAACTTCCATCACTTCACCAGGAAGACTACTCCATACGATTAAACATCTAATTTTCCTGATATTCAACTTACATTTTCTTTCTATTTTCATCCCATTACTCCTAGTTATAGCTTCCCTTCACCTCCATTGTTGGAGTTATAAAGTCAGTCAGTCTTAAAATTACTCCGCCACTGCCTTGGGTGGTTGTGACGGGATCCCCAGGGTACAACCTGGAACTGGGTACCGCTGTGTCCCCTTAACTCTCCAGCTTGGGCTGTCTCTCACAATGCTTTGCTAGGGACAAGTAGCAAACCTCTCTGGGCACTGTTATCACTTAGTACAACAGCATATGGAGCCCCACACCAAGCTAAATTGCATGAGCCACTCACGAATCTCACAGAGAAAGGCACAAGCAAATCTCCCATGTCCCCCAGCCTCAGGACCCTGGAATATGCCATCTTGCACTGCTCCAGACCCTTTCTTGAGCAATGCAAGTTTATTAATTGGTTCACCACTTTGTCAAAGGAAAGTGGACATGCACCAGCCTTTGTAACTTGAGCAGATTTCCCAAACACTTCAGACAATCTCACCAGTAACGATAAAACATTAAAATAAGTTTACTGATTACAGAAAAATAGATTTTAAGTGATTGTAGTGGTAGGCACAAAAGGTCAGAGATAGTTCCCGAAGAAAATAAAAGGTAAGTATGCAGTGTAAATCCTGAACCTTATTAGACTAAGCAGTATTTGGATGAAGCAGTTTCTCTCACCCCATGGGAAGTTGCAGGTAGGTTACTGTCCTTAATACATGGGCTTTCCCTTCAAGCCTGGGACCAGTCTCCTCAGTTCAAGTCTTTTTCTTCCCAGCATTCTTATTGCTTCCAGCATAGGAGGGGGGAGGAGAAAGGTAAAGGTACGATGCCACTGTCCCTTACTTTATACTCTTAGTCCATGTCCCTGGACAAAAACTAGTCTTGGCATGCCTGATGGGCCTTGCTGAGTCACAGGGTTGAGCAATCCCTATTGTGTGGTGCTTCTCTTACAAAATTGTACATCCCTTGTTTACAGCTCCCCTGCTGATTAATGGTCATCTAACATCCACCTGGGTGTGGATTACCTCCTTTGTTGTCACTGAGAACTAGCAGAGAACAACTCGAAAATTGACAACATATTTCAACAACCACCATACATATTTAGACAGAACAATGGGTTTCAGCAGATCATGGTCTTTCATATGATATCTTACGTGGCATGCTTTGTATGAAATATCACAGCCAAATCTAAACAACGAATATGGGGATTATAGGGTGCTACTTGGAGGTACGGTGTGTCACAGTGGTCACTTGCAAACTATCACAATACTCAGCCCCTTAATCACTCAAACTTCCTTTAGATTTTTTTTAAGTCTCTTCTTATAAGAGAATTAAAATAGATGGCAATTAAATTAGATCTGTATTTGACTCTCCCACCTCTCTCATCAAGCCAATGATGAAACTAAGTATAGTAGTTTATTTTGGAAAGACACTATTTTAAACATTAAGAGTGCTGATTACTTCTGAAGACAGACTCCTTCATATGTGGATGCACCCAAGGCTCTATATGTGCAGCTTTTCTTGTGTACTGTGCCCACTAGTTCCCCAAAATAACAAAATGTGACCTAACAGCGGGCTAGACATTCTTTTGACACTAGCCTTAACAGCACCAAATACCATGACTAGTAAGGGCAGGCCTAGGATATGTTAAAGCAATGCAGCTAACGATGTACTTTGTCAGTCTGATTTTTCAGAGAATGTGACCGATGAATGGAGGAGGGAAAAAGCATATAGCAGAGAAGGTCTCTATGAAGTGCAGAATCATGGAAGCTTGCTACTGTTTACCATCGTGAACAGATCCATTAATGAGGTGCTCCAGTGAGTGCAAACTTACTGAGAGAGTTCTGAGTTTAAAAGACCATTTCCCAGGTGAAGTTTCTAGTGGCTCAGCCAATCCAACTAAATGCTGGCAAGATTTTACCAGATTTAGCACCCTGATGGCCAGTAAATGATACTCTGCCCAAGCCAGCGGAACAGCTAGAAAACTGGTCTGCCAAAAGCTGCTTCCAGCACTATCTTGCTTGTTCATATACAATAGGTCAGGTGTAGTCAATTATTTTTGTCAAAGTCCAGATTTCTTGGTCAATGTATTATAGTCAAGGTCCAAACTCCAGAGAAAATAATAAAGTAAATCTCAAACCGTAAATCTACCTTATAGTAGTTTTTTTGTCTCGGAATTAGAAAGGTAGAAGCCTCTCCATAGCTAAGATGCCAATCAGGATCTCATCACAAGACTGATTTTGCCCCCAGTCCATTTGTAACTTAAAATTTGATTAAGCATTTGAGTTAAAAGTCTTTACATAAATGGATAACTACTACTTTAAACAAAAATTTGCAATGTATTTTTGGGCCCTTCTTTCTGCTCAATGTAATCATATTACATCACAAAATCTAAGTACTGCAGATTTTGACACTGAGACCTGCATCTGCATGGGCTGAAAGCAGGAATAATATGATATTTGAAAGAAAATTATCCAAAATGAAGACACAATTCTCTATTAATGATGAAGACGGGGGGGGAATGGGGGGGGCGACATGGTGACAATATTTTCTATACTCAACCTCCAAATGGCCTGCAACACTTTGAAAAATGAAACAGGAGAACAGAAACAAAACAAAAAAGAATCTGGGAAAACTCCTCCTCCATTCCCATAAAATCGGCCCTTGGGTATAAAAGTGCGCACAGGCTCATTTTCCAAATGGAGAACAGAGGTTAAATGACTTGCCACTGTCTGTGACAAAGCTGGCAAAGGAATCCTGATCTCAGATGTGGCAGATCCATGCCTTCATCTCTATACCATCATAATACATAACAACAGCCAAATTTATGCTGCAAGAAATTGAAGTCCAAGACCTCCATACTAGCATTCTCTGAAATGATTCCAGTTCCACACACAGGGTCAGTTAGACAGGCAGAACTGCAATGTGCAGATGAGACAATGGTGTTCGGAGAAGGGATTTTAGATTATCAGGAACTGGGAAACCTTTCGGGAAAGAAGGAGTCTAGATACAATGGATAGGCTCCATCTAAACCAAAACAGAACTAGACTGCTGGCATGTACAATTAAAAAGGTCATAGCAGAGTTTTTAAACTAAGGGCTGGGGGAAAGCCGACAGGTCTCTGTCCAAACCATGTGCTCCTCTGTACCTTATTAAAGGGGATACTCTATATCCTAGTAAGGAAGACAGGATAGAAGTTGATAAAGTACAAGTAGGAAATAAAGAAAAATAGTCAAAACAAAAAATTCCCATTCAATTACATCACATGAAGGCAGACAACTAACTAGTGACATTTTAGAAGTGCTTGTATACAAATGCTGGAAGTTTATGTATTAAAATGAGCAAACTCTAGTTCCTGGTATTAAAGAGGATATTGATAAAACGGGCATCACAGAAACTTGGTGGAACGATGATAATCTATCAATGTGACACGGTATTACCAAGATGCCAAATATATAGGAATGACAGTGTAGGCTGCCCTGGTTGGGGATTGGCACTATATGTGAAAGAAACCATACAGTCAAATAAAGTAAAAATCTTAAATGAATCGAACTGTACCATAGAATCTCTATGGATAGGGATTCTATGCTCGAAAAGTATCAGTATAGCGGTAGGAATATACTACCGACCATCTGACCAGGATGGCATCGGTGACTGAAATGCCCTGGGAGATTAAAGAACTACAAAACCAGAAAACCCAATAATAATGGGGGATTTCAACTATCCCCATTCTGATTGGTACCTGTCACCCTCAGATGGGATGCAGAGATAAAATTTCTAGACACCACTAATGATTGCTTCTTGGAGCAGCTAGTCCAGGAATCCACAAGGGGAGATGCAATTCTTGATTTAGTCCTAAGCAAACCACAGGATTTGGTCCAATAGATGAATATAGCTGAACCGCTTGGAAATAGTGACCATAATGTATTAATGTAACCTCCATGTAGGGGGAAAATGCCAAAGAAGCCACTACAGTAGCATTTAACTTCAAAAAAGGAAACTACACAAACGAGGAAGCTAGTTAAACAGAAATTAAAAGGAACAGTCAAAAGGATGAAATGATTGCACGCTGCACGGAAACTATTTAAAATCATCATAAATAGAGGCTCAAACTAAATATATACCCCAAATAAAAGTAAGAGGACAACAAAATGCCACCACGGCTAAACAGCAAAGTAAGAGAGGTGGTTACAGGGAAAAAGGCATCCTTTGAAAACTGGAGGTCAAATCCTACTGAGGAAAATAGAAAGGAGCATAAACCCCAGCAAGTCAAGTATAATTAGGCAGGCTAAAAAAGAATGTGAAGACCAGTTTGGGAGGGGGGAAGGTAAACTATCCACAATGACTCCAAGACCTCTTTCTTGAGTGGTAACAGCTAATTTAGACCATCATTTTAGATGTAGAGTTGGGATTATGTTTTCCAGTGTGCATTACTTTACATTCATCAATACTGAATTTTATCTGCCATTTTGTTGCCCAGTCATCCAGTTTTGAGAGATCCCGTTGTAGCTCTTCACAGTCTGCCTGGGACTTAACTATCTTGAGTAGTTTTATATCATCTGCAAATTTTGCCTCCTCACCATTTGCCACTTTTTCCAGATCATTATGAATATGTTGAATAGACTGGTCCCAGTACAGACGCCTGGGAGACACCACTAATTACCTCTCTCCATTCTGAATACTGACCATTTATTTCTACCCTTTGTTTCCAATCTTTAACCAGTTACTAATCCATGAGAGGACCTTCCTCTTATCCAGAACAGCTTACTTTGCTTAAGAGCCTTTGGTGAGGGACCTTGTGAAAGGCTTTCAGAAAAGTCCAAGTAAACTATACCAAATGACTCACCCTTGGTTCAAATCTTGTTGACTCCCTCAAAGAATTCTAATAAATTGGTGAGGCATGATTTCTCTTCACAAAAGCCTTGTTGATTCTTCCCCAACATATCATGTTCATCTGTGTCTGATAATTCTGTTCTTTACCGTAGTTTCATCCAATAAGCCTAACTTCAGTACCAGGCATTCTGGCCTCCAATTGCCAGGATTGCCTCTGGAGCCTTTTTAAAAAGTTAGCTTTACATTACTTTAATTACATTGCACCAATTTTAAAAAGGGCTCTAGAGGTGATCCTGGCAACTTACTTCAGTACTGGGCAAACTGGTTGAAACTATAGTAAAGAACAACATGGTTTTTGTAAAGTGAAATCATGCCTCACCAATCTACTAGAATTCTTTGAGGGGATTAACAAGCATGTGGACAAGGGGGATCCAGTGAATATAGTTGTGACATTGTATACCCTGGGGGAGTGTCCTGGTATCCCAAAATTCTTCATTTTTATATAATCGTGATCTTACATATAAAGCATGCTATGTAAGGTATCGGGGGAAAGGCTATGATCTGCTGAAGATAATTTCTCTATCCATATATGTATATCATTAATGCATATGAAGTTATGAGAATTGTGCTGTATGGTTGTCACTAAAACCTGCTGTAAGTTGGGGCATCAGCCAGATATAAGCTCCCCAGAGGCAACAGCCAGGAAAGTAACCAACACCCAGGCGGGGTATCAATGAACCCATCAATGACCATTGTCCAGCAAGGGAACTGCAATGCAATGACTCACCTCCATGAGGCTACACCAGGGGAATTGCTCAACCTTGCCTGGAGACTCAGCAATGCCCCCAGACATGCCTTGGACTTGTGTAGGCGGCCAACTCTGTGGGTGCTCCGGAGCTGGAGCCTACAGCAGCCAGCTCCCCGGCTTCCCCCTGCGCCCCACCTCCTCCTCTGAGTGTGTGCATCCCTGCTCCTCTGCCTACCTCCCAGCACTTCCCGCCCTGCTGTTTGGCGACATGCTGGGAGGAAAGGGGAGGAGCGGGAATGCAGCACGCTTAGGGGAGGAGATGGGGAAGGAGTTGGAATGGGGCAGGGAGCGGCGGAAACTTTGGGGAAGAGGTTGGAATAGGGGCGGAACATGGGCGGGAGGGAGCGGGGAAGGGGTGGAGTCAAGTCAGGGTGGGGCCGGGGACAGAGGAGGGTCGAGCACCCAGCAGCAGGAGCAGAAGTCAGCGCCTATGGATGTATGTCCACTTTTCATTGCTGAAGTGGTAAAGCAATTAATAAATCTGCATTGCTCGTCTTGAGCAGTGCTAGGTGGTATATTCCTGAGTGCTGGGAAGATTTAGCTCTGGTGCATTTTGCTGTGTGATTCATGAGTGGCTCTGGGAGCATTCATGCAATATAGCTGGGTGTGGGGCTCCACATGCAGTTGTGCTGAGTGATCACAGCGCCCGGAGGGGTTTGTTGCTGGTCACAATTAAGGCATTTTGAGAGAGAGCCCAGGCTGGAGAGAGTTCAGGGGGCACAGTGGTCCCAGGCTGCACCCCGGGGGAATCCCGTCACAATAGTGTACTAAGAATTTCAGAAAGCCTTTGACGAGGTCCCTTACCAAAGGCTCTTAAGCAAAGTATGTAGCCATGGGATAAGAGGGAAGGTGCTCTCATGGATCAGTAACTGGTTAAAAGAAGAAACAAAA
This sequence comes from Chelonia mydas, assembly GCF_015237465.2. Classification (NCBI taxonomy): domain Eukaryota; kingdom Metazoa; phylum Chordata; order Testudines; family Cheloniidae; genus Chelonia; species Chelonia mydas. The sequence goes on along the minus strand of NC_057851.1, from coordinate 162,229,890 downwards.
GACAGGAAAAAATGGTCAATTTTCACAGTGGAGAGAGGTAAATAGTGATGTCCCCCAAGGATCTATATTAGGACCAGTGCTGTTCAACATATTCATAAGTTATTTGAGAGAGGAGGTGAAGAGTGAAATGGCAAAATTGGCAGACAATACTAAATTACTCAAGATACATAAGTTCAAAGCTGACTGCAAAGAGTTACAAAGAGATTCCACTAAACAGGGGAATGAACAGCAAAACAGCAGATGAAATTCAATGCATTAGAAAACGTAATCACTATACATACAAAATGATGGGGTCTAAATTAACTGTTCCACTCAAAAAAGATCTTGGAGTCAACATGGACAGTTCTCTGAAAATATCCACTCAGTGTGCAGCAGCAGTCAAAAAGCTAACAGAATGTTGGAAAGCATTAGGAAACAGACAATAAGATAGAAAATATTCATAATGACACTACACAAATCCATGGTACACCCACACCTGGAATACTGCATTCATCTCAAAAAAAGATATATTAGACTTGGAAAAGGTGCAGAGAAGGGCAATAAAAATGACTATGGAATAGCTGGGTATGGAACAGCTTCCATAGGAGGAGAGATTAAAAGGACTGGGATTGTTCATCTCAGAAAAAGACATGACTGGGGGGAGGGAGGAGGGGCGATATACAAATCACAAATGATGTGGAATAAGTGAACAGAAGTGTTATTTACCCCTTTACATAAACACAAGAACTAAGTATCACCCAATGAAATTAATAGGCAGCGGGTTTAAAACAAACATAAGGAAGTACTTTTTCACACAATGCACAGTCAACCTGTGGAACTCATTGCCAGGGGATGTTGTGAAGGCCAAAAGTGTAACAGGGTTCAAAAAAAGAGTTAAATAAGTTAACAGAGGATAGGTCCATCAGTGGTTATTAGCCAAGATGATCAGGGATGCAAACCCCACACTCTGGGTGTTCCTAAGCCTCTGATTGCCAGAATCTGGGACTGGATGACAGGGATGAATCACTCAACTTGCCCTGTTCTGTTCACTCCCTCTGAAGTATCTGGCACTGGCCACTGAGAGAAGACAAGATACTGGGCTAGATGCACCATTGGTCCAGCCCAGTAAGACAATTCTTATACAAAATGCTTCGAACCCTCTACTTCAATAGGCCAACTGTCAAATTTGGTTAATAATGTTGAGGACACCTCTGGAAAAAAATCTTTGAAATCTACAGATGAAAAAGTAGTAAGTATTTTTAACCACACTTTTCATGTGTGACAAGTATGGCACAGAGGTTCAGTGACTTGACCTGTGGCCTAGTGAACTGGGCATTAATTGATAAACACAAAAGTTGAGGTCTAGTCTTGATTCTACTACTTTGCCAAATATTCTTTACACTTTTTACCAATATTTAGTTACAGTGAGCTCACTGAGCACACATGCATGACAATGCAGGTAGACAGGGAACGTGCCTCTAAACGTCAGGTGCATCTCGCATGAAACAGGACTCTGCAGAAGCCATTTTTAACCTACATTCATGCCTAAAATGTAACTGATAACCACTGTATAGCATTTCATATTTTTAAAACTGTTGTCACTTACCTACTTAAAAAGATATAGCAAAAGATGTACAGAAAAAATACTGGGAAATTCAAGAAACAAAAACTTTGCTTTAAATACCAATTAAAATTACTAAGTGACAAAAAGGTACTTAACACATCACTTACCAGAGCTAAGCATGTAAGCAAGCACTACCCACATAACATACACTGTCACCAAGTATAAAGAAATGCATGTTTTACAACAAATGCCTTGAATCTGACTCTACATAAATATTATTGTAAAAATAAAAATGTCTTTTTCAGAAGCATTGTGTGCTGTACGTGGAGATTACTAACTCTGAGGGTGAAGACCCTTATCTTCCTATATATTTGTACAGCTATCAAAATGGCACCCTGTACCCGACTGGAGCAATATAAATTAGTAACCCTAATATTATAAGTATTTTAATAGGAAAAAGTGTATAACATTACTTTCAAGAAACAGTAGTAATGGAATACTTGACTTCAAAATTCTTATTTTCAATTGATAAATAAAGTAACTGATTATTTCCCACTAAATATTATCCCTTAAGGGAAAAAAATGCATTAAAAGCCACACGACGATCAATAGGTCAGACCTAAGGTTGCTTTGTGAAAAAAATATGTATTTCTTTAAACTCGAAAAGAATACAGCACTTATGTAGACAATGAGAGATTTATGTTGTCCTTCACCAGTCATCTCCTCCTTTTTAAAAAGTGTTTGAGGGCTAGTCTACACTGGCAATGCTAAAGTGCTGGCACGGCAGCGCTTTAACGTGGCTTGTTAGTGCTGGCTCCCAGCACTCTAAAAAAACAAAAACAAAATAAAAAAAAAAACCCCTCCACGAGAGGCGCGGTTCCCAGCACTGGTGCACGGTTTACACTGGAACTTTACAGTGCTGAAACTTGCTGCGCTCAGGGGGGTGTTTTTTCACACCCCTGAGCGAGAAAGTTGCAGCGCTGTAAAGTGCCAGTGTAGACAAGCCCTAAGTTTTATAAAATGATGCGATAGGCAGCTACACTTTCTCACTTAGCCCCTGGTCTACACTAGGACTTTAGCTCGAATTAGCAGCGTTAAATCGATGTAAACCTGCACCCGTCCACACGATGAAGCCCTTTTTTCGACTTAAAGGGCTCTTAAAATCGATTTCCTTACTCCACCCCTGACAAGTGGATCAGCGCTTAAATCGGCCTTGCCGGGTCGAATTTGGGGTACTGTGGACACAATTCGACGGTATTGGCCTCCGGGAGCTATCCAGAGTGCTCCATTTTGACCGCTCTGGACAGCATTTCTCAACTCAGATGCACTGGCCAGGTAGACAGGAAAAGAACCGCGAACTTTTGAATCTCATTTCCTGTTCGGCCAGCGTGGCAAGCTGCAGGTGATCATGCAGAGCTCATCAGCAGAGGTGACCATGATGGAGTCCCAGAATCGCAAAAGAGCTCCAGCATGGACTGAACGGGAGGAACGGGACCTGATCACTGTATGGGGAGAGGAATCCGTGCTATCAGAACCTCCATTCCAGTTTTCAAAATGCCAAAACCTTTGTCAAATCTCCCAGGGCATGAAGGACAGAGGCCATAATGGACCCGAAGCAGTGCCGCGTGAAACTTTAAGAAGCTGAGGTAAGCCTGCCAGAAAAACCAGAGAGGCGAACGGCCGCTCCGGGTCAGAGCCCCAAACATGCCGCTTCTATGATGAGCTGCATGCCATTTTACGGGTTCAGCCACCACTACCCCAGCCCGTGTTGTTTGACTCCTTCAATGGAGATGTAGGCAACACGGAAGCAGGTTTTGGGGACAAAGAAGATGATGATGATGAGGTTGTAGATAGCTCACAGCAAGCAAGCGGAGAAAACCGGTTTTTCCTGACAGCCAGGAACTGTTTCTCACCCTGGACCTGGAGCCAGTACCCCCCGAACCCACCCCATGGCTGCCTCCTGGACCCGGCAGGCGGAGAAGGGACCTCCGGTGGAGTGTACCTTTTAAAATACTATACATGGTTTAAAAGCAAGCATGTGAAAGGATTAATTTGCCCTGGCATTTGCGGCTCTCCTGGATGTACTCCCAAAGCCTTTGCAAAAAGGTTTCTGGAGAGGGCAGCCTTATTGCGTGCTCCATGGTAGGACACTTTACCACTCCAGGCCAGTAACACGTACTCGGGAATCACTGTACAACAAAGCATTGCAGTGTATGTTGGCGTTCAAACAACATCCTTTCTTTATCTCTCTGTGTTATCCCCAGGAGAGTGAGATATCATTCATGGTCACCTGGTTGAAATAGGGTGCTTTTCTTCAGGGGACACTCAGAGCTGCCCGTTCCTGCTGGGCTGTTTGCCTGTGGCTGAACAGAAATGTCCCCGCTGTTAGCCACGGGGAGGGGGGAGGGTTGAGGGGGTAGCCATGCGGTGCGGGGAGGCAAAATGCGACCTTGTAATGAAAGCACATGTGCTATGTATGTAATGTTAACAGCAAGGTTTACCCTAAAAGACTGTAGCCACTGTTTTATAAAATGTGTCTTTTTAAATACCGCTGTCCCTTTTTTTTCTCCACCAGCTGCATGTGTTTCAATGATTACAGGATCTTCTCCTTCCCAGAGGCTAGTGAAGACTAGAAAGAAAAAAAAAAAACCACACTCGTGATGAAATGTTCTCTGAGCTCATGCTGTCCTCCCACACTGACAGAGCACAGACGAATGCGTGGAGGCAAATAATGTCAGAATGCAGGAAAGCACAAAATGACCAGGAGGAGAGGTGGCGGGCTGAAGACAGGGCTGAAGCTCAAATGTGGCGGCAGCATGATGAGAGGAGGCAGGATTCAATGCTGAGGCTGCTGGAGGATCAAACCAGTATGCTCCAGTGTATGGTTGAGCTGCAGCAAAGGCAGCTGGAGCATAGACTGCCTCTACAGCCCCTGTGTAACCAACCGCCCTCCTCCCCAAGTTCCATAGCCTCCACACCCAGAGGCCCAAGAACGCGGTGGGGGGGGAACTCCGGCCAACCAGCCACTCCACCACAGAGGATTGCCCAAAAAAACAGAAGGCTGGCATTCAATAAATTTTAAAGTTGTAAACTTTTAAAGTGCTGTATGGCATTTTCCTTCCCTCCTCTACCACCCCTCCTGGGCCACCTTGGTAGTCATCCCCCTATTTGTGTGATGAATGAATAAAGAATGCATGAATGTGAAGCAACAATGACTTTATTGCCTCTGCAAGCGGTGATCGAAGGGGAGGATGGGAGAGTGGTTAGCTTACAGGGAAGTAGAGTGAACCAAGAGGCGGGGGGTTTTCATCAAGGAGAAACAAACAGAACTTTCACACCCATAGCCTGGCCAGTCATGAAACTGGTTTTCAAAGCTTCTCTGATGCGTACCGTGCCCTCCTGTGCTCTTCTAACCGACCTGGTGTCTGGCTGCGCGTAACCAGCAGCCAGGCAATTTGCCTCAACCTCCCCACCGCCATAAATGTCTCCTCCCCCTTGCTCTCACAGATATTGTGGAGTGCACAGCAAGCAGTAATAACAGTGGGAATATTGGTTTCGCTGAGGTGTAACAGTGTCAATAAACTGCGCCAGCGCGCCTTTAAATGTCCAAATGCACTTTCTACCACCATTCTGCACTTGCTCAGCCTGTAGTTGAAGAGCTCCTGACTACTGTCCAGGCTGCCTGTGTATGGCTTCATGAGCCATGGCATTAAGGGGTAGGCTGGGTCCCCAAGGATACATATAGGCATTTCAACATCCCCAACAGTTATTTTCTGGGTCTGGAATAAAGTCCCTTCTTGCAGCTTTTGAAACAGACCAGAGTTCCTGAAGATGCGAGCGTCATGTACCTTTCCCGGCATCCCACGTTGATGTTGGTGAAACGTCCTGTGATCCACCAGAGCTTGCAGCACTATTGAAAAGTACCCCTTGCGGTTTTATGTACTCGCGCTTGGTTGCTCCGGTGCCAAGATAGGGATATGGGTTCCGTCTATGGCCCCCACCACAGTTAGGGAATCCCATTGCAGCAAAGCCATCCACTATGACCTGCACATTTCCAGGGTCACTACCCTTGATATCAGCAGATCTTTGATTGCGTGGGCTACTTGCATCACAGCAGCCCCCACAGTAGATTTGCCCACTCCAAATTGATTCCCAACTGACTGGTAGCTGTCTGGCGTTGCAAGCTTCCACAAGGCTATCGCCACTCGCTTCTCAACTGTGAGGGCTGCTCTCATCTTGATATTCATGCGCTTCAGGGCAGGGGAAAGCAAGTCACAAAGTTCCATGAAAGTGCCCTTACGCATGCGAAAGTTTCGCAGCCACTGGAATCGTCCCAGACCTGCAACACTATGCGGTCCACCAGTCTGTGCTTGTTTCCCGAGCCCAGAATCGGCGTTCCACAGCATGAACCTGCCCCATTAGCACCATGATGCATGCATTGGCAGGGCCCATGCTTTCAGAGAAATCTGTGTCCATGTCCTGATCACTCACGTGACCGCGCTGACGTCGCCTCCTCGCCCGGTAGCGCTCTGCCAGGTTCTGGTGCTGCATATACTGCTGGATAATGCGTGTGGTGTTTAATGTGCTCCTAATTGCCAAAGTGAGCTGAGCAACCTCCATGCTTGCCTTGGTATGGCGTCCGCACAGAAAAAAGGCGCGGAACGATTGTCTGCCGTTGCTCTGATGGAGGGAGGGGTGACTGACGACATGGCTTACAGGGTTGGCTTACAGGGAATTAACATCAACAAAGGGGGTGGCTTTACATCAATGAGTATTTCAGGCAGGACTTCATGGAGGGTTCCAATAAGAAATGGTGCACCTAAGTTATTGTTCTTATTGAAACAAGCAGGTTGGTCTGGCCTCTGATTGATACATGGCTAGATTTACCTCGCTGCACCTTCTCTGTGAGTGACTGAAGTGTGACCTAGAGGAATGAGTCCCCTAGATGGGGGGGGCGGGGGAAGCAAATGAGTACAAACAAATCTGGTCTATTCTTGTTTTGATACACTCCATCTATCTTTTACATCTTTGGCTGGCAGCAGATGGTGCAGAAGGACTGCAAGCCATCCACATCTCATGGCCTGCTCGGCAGAAGATGGTGCAGTAGGAATGCTAGCCATCCTACTCTCTTGCCTGCCCGGCAGAAGATGGTACAGTAGGACTGCTAGCAATCCGTATCGCCTGCCTGCTCACCATAAGATGGTTCAATAGGACTGACTGCAGGACCTAAAGAGAATGACCTGGTCAAGTCACTCCAAATTTAGTCCCTGAGCCATGTCTGCCCAGGCGCTCCTGATCGACCTCACAGAGGCGACCAGGAGCACCTCGGACATGACAATGACGGCTACCAGTCCTACTGTACCGTCTGCTACCACAAGGCAATGGGTTGATGCTGCCTGTGTAGCAATGCAGTACCGTGTCTGCCAGCACCCAGGAGACATACGGTGATGGTTACCTGAGCGGGCTCCATGCTTGCCGTGGTATGGCGTCTGCCACAGGTAACTCAAGAACAAAAGGCGCGAAAACGATTGTCTGCTGTTGCTTTCACGGAGGGAGGGAGGGAACGGGGGCCTGACGATATGTACCCAGAACCACCCGCGACAATGTGTTAGCCCCATCAGGGCATTGGGATCCAACCCAGAATTCCAATGGGTAGTGGGAACTGTGGGATAGCTACCCACAGTGCAACACTCCGGAAGTCGACGCTTGCCTCGGTACTGTGGAAGCACTCCGCCGAGTTAATGCACTTAATGCACTTAGAACATTTTCTGTGGGGACACACACACACACACTCGAATATATAAAACGATTTCTAAAAAACCGACTTCTATAAATTCGACCTAATTTCGTAGTGTAGACATACCCTTAGCAACCCTTAGATGGGGTTTGAAGTGAAGTTTATTTTTGGAATACCACAGAGTATATAAAGTTTCTACTCTTATGCGCTTAACTTTATTACAAACCTACTTTTATGACTAGTTTGGAATTAACTAAACTAGATATAAAATTTAAGCATCTACTACCGTTAAGTCAAAACCCTATCATTTCTGCTCTGAAAGCTTTCTTTGCTGCACTCGTAGACATTATGGGAAAGCATCAGTCCGAGAAAGATAGAATATCTTAATCCTCGAGGTTCAGCTTTTTAACAGCTAGCATTACCAAAATCAGGTCAAATTAACGTATGTCCAACTTTGGTTACACCATCAATTTTATTTCAGAGAATTCCATCATTGGTAGCCCTGTTCCAAACCTCATTTAGCCCATCCAGCATCCCTGAGATTAGATTATGTCCTTTTGGTCTGGGTAAGTGAAGATTGATACTGGCAGAAACTGAACGAGAAATCCAGAACAGAAAGGTTTACTTCAGGAACAAAAGAACAAAAAAATAATATATTAAGTGATTAAAACAAAAAGCATGCAGAACATATAACTACAGTATTTTCTGTGCTAATTTCATCTTGATTTTGGCAGTGATTTAGCCTAAAAACAGTTGAACTGGCTAAAGTTAGCTAATATTACAACCACAAGAGTTTAGGAAGTTTTTTCAAATATTATGGATGTACTTGTTACCCACTGGGTCATTTGAAAATGATCCAATATATTTTGAGAGACTTAGGCCCTCATTTTTTCTGTATCCTGGAGATATAGTTTAAACTATACTAGACATTTCACTTTAGATGCTAGTTTGTCTTGGCCACAAAAAGTATGAAGGTGACTTTTGGAAAATATCAAATAGCAAGATAAAAATCAACTTTTTAATCAGCTGGGGTATTTTTCAGTAGCCTGAATGCCAGAGTAAAATAGCCTGAATGCCAGAGTAGACAAAATAGTCTTAGCTCAATTTCTAGCCAAAAGACACACAAGGGCAACAGAAATTCCTGAAAAATTGCTCTACATGGTGGAGGGGTAGAATTTAGTCATCTGAAAAGGGCAGTACATGAGCAATCACAATCAATTTCTCTCTCTTTCTAAGTCTGCAAGTGCATCCATGTGTCCACACATGACTGCAAAACACCAAGGATGAAATCTTGGCCCATTAAGTCAATAGGAGTTTTGCCATTGACTTTATAGAGGCCAGAATTTCACTCCAAAAGTATTCCCCCTTTCCAACATATGGTACACAACCAGCATATACTGTCCGAAAACTGTTCAGGCTAACATGTTTTGCGTGGGCAGTTTGTATTTAAACTTGAACACTGCATAAAACCAAAACCACTGATGAGGCAAGCCATCCCAGCCCAAACCACTTAAACAATAATCTGAACACAGTTTAGTACTCATTGTAGGTAGATAGATGGACACACACACTGCTCCGATTATGTCCTACCAGAATCTAGTATCAGGTCACGCATTTCAGTAATGCGAAAGATCCAGTTAAAGGCCTACAATAGATGCCAAGAGCAGCTCTCAAAGCATTCTTGACTTACACGGACATCAAAATTATAATATTTGCTCAGTGAAGCAGCAAGCTTGCCAGAGCACACACTGTTCTCCCCATTAACAAGTCTGCAAGATGCAAAAACTACCCAGAGAAGCATTACTACATCCATCAAGTAATGTGATAACATTCCTAGTGCCCTAAAATGCCAGTAGATGTTCTAATAGAATACTATATTTATTTATGACTTAAATGGGCGAGGAGAGAATAATCATGTTACTGGTACAAAAGCATTGATGGAACTGTCTCCCAAACTTCTTCCACTGAAAAAGATATTAAAAGAAACTACAGTAGAGTCCAATTTTAAATCTGCGGCATTTTTTTGTGAAATGAAATATCAGAACAAAAGGGTCAGTTTAATTAAGTGAAATTAACTAGACTAAGCAAAATAAAGGCTAAATTTAGGAGAAAGAGTCCAGGAGCAGTTTTTCAGTATCTGCAAAAATAAGATAGCTGGTTTAGTAAAAAAGGAAGTGCACCACTCAGATGCCTGAAAGAGAAAGGGTTGGGAAGCGATTAGAGAAACATAAGAGTCACTGTGATCAGGTCAGTTCATATTTAAAAAGGCAGATAACTGACAACTGCTGCTGGTCACCCTAGTGAACTCAAAAGAACAGAACAGTGTCAATCCACAAACAAAAATGTCAAAGAGAAGCAAGACAATTTCCCGCATCGTTGAATGGAGATATACAGTACAAGGGCTTGCCTTTGATTCCTGCACGCCAAAGGAGGCAGATGTGCAAGGCTAGAACAGTGCTTTTTGCTGGTTGATGTTGCAAGTTGTTAATCCTTATTAGACATGCCCAAAAGAACACTGCTTTTCTTTATACTGCCCTTCCGGGTGCTGTCATGTAATACAAGCATATAGAGTTTCCACAGAGGAGGATGGCAGCCAAGTTCTTTAAATGGAGTGCTGACAAGATTACTAGCTTGCTAATGGTTGTATTCCACAATGTGGAAGTGACAGATATCAAAACAAAAATCCCAGTGGGTATGTCTTTCTACATCAGGGGTGGGCAAACTTTTTGGCCTGAGGGCCACATCTGGGAATAGAAATTGTATGGCAGGCCATGAATGCTCACAAAATTGGTGTTGGGGTGAGGGAGGGGGTAACAGGTTCTGGCTGGGAGTGCAGACTCTGGGGTGGGTCTGGGGCTGCGGGCTCTGGGGTGCAGGAAGGTGCTCCGGGCTGGGATCGAGGGGTTCGGAGGATGGGAGGGGAGATCAGGGCTGGGGCAGGAGGTTGGGGCGTGGGAAAAGGTGCAGCTCTGCGCAGGGGTGCAGCTCTGCGCAGTGCTTACCTCAAGCGGCTCCCAGAAGCAAAGGCATGTTCCTTCTCCAGTTCCTATGTGGCGACGTGGCCAGGCAGCTCTGCACACTGCCCCATCCACAGATGCCACCCCTGCAGCTCCCATTGGCCATGGTTCCCAGCCTATGGAAGCTGCGGGGGCGACACTTGGGGCAGGATGCAGAGTGGAGCCCCCTGGCTGCCCCTATATGTAGGAGCCAGAGAGGGGCCATGCCGCTGTTTCCGGGAGTCACGTAGAGCGGCCCCCGACCCTGGAGAGCTGGAGCGGGGCAAGCCCCACACCCCACTCCCCAGTGGAAGCTCGAGGGCCGGATTAAAACGGCCTGCAGGCCAGATCTGGCCCATGGGCCGTAGTTAGCCCATCCCTGTTCTACACTGCAAAAAACCTAAACCCACAGCAGCAAGCCTCAGACCCTGGGTCAGGCTTGACTGACTCAGGCTTGAGCTACAGCACTAAAAATAGCAGTGTAGACATTCCCATTCAGGCTGGAGCCCAGGCACTGAGACCTAGTGAGCAGAGTGGGTCTCAAACCCCAGGCTCCAGCCTGAACGGGAACATCTACGCTGCTATTTTTAGTGCTGTAGCTCAAGCCCAAGTCAATTGACCCAGGCTCTGAGACTCACTGCTGTGGGAAGTTATTTGTTTTTCCAGTGTAGAAATATCCAGAAGAATCAGTCCACTGGCCCAATGACAGTTCTCTGCAGTGCCACATGAGGAATTCTGGTTCAAATCCTGTTTTGCTACCTGGGCTGCTATGGGCTAGAATGATGAAGAGGCAACATAATCAACCCTTATCATATGAACTGGCACTTAGGTATGAACAGGCCATCTCCCATTCAACATCAACCTTATAGCTAATCCTTATTTGCACAAAAAGAGTCCCATCTTGTCCTTTGGCTAGAAGGCCAGTGGCTGCGATGAAAAGCCCTTCTGAGTAGGAAAGATGCCCTCTTGACCCTCAGACAGAGGATCTCAGATAAAATTTGGGGGGTTGGTATTTCTGATGGGTTTTTTTGACGCAGTGGATAAATGTTCAATCATTCACGGTTGATACTGGCTAGTTAGCTTCTAGCAAAAAAAAAAAAAAAACACTCCACAGCCTACAATTTGCATATGTTGATATTATAAGCTCCAGTCACATGTACAGTTTTGAGAGAATATATTATATAAAAATAACAGTTTAATACAGTATACAATACAGTAATACTATACACTGGGCACATTTAAAAGTCTGTATTACTATTTTACCAAGAATTGCCTGAATGTTGTCTTACAGTAAATATGAAATAACTCATCCTGAAGACTTGGACACTTAGGAGTCAAAAATATAATTAAATTGCAACAATTCTGGAACATCTTTCTGACCTAAAAACAGTTAAATAAGAATCTCTCATTCAATAAGGCAGAACGAATCTATGGGGAGGAGAGGGAAATAGTTTCCGTCTCAGTCTATAAAAGCATACCAATGGTTGCTAGAAAATTCAGAATGTCATGAATGCAAGGGTTGGTTACAAGTACAGGTGGTTTTAAGTGAAAAATAAATAGATAGCACCTTGAATTCACAGCAACTTTCATCCTTAAGATTCCTAACATACTTTACAAAACTATACAGCATCACGGATATGCAGTCACATCAGGGATGAAAAGCAGCCAATGATCCGTGCCCACCATATTTCATAGGAGAGGCAGATAGGACTTTTTAAAAAGCACACTCATAATCTTACAAAAAACTGCCACTGGATCCTTACTATATACAGAGAGCAGACAAGAACTATGTTTTTTAAAAACAACAAGGAGTCCAGTGGCACCTTAAAGACTAACAGATTTATTTGGGCATAAGCTTTCGTGGGTAAAAAACCCACTTCTTCAGATGCCTGGAGTGAAAATTACAGATACAGGCATAAATATATATATTGGCACATGAAGAGAAGGGAGTTACCTTACAAGTGGAGAACCAACGTTGAAGGCCAATTCAGTCAGGAAGTTTGTATCTGAAGAAGTGGGTTTTTTACCCACAAAAGCCCATGACCAAATAAATCTGTTAGTCTTTAAGGTGCCACCAGACTCCTCATTGCTCATGACTGGGGCTCCTATGGGCCTCCACAATACTAAGATAATTTATGTCAAAACCTAAGGCAGATTTTTTTTTTAAACTAGACTTACTTGTCTGATTGGAAAGTGACTTGACACATAGGGTATAATGTCTACACTGCAATTAAAAACCCAACACTGGCCAAAGCCAGCTGGCTTGGGCTTGGGCTACGGGGCAGTTTAATTGCAATGTAGACTTTGGGTGAGGCTAGAGCCAGGGCTCTAGGACCTGCGAGACAGGAGGTTCCCCATGCTCGGGCCGCAGCCTGAACCTGAAAATCTAAAGCACAATTAAAACAGACCCTTAGCCAGAGCCTCCACGATCTTACCACGGGTTTTTAACTGCAGTGTAGATTTACCCATAGTCTCATGAGACGTATTCAGGACTATGTCTTATCAACACTGAATGAAGATTATACATCAAAGATGTAGTAGTTGGATTTTATGTTTGTATTTTGGATAATTTAGAATGAAGGATATAATAATTAGCATGTATTAAATGTACTGATGAACGATTTAACCATATCCTGCCACCCACCCTTTTTGAATAGCAGAAAGGAATGGCCTAAGCGGCCATTGGTAGAAACGCATCAGACAGGCTGCCTGTGTCTGAACTGATGTTAAGGCAGGAACAGTCCTTTGTTTTAGGATAAATTTTCATTACAGTAGTTGCTATAAGGTCGTGTTTTTTATCTGTATTGCAAACGAAGTTGTGTAAGATTCTTTTGTAACCCCTTTAGTCACCATATAACCCTTTCTAAAATGTAATCCTGTCTAAGATTCACTGTAAAAATGTTTGGTGTGAGTAAAGGATGTGTGCATGATTAAGGATGAGTGTGAAAGCCACCAAAAATGTCCAGATGGTCAAGAAGAAGTGAGAGACTTGGAGAGACAGCAGGAAAATCAGAAAACATCCACTGTATCGGATGCTAAACGAGTTAGCTGCATTGACAATCTCAGAGGTGAGGCAAACACCCCCGAAGGTGAGACAACAAATAAGAGAGAACAGTGAAAAACCCCAAGATTAACACCACTTAAGGACAAACGATTACAAAATGACATTGCAAAATCCATAGACTAAAGGGGGAATTTACAAGTATAAAGCTGGGGTGTTTTGCCATAAGACTCTGGGTTCAGTCCGGCAAAGCCTCGGAGCATCAGATCGCAACCGACAGAGCCCAGCTTCTCACTCCTGCTCAGACTAACTGGCCATTAGATTGACTCAAGCTACAACAGACTGATAACTATAAGACCATCTGCAGGACCTGTGTGTGTGTGTGTGTGTGACTGAATGCATATGCTAACTCTTGTATTTTCAATAAACACGGAATGTTACCTTTTCCCCTGAAAAAGATCCCATGTGGTTCTTATAAGCATAACAAAGATGCTTATCTGTGGACCCACAGAGTAGGTCTACACTGCACACTAAGCACAGCTCTGTGGGAGTCGGGCTTGTGGACCCAGAGTTTCCAAGCCCACATTTGAGTGTCCACACAGCACTGTAAACCAAGGTTTAAAATTGCTGGACCTGGGTCTCACGTGCTAACGTGTCCACACTGCACTATACAAACCTTCTAACTCGGGTCTGAAGCTTGAACTATGTCCGAAACTACACTGCTTGGACTCAAGTCACAGGAGGACTCAGGCTCTGATCCTCCATTCCAGCAGAATCCTAGGACCCGAGTCAAACTGACCTGTGTGTGGACAGAAGGGGGACATGGACTCAAACCTAAGTCAGAGCCTAGACTTGCCGTGCAGTGTAGATGTATCTTTAGGTGCGTCATCTGAAAAGGAAGTTGCTTGACTGCATTTCTACACTAGTGATTTCAACACTAATAGTCAGTTTACATTTTTTAAATGAAAGCTTAGGTCCTCAAACAGTTTAGTTGTTCTTTTAAAAGTGCACCAAAGCACAATAGACCACTGACACTCATTTGCCACAGATTGTTTCATAAATATGCCTTTCCCCATCTCAAAAGTGGTCCTATGCACAAGACCTCCCCTAGCTCTCTTCTGAAGAAAGCCTCATTTGAAGTTTCTAGGACAAGCCCTTTTTGAGATAAAACATAGCACCAAACTACAACAAAGATGCATTATCTGGCCACACACACCATCTGAAATGTAAGGATCGGGGCGGGGGAGTTTTGGCAGAGAAACTGGGTGGATAGGCAGACTGTGGAGCACACGTTTATAACAGCAAGTCAACTTTTGAGATATGGTTTTCCATAGCTTTTCAATTTCTTGCAGTTTCCTGGGGGAAGGAAGGCTATTCAAAAATATTGTAAAAAAATTATGACAATCTCCTTAAACATAAGTCCATGAAGCAGTGTATGACCTGTAAGCAACAGCTTTTTCTTCTTTTCCCTTTTTTTGGTGGGGTCGGAATTGTTTGGGTATTTTTAAATAAGAAAGAGCAAGCATTCTCTCCTACTACAATAGAGCACTCTAACGGAGCACCCTCTGTCATGCCTACAGGATCCAGAATCAGCAAGAACCAGCACTGTCTTTGTAGAGTCAATTATTCAATTAGCAGAACACAGGTGGGGCAGTTACAGGAATTACCATATGCTTACTGCAGTTTCCATCTGAGTCACCAGCAACTATATGTCTCATGACTGATTCTGCAGTCTTTCTAAAAGTGTAATTTCCACTGAAGTTAATGGGAGTGACACAGAGAAGGGGACTATATCCCTCCCTAAGTATTTAATTCATGTCATCACTCTAGCTCCATTAAAAACGTAACCTACTAAACTAGTAACTTTATATCAAATCTAATCTGTACTTTTCTGGACTCAAAGATTCA
Organism: Chelonia mydas; assembly: GCF_015237465.2. Taxonomy (NCBI): domain Eukaryota; kingdom Metazoa; phylum Chordata; order Testudines; family Cheloniidae; genus Chelonia; species Chelonia mydas. Next base: position 162,214,705 of record NC_057851.1, on the reverse strand, counting down.
AATATCCAGGACCACAACCCAATAAGACAAAAAGGTTGTGTGTTTTTTAAATACGTTAAAATGAAAGGTGATCTGCAAGTGTTTTCTCTGCAGCCACACCACCTTCGTACTGTAATAGGGTTGCACCTGATCAGTATATAAATATAAATGGGACACCTTCAAAGAACGCCAACTGCTGCAAAAAGTAGTGTTAGTGATTCCTAGAGGATGCAACCCTCTTCCCTTTGAAGCAATGCCACAGAACAGCCAACGGACAATGGCTCAAGCATAAGTTATTAGATCCAATACACTAATAAGGTAAGGAATAGGGTATCCAAAACTGAACCACCTGATTAGTCTCAAATTAAGATAGTGACTGGAGAACATGTGCCTGTCCAAAAATGTGGAAAATTGGGTTTCAAAAATTGGACCTCTGGAATACAAGCAAAAAATCTGGATACCAAGATAGTGAATGAGGTAATCATCAGTGTGGATTTCATGATGGCTCATAACTAATAAATGCCAGGAAAGGTGTCTTATAAATTCAGTCTGTGGAAATTCCCTTTAAAGATGATCCGCAGGTGAGACAAATGATTTGGTAAGCAACTGGTTTGCTGCAAACAAACTGTCCTGACACCAGGGGCAGACCCCATAACAGCTGTATGCTGTGGTAATTTTCCAGCAAAAGGAAAGAAGGTGAGTGGTTAAAACTTGCTCCAAGACCTGGAGTCCCAGAGGGAATCTTGGCTGTTTAAAGTTCTTGTGGATTTGAAGCAGAAATGGATTCCTGTTTGCTTGCCTCACATCTGTCACAAAACAGCAAATGGTGTACAAAACGTGAACCAGAGGATCTAGAAGATGCTCGTATAAAAGAAAACTATAGGGGAAAAGAAGTTGAAGGTGACCTGCCAGAGTTTTTATTGGACTTATTCCAGCACCGTGTTGTACCCTTAAATGAGGTACAGCAGAACAGTCTAAGAGACTTTCTGGTTAGAAATCTGGGAATGTTCTTCTGATCCAACCAAGAAATACATCATGCTGCAGTGGTCCAGCACAAGACTGATCTAGAAATGGGGAGGAAACTGCCAATTAAACAGCCCTGTCACTGTTTACTAGTAGCAAAGAGGGAAAGGGCATTATAGGCCATTGAGGAAATGTTGAAAGCTCAATTTTACCCTCCTGACAACAGTCCTTGAACCTTACCCATAGTTCCAGTTAAGATAAAAAGGTGGTAATACCAGATTGTGTGAACTATAGAAAACTAAATTTCATCCCTTTAAAGGATCCTATCCATTACCACAAATGGACGATATCCTAAATGCAAGTTCAATGTGATTTTCCCCACTGGATCTTAGAAGTGGGTACTGCAAGTAGAAGCAGATCCAAAGGAAAGTAAAAAGATTGCTTGCACAGCAAAACAAGGCATGTGGCAATTTAGAATGACGACTTTTGGCTTGTGCAATGCACCTGCCATGTTGGAGAGAGTACTTACTCCATGCACACTCAGCCTGCCTGTTATGATGTCTTGGTGTATGCTAAAAACCTTTGACCAGGAAATGTTACATTTAGATGTGATAAGCAGAAGTCTGTCAACCGGAAATTGAACCCAAAGAAACATGAGGCATTATTAAAATAAAAACGGTAAATTTGTTTTGGGTACAAGAGACGGGGACATTTCCACTCAAAAAAACAAAATAGAGGCTGTACGGAACTGGCCAACTCGCCAGACACAGATACAGGAGTTTTGTAGGACTCTGATCCTATTACAGAAGGTGTATTTGTGGGTTTGCCAATATTGCAAAACCACTGCACAGGTTGGTTCAAAAAGGGAAGCTATTTCAGTGGTCAGCAGAGTGTGATTTAGCATTTTTTAAGTTGAAAAAGGCCTCTGACACCCAATAAAGGACTGCACCTGCCTTAGCCTACCCGATTTTCAAAAAAACATTCATATTGGGTACACATGCTAGCGCTTACAGTTTGGAAGCAGTATTGACACAAGAACACAAAGGACTTGAGAGGGTCATTGCTTATTACAGCAAAACTAAGTTCTTCGCAGAAAAAAATTCAGAAAAAAGTCATTCCCCAAAAGAAACTCCTAGCAGTAGTTAAATCTATAGAATATTTTCACTACTATATATAGATGGGTCTAGAATTCCAAACAACCTTGACAATTTAGAGAATTGGTCTGAAATTCAATAAAGACAAGTGCAAAGTTCTACACTTAGGAAGGGGGGAAAAAATCAAATGCACAACTACAAAAAATGAGAGTAACTGACTAAATGGCAGTGCTGCTGAGAAGGATCTGGGGGGGTTATAGTGGGTCACAAATTAAATGAATCAACAATGCGATGCAGTTGCAAAAAAGGCTAAAATAATTCTGGGGTACATTAAATAGAAGTGTCACACGTAAGACATGGGAGATAATTGTTCCATGCTAAGCAGCTACAGATGAGGCTTCAGCTGGAGTACTATGTTCAATTCTGGGTGCCACAGTTAAGGAAAGATGTGGATAAATTGGAGAGAGTCCAAAGAAGAGCAACAAAAATGGTTAAACGTTTAGAAAACCTGACCTATGCAGAAAGGGTAAAGAAAACTTGAGAAAGTGGGTCTTGAGAAAAGAAGACTGAGGGCAGATCTGATAGGTCTGAAAATGTGTTAAGGACAGTTATACATAGGACAGTGGTCAATTGTTCTCCTTTGTCCACTGAAGATATGACAACAAGTAATGGGCTTAATCTGTAGCAAGGGAGATTTACGCCATGTCTACACTAGTGAGCATACAGCGGCACAACTGTACCAATGCAGCTGCACCACTAAGACTGCTCGTGTAGCCACTCTATGCCAATGGGAGAGAACTCTCCCGTCCACATAATTAAACCACCTCCAATAAGTGGCAGTAGCTATGTCAGCAACATAGCATGTCCACATTGGTGTTTCTGTAAGTGTAACTTACGTCGCTCAGAGTTCTGTTTTTTCACACCCGAGCGACATAATTTATACTTACAAAAGTGCTAGTGTAGACATAGCCTTAGGTTAGATAGTAGTAAAGACAGCCCTCATAGTTAGAAAGTTACATTCTGGAGTAATAGGCTTCCAAGAGAGGTTGTGGAATCTCCTTCATTGGAGGTTTTTATGAACCTTTAATCCTGCTCCCTGAAAGAGGAAGTTACAGCAAACTAAGGCCACAACTCCTAAAAGACAGCATCTACACAAGAATTTAATGAACTTTAACTTCACATCTTTGGTTGATTTCCTGAGTGTCCCTCTGTAAACAAGCTTTAAGAGTGGAAGAAAAATCAGATTCCACCCCAAGACAGATAAGGGAAAGAGGTCAAACTTCTGGGGTGGGTGGACTACACTGCAGCCTATGTCGGCAAAACTTACGTTGCTCAGAGGTGTAAATATTCCACCCTGGAGCGACATAAGTTACACCAACATAAGCAGTTGTGTGCACAGCGCTATGTTGGTGGAAGAGCTTCTCTCACTGACATAGCTTATGTCGCTCGCAGAGGTGGGAGGGGTGGGGTTTATGCCAATGGGAGAGCTCTCTCCTATCAACAAAGAACATCTGCACCAGATGCACTGCAGCAGTGCAGCTGTACCGGTTGGGTATCGGTGCAGCTGTGCCGCTGCAGCTCTGTATGTATGGACGTACCCTAACAGAGACCAGAAAGAGGAACAAGGCTCAGTTGGTCCTGTAACCATGACTCATACATACAGGAATGAGAGACATGGGAGCTTTAGGAAAGGGACTGGAGGCTTGAAATGTTAGCAGCGTCCCGGTGAAGATTAATTAGCACTCTAAATTCAGGCAAATTACCCAATTTGCAATCACAGTATGGTAACTGCAATTACAGGTTAGAGACACAATTACATGCCTAAGGCCTGGTCTAGAGTACAAAGATTGTAGGCATAGCTTTGGCAGCTAGGGGTGTAAAAATAAGATTTAAAAACCCATCTCCTAGCTGACACAGCTCTGCTGTCAAAACCTAGGTGTAGACGCAACTATGCCAACAGAAGAGTGCTTCTGTCAGGATAGCTAGTGCGGTTCAGGCAGGTGGTGTAGCTGTGCTGACCGAAGAACTCCTTCTGCAGGCTGCACCTTACCCTACGAGGCTCTGCCAGCATAGCTATCCCAAGTAAGGCTCTGTAGCAGAAAGAAGCCCTAAATTACCTGAAACTTGAAGGGTCCACATTAGACTCAGAACTTTCACTCCATTGTGACAAATGGGAGCAATCCACACATCTTTGAACTGTTTAGGCTATGAAAGCCGTGCTACACTTCACATTTGGAAGGTTACACAAGGTTTATATTATAGGTATCAGAGCTAGCAAAGCATATTTGGTTAAGGTTGTCCCACACTTTCCATTACAAGACTCTGTTTTCAGTTATTTATAATTCTGCCACACTAACATTTCACAAATTTTTTCATGCCTGGTGTTTTGCCTCAGGCTTAACATTTTTTGGCAAATTTCAGCAAAAGTTGTTCAGATGTTTCTCAAAATGAGAATAGGGGAACACTGATTCTTGCCCACGTTAAAAATTCTTATAATTGTCTTCTTGAGAACCCCTATCTCCTAAATGCTTTGGAGCAGGGACTTAAAGTTGTCTTGATCAAGTTATGTCTCTGAAAATCTTCCTTTATTCATGCTGAGTAGAGAGTTGTTAGAGTTCGGCAACTAAATTCTCCGAAGTTCTGTCCGAAAGCAGAGAAAGTTCTTGTTGAGAGACTTCCCTCCTATGCTCTTAATGCTTCCTCCTGCTCATGCACCAAAGCAACAACAAAGAAGCAACGATGAAGAGAGGTGATGAACCAGGCCTGGGTGTGGTAGTGAAGGTTGAGAAGAAAAGACTGATAATGGACCAGGCTGAAAGGGACAGGGGAATAAGGTTCTGTAACCACTTGAGTATACTCCTCTCAGAATCTGGAATAGGACCTAGAATCTCACAAATCTCAATATTCCTCTGCAGCCAGCAAAACCCACTGGCAAAATGTATCACCTCCATTTAGTGACTGGTCCACAGAGGATGACAACCTATTACTGCTATCAGCTGCTGTTAGCTCAAATGACACAGGTCTGTAGTTGGTCTAAGGGTATGCCTACACTACGAAATTAGGTCGAATTTATAGAAGTCGATTTTTTAGGAAGCGATTTTATACAGTCGATTGTGTCCCACCACTAAGCGCATTAAATCGGCCGAGTGCGTCCACAGTACCGTGGCTAGCGTCAACTTTTGGAGCGTTGCACTGTGGGTAGCTATCCCACAGTTCCCGCAGTCTCCGCCACCCATTGGAATTCTGGGTTAAACTCCCAATGCCTGATGGGGTAAAAACATTGTCGCAGGTGGTTTTGGGTACATGCCGTCAGTCGCCCCTCCCTCCATGAAAGCAACGGCAGACAATCATTTTGTGCCTTTTTTCCATGCAGACGCCATACTGCTTTCAGCAGACAGTGCAGTAGGACTGTAACTGTCATCATCGAACCACCACTTCCGCAGCAACTCTGCTCTCCTGCTCTTGTCTCGATAGCAAATTTCTCCATGTTGGCTGTCATGGGCTCCTGCTTCAACTCTGCTCTCCTGAATCCACCTTGCAGGTCCTCTAGTCATTCTCTAAAAATATCATTCTCGTGGCATTCATTGTCAGCCACTGCTGCAACTCTGCTCTCCTGCAGACGCCATACCCTGGTAAGCATGGAGCCCGCTCAGATCTGCGTAGCAGCTATGCGCATTGTAAACACCTAACCCATTATCCTGCAGTATGTTCAGAACCAGAACCTGCAAAAGCAGGCAATGAGGTGACAGCAGCATGGTGACAAGAGTGATGAGGACATGGACACAGACTTCTCTCAAAGTATGGGCCCCGGCAGTTTGGACATCCTGGTGGCAATGGGACAGGCTCATGCTGTGGAACACCGATTCTGGGCCCAGGAAACAAGCACAGACTGGTGGGACCGCATAGCGTTGCGGGTCTGGGATGATTCCCAGTGGCTGCAAAACTTTCACATGCATAAAGGCACTTTCATGGAACTTTGTGACTTGCTTTCCCCTGCCCTGAAGCGCAGGAATACCAAGATGAGAGTAGCCCTCACAGTTCACTCGCCACAAGCGAGTGGCAATAGCCCTCTGGAAGCTTGCAATGTCAGACAGCTACCGGTCAGTCGGGAATCAATTTGGAGTGAGCAAATCTATTGTGGGGGCTGCTGTGATGCAAGTAGCCAACGCAATCACTGAGCTGCTGCTATCAAGCGTAGTGACTCTGGGAAATGTGCAGGTCATAGTGGATGGCTTTGCAATGGGATTCCCTAACTGTGGTGGGGCGAAAGACAGAACGCATATCCCTATCTTGGGACCGGACCACCTTGGCAGCCAGTACATAAACCAAAAGGGGTACTTTTCAATGGCGCTGCAAGCACTGGTGGATCACAAGGGACTTTTCACCAACATCAACGTGGGATGGCTGGGAAAGGTACATGACGCTCGCAACTTCAGGAACTCTCGTCTGTTTCAACAGCTGCAGGAAGGGACTTACTTTCCAGACTAGAAAATAACTGTTGGGGATGTTAAAATGCCTATAGTTATTAAGCCTACCCCTTAATGCCATGGCTCATGAAGCCATACACAGGCAGCCTGGACAGTAGTCAGCTGCTGTTCAACTATAGGCTGAGCAAGTGCAGAACGGTGATAGAATGTGCATTTGGATGTTTAAAAGCGCGCTGGCGCAGTTTACTGACACTGTTACACCTCAGCAAAACCAATATTCCCACTGTTATTACTGCTTGCTGTGCGCTCCACAATATCTGTGAGAGAGTAAAGGGGAGACATTTATGGCGGGATGAGAGGTTGAGGCAAACCACCCGGCCGCTGATTATGCGCAGCTACACCAGGGCAGTTAGAAGAGTACAGAAGGGAGCAGTGCACATCAGAGAAGCTTTGAAAACCAGTTTCATGACTGGCCAGGCTATGGTATGAAAGTTGTTTATTTCTCCTTGATGAAAACCCCCACCCCTTGGTTCACTCTACTTCCCTGTAAGCGAACCACCTTCCCCTCCCGCCCTTCAATCACCGCTTGCAGAGGCAATAAAGTCATTGTTGTTTCAAATTCATGCATTCTTTATTAATTTATCACACAAATAGGGGGTAACTGCCAAGGTAGCCCGGGAGGGGGTGGAGGATAGGAGAAGGGAAGGTCAAGGCCACACTGAACTTCAAAACGTATTGAATGCCAGCCTTCTGTTGCTTGGGCAGTCCTCTGGGGTGGAGTGGTGGGTGCTCGGAGTGCCCCGCCCCCGCGTTCTTGGGCATCTGGGTAAGGAGGCTATGGAATTTGAGGAGGAGAGCGGTTGGTTACACAAGGGCTGCAGCGGCCGTCTGTGCTCCTGCTGCCTTTCCTGCAGCTCAACCATACGCCGGAGCATATCAGTTTGATCCTCCAGTAGCCTCAGCATTGCATCCTGCCTCCTCTCATCACGCTGCCGCCACCTCTCCTCTCGCGCATCCCTCCTGTCCTCATGTTCATTGTGTGTTTTCCTGGATTCTGACATTGCTTGCCTCCATACATTCTGCATGAGCTCAGAGAACATTTAATCGTGAGTGCGTTTTTTTCTCCTTCTTATCTGCACTAGCCTCTGGGACGGAGATGATGTGGGAGCGTTGAAACATTTGCAGCTGCGGGAGGAAAAAAAGGGAGAGTAGTATTTAAAAAGACATTTTAGAGACCAACGGGTAGACTCTTTCACGGTGAGCCAAGCTGTTAATATTACATAGCACATGTGCTTTCGGTACAAAGTCGCTCCCCCACCCCAGACAGCCACAGGCAAACAGCCCAGCAGGAACGTCCACCTCTGAATGTCCCCTTAATAAAATTCCCCTATTTTAACCAGGTGACCATGAGTGATCACTCTCCTGAGGATAACACAGAGAGATAAAGAGGGGATGTTGCTTGAATGCCAGCAAACACTGGGATCATATGCTGCCATGCTTTGTTATGCAATGATTCCAGACTACATGCTACTGGCCTGGCGTGCTAAAGTGTCCTACCACGGAGGACGCAATAAGGCTTTCCCCCCCGCAGAAACCTTTTGCAAAGGTTTTGGGAGTACCTCCAGGAGAGCGTCACTGAGATGTCCCTGGAGGATTTCTGCTCCATCCCCAGACGTGTTAACAGACTTTTCCAGTAGCTGTACTGGCCGCGAATGCATCCCAAGTCTTCAGGGCAAATCAATCATTAAACACGCTTGCTTTTAAACCGTGTATTCTATTTACAAAGGTACACTCACCAGAGGTGCCTTCTCTGCCTTCAAGGTCCAGGAGCCCGCTTTTGGGAGGGTATTGGCTCCAGGGTGATAAACAGTTCCTGGCCGTCAGGGAGAACAGTTTCATCCTCCTCCTCATCTTCCTCATCCCCGTTGCGTGAGACTCCCCCCTTGCAGGAGTCCACGTACAGGGGTGGAGTAGTGGTCGGGGCACCACCTAGAATTGCATGCAGCTCATCATAGAAGTGGCATGTCTGGGGGTCTGACCCGGAGCGGCCGTTTGCCTCTTTGGAAGGCTTGCCTGAGCTCCTTAAGTTTCACGCAGCACTGCTGCGGGTCCCTGTTATAGCCTCTGTCCTTCATGCCATTGGATATTCAAATATTTTGGCATTTCGTATTTTGGAATGGAGTTCTGATAGCACGGATTTGTCTCCCCATACAGCGATCAGATCCAGTACCTCCCGTTCAGTCCATATTGGAGCTCTTTTGCGATTCTGGGACTGCATGGTCACCTCTGCTGAAGGCCTCGCCACCCTGGCCAAACAGGAAATGAAATTCAAAAGTTCCCGGTGCTTTTCCTGTGTACCTGGCTAGTGCATCTGAGTTGGAAGTGCTGTCCAGAGCGGTCACAATGGAGCACTCTAGGATAGCTCCCGGAGACCAATACCGTCAAATTGCGTCCACATTACCCCAAATTCGACCCGGCAATGTTGATTTCAGCACTAAGTCCCTCGTCGGGGAGGGGTACAGAAATCAATTTTAAGAGCCTTTTAAGTCTACAAAAATGGCTTCATCGTGTGGACGAGTGCAGGATTAAATCGATCTAAAGCTGCTAAATTTGACCTAAACTCGTAGTGTAGACCAGGGCTCAATGTTATAATCCTCCTGACGAACCATGTAGAATTCAATGTATTTCCACATGATGGATTCCCTCCCTTTCCAGGTGTTCTTCCCCCGCCCCAAACATAGGAAGTTACATCAAAAAAAAAATCTCGATTAAAAAAATTAAGGTTACAAAATCAAGCACTCCAAAATTAGAAAATTACAATTAAGGTTGCCCTTTCTGCAATATGCATGATGATACAGTCTTTAATTACACTATTGCAATACTATTTTTCCCACAGGACACCTGACTTATTCAGAGCACAGGGAGGATGATGCTCAGAGAATTAGTCAGGATTGCGTAATAAACAAGGCTTCTTTGCAGGGGGAGAGTACAACCATTGCCTCATTTGTTAGAAGGTGTGTACTATTTGAAATTACTGGCATGGACAAGTTGTTGGAAGGTGTGTAGTGAACGAGGCAGGGGACTGCAGAAAAAGAAAGAAGAGTCTCATAGTTAAAAGCAATTGGAACACCATCATGGAGAATCAGATTCTATCCCTGTCTCGACCAGGATCACATATGAACTCTGGGGCAAAGTTACCTAAACCAAAATTTCACACTGTTTGTTCCTCATTTGCTAGGTGCTCATTTTGAGACACCAAAGTTCTGATTTCCAGAAGTGCTGAGCACTTCAACTTCAACTGATGTCAATGGGACCTTGCTTTGAAAATATAAAGTGCTATAAAATGCTATGCACATCAGGACATAGGTATTTCAAATTTTACATTGATTTTGGGAGCTCACTTTTGACTTTATAAGTGTCTGTGCCACAATGGCGATAACACAACTCCCTTATGAGGTGCACTGGTGACAACAAATTAATGTTGTTAAGAACTCCGATGCTATACTGATGACCACCCTAGAAAGCACATGAGTACACTAATAATTCTGTATTCAAAGCAAAGTCTGAATGGTGTGTAGTAATAACGACAGAGGGCCACATACTCTGAATAGCGATCAAACAAAATATTGAATAGCTGCTGTTCATTCAGCAAGCACCTTCTATTCGGTGCATCAAATGAGGCAGAGGTTGGGGTGGGGGTGGGAAATAGTATAAGGGTCACGGTAATTGAAGGTTGTAGCATAATGCAGACGCACAAGTGGGCCGAATTAAGGTTGCATGGAAACTTTCAATTCTGGCAGTTTCTAACTTTTGAGGGCTTGACTTTACATTAAAGATGCAGTTGTGTGTCCAGTAGGGTTTTTTAAACCTTTTTTTAAATGGAATCCTAGAGCTGTCAATCTGGCCAAAATATATATAGATTATCCTGAAAGTTTGAAATTTCTGCCCTATGCTCAGTAGAGACTAAGCTATTTAAAGACAATGGTATAGAAAGAAACATGGTTACATTTTCCTCACTTCTTGCTGGTGAGTCTGTGGAGTATTTTTTAAAGACCAGTTAATATGTTAAGTCAGCCAAAGCAAGCAATGACTTGGAAGGGGGGAGAAACCCCACATTTTTCTCTTGCAGTGTAACAAAGAACAAAACAAAACATGCTTAAATTATCATTAACAAAAATAGTGCATTGTTTGCCTCCCACTTTTGTTCTTTCCATGCCAGAAGGCACTAGCTTTCTTTAAAACAATAAAAAAAGAAGTGCAGGTAAAACACCAGCACTGCTTCAATATCTTATTGCTCACTTTGAGTGACATTTAAGGATAAACTGCAAGAAACAGCTGAAGGATAAATTTAGTCCCAGTGACACCTACTGATACTGGATGGAAAACAAAGTCAAACTACTAGGGTAAAGTGTACAAATTTTTGTACTAAGAATAAAAAAAAAAGTGAATTACTTGGTGACTTTGGAGATCATAGAATGAATTAGGGTGGTGTGCGTATGTAGAGATTGCATACACAACTTACACAAAATAATGTATCTTTACCAAGTCCAGTTTCAGCTACAATAAGTTCTACATTACAACCTTATCACTTTTGCAAGATGAGCCTTTTCCCCAAGCCACAATTGGAATGAATCAGAGACTTGTCACCCTCAACTTTTAACTTCTCTTATCAGCTTTATTTTAAACTCAACGCTTTCTCATAAAAGCATGTGTAATCTTCCTCCTTCATTAAAGGTTTTTAAATACTTGTTTACATAAAGAAATAGTCATTAAAAATCAGGTTAATATCTTTGGACTCAATATAATCCATTTGTAGATTAGTCGGACGATAAAACAGCTGTATCTACAGAATCAGAGACTACTGGGGAACTCCACACGTGGATATAACATACATCAGGGCAGCTGAAGTCCAAACTTACTAAGTGACATAAGACCTCTTTCCACATGTCCAAGCAACTGACCACAGACCAAATACATTCCTCACTGTTTTATTTGGAAAGAGGAAGGCATATGTATTTTTCAAATTCAGTATTTCATGCTATTTAAAATATTAAGTGTTTTTATTACTAGAAAAACTGACAAAGTGCTTGTCCATTTATGAACACTAAATACAAAAGTGAATGCTAATCCTCAAAGATTTGTTTTTAAAAGAAAATATCAAACTAATATTGTGTGACAAAATTGGATGTCTGACAATTTCTCTTTAGTTTATGGCAGTGACTGTTGCTTAGGACACCGTGAAATATTCCTAATTAAAAATAAAAATAAATGGCCAGGGAGAAGTAGGGGAACAGGAAATGGTGGCAAGGAGGGAAGAGATTAGGTCAAGTAAATTGGTGAGCAAAATATTTACTTTTAGATCTTATCGGCTATTTTCCAACCCCCGTTCTACTTCCTGGCTGACAGTCATGTAACACCATAAGAGAAAGATTCCACCTGCTTCTCCAGTCCTATGCATCTAAAAGAAAACTTCCAACAACTGATTTTAGTACTGGTGGAGAAAAGGCAACAAAGTCTGCTGGCTGAGTACATGGGTGATTTGGAGGAACTAGGGTGGCCACTGAGACCATGCAGATGGCCAGACACAGACTGACACTGCTACCAGAAGCTAGCTCCTTTCCACCAGGGTGAACATCATCATACCTTTACTGGCTAAACTTATTATTTATATTATAGTAGTTCCAAGAGTCCCCAAATAAGAATCCAGGTCCCATTGTGCTAGGTGCTGTTCAAACAAGACAATCCCAGCCCCACATAGCTTAAAAGTCTAAATAAGGTTTTTCCACTTTTGCCCCTACAGTGGAAGCATTCATTCACTTTCACCTATCCAGAAGGCTTTTCCCCCTCTATTGCCTGAAATAACTCCTAGATGCAGTTCCAGCCTGCAGTCACTCAAGACATGTCTACCTGTAGCTAGGAGTGTGCCTCCCAGCACGGGTAGACAGATACATGCTAGCTTTGCTCAAGCCATCACACTAAAAATATCTGTGGTCATGGTGGCGGCTCAGGCTAGCTGACCAAGTACAAACTCACTCAACCACCTGGGTATGTACTTGGGCTCCTAGTCTGACCCACTATCATGGCCAGGGAGCCGTTGTCGAGAGGGGCGCCGCCCAAGTGCAGCAAGCTGACAGGCCTGGGCTGCTAGAATGAAGTGAGTGCAGACAAGCCCAGGGCTGAAGCCACCAGGCAGGGGCAAGCAATGCCACCCAGAGCTGCCAGCCTGGTGGGGACACACAGGAAGCAGGACTCACCCCTGTAGAGCCAGCGCACCAGGCACCAGGATCCCCACAGGCCTGGTGGCAGGGAGCATATGGTCAGGGGGAGCCCCTGAAGCTCAGAAACTCCTCCTTGTGCAGTTCTACTTTTAATCTAAACCAACCCAGTGCTGTGTTGTTTTAAAGTGAAGGTTAACTCCAGTTAATGTGGCAGCTACTGTGGTATTTAAAGAACAAACAACCTTAATCTCTCTCTGAATGGCCCAGGAGAAGGCTGGATGTTGCAGAGCACATGGTTTGGGGAAAATTCAGGACTGGAGGATGTTGGGGTCATCTTGACAAGTGTAAGTAAGGCCGTGGAGGAGAGAGCATGACAGTGGTATAACAAGCAGGCTGCTGGAATCAGAGTTGCCGAGTCAGTTGCTTAATACACAAGACACTCCATGTACGCTGGCTGTAAGCATCCAGACTAGGGAGCTACAGCAGCAGAGCATTTTGAGGCACTCAGGGATACAGAGCAGGCAGTGACAACCCCTCACTGGTCTGGTCTGCACTCCAGAATGTTATAATGACCAATATACAAAGTAAGCAACAGATTCAGAACCCCATCACAGGCACAGTAAGGTAAAGAAACATTGGCCCCTGGACTAGCTCAGAATCTCAGATTTATTTGGGGTTTTTTTGAGTAGCAAAATCAATATTACCCCCTCTGGTCAGCTTACAGCTAGTACAGTAGAACGGTTAGAAGTGTTACTTTTGAAAGCCCCCACTTTCAACTGTAAGTATCTTTAGAGAAAGGTGCCTAGACTGAGAACAATAAAATGGCTTAAAGCTAGTTTATGAAAACTTGAAAATGGGATCTACAAGGCTACACTAAAACCCCTTTGACAGTACTAGATCAGTACTGCTTTAATAAAGCACGGGACATACTGCATGAAAAATGGATTATTCCATTTTCTGTTTTTATGAATAGTGTTAAAAAGCAGAACATAAGAAACCTGTTGTAATACCAAGTAAGGGCAAGTGGTTATGGACCAAGAACGTATCACTTAATCCTTTTTTTAAAATTCTTCTTTAAACCTCCTTCTCAGCTTGCCCAGTTATACTCTTCCACTTTACATAACCCATATCCAAACAATATCAGGAATGGGGCAATGGGGGACTAGAAAATACAGAAGCCAAAGGAAGGAGGCAAAGAGAGACACTTGAGGTCTTTTCCCTCATTGTTCCTGGACCCTATTATACACATTACCCTAAAATAAAAAAAATAAATAAAAAAGCAGCCAGACTCTAGGCAGCCAGACTCTTATTTGCATGTGTATCACTGGCTCTCTCATAGCCTGAGTTTACAAACGTTAGCAAAGCTTCAAACACTAGAGAAGTAGAGTACTACTCATGTTACAGATAGGGTAACTGATGGACAAAGGGTAAATGCTTTTACCCATAGTTACATAGCAATTAAGTGGCAGAGCTGAAAGCCAGAACCTATAATCCTGACTTCCAGTTCCTTGTTCTAACTACTAGGTATATTTTAAATATATATAATTTGTTTGATCTTCAAACTCAGCTCTTAAAACCAAATTTAGTTATCTTTATGACTATGAAACAATTAGTGTTTTTCCTCCCACTATCCAAGTTTGGTTTGCCATGGAGGGCAGAAAGAAATCAGCTTTCACCTGAAGCAGAACATTCTCAGGTCAAAAACCACCCACCTTATTTCTTTTCTACCCCACTGCCATCATTCTTAATTAATCTAATTTACATAAAATTAGCCAAAAGAAGGCATATTAGTGTTCTTTATCCCCCACATCAAATATAGGTGCATCTTGCATACCCTTTAATTCAGAAGAAAAAGTATTACTCAAAGATATCCAATAGCTAGCTTCTCTCCCTGGTCAGAAAAGTGAAAAATCCTTCATATAGTCAATACATGCAACTTAATTTACAGGTGTACATTCAGCTACCATCACAACTTATATTTTGTTTGCATGCATTAAAATTAGAGATATATTGGAACTAGTATGCACTAAGTAACTAACCTTAGTCCTAGTTTTGGACACTGAAAAAATAGATGTATTCTATACCACATTCTATCCTTCCACATTATCAGCTAATACCCAATGCCAATCGCTTCACATGTGCAATGGTAAGAGTAGCACTTGAATTCTGAATGAAAGTCGGTACATCTATCTTAAAAAACAGACGGACCCATATAACTACATTACATGTATGTACTCCAGATGAGGAGGATTTTATACATACAATTAAATCATTTTATACACACTTTCCAAAACTGTATGTAACCCACACACCTCCTGGATGTGGTGTTCTGTTCCCATCTAGTGGCATAGAGAGAGATTAATGAGTCTGCTCTACAGCCTTAGCCAACAGCCAGTTAGCTTTTAGCTCATGCAGTAGAGGCTGCTACACTAAGCTCCAGAGATCCAGGTTCGATCCCGCTCAATGACAACCAGAGTCTGTCGGTGTTACATATACGATATGCTGCACCCTCACCAGAGAGAAGGAAAGAAGAGCTAAGAAAAGAGAGGAAATGCACCCTTTACCTCTTTTGTAGGTGAGCCTACAGAATATATTGTTCTATCAGCACCTGCTTAAGTGTATCTCTTATTTGATAAGGAGGGCTCAGTATCTGATTTAAGACTTTCTTCACAAGTGACAAATGCCTTAATTCATAGTAGAAAGCAAGGATAGGGTTCCCTTGCCCTAAATCATCCAAGAGAATATTTTCCACCCTGGTATCAATTCTCCTATTCAAATTAACTTTAAACAAATATACTAAGGAGTTCTTCAATAATAAAACAAAGCTGTTCAAATTGTCAAAATGCAACAGCACGCCAATTAGCAGATGTATGCAGATCATGTCGAAACCACTTTCCATGCAAGAGGCAAAAGAAACCACACAGTTCTGCAGTCAGCAGGGAATAGATCCCAAAGAAACTAACTTCAACATTCACTGAATGTCATATATTCATGGGACAATGGCTTGAATTTTAACTAGCATTTTCAATCTGCACATACCAGGGTCATATGCTGAATGAATTTTACCTTACCATTATGCTGATAACTTTCACATATCCAATTAACACACACACACACTCAACAGCATAAAGGTCCCTCTTTTCCTGTTGGAAGAGCTTTCCTTTATTGTGTTTAGAGACTGAAGTGGACATCTAAAAAGCACCTGCCACTGCAAATACCATGTGGACTTCTTTTAATGAGCAAATGTAAACATAAAAGATTAAAAGACTAGCACATCTGGAAAAGCTCAGGCTGTACCAGGCAAGACAATTCTGAAGCAGTGCAATGTTTGTGACAGTTCCAGCTCCACAAACTGGAAACTAATTTTGCTGCCGCCACCATCTCCTCAAGAAGAACCAGAAGCTCACCTAGAATATCCACAGAACATGTGCATCTTGAAAAGACGCCTGACAAGGTACCAAAAGGCCCATTAGCACAGGGACTTCAGCTCTTGTAGCCTAATCAATGCTTTTTCTGGGAAGTGAGAAAGATCCATCTGGGTCAACACTTAGAATCCTGACTAATTAGGAGTCCGACCAGACTCCATCAGAGCTGTAGGCTGTCATTCCTTTAATGCATGGAAAAGGCCTGTAGATGCATCCTGGGCAGGAAAGAGGGAGATAGACAATTTTAGGAGAGGTGTTCACATACTGCTCTCTCTAGACACATTTACTCTATCCACCTCCCCCTTTCCAAAGTGTTGATGATTGTTTCCTTGCACAGCGTGCAGCTGGCAAGATGAAAGTCAGAGTGTCCAAGGACAAGTCTAGAACCTTCCTTAATATTTCAGCTCAGTCTACTACCCTGATGACCCTACAAAGTCTAAGAGGCAAAAAGAAGTTCAATAATGATTACAAAGTAAGGCATGCAAGATTTAAAACCATATAGTCAAAACTTTAGCTGTATTAAAAGTAAACGAAGACCTACATGCTCTAGAGCGTTGTCTCTATTTTCATCTACATCCATGACGAAGCAGCAACAAAGAAAATTCCAGTTGCAACTCATATGGATTATAAGAGCTACTCTTCAGAGATGAACTTGATTCAAACCCCCTTACTCTTGTGAGTTGATCGCTCTAAGGGAAGTGATCTGGAGATATGTACTGCATTGCATATTTAAGGAAGTTTATACAAAGTGTGTGTATTTCACCTCATACACAACAGAAATAACTCTTTTCAGAGGTGCTACTACTCCACAGAACATCAAAACAAGATAATCTAGGTGCCTTGAAAAAATAGCACTCCTAAAGCCATGGATCTTACTAACAAAGTAGAATACTGATTGAGAGTTAAGAAGCTCTATTGCTTAATATGTTCTTTTGAATCCAAACATGTTATGCATTATGTTAAGATCTTTCAAAAATATCAGTTTTCATATGATAAATATTAGATTCAATTATGTTACCATCCAGAAATATAGTGCAGGTTTGTACAAAAATCCTGGAAAAATCATCCCACTGTATTAATATACATCACTATTAATGCCTGTGTTTCAAAGTTTATTTTAATTATTATACTTGTACTTTTTTTTTTTAAAGTATTAAAAACAGTCTTACCTGTATATCCTGCCCACCAGCCCCAGGAAGCCACCATAGCTAAAAGCCATTTAAATAACACTCCTTCGATATACCAGAACCGCTTACTATCCAACAGTTGAAGAGGCTGCAGTATAATTAAATACAAGATGTAGGATGGAATAGCAACCAGGTTATTGGCAACCATGAAGCTGAACCTCAGGAGTCCTTTCAGAAGTGTATAGCCCACCCTCCGGGCCTGTTCTAAAGTCACAGCCATTCTCTTCACACCAGAGTATGTGGGCTCTTCCTACAGTAAAAGAAGAACAAGATACAGCCATTACTTACAGAATAAAAGAAAAAAAAAAACAAAAAAAAAAACACAAACCTCTCTACAGAGCCAAAATGCTAGTGAGGTAGATAGTGTCCCCTTAACAAAGCTGCCTACTTCAGCCCCAATCCATTTTCATAAGCATCTGCAGCCCTTATTTACCTCTACGATACCTCAAAATTAGTCAGACTGGAGGATGAAAATAAAGTACATTGAACATTTCCACATCCCACAGAAAGAAAGAAAGAAGTCAAGAATACCACACACCATCAAGGTGATACTCGCCTGCATTAAAAAGCTATGATTTGAGAAGTTTCTGGGAGTCACACAAAAAACCTGCAGCTATGAACTAAGGTAAGTAGCATATCAATAGACTTGGAAGGATTACGTTTATCAGTAGACATTAGTTTCACTGTACACACACAAACCAAGGAACAAATATTTCCATTGATAACTGAAGTTTACAGATAGGCAAAGTAAGAAAAATGCTGCAAGAACTTTTATTAGAGACTGATTTAAGCATATTTACTTTTTGCTTTAATAGGTTATGTTGGTAATTTGTATTTTAATGGTTATAAAGCTTTAACTTTCTGAATCTCAATATCTATTATCAGTAAATAATTACTGTCTGACCACATAGTTACCATAAATTTTCCACACCTGTAAAATTTTAAAGGGATAAAAAATAGAAAAGATGCTTAAAAACAAACAGCTATATGACAAATATATATATATAAAAAATAATAATTCTGCCAAGCCTACATATCAAACTGGACATTCAGCAAGTCATCATATAAATTACATAAACATACCCTGGAGAACACATTCCCTGGGCAGCAAGTGACCACCGAAAACCAAACAACAGAACTGGGGAGGGATGGGGTAGTAGTCCCTTCCCTTTCAAACTCAGTGACTTGCCATGGCTCACACCAAAACGGGTAGGAACGCTCAGAAATTTTCCTCCTCCCGCTCGGAAAAAGGGGGAAAAAAAAAATACATTGTTTGCAACAGGGTTTTACCGGGACAACGGGAAGGGGAAATAATGACACACACTCCTCGTTTCAGAGGAGCAGCCGTGTTAGTCTGTATTCGCAAAAAGAAGAGGAGTACTTGTGGCACCTTAGAGACTAACAAATTTATTAGAGCATAAGCTTTCGTGAGCTACAGCTCACTTCATCGGTCTCTCCAAAGTCAAGAGCCAGCACCGAGGAGGCAAGGTCTCCCTCACCCTTCACGCGGCGAAGCCTGGCTGAGGAGGAGCGGGGCGAGCTCCCGCAGCTGCGCTAGACCCGCCGAGAGGGAGCCAGGCAGCGAGCGAGGGGTAGGGGAGGGCACCAGGGCAGCTAAGGGGGGACGTGGGGAGGGGGAAGCGGGGGCTAGGGCCGTTCGCGGGTGACTGACCCCGGCCGGCGGGACTCACCTCCTGCGGCGCAGGGGAACTGAGGAGGCCGCGGCAGGAGGCGGCGGCGCGTGTCGCGGTTGGCGGCGGCGGGAGGCGGCTCGGCGGGACGGCGGGCTCATGGACCCGGAGGTGGCTGGCCGGGCCCTGGGTAACGGGCCGAGAGCGCTCCGCTCCCGCCGATCTACTCCCCTTGCAGCGGCCTGCGGAGAGAGGGGCGGGGTCACGGTCCGCACCGGCAGGGAGCAGGGACCGGCCGGGCCCCGTCCCGCTTTCCGGCTACAGCTGCCGCGGGGCTCAGGCCTATCGCGCCCTCCCGGCACCGCCCCCGCCCGGCGCCCCTCCTCCCCGCGCCCGGCAGCAGCCCTCCGTGCCCGGGAGAGCCGGCCTGACAGCCGCGGGCGGCGGAGCGCGTCTGGCCGGGGCCAGCATCCTGCACCGTCCCCCAGGGTCAGCCGGGCACCCCCCCACCCCATGCAGGGGGCTCTCTTAAGGGCAGCAATCGGGTGTCCTTGCTCGGCCCCCCCACCGCATCCCCATCCCCCGAGAAGGGGATCTCCGGGGAGCGATGGGGGAGTTTGGGGGGGGGGGCCTGCCCTGCCCTGCCCCCCATTCCCGAGAAGGAAATCTCGGGGGAGCGATGGGGGGGGTCCCTGGAGGTATCCCTGCCCCCGGCCCCATCCCCGAGAAGGGGATCCCGGGGGAGCAAGGAGGAGGACGGTGCCCCCCATCCCCCGAGAAGGAGATCCCGGGGGAGCAAGGAGGAGGACCGTGCCCCCATCCCCCGAGAAGGGGATCTCCGGGGAGGAGCGATGGGGGGGACCGTGCCCCCCCCAGCTCTAGGTACTTCTCTCGGGGAGCAGCAGGGGTCCGGGCCCCTTCCCGCACACCCATCGGGCTGGGTCTCCGTTCCCAGGCAGAGGCCGTGCCGGGGCTCCCTACCTCCGCCTCGCTGGCTCTGTCCCCGGGGTAGGCGCTCGGGGGCCCGAGGGATTCATGCCGCCGGCGGCTCGCGCTGCCTAACCACCCCCGCAGCCGGGCTGGGTCTCCGCCGTGACGGCTCGCCCCTCGCGCTCGCTCCCGAGGAAGCGGCGGCTGCAAGAGGCAGGAGCGGAGCTCACACGGCACCAAGCGCGGCTCCCTCCGGCCGACAGCTCCCTCTAATGAGCACAGGCTGGTTGCGCCCCCGGCGGGCAGGCCAGCACCAGGCGGCTCCTCCCCTTCCCGACGCCCAGCCCTTTGGCATCCTTTTCCCCATTGCCACCGGCGCTCGGGTCACCTGGCGCTCGCACGCCCATTGCTAGGGGCAAGAGCAGCCCTGGCGCAGCACCCAGCAGGAGGAGCTCCAGTTTCCCCAAATGCTCTCCCCTTGGCCCAGGAGAGCCAGCCCCAGGCTATGCCCTAGAGCAACCGGAGGCAGGGCTCAGGTCGAGTGGAGATTTGCATATGACAATGGAATTACAGGCTGTTTACATAAGAAATTAACAAATTTATTTGAGCATCAGCTTTTGTGAGCATATAGCTTATGCTCAAATAAATGTGTTAGTCTCTAAGGTGCCACAAGTCCTCCTTTTCTTTTTGCTGATACAGACTAACACGGCTGCTACTCTGAAACTGTACATAAGAAATATATCTCCACTTCCATCCAGCACTTGCTCTGAGGACATAGGAATGATCTGAAGAACTACAAACCTTTAAGTAGTTCACATTATAAACATTTTTAAATGGCCCCATTCTGAGACTTTTGTGTTCGGTTTGGAGCATATTCTTTTTTGCCCCAGATCTCACTACCAAAGAAATGGCAGGTTTGAGAAATAAATGTTGATTCACTTCTAGAATGTAACAAAATCAAAGCTGTACATTCCTTTAAAGTTTAGGGTTAGGTTTTATTAATAAATCATGACCATATCTATCTATGGTGCAGTGATAGGAGTATTTTAATTGACAAATATTATTTTAGAAATATGTATTCAAGTAGACATTCCACAGTCTCAGGCCTCTGCTTTGCAAACACAGGAACTTTCATCTGGGTCAGAAGGGGGAAAATCCATCTAATCTAATCCAGTATCTTGTCTCAGAGCAGCCCATACTAGATGCTTCAGTAGAAGGTGTAAGAAGCTTGTCATAGGCAGATGTGGGATAAACTGCCACCCATGATAGGCTTCATCCTGAACTTTAATTGTTAGAGATTGGCTTAAAGTCAGAGGCATTAGGTTTACTATCCCTTACAAGAATTATCATCAATAATAATAATTTTGGATAATCTTGAGATCCATGTAAATGTCTGATCTTTTTTTTTTTTTAATATAATCATGCTAAGTTCTTGGCATCAGTGACTTTTAGGCACCATGAGTGTCACAGTTCAAATTCCATGTTCTTTTTATCAGTTTTTAATTTCCTACCTTTTAGTAAATAGCTCTTTGTTTGAGTAACAAAGGGAGAATAGTAATTCCTAATCTATCTTCTCTATACCATTCATAATTTTGTGTACTTTTATGTCCCCTCTTATTCATCTCCTTTCTAAAGTAAAAATCCCTATTGTATGGAAAAACTTCAGTGTAGAGCAACATTTTACACAAATCAATGCCGAAATTAAAACACTATATCCCAACAGATCAGCTTTGCAATCTGATTTATATCAAAAAGAAAGAATGCCCTCTTAGCCCAGCAGTCTTTTTTTAGTAAAAAATAAACAGGAATTGAAACCAGTGGTGATGGTGTCATAAGAAATACTTCTAGTTTGTCAGAAAAAGTGTTTTTCAGAGGGCAAGAAATTAGTGAAGGAGAGTCTGTAAATTTCTGCTGCACATTGTGGTGACCTAAAAACCCAGAAAGTAGTTGATGGGATTGCACTTTCACATAACACAGTAATGAGAAGACATCCCATGATGTGTTAGCACAGATTAAACTTTTTAACGGTTGCACAGAAATATTTTTTACTTGCAGCTTATGACAGTGGTGATGCTACTAATACTGCATAGTTAAGTGTTTTTGTTGTGTGTGAATGAAAATTTTGATATAATTGAGGAACTGTTGGTCTCTGCCCACTTTGCTCTACAACCAGCATCTCAGACTTGTTTGAAGAACCAAGAACATGTATTGCAAGAGCATGCAGTGTTGTTGTAGCAGTGCTGGTCCCAGTATATTAGAGAGACAAGGTAAGTGAAGTCATCTCTCTTATAGGACCAACTTCTGTTGGAGAGGGAGACAAGCTTTTGATCTTACACAGGGCTCTTCTTCCTAATGAGAGTAAGTGAAAATGTTAAGCTTGATTGGTCCAAATTAAACAGTATTTGTACAGATAAGGCACCTGCCAGGACTGTCCAGAAGAACGGTTGTGATGTTTTGCTAGAAAAGTTTTGGGTTCTTTATCAGACTGATTGTCCTACACTTTAGGAAGTTATGTGGTTGAGCATTTTGCTGAATGAGCTAACCTCAAGGACCCACTCTTACTGCTCATTTCCTAGACTTCCTGTAGCTCTGAGACCAATCAGTACCTCCAGAATCCACCCATATCCACATAATTTTACTCCAGAACAAAAGGGTTAAATCCGGCACATAAATGAAATGTGCCTGTAACTTCTGTATACTTCAGAATGAACTACATGGATCTGAGGGTATAATTTGACCTGAAACTTTTATTTAAAAATAGTGTGCCTAGACAGAGCCCTTAAAATTGTAAAGGAAATGTTCCAAATGTGAACCAAATGTAAACTCATACACAGTTGTCTTTCTGTGACAATAAACAAAGAGCCTAAAATAAAAACATTAAACCTCTCCCATTCATATCAATAAACATTCATGGAGCATGTTGGCAATCCCCATGATTGTATTGAGACTTGCAATATTAGATGTTTTTCTTAAACTCCAGCTCCTGGAGGCGAGTGATCACAAAATAATCTCTGCTTTCTTTTTTTAAAAGTTTCTAGCTCTCATGGTTAAGGTGAAAAGCCTCAGAACATGAGCAGAGTACTCCCTGAAGGCTCAGAAACCAGATGGCAAAAAAGAACTTCCACGTTTTTTTTTAAATCTCATGATTTGTTAATGCTTGGGGCTGCCAATACTGATGAGGAGACTGTCACTACTATTTTACCAAAAATCATCTGCTACTGTCCTTATCCATTGTTAGATGCAGACACTATTGGTCAAGGAGTTCTATGGTAGTTGGTTGGTGTAAAAGATTCCTGGGGTGGAGAATTATATGTTGGAATTCACAGCTCTCCCACCCTTCTCCCCAAAGAAAAAAATTAAGTCACCCCTACTCCTGCTTACAAAGAGAGGGGAAAAGACATCTCCTTCCCAATCTCCAATGGCTTTGGGGGTATCAGGTGTTAAAAACTTCTGTGACATCTTCTACATAAAAATATGATATTCTCACAACAAAAATATAGCATGTAGAAAATATGGAGAAAGTATAAATTTAATATAAAAATAGGGAATACAAGGATTGTCGTGTTCATATTTAACTCATTAAAAACTTACATGTTTGAATTTACTTGAAGCTGCTGTCCAAAAGTGTAGAAGAAGAACATACAGAATTTATGTCCATCTTGCTGCAGAGTACAAAAGACCTTGACTATTTAAAATAATTGACACTAAGAAGTAAACCATATGAGCCCATTCTTTCACCCACTGAAAGAAAAGGGAGAGACTTCAATGGGAGCCACATCCTGGACCTATGTGGTTACTCTTGGATATTATTCAATCTACCAATCTATTGCAGAGGTAAGCAGTAAACAATTTATCAAATTCGGTCCTGAGCCACAGTGCACTTGTAGCAGCCATGTTAGTCTGTATTCGCAAAAAGAAAAGGAGTATTTGTGGCACCTTAAAAGACTAACAAATTTATTTGAGCATAAGCATCCGATGAAGTGAGCTGTAGCTCACGAAAGCTTATGCTCAAATAAATTTGTTAGTCTCTAAGGTGCCACAAGTACTCCTGTTCTTTTAGTAAACTTGTAAAATCCCCAGGCAGTAACTATGTGACAGATTCCAAATATTTCACCAGAGGCTGGATTTGATTACTCCAGCTGACTACAGGATGACAGTTGGTCTCTCAGTTATCAACAAAACTGTAAAGGATTTTATAGAACACAAAATTCCTTGAATTGTACCCAGAAGCACATAGGCAGCTAGTATAGCCATTGAAGAACTGATAACCCCCATAAATTACCATCCAACAGTAGATCGCTGCGTTATGTACTCAGAGTAGCTTCTGAGTAGCCTGCAAGCATAGACCCAAGTAGAGAGCATGCCAAACATGCAAGTAATCTACAAATCACAAAGGTGTACATTGCTATGGTGGAGTCCTGATGCAAGAGTAAAGGCTACAAATGCCTACCCAGATATAAAGAGGAGGAGGGGTGTTTTTGGAATTCCAGAAGTGGTGAGGAGGTTTAAAAGCACTCCCAAATTGTGTCTGTCTAGGGCAAAGGCTGGACAAAACCCTCTCACAAAGGGCTACAGAAACTACACAATACCTTAAAGATTATCCACCTGTACTAATGATGTCATCTTGTCGAGACTGAGCTTCAGTCAACTCTTCCAATTCCATTTCAGTTAGACACAAAGAAAGCACAAATACTGGGCCTGATGAAAATGAGACACAAAGGTACATATTATCCATGTACTGATGGCACTGCAGCCCAAATTGCCTTACATACAGTGAACCAGGAGGGCAAGAAAACAGACTAGGAAATCTCACAGAGGAGATTACTCAGGGCAGACAAGTGATTGCACAAAACCACCCCTGGCACCTCTCAGAAAGGAAAGAGCTAAAGCTCTAAAGAGCTTGGTGTTGACTAATTGGGAGGCTTTGAGGGAAGCACTAAAGGGGACAGCATGAAAGATTGCAGAGTTGGGAGTGTACCAGACTGTCACAGGGAACAATCAGGACAGAAGTGTGAGTGGAGTGTACAAAGCTGTAGGGCAGGGTAACTCAATAGGCAGACCTGGGGCCAAATCTGAACCGCCAGACACTTTTGAACGGACTGCAAAATCTTTTTATTTATTATTATTTGTATTATTTTCTCTGGAGTCTGGACCTTGACTACACCTTGACTAAGAAATTTGGACCTTGACAAAAATAATTGTTTACCCCTGCTGTAGGGCGTGTAGAATGAGAAGGGTCAGACACATAGGCAGGGGCAGTGGAGCTGGAGAGAGCTCTGTAAATTAAGAGAATAACTAAAACAATGTGGAAGAGGAAAGGAAGCCAGTCTAAAGAAACAAAGAGGGAAGCATGGGCAGAAGGACAGGAAAGGAAGAGGATCTGAACTACTACATTTTGTAGGGACTGCAGCAAGGACAGATGTGAAAGGAAGGGGCAAAGGAGGAAGAAGTTGTAGATCCCATTCTTCTTTACCAGTTAATCAGCTATTCTCAGACTTAGTCCCTTATTCTTAGCAACAGGGTACGTCTACGTTGTATTTTTATATTTGTGGATAATCCAAGAACTATACCCAGATGTACAGACACTCTTGCCCCAACCTATGTACTATATAATTTTTTTAATATTACCTTTAATAACATTTTTAAATCTGTTAAAAAGACCTGAGGCATGGCCATGGCTGGGCCAAGTCAGTTGACTCAAGTTTGCAGGGCTCAGGCTGCAGGGCTAAAAATTGTTGTGTAGATATTTGGACTCAGGCCTTGTCTACACTGGCAAGTTTCTGTGCAGTAAAGCAGCTTTCTGCACTGTAACTCCTGAGGTGTACACACTGCCAAGCCACGTACTGCGCAGAAACTGCACAGTTGCAGCACTGTAAAGAAACCACCCCGACAAGAGGCATACAGCTTTCTGCACTGGTCGATTTCAGTGCTGCAATTGGCTTCCGGGAGGTGTCCCACAATGCCTGTTCTTGCCTCTCTGGTCATCGGTTTGAACTTTACTGCCCTGCCCTCAAGTGACCAACCATCATCTCCACCCCTGAAACTCCTTTGGAATTTTGAAAGTCCCCTTCCTGTTTGCTCGGTGATGTGTGCAGTTATCTTAGCGCATCTTTCCAGGTGGCCATGCCTGCTTCATGCACCAGGCGATCCCCCACTTGGAGCAATGCCGAGCTGCTGGATCTCATCAGCATTTGGGGAGAGGAGGCTGCCCAGTCCCAGCTGTGCTCCAGCCATAGGAATTATGATACCTGTGGTCAGATTTCATGTTGCATGACAGAAAGGGGCCATGACCGGGACACATTGCAGTGCAGGGTCAAAGTGATGGAGCTGCAGAACACAAGGCGCGGGAGGCAAACCACCACTCCAGTGCTGCGCCCACGAGCTGCCAGTTCTACAAAGAGCTGGACACTATACTTGGTGGTGACCCCAGCTCCACTGCAAAGGCCACTGTGGATACTTCAGTGGCTCATGTGCCAGTCGAGAGCGGACAGAGCCAGGAGGAGGAAATCTTGGACGAGGATGTGGAGGGGGAGGGGGAGGGAGACCCAGAGGCAGAGGATGACTCGGAGGTCAGAGATGCATGCAGCCAGGAGCTCTTTTCTACCCCGGAGGAGGCTAGCCAGTCACAGCTGTTGGATCTTGGCGAAGCGCAAACAGGAGAGGAGGCCCCTGGTAAGTTGATTTGATTCTGGGAATCGCTGAAGAGAGTTACTGGGGGCAGGAGGGTTGCAGAAAGCAGGCTTGTGTCTGTATGATGCACATACCACCACATGCCTAGTTTGAGCGGCAGAACAGGCTGTTGATAGACTCCCTCTGCCTCAGATCTCCACGAAACTCTCGTGGAGATACTGGGCAATCCACTGCTGCAGGTTCTTTGGCAGAGCTGCTTTGTTTCTTGCCCCATTAACGGTAACTTTCCCGCGTCACTCTGCCATTACTGGAAGGAAGAGGGGGAGGAACTGTTGCTGCACACAGGCGAGCCTCATAAGGGCCAGGGAAGAAGCCGCAGTCTTGGAGAAGACCCTCCCTTGATTCCCTGCTCACCCTCAGCAAAGAGATATCTTCCATAATGAACACAGCCTGTGGAAAAAGTGGGGACAGGAGTGATTATCAGGCTCCCCCTGCTGGCTGTCCCCAAGAGCCACATGCCCAGTGTACAGTAGGGTCCAGGAACACGGATTTACCCTGCCCCTGCAGCTACTCACCTTTTTGGGGGTCTTGTGACTCATGTGTGCTTGCCTGGGGTCAGTCACTTAGGGTATGTCTACACTACGGAATAAGGTCGAATTTATAGAAGTCGGCTTTTTAGAAATCGGTTTTATATATTCGAGTGTGTGTGTCCCCACAGAAGTGCATTAAGTGCATTAACTCGGCGGAGTGCTTCCACAGTACCGAGGCTAGAGTCGACTTCCGGAGCGTTGCACTGTGGGTAGCTATCCCACAGTTCCCGCAGTCTCCGCTGCCCATTGGAATTCTGGGTTGAGATCCCAATGCCTGATGGGGCTGAAACATTGTCGCGGGTGGTTCTGGGTACATATCGTCAGTCCCCCCTTCCCTCCCTCCCTCCCTCCGTGAACGCAAGGGCAGACAATCGTTTCGCGCCTTTTTTCCTGAGTTACCTGTGCGGACGCCATACCACGGCAAGCATGGAGCCCGCTCAGGTAACCGTCACCGTATGTCTCCTGGGTGCTGGCAGACACGGTTCTGCATTGCTACACAGTAGCAGCAACCCCTTACCTTGTGGCAGCAGACGGTACAATACGACTGGTAGCCGTCCTCGTCATGTCCGAGGTGCTCCTGGCCACGTCGGCTGGGAGCGCCTGGGCAAACATGGGCGCAGGGACTAAATTTTTGGTGACTTGACCAGGTCATTCTCTTTAGTCCTGCAGTCAGTCCTATTGAACCGTCTTATGGTGATCAGGCAGGCAATACGGATTGCTAGCAGTCGTATTGTACCGTCTTCTGCCGGGCAGGCAAGAGATGACGATGGCTAGCAATCGTATTGTACCATCTTCTGCCAGGCAGGCAAGAGATGAGGATGGCTAGCAGTCATATTGCACCATCTTCTGCCAGGCAGGCAAGAGATGAGGATGGCTAGCAGTCGTACTGTACCATCTTCTGCCGAGCAGCCATGAGATGTGGATGGCATGCAGTCCTTCTGCACCGTCTGCTGCCAGCCAAAGATGTAAAAGATAGGTGGAGTGGATCAAAACAAGAAATAGACCAGATTTGTTTTGTACTCATTTGCCTCCTCTCCTGTCTAGGGGACTCATTCCTCTAGGTCACACTGCAGTCACTCACAGAGAAGGTGCAGCAAGCTAAATCTAGCCATGTATCAATCAGAGGCCAGGCTAACCTCCTTGTTCCAATAAGAACAGTAACTTAGGTGCACCATTTCTTATTGGAACCCTCCATGAACTCCTGCCTGAACTACTCCTTGATTTAAAGCCACCCCCTTTGTGGATTTTAGCTCCCTGAAGCCAACCCTGTAAGCCGTGTCGTCAGTCGCCCCTCCCTCCGTCAGAGCAACGGCAGGCAATCATTCCGCGCCTTTTTTCTGTGCGGACGCCATACCAAGGCAAGCATGGAGTCCGCTCAGCTCATTTTGGCAATTAGGAGCACATTAAACACCACACGCATTATCCAGCAGTATATGCAGCACCAGAACCTGGCAAAGCGCTACCGGGCGAGGAGGCGACGTCAGCGCGGTCACGTGAGTGATCAGGACATGGACACAGATTTCTCTGAAAGCATGGGCCCTGCCAATGCATGCATCATGGTGCTAATGGGGCAGGTTCATGCTGTGGAACGCCGATTCTGGGCTCGGGAAACAAGCACAGACTGGTGGGACCGCATAGTGTTGCAGGTCTGGGACGATTCCCAGTGGCTGCGAAACTTTCGCATGCGTAAGGGCACTTTCATGGAACTCTGTGACTTGCTTTCCCCTGCCCTGAAGCGCATGAATACCAAGATGAGAGCAGCCCTCACAGTTGAGAAGCGAGTGGCGATAGCCCTGTGGAAGCTTGCAACGCCAGACAGCTACCGGTCAGTTGGGAATCAATTTGGAGTGGGCAAATCTACTGTTGGGGCTGCTGTGATGCAAGTAGCCAACGCAACCAAAGATCTGCTGATATCAAGGGTAGTGACCCTGGGAAATGTGCAGGTCATAGTGGATGGCTTTGCTGCAATGGGATTCCCTAACTGTGGTGGGGCCATAGACGGAACCCATATCCCTATCTTGGCACCGGAGCACCAAGCCGGCGAGTACATAAACCGCAAGGGGTACTTTTCAATAGTGCTGCAAGCTCTGGTGGATCACAAGGGACGTTTCACCAACATCAACGTGGGATGGCCGGGAAAGGTACATGACGCTCGCATCTTCAGGAACTCTGGTCTGTTTCAAAAGCTGCAAGAAGGGACTTTATTCCCAGACCAGAAAATAACTGTTGGGGATGTTGAAATGCCTATATGTATCCTTGGGGACCCAGCCTACCCCTTAATGCCATGGCTCATGAAGCCATACACAGGCAGCCTGGACAGTAGTCAGGAGCTGTTCAACTACAGGCTGAGCAAGTGCAGAATGGTGGTAGAATGTGCATTTGGACGTTTAAAGGCGCGCTGGCGCAGTTTACTGACTCGCTTAGACCTCAGCGAAACCAATATTCCCACTGTTATTACTGCTTGCTGTGTGCTCCACAATATCTGTGAGAGTAAGGGGGAGACATTTATGGCGGGGTGGGAGGTTGAGGCAAATCGCCTGGCTGCTGGTTACGCGCAGCCAGACACCAGGGCGGTTAGAAGAGCACAGGAGGGCGCGGTACGCATCAGAGAGGCTTTGAAAACCAGTTTCATGACTGGCCAGGCTATGGTGTGAAAGTTCTGTTTGTTTCTCCTTGATGAAACCCCCCGCCCCTTGGTTCACTCTACTTCCCTGTAAGCTAACCACCCTCTCCTCCTCCCTTCGATCACCGCTTGCAGAGGCAATAAAGTCATTGTTGCTTCACATTCATGCATTCTTCATTCATTCATCACACAAACAGGGGGATGACTACCAAGGTAGCCCAGGAGGGGTGGTGGAGGAGGGAAGGAAAATGCCACACAGCACTTTAAAAGTTTACAACTTTAAAATTTATTGAATGACAGCCTTCTTTTTTTTGGGCAATCCTCTGTGGTGGAGTGGCTGGTTGGCCGGAGGCCCCCCCACCGCGTTCTTGGGCCTCTGGGTGTGGAGGCTATGGAACTTGGGGAGGAGGGCGGTTGGTTACACAGGGGCTGTAGTAGCAGTCTGTTCTCCAGCTGCCTTTGCTGCAGCTCAACCATACACTGGAGCATACTGGTTTGGTCCTCCAGCAGCCTCAGCATTGAATCCTGCCTCCTCTCATCACGCTGCCGCCACATTCGAGCTTCAGCCCTCTCTTCAGCCCGCCACTTACTCTCTTCAGCCCGCCACCTCTCCTCCCGGTCATTTTATGCTTTCCTGCAGTCTGACATTATTTGCCTCCACGCATTCGTCTGTGCTCTGTCAGTGTGGGAGGACAGCATCAGCTCGGAGAACATTTCATCTCGAGTGCGTTTTTTTTTTCTTTCTAATCTTCACTAGCCTCTGGGAAGGAGAAGATCCTGTGATCATTGAAACACATGCAGCTGGTGGAGAAAAAAAAAGGGACAGCGGTATTTAAAAAGACACATTTTATAAAACACTGGTTACACTCTTTCAGGGTAAACCTTGCTGTTAACATTACATACATAGCACATGTGCTTTCGTTACAAGGTCGCATTTTGCCTCCCCCCACCGCGTGGCTACCCCCTCAACCCTCCCCTCTCCCTGTGGCTAACAGCGGGGAACATTTCTGTTCAGCCGCAGGCAAACAGCCCAGCAGGAATGGGCTCCTCTGAGTGTCCCCTGAAGAAAAGCACCCTATTTCAACCAGGTGACCATGGATTATATCTCACTCTCCTGAGGATAACACAGAGAGATAAAGAACGGATGTTGCTTGAACGCCAGCAAACATACACTGCAATGCTTTGTTGTACAGTGATTCCCGAGTACGTGTTACTGGCCTGGAGTGGTAAAGTGTCCTACCATGAAGGACGCAATAAGTCTGCCCTCCCCAGAAACCTTTTGCAAAGGCTTTGGAGTATATCCAGGAGAGCCGCGAATGCCAGGGCAAAGTAATCCTTTCACATGCTTGCTTTTAGACCATGTATAGTATTTTAAAAGGTACACTCACCGGAGGTCCCTTCTCCGCCTGCTGGGTCCAGGAGGCAGCCTTGGCTGGGTTCGGGGGGTACTGGCTCCAGGTCCGGGTGAGAAACAGTTCCTGGCTGTCGGGAAAACCGGTTTCTCCGCTTGCTTGCTGTGAGCTATCTACGACCTCCTCCTCCTCATCATCATCTTCGTCCCCAAAACCTGCTTCCGTATTGCCTCCATCTCCATTGAAGGAGTCAAACAACACGGCTGGGGTAGTGGTGGCTGAACCCCCTAAAATGGCATGCAGCTCATCATAGAAGTGGCATGTTTGGGGCTCTGACCCGGAGCGGCCGTTCGCCTCTCTGGTTTTCTGGTAGGCTTGCCTCAGCTCCTTCAGTTTCACGCGGCACTGCTTCGGGTCCCTGTTATGGCCTCTGTCCTTCATGCCCTGGGAGATTTTGACAAAGGTTTTGGCATTTCGAAAACTGGAAC
Organism: Chelonia mydas; assembly: GCF_015237465.2. Taxonomy (NCBI): domain Eukaryota; kingdom Metazoa; phylum Chordata; order Testudines; family Cheloniidae; genus Chelonia; species Chelonia mydas. The sequence continues at coordinate 162,183,168 of NC_057851.1, read as the reverse complement.
GGAGTTCTGATAGCACGGATTCCTCTCCCCATACAGCGATCAGATCCCGTACCTCCCGTTCAGTCCATGCTGGAGCTCTTTTGCGATTCTGAGACTCCATCATGGTCACCTCTGCTGATGAGCTCTGCATGGTCACCTGCAGCTTGCCACGCTGGCCAAACAGGAAATGAGATTCAAAAGTTCGCGGTTCTTTTCCTGTCTACCTGGCCAGTGCATCTGAGTTGAGAGTGCTGTCCAGAGCGGTCAAAATGGAGCACTCTGGGATAGCTCCCGGAGGCCAATACCGTCGAATTGTGTCCACAGTACCCCAAATTCGACCCGGCAAGGCCGATTTAAGCGCTAATCCACTTGTCAGGGGTGGAGTAAGGAAATCGATTTTAAGAGCCCTTTAAGTCGAAATAAATGGCTTCATCGTGTGGACAGGTACGGGTTTACATCGATTTAACGCTGCTAAATTCGACCTAAAGTCCTAGTGTAGACCAGGGCTGAGTGACAGGTATGGGAATAGCAACTGTGTTTTAAATCACTGAATCAATGTTCTGTGTGTTGCAAACAATACTGCTTCTGTAAAATGTTGTGTTTTGGCTTCACAGAGATGACCTTGGGAGCCCAGCTTCCCTCTTTGTTATTGCCAGCTGAACGGCTGCACAGAATTAGAAAGTGGCCACAAAGAACTAAGGAGGACTTTCTGCGTGAGGTTATGATGCACTCCGCGGCCAAAAACAGGAATTGAAGGAGTGGCGGGACAGCGAGAAGAGGGACCGAAAGGAGAACGCGGCACGCCAGAATGAAGCCACGGAGCAGCTCTTAAACATTATGGCGCGCCAACCGGACACACTCCAGGTGATACTAACGCTGCAAACCAAGCAGCTCCGCGCTCACCCTCCCCTGGAGTCGCTATCACAAAAAACTCTTTCCCATGCGCCCCTCAGACACCACCAACACACTTTTATCAAACTCCTGGCTCTAGTCTGTACCCACATTATTCCACTCCTCCCCCTCACAGTCCAGTACTGCGGACTCCTAGTACTCACTGCACTCAACACCCATCCCTCTGCAGTTTAGCCCTGTTGAAGTACAGTACCAGCTGCATTGTACTCCAAAAGGAGAAGGTTGGATATGATCGCTGGACAAACACAAATCTTTAACTGTCCCAGGACCCCACCTCCTCCTGGGACCTTCCCTTCCCCCATCCCCTCAGTGGTGATGTGTTTTTTTGTTTGTCTCTCTCCTCCAGTTGTTGTTTTTTTAATATAAGAATTGTGTTGGTTTGAAAGCAATCTTTATTCTATTAATTGAAAGCAAACAGAGCCCTGCAAAGCAACAGACAATTATCTTAAATCCTCATATTGCCTCATCTGCACCAATCACAATCACCTCCTATCATTACAAGCACTGCACTCCTGAGCACAGCAACAAATATTAGTGGCTTTCTGTTTCAAATTGCTGCCTCAAGGCATACCTGATCCTTATGGCCCTATGCTGCACCCCTCTAATAGCCCTGATCTCTGGCTGTTCAAATTCAGCCTCCAGGCACTGAGCCTCAGCGGTCCATCCCAAGTGAAGTTTTCACCCTTCCCTTCACAAATATTATGGAGTGTACAACATGCAGCTACAAGTATAGGAATATTGTCATCAGCCAGGTCCAGTTTCCCATATAGGCAGCACCAGTGGGCCTTTAAGTGTCCAAAAGCACACTCAACAGTCATTCTGCACTTGCTCAGCCTGTTGTTGAACTGCTCCTTGCTGCTGTCAAGTTGCCCCATGTATGGCTTCATAAGCCACGGCATTAAGGGGTAGGCGGGGTCTCCCAGGATCACAATGGGCATTTCAACTTCCCCAACTGTGACCTTCTGGTTCAGAAAGAAAGTCCCTGCTTGCAGCTTCCTGAACAGGCCAGTGTTCCAAAAGATGCGTGTGTCATGCACCTTTCCAAATCAGCCTGCGTTAATGCCTCTGAAACACCCACAGTGATCCACAAGCGCCTGGAGAACCATAGAGAAATACCCCTTCCGATTAATGTACACAGTGGCTAGGTGGTCTGGTGCCAGAATTGGAATATGCATGCCATCTATCGCCCCTCCACAGTTAGGGAAGCCCATTTGTGCAAAGCCATCCACAACGTCATGCACGTTGCCCAGAGTCACGGTCTTTTGGAGCAGAATGCGATTAATGGCCCTGCACACTTCCGTCAACGGTCCAACAGTCAATTTTCCCACTCTGAACTGGTTAGTGACCGATTGGTAGTCGTCTGGAGTAGCCAGCTTCCATAGTACAATCGCCAAACATGTCTCCAACTGCAGGGCAGCTCTCATTCTCGTGTCCTTGTGCCACAGGGCTGGGGCAAGCTCATTACAGAATCCCATGAATGTGGCTTTCCTCATGCGAAAGTTCTGTAGCCACTGCTCATCATCCCAGACATGCATGACGATGTGATCCCACCACTCACTGCTTGTTTCCTGAGCCCAAAAGCAGCATTCCACCGTGGTCAGCATCTCTGTGCATGTCACAAGCAATCTTGTGTCGTAGCTAGTAGGCATGGTGAGATCAATGTCGCACTCCTCTTGCCTTTGTAGTTTAAGAAATAACTCCACCGCCACTATTGACATGTTACTCAGAGTGAGCAGCACGCTGGTCAACAGTTCGGGATCCATTCCTGCAGACCAAAGAGGCAGAGTACACAGTACACAAACCGTTGAAAGATGGCGCCAAATGAGGACGGAAGCACAGGGGTTGCTGGGATGCGAAGCAATGCATCACGGAGCATTGGGACAGGACCCAGGATGCCCGCAACCCTCTCTGCCTTCCCACAACTCTTAGCAACAGAGGAGGAAGAGATGCTCTATGGGATAGCTGCCCAGAGTGCACCACTCCGAATACCGCTGCAAGTGCTACAAGTGTGAACACGCTATTGCACAGGCAGCTGACAGTGTGAACACAACAGCGGTTTCCCTTCAGCGCTCTCTGAGCAGCGCTGTAACTCCTGGTGCTGTAACTGTGCCAGTGTAGACATACCCTCATGCTAGAGCCAGGGCTCTGGGGCCCTCCCGCACTTATAGAGTCCCAGAGCTCAGGCTCCCCGACTGATCCCGGCCAGCCACAGGCATTTAATTGTTGTGTAAACATACCCTGTATGTTATAAAACAGGTTCCTTGTTTTATCCTCTTTGTATGTAGAGAGCACTAAGTGCAGTTCTCATTCCCTTAATTTGCTACAATAATACTTCTTGAAGAACTAAGCCTTTTCTAATATTTACATATTGGCCTCAGTTTTACTGCTTAAAGTAACCAGAAGAGCTAACTCTGTGTCCCCTGATTGCTTTCTGAACTCCAGTGATAGTTTTGTTGCCAATCTCGAAATGGAAATCAGTTTTGCCTAAGAAAGAATAAAGGGAATGGGCTGGCCCATGAAAGCATATGGGTGCGTGTTAAACTCCATTGATCTTGAGACTGGTGAAGTCTTACTGCAGCTCTTGACATGCTTATGTTTTGTCTCCTCTCCATCCCTTAAATAGGGGCACGCGCTCACGTTCAGTTCTCCTTTAGCCTCAATATTAATGGCTTCCAGCAACCACATATTAAAGAATCCCTTCAAAGTATTTTCTAATGTATCATGGAGGCCTGTTCTTTGCATATTATTCTTTTCTCTCTCCCTCTTTTTCTCTAGAAGGAAAATACTTCAACTTCTGTCCAAGTAGACAGGGTCTTGGACACAGAGGACCTGATTCTCAGTCAAACCAAGCTCACTTAACAAAACTCTGGTAGTGTAAAGTCACCATAAAGCAGGAGTAAATTATAGTTATACCCACTGTAAGGCCTTTTTACAATGCCATATCAGTGTAAAGAGGATGTAGCATAAATGAGAATTTGGCCCAAACATCATAACACCATACAGGTTTGGGGATAGGATTTCAGGAACCTGCACTGAGGGTGTACAGCCTTTGTATACAATGGAGTCCAATTCCATGGGATGATATGCACATCTCTGGGCAGTGGCTCTTTAGAGTAAAAAGACAGCATCACTGCTACACTGATCCATCTGCCATTGCACCCCTTGAAACAGGGTTGCAAGGATGACAGGCCACTCCAGCCCTGTGGCTCATCCTCATCCTTCATTTAACCTGACAGTTTTTGATTCATACATTTACTTTTGCTTTCCATTTTTTCTGGTTGAATGCCCAAAATTCCTGCCATGGTGGCAGTTACAAAATCTATTGTTTTGCTGGGCATCTTTGCCACTTTCATATTTGCTTTTTTCGGCCTCATTGCCCAAGCATAGCTGTATGCTCAGTTTCCCACTTTTCACTTCCTTTTCCATACCTGAGCTGAGCAGGTAGGAAATGGTATAATCATGTCAAACTCCATTCACAATCCAAGAACAGCTGCATAAGTGTCAGCACTAACTGCAAAGCACTTCAGTTGTCAATTAGGATCCTTCTTTTACAAAGCACTTTGAGATCCATGTATGGAAACCACTAGATAAGAGCTAAGTATTAGTACTATTAAATCGGATTGTCTGAATATGCTTGTACAGCTAGTTAAGTGTGTGATGCTTGGTTCAAGGAACTTACAAGCTCCCCTGATAAAAACTGTAATGTTTACAAGCTCTAGCAAGCTAAGTAGCACCATTGCAAGGAGTCTACAAGCTTCACAAGACCAGTAGCTTCAGGTTTTGTTTAGCTTTCCCCACCTACCTTAAACAAAACAAAAACTCTAAGAAATATAGTTCATTGCATTATGCCCATGTAATATCATAGTTGCACAGTAAGATAAGAACATATAAGAACATAAGAACAGCCACACTGGGTCAGACCAATGGTCCATCTAGCCCAGTATCCGGTCTTCCGATAGTGGCCAATGCCAGGTGCTTCAGTGGGAATGAGCAGAACAGGTAATTATCAAGTGAATCATCCCCTGTCCTCCACTCCCATTTTCTGGCAGACAGAGGCTAGGGACGCTAAGAACACAGTGTTGCATCCCTGTCCAGCGTGGATAATACCCATTGATGGACCTATCCTCCATTAACGTATCTAGTTCTTTTTTGAACCCTGTTAGAGTCTTGGCCTTCACAACATCCTCTGGCAAAGAGTTCCACAGGTTGACTGTGCGTTGTGTGCAGAAATACTTCCTTTTGTTTGTTTTAAACCTGCTGCCTATTAATTTCATTGGGTGACCCCTAATTCTTGTGTTGAGAAGGTGTAAACAACACTTCCTTATTCACTTTCTCCACACCAGTCTAGATTTTATAGGCCTCTACCATATCCCCCGTTAGTCACCTCTTTTCCAAGCTGAAAAATCAGTCCTTTAAATTTCTCTTCAGATGGAAGCTGTTCAATACCCCTAATCATTTTTGTTCCCCTTCGCTGTACCTTTTCCAATTCCAATATATCTTTTTTGAGATGGGGGCTACCAGATCTGCACACGGTATGCAAAAGGTGGGCATACCATGGATTTATAGAGAAGCATGATTATATTTTCTGTCTTGTTATCTATTCCCTTTCCCTTCCTAATGGTTCCTAATGTTCTGTTCACTTTTTTGGCTGCCGCTGCACACGGAGCAGATGTTTTCAGAGAACTATCTGCAATGACTCCATAATCTCTTTCTGGAGTGGTAACGTCTAATTTAGATGCCATCATTTTGCATGGACAGTTGAGAATATGTTTCCCAGTGCTAGATCTGTACAAGTTCAGGCTTGAACAGTATTGTAAGAACAATGTTGCATGCTCTACCTCGGAGTTCCTGCAGCCCAGCACAAGGGATTTGCTCCTGTTACACGGAGAATCTGTTCAAGGATCTACCATATTGACTGGTATAAACCGTCATTTCCTGTGTTCAAAATTTTTAAAAAGTCAATACATAGAAAATTTAAATTGTCAGGTAACAACTAGTGTGTTTGGGGGAAAATGAGTTTAAATGGAGTCAAATATAATATTTCACTTTTAAATGTTGAAATATAACATGCATTGCACATCCAGTAGTCATTATGTTTCCTAACAGTTAACTGTCAGGCACAAGACTGCAGTGCTGCAGTGTCTAAATCGGTGTTTAAAAATCATTGCATGGAACCAGAGATAGAAATGCTGGTCCTAGGCAGTGGTCCCAGGAACTTCAGGCATGTATTCTTAAAAAAAAAAGAGAGTCAGAGAGATACATAGACATGCAATGCTCTCGCTGCACTTGATTGTCCAGGCCTGCTACAACATCAAGTTGTCAGATTCCCATATTGTTGTGATGTCTGTGGAAATATCCCATAAAAGGATGTGTCATGATTTAAAAAGCCAAGAAATCAGAAACCAAAAGTTATGTTTAAGTAGTAAGGTCTTGATTTAACGGGTTTTTAAAAAGTAAATTGAAAATGAGAGTGAAGGCTACCACTCCATCCTTCATTCTGAAAGCGTTAACGCATACTTGCATTTCAGTACTCTCATGCGTCTAAACAGACAGAGTAGTTGTCATGCAGGAGCAGAAAAGTGAGCCTGATCCTTTTCACTATGTGCAGATTTTAGCAGGTCCATTCAGGAAGCAGGAACAGATGACCTCTCCCCAGCCATGCTCTCCTCTGGATTACTTGGGATTCTTGTTGCCAAAGCTGCAACTCTAAATCTGCATACCCCATTCGTTACCTAAATACCTCCATACAAGTAACCTCTCCCTGCTAAGTCCATGTACAATACCTCTGTCACTGGAGTCTAGTGTCTTGGGCTCAGGTTGCCAATTCTCTGTGTTATCGTAAGTCACGTGATAGCTGCAGTTTTTCTTAACTCTCCAGCTCCTTGAAACATGTGATTGTGAGAATCTGAGCTTTCGCCGAAACAGATGTTCCTCTCTGTCATAGTTGCAGAGAAAAAGCTTTAAAATGTAACCCAAGTGCAATAAGGAGGATCAGGCCCATAGTTTTTAAGGTGCTTGGAGATCCTTTCATCTCCAAGGTCTTCTACTTCTATAAATGTCTAAATAACACTATTCGGCTAATAGTTCTGCTTATCATTGTAAAGCTAAGAATCTGTTTGCACATATGTAGCAACACAAGTTAAGTTTTTACTTCTTGTTGTCTTGGCTACTTGTGCTCTGCTAAGATCCAGAATTTAGGAGACAGTTGCTTTTGAAGCAGTAAGAAAAACAAATTACTGTACCTTGCTGTTTAATGTCCAACAATTGCTGCCGGAAGTCATTTCATGTTGATCTGTTCAGTCTTCATACAACAGAGACATGATTTTCTGATGGTTTTGAGTTCCGTCCCTTAAAAATTCATACTAATTCTGAAGAGGGGAAGTAGTGAGACAAGTTAAGGCTGCAGGATGTTGGGTTTTTCCCTTTTTTAAAATAACCTCAGACCTCCACAACAGACTGTCATAAATATAAAGGGAAGGGTAACAACCTTTATGTATGCAGTAATATAAAATCCCTCTTGGCCAGATATACAGAATCACTTACCTGTAAAGGGTTAATCAGTTCAATTAGCCTAGTTGGCACCTGACCAGAAGGACCAATGGGGAAAGAAGATACTTTCAAATCTGGGTTGGGGGGGGAGGGGAGGAGTTTTTTTGTGCTCTCTTTGTGTGTGCCCTCTCAGACAGAGAGAGGGACCAGGGCAGGAAAAAACATCTCCTAAAAAGATCCTGAAATGATACATATAAAATTACAGAAATTGCAAGTAATAGCACGAAAATGCATTAGATTATCTTTTGTTTTAGCATGTGAATTTTCCCTGTGCTAAGAGGTAATTTTATTCCTGTTTTGTAACTGGGAAGCATAGTCAGAGGGGAATCCTCTGGGTTTTAAATCTTTTTATTTACCCTGTAAAGTTATCTTCCATCCTGATTTTGGAGGCGTGATTCTTTTACTTTTTTTTTTTTTTTTAAATAAAATTCTTCTTTTAAGAACCTAATTGATTTTCAGTGTCGTAAAAACCAGGGATTTGGTCTGTGCTCACATTGTTAACCTATCGGTTGGTATATTATTCTCAAGCCCCCCCCCCAGGAAAGGGGGTGAAAGCGCTTGGGGGGATATTTTGGGGGGAATAGGGCTCCAAGTGGCCCCTCCCTGAATGTTTGTTTAAATCACTTGGTGGTGGCAGCAACACCGTCCAAGGACAAGGAAAGGAATTTGTGCCTTGGGGAAGTTTTTAACCTAAGCTGGTGAAATATAAGCTTGGGGGTCTTTCATGCAGGTCCCCACATCTGTACCCCAGAGTTCAAAGTGGGGAGGGAACTCTGACAGACTCAGTAGGCAGTTATCAGCAGTGGAAAGGTTGACTGAGGAAACAGAGGTATCTCCTCTGAAGAAATCATAACCACACTATTAAAGAGACACTGTCAGCTTAAATTTGCACCCAATTTTAGGTTTTACCTAAAACAGGCCTCATTGGAATTATTCAAATCTATGGAAGAATCCAGTTTAGTTTGAACGGTTTGTAATATTTCATTCCTAAATTTTAATCAGTCTAAATGGATTTATATAACTGGTTTGTAACACACTGTATGGAGTCTGTAGTTTTGCTTTAGAGAATTCATGCATAACATGGAAGAAATCCAGCCTCTGGTTCCAGGAACAAATCAAATGTGAATTCTTTTATGTTGCCTTAAAGCATAATAATTACAATTGGGGCTGGCTAAGGTAGAGTAAAAGCTGTAGAAGCAAATTAGCCTGCATAACCAGCTCACATACTACTGTTCAATAAAGAGATTCTTTTCTCTTCAGATTTATTTTACTTGGAAAATTCTACCAAAGAGCAAACTCACTCGTGCTGGGGGGATATGGGCTCTGGGCTGGGGGTGCAGGTTCCAGGTGGGGACAGATATGAGGGGTTCAGAGTGCAGGAAGGGGTGCGGGCTCCAGCTGTGGGTGTGGGCTCTGGAGTGGGCCTGGGGTGCAGGAGGGGGCTTAGGGCTGTGGCAGGGAGTTGGGGTGGTTGCAGAATGCGGGCTCCAGGAGGGAATTTGGGTGCAGGAGGAGACTCTAGACTGTGGCAGGAGATTGGGGGTGCAGGGTCCCAACAGTGCTTACCACAGCTCCCAGGAAGGGGCAGTCAGGTCTCTGCGGTCCTAGACACATGGGCGGCCAGGGCTGCCCATGCACCTAGGGGCCGATGGGACCCAGCAGCCGCTTCCAGGAGCCACGTGGAGCCAGAGCAGGCAGGGAGCTTGCCTTAGCCCTGGGCCCCCACGTGCCACTGACCAGACTTTTAATGGCCTGGTTGGCAATGCCAACCAGTAGGGTTGCCAACTTTCTAATAGCACAAAACCGAACACCCTAGCCCCGTCCCCTGCCCTGCACCTTCTCTGAGGCCCCACCCCCTGCACCATCCCTTCTCCGAGGCGCCACCCCCTGCTCACTCCATTCCCCCTCCCTCCATGGCTCGTTCTCCCCCACCCTCACTCACTTTGCAGGGTCTTGAGGTGCGGTGGGGGTGAGGGCTCCAGCTGGGAGTGCAGGCTCTGGGGTGGGGTGGGGGGTGAAGGGTTCAGGGTGCAGGAAGGGTTTCTAGGCTGGGGCAGGGATGTGGTGCTCAAAGTGCAGGAGGGGGCTCTAGGCTGCAGCAGGGGGTTGGGGTGTGGGAAGGGGTGAGGGCTCCAGCTGGGGGTGCAGGCTCTGGAGTGGGGTCAGAGGTGAGGAGTTTGGGGTATAGGAGGGGGCTCCAGGCTGGAGTTAAGTGGTGGGGAGTGCAGGGGGGGGGGCTCAGGCTCCGGCTAGGTGGTGCTTACCCCTCAGGCAGCTCTGGTTGGAGGCACTGCAGGGCTAAGGCAGGCTCCTTGCCTGCGCTGGCTCCATGTGGCGCCCCGGAAGCAGCCGACATGTCCGGCTCCTAGGCATACAGGGCCAGGGAGGCTGCTTCTGCTCAGAGTGTCCAACTGCAAACACTATCCTTGTGTGAGACACCTAAGCCAGATCAGCTGTTTAGGTAGCCCGTGCGACCCCCATTTACTTTTTATTTGCCTGTTTCTGTATTATGGGAGGGGGGCCAAAATGTTCCGCTTAGGGCCCCCAATGGGCTAGCACCGGCTCCGAGTCCTGACTTGCAGTCTGCCGACCCAAATGCTGGAGCGCTTCCCCGGCGCTGTGGTGTGCTCCAGCTGGCTGCAAGGAGACGCTCAGTCAGAGCGGGGATCCCTGTGCATGGCCTGAGGGGAGTCCAGTACCAGCCTCCAGCGCAGGAAGGCTCAGGCTGGTAAATCCCCAGCTGGGGGGGCACAAACGCTTCCCCCCGCATGCCTGGTGCTGCGCCTGGGCGGTGTTACTGCGGCCTGCGGTGCTGGGTCTCCACAGGATCCTTGCTGCTGGGGTGGACCAGCTCAGGGGGTGCCCTGCAGTGCTGGCCACCTCCCTCTGAGTTCCTCTTGGCTGCAGCGCCCGCCCTTCATTCTCCAGCGCCAGAAGTAGCGGCCTGGCTGGGGGTAGAAGCCAGAGGCAGCAGTTGAACTGGAGGGTGAGTTTCTGCGCAGGGGCCACCGGGCCCAAGCAGCCTAGCAGCCAGAGCTGCTGGCCGCTTGCAGAGCCAGCACAGACAGGGAACCTGCCTTAGCGCCACAGCGCCGCCAACTGGACTTTTATCTGCCCGGTCTGTGGTGCTGACGAGAGATGCCAGGGTCCCTTTTTGATCGGGTGTTCCAGTCAAAAACCGGACACCTGGCAACCTTAGTTATAATTAGTAGCTGAAAGCTTGTGCTGTCACAGGGATGTAATTCGTAAAGTCATGTATGTAACAAAGCCAAAACTAGCTGAGCGGTGTTGATTGAACCTGGTGATATTCTGAACAAAAAGAGCTCTCAGCCATGCTTGTGGCTGCTTCTATTGCTTCACACTGACTCAAGACATTCTAGGCTTCACAGTGAGACACAGAGTGACAGTCCTAAGAAGTCTATATAGACTAGAGGTAGACCCAAAGCAAAATTCCTGTGTGGATCAAAACTCCCCAGAATCCTCCAGGAATTTGTATGGATTCAGATCTGAACTTTGTGGCTAGCTGTGTCTAGCAGTGGGACAAATCAACGCTCAGGTTTGAATACCCCATTGGATGCCAAGAAAATTTGGCTCCAGGTGAGAACTTTGCAGCTCACATGCATTTGTAGTTAGAACTTAAGCAGTTTATTAACTTGCTTTACCTTTTGCAAGATTGATGGGAAAGCAGAACACACCCCATATTTGAACATCACTTGCCAGTTGGCCAGGACTAATGGAATACATGGCTAATAGCATCACTCACCCCTCTCCTCTTCATCTGCTTCATGAAGATTTGAGAATTTTAACTTACAGGCCTTTGTAACAATCCCGTCTGTGGCACCAAGATACACAGATGTCTCATATAGAAAAGATATCCAATTCTCCAAAAGCTCCTCTGGCGATTGAGCTGATCTATCAGTCATATGGTCTCCTGTTTTCACTACATATTCTGTAACTGATATAAAGATTTGATAAGTTACCTGTTACAGGAACAACTTTGCTAGTACAAGTTAATGTCACCAAGAAGAGGAGAAAGGCTAAAAAATGATGGCCCCCCATTTAGAGGAGAAAAATTTAAAACATTTTGCCTTGGCCAACTCAGTAGACATTTCAGCCTTGTTAAACACATGCAAGTTAAATGATGGTTCTTTGTTCTAGGCTACAATTTACAGAGAAATGTTCATGGTAAAACTCTTACTAATAAGCATTGAATTATTTTGATGTTTTACAGTGTTTAATTTCTCATTGAAACTACCAATCACAAGCTTTACTATTATTAGAGGTGGATAAAGAATGCACCACAATGCGACCAGATAGTCAGTTATGGATGCATTAAAATGGTTATGACATTGCAGTGTGTGTTTATGCTGTACAGCATTTCCCAAAACAATAGGTAGAATAATGAGATTATAACAAAAGGCCAGCTTCTCATCTCAGTTACATCAGTATTAGCCTGTCCCTGAGATCAGAATCTGAACTGTTACTTTTTACAAAGTGCATCAGTATAACTTGCCATTTCTAATTTACTGAACCTTTACATGCTATTTTTATATCACATTTCATAACCAAATAATTGCTAGCTTGTTTAGTTTAGTCATCTCTTCACAGGCAACTGCAAGTTACAATATGACAGTCTAGCTATATACAAGACACTTCATTTTGCAAGGCTTTCATGAAGCCTATAATACTCATTTGCATAAAGTACGTATGAGTGAGGAGGTGTTGTGAGGTTTCCCTACACCTATGGAATTCCTCTAAATTTACTACTTATTGATTATTGTGCTCTTTTGCAATTAGTCATTTGTAAAACAAATTCATTGCTGCTAGTGAGAGGTAAGAGACTGACTGTAGAGGAGACTGGAGTCCCCTATTTAGCCATAGAACAAGCAGAGTGGAGGCAGTAGTGCTGGGACATTCTCTTTGGGGTGGGGGATGTTGCTAAACAGTTTACACTGGGTTTGCCTGATTTTGGTGGGCCTGTCCCTCATACTGCAAATTTGTTTGCTACTGAGTGTATGAATTAATCTCTCTGTGCCTCAGTCTTCCCAATGGTAAAATTACCCACTTCACAGGTGGGCTGCGGTCTTCATTAAAAATCACATGGTTTGAGCTCCTCCAATGGAAGATACTAGGATACTGCCAAGCATTAATTTTCTCCCAACCAGTTCACCCATTCCAGGTTCATTTAAAGTCAATATTTAGCCACTTAGTCTAACTTATTTTTGACAAGCTCTTATCAACATCAAATCATAGTTTTATAGCAATTTGCAAACATAACCCTAAATATTTCTGTTATTAAGAAATGTGCTCTCCACATTTCACCCCCTAAATAATGGTTAGTTAAAAAATGAGCAGCTCTCACAATACACTAGTCTCTTTCCCCTTCTTAGAATAATATACATAAATAACAAAAATCCTATATTTAGATAATTGCTGGAAAAACAACATTAAAGGAAAAGAGAGAAATTAAGGGCCCAGTCCAGCAACCAGATCCACATTTGGAAGAGGAGAATATTTGCACCTGTGCGGAACTTAAATAACATCAGCAGAACTCTGTGCAAGGTGCAAAGGTCTACTAATGCTGATCTGATTGAAGGATTGGGACCTGAGGCCTGATCCAAAGTCCACGGAAGTCAACAGAAGGACTCCCATTGACTTCAGTGGGGTTTGGTAGGCCCATATCAGATGTTTAGCACACAATACATTTTTAAATGGTTACCAAAACAAAGGTAGTTAACAATCAACACATGCCTATACCCTGAGTTAGTTATAAAGTTCTGTAGAACAAGTTGCAGCTTGCTCATTGGTTAAAAAAAGAAGGTAGCCTGAAAAGCAGCAGTAGTAATTTGCAGGTTTCAGCCTCATCTATGCCCTGTGCAATCCCTCTGTCATCACTTTATGGGTGAAAGATTAGTTTTTGTTTCTCTGCTAATTTTGACACTGGTAAGGTTTCTATTAAAGCAGCCATTGCTAACAGGTATTTCTGGAAAGAGTTGGGTTAGATCTTTGCCACTGGCATTGGTTAATCTGTAATCTCTTTCAGTTACACAGGACTAGACAGACCTTGACAGTAGAGGAAGTTTGCTTCCTTTTGGAGTAAAAGGTCTAGAAATGGGATGGGATCCAAAAAATCTGACTACAAATACGAGCTGCATCTTGACATACATATCATGCCAACTTGCCATGACCAAAACATGTTTACAGTATGCAACCAGCAACAGATGAGGCTAGAAAAGTCAGCTGAAGAGATTTGAGAGAGAGATAGAGAGTGAGAGAGAGAGTTGTGAAAGATGCAGAGTATCCACTCTTCCTCCTATGAGCAGCCTTATCTGACTACAGAAACCAGGGCAACGTAAGTTGTTTTGCCAGGACAGCATACATCGCACTTTGGCTTGCCTTGACTCCTCCCACATCTCAGTTCACACTTACCTCTTCTGAGTTTGCAGACCTATCTGTGTTGAAAGTTGGAATGGCAGGCTCCCCAGGGGGACGGACGCACATAGGATTTTGAGGAAGGTTGTGTTGCAATCTGCCTCACTTTGTAAAATGCAAGCCATGAGAGCACATATCCTTAAGTGACAGCTTTTCGGAGTCTTTGCAAAACTTCTAGTTGCAATTGCACATTGCCATGTGGATAGAGCATAGAGATTATATATCAAAACACCAAAAGGGCTTTTAAGATGGTTCAAACTGTCCTTGCTTCTTTTAATTCTGGAATGTCTGAACTCACTGCATACAGTATGCTGTAGGATAAGGAAAATGCAAACTGGTCATGAGCGACACTGCCATGTCTATTTATGAATGAACATGTATGTGATAGTCCAGCAATTTAAAAGGAAAAATCTAAAATTATGTTTATACTATTTCTTATAGTAAAGCATTTACAAACAGAACTTTATAATTCCTAGGAGTTTTATTTCTTCAGGGTTATGTCACAGAATATGCCAAAAAACACAACATTTGCAATAAATGTAAATTACAGGAAGCCTCCTATTTTCATGCTTGACAATCATATGAACGGACACAAAACTTTTGGACAGGGTATGTGCATTAAAGACGTGCTAGAAATGGTCATACCTCAAATATCACAGTTATGTGTCATGGACATGACTGATGTATTAAAACTTCGTAAGACTTATCAAAGCTCTGTTACTATTGTTAACAGTGGCTAAAAAAAGAATCCTGATGGCCTGGATGAATCTAGCAAGACCACAAGGGACACGATGGCTCAATCTGATCAGAGTAAATCTCATAACACAGCAAGTCTTAGCAAGAGCACGAACAAAAATCAGGCCATTTTGAAAGGAAATGGGGAAACAAAAACAAAATAAATGATTGCAAAATAAACAGACTTACTTGACAATACACAGCAGTAGTGCCACCCTGACTTTCTCTTCACTGATAAAATAGGCATATTCTTGTCTTTTTTTTTTTAAATAGAAAGCTTGGCAAACAAGACTCTCTGTTCATGGAAGGGAAAGAGAATAGGAAAGGTTTTTAAACCAAATCTTTCCATCTATTCATACTCCGAATTCTCAAGTGTAACCCTTCTGCCGGTCAGAGTTGGCAGCAACAAGGGCTGGGTTCAGTATCTAGGGGTTCCTTTTCAATAACACAATGCAAAACCGACTCAAGCCCCCACCCAGTGACCTGGGACAATTACATACCACCACCCCCAGGGCACCTCTAAGAGGCAATACTTCCCTTCTCGCAAGCACAGAGTCTGAGTGTAGCAAAAGCCTTTTAATAAAGGAGGGAAACAATGCGGCATTATGTTGGGGAAACACCACAAACAGGATTCATAAAACCAACCATGAGCAACAGAAGACCCACCCCCAAGTAGATTGGGCCATGTCCTTTTCCCTTTGGTTCTTGAGTCCAGCAACCCAAAAGTCACCCCATCCACAGTTTCTGCCCTTGGTCAGTGCAGCCCCAGAGTTCAGAAGTCCATCTGCAGAGTTTACCTCCCAGCCTGGGTGGAAGTGGGGGAGGTTTGGTGGCACCTCACAGGCTCTGCTGCTCAGGTCAACAGCCAATTGCCATGCTTCTCCCTGGGGTTCTGCTACAGTCTTCACCGTCAGCCACCCCTCTCCACTAGCCATTCTGGCTAGCCGCTCACCAATATGTTTTCAGCACCCCAACACAGCTCTCAGTGATTTCAGCTCTGCAGCATGTAACAAGACTCCTAATGGAGTAAAAATTAGCTCTATCATTCTACAGTGGCGAGAGGGTCAAAGCAGGGTCAATATCTACACAACCAGGTATAAATACCTGCCCCCAACCTCTCTCAATTCACTGGAGTTTGGAACCCATGTCCCTTGCCTAGCAAGTGCCGCGTACTTGAGGGTGAGTCCCTCAGTCATAAAATCCCAAGAACAGTTCTACTGTCCTAGATTCACATAACCAGGATAACACCACTTTATTACTCCTGCCCCAATAACAAAGAGACTGGGGATCCCACAGCAGCCAAAGTGACCATTTGGGCAAGCAGTTCCATCGTGCCAGGCAGGGTGGGTGTGCCCATGCAAATGAGATCAGCCCCTGAAGTCCTCTTCCACAGCTCACCATCAGATGTCAGGGGAGAGCTCATTCTGACTCTGCTTACACAAGATTTTGGCTAATAGCAGTAAAAGATGTTAAATCAGAGTGACACAAAATTCAGGCTAATGATGACTACAGAAAACACCATACAAAATGAATTGCCTAGACTTAAGGGACAGTGGTGCATATTAATGCTTTAATCCAGTTGCTGGTGATAAAACATGTTCTGGACTGTCCAAGAATCTTTTCAGGAAAGGTACGGAGTAAAATTAACAATATCACTGGACTACACTTGCCTAGCACACTAAAACTATGGGCATGATCCTGATCTTATTAAAAAAAAAAATCAATGGGAGTTTTGCCATTGTCTTCAGTGGGGCCAATATTCTACCCCATGTGATGTTTTTCAATTGCAGGAGCTGTCAAAATAGAAATGTTGCCCAAGTTAATATTTTATACCATGGTTCTGAGGTTATCACACATACACTGGGAAATTGTTCCAATAGTTAATTGCCCACACAGTTAAAAATTTACACTTTTGAATCCTGCTAAGATCTTGGCTTCTAATACTCGGGCAAACACATGCATACCAATAGCAACGTCTCTTGGAAAATATTTTCTGCTCTGTGTAGGCAAATGATCAGTACAAGGTAGAGATCACTGAAACCCAATATCCTTGATATTTTTAGAAGGGTTTGGCACCACTGGAATTTAGTGATGATTAAAATACCTGAGTGGCCTAAGAATCAGATTTGGAAATAACTAGGCTCCCTGAATTCACAGCTGACTCAGCTTTTCTTCCTTCAAGGACAGATAATTGGCATACACCCTGTGATTTTTAGGTGTAGATATTTTGGATGAAATCTTAAAAGCAGAGGTCCCAATTCCGGGCTGCATCCCAGAGCCAGAAACTCCCCCCTCATCAGGCAATCCCCCCAACGAACGGGGGATTCCCCAGAGACAAAGAGATGGCAAAACACCATTTCCAGTGTAGGGCTGTGACCAGGGGCAAAACAACAACATGGGTGAATGGCTAGAGTGCAGGCAACTCTTGGGCACTGCAGCAGCCAGGGTGTAAATGAGAGCAGTCCCTGATACCAGCCAGGTTTAAAATGCAATTAGTTGACAATACTGAATACTATTTGACCCAGTCTACACTGAGTGGTTGGTTATGGTCAGTGTCATGTCAGCTAACTTAACTCTTTGCAATCACATTCAAACACTATACAGCGTTCTACTGAAAACAAGCCCACAAAGATTAAATACCCCAAGGCAACACAGATGAGTTAGTAGCACAGCAGGGATCAGAACAGAGTTGATGCTAGCACAATGGTCGGTCTACCAGGGGTTCTCAAACATTTTCATATTGTGTGGACAACTTAATAGAGAGCCTGTCTCAGAGACCATGTCACCTCCCATTCACAAAAGAGCCCTGTGGCAACTTCAGCAATTGTTTATACTGAACAATAGTAATACTAGGAAATAGTCATTTAGCTGTCTTTAATGCAATAAATATTTGTCCTTTTACAAAGAAAGGAATCACACTTTTGTTCTTCATTTCAACTCCTCTTCTCATACTTCTCTTCTCATGTCCAGGGATACTGCCCCTGGACAGCAGCCTCATTCTCTTCCCTCAAGGTCATCCCTCTCCTCTTGTAAAGCAGTAACCCCTGGCAGAGGCAGATAAATTGGCTTCTCCTCATTTTCAGTTGCTTTACAAGCCATCAGGCTCTTCTTTGAATTGAACAAACTGGAGCACCATGTGCCCAGCCTTCTTTGAGCAGACCAACCAATAAGTGCTCCATGGGCTACAGACCACAGTTGTGGAACTGCTGAGCTTGCATATAGAGGTGGAATCCTACTGCCAGTCTTTGAAGGTATCTTCAAACGAATGCACAGAGTTACTAAAAGCTAGCATTAGTGCAATACAAAGACAGACAAAGAAAGTGTCAACTGGGGGTGCCAGTGAAATCCTAGAGCACCCGTTGTTCTGGTTTTCACACTTTATGGCACCAAAATCTTTGTTTCCTTGTCCCATGATTTTGTGATAAGGCATTGGATTAGGATTCAAGAGATCTAGGTTTGCTCCCAGCTCTGCCACAAAATGCCTGAGTGACCTTGGGCAAGTGACTTAATTTTGCTGTGCCTCAGGTCTCTATCCACCTATGCTATTTCACAGGGGGATGTGCATAATCGAATAATGCTCAGATAAGACAGACAGAAAACACAAACATCAGTTTCTATTTTATTGAAAGGTTTAGACATTGTTCTCTCTGCAATATTACTGTTCAGAAAAACTTCAAATTAAATCTGACCTTTTCATTCTATTAAACCTGTTTGTCCCCATCCTTGGACCTCTTCCTCATACTCAAAAGTTGGCTGGAGAAGTGTATTGTGAGCCTTCCTGTCCATGCTTAATGTTAATTGAATGTTTGTGAAAATCCTGCAGGCTTCCCACGTCAAAGGTCATGCAAATTAATAAAGTCACGTTTTATGTTGTCATCATGCATTATAAGGGTGAACAGTATGAACTATTAACTGAAAAGAGTTCTCAGACTGAAAACTTTCTGCACAAAGATCTAGTATTAACGGATATGTAAGCTGAGCTCAATCTGCCAGCGACTTCATTATGTCGGAAACAGGAGCCGAGACGCATGGGGTCAAATTTTCAATGAATAGCTTAATCTGGCTTAGTTTCACGTATACAATCATCTGCATGCATTCAGTTCTGTGCACAGTCATATTCCTATGCAAGTGCAAGGACAGGCCAACAGAACTTTAACACAAAATTAGAGATCACATTTGAACATCTGCCCCCCTCCCCGTGTTTTTTGGGGCTGGCCTGGTGCTGGAGAAGTCTGACTGCTGATACCTAAGGTGTAAATATGACGCTGTGGTCATTATTCACTTAAAACCATGTTCAAAAACATTTACCATCTTAGGAATTCTAACAATATAGATTAAAAAACCCAGACACTTCTGCAATAAAAGTATGTATACATTTGTTCATTCTTCAAAGCAAGATGATACTGATGAAGGGCATTCTGCCTCTCATACTCTGTCTCCTTACAAGGTCTCTCTCCATAGTTTGGTTTTCAGCAAAATGCTCTTGGTAAACCAGAGGATGCAGGCTCAGTCCTAGGCCTGATGTTTGTTTTCTACTTGTTGAGAATATGTTTTCCATTGGTTAGAACAAGGAAATCTGAATCACTAACCCTGGTTTCTATTCCTGGCTATCACTGACCCAGAGGTCAACTTGGCCAGCAAGTATTTACTGCAGGTACTGGGACGTTGGCCATCAAATTGTCCTGAGTCAAATCACTGCCTAGTGTTGGGATTTCATTAGTTGATAACTAATATTAACACTGGGATAACATACTCAAATGGAATTTTCATGCCGAGTCACCAGCAACCTACTTTGAGTCCTCTTCCCCTTCCCTACAACCCTTCCAAGTCACGGCTGCAACCCAATCCACTTTAAGCATTGACATTAGGCAAGTGTCTTAACCTGTCTGGTTGGTTCCTCAGTTTCCCCAGACATCCCTACATCAGATCAGTACTTGCCTGCTGGATAAGGTGGATCCTTAAAAGTTTCTCAGGTCATTGGGTGAAAGATGCAATAGAAGTGCAAAATTTTTATTGATCTAATTTTCTTTAACTAATGAAGCAGCCACCCTATGATAGCCTTCTGTACCCCATATATTAAAATAATCACACTATTATTCTCAATTGGGTAAGATTCTACATTCTTTGCAATGCAGTAAGGATTGCGAACACAGTATCATAGTTCAACATATCTGATTCTTGTGTCCTGCGTGCCTGGTTTGTAACTGAAGTGGCTTGGAAGCTTTAGAATTTCATAGTGGTATAAATGAGGCATTCCTGGTCCCCTACTGTTAGGATATAGATATTCAGGCCTGTCCTCGAAGAATTTAGGTGTTTTCTTATCACTTGGCTACTTATAGAGGTATAAAAGAAAGAATCAAAATCACTGTCTGCCGGTGTAAGGTCCTTCTCTTACTATGATAGTCTGAGGCCCTGTTCTTAGGCTAAGGCCTTTGGATAAGCAGCAGAGGCTGCCATAAGCTGGGAAGTGACGGGTTATATCCTCACATTCCAAACTAGTCACATTGAAATAAGGTGCTATTGGGCTGTTAGGAATACAATCCTGTCCTGATAGTGCCTATCACCTCCAGAGAAAGGGAAGTGCCTAGAAAATGTAAAAGGAAACTTAGTTTGATAGCATCCTGTCTGGCAAGAACTCGCTTATCAATAGCTGGGATGTGAAATCCTCACTTCTGTATTGTTTTGTCATTATAGTTCCCACTTTGCTATTGTTTGTCTGTATAATCTCTGTCTGGTTCTGTGATTGTTCCCGTCTGCTGTATAATTAATTTTGCTGGGTGTAAACTAATTAAGGTGGTGGGATATAATTGGTTACATAATCATGTTACAATATGTTAGGATTGGTTAGTTAAATTTCAGGAAAATGATTGGTTAAGGTATAGCAAAGCAGAACTCAAGTTTTACTGTATAGTCTGCAGTCAATCAGGAAGTGGGTGGGTGTGTGGGTGGGGGAGATGGGAACAGGGAATGGGGGTGTGGAAATTGGAATCATGTTTGGCTAAGAGCAGGAATGGGAACAAGGACACAGGTGTAAGGCTCTGTGGTGTCAGAGCTGGGAAGGGGGACACTAAGGAAGGAAACTGGAATCATGCTTGCTGGAAGTTCACCCCAATAAACATCGAATTGTTTGCACCTTTGGACTTCGGGTATTGTTGCTCTCTGTTCACGTGAGAAGGACCAGGGAAGTAAGTGGGTGAAGGAATAAGTCCCCTAACACCTAGATTTAGCATAAATTATGTACATGTTTTTGAATAATGTTACAGTGAAACAGAAGTCAAGCTTGGAAATCTATCACAGAGTTTGCCATCAAGGTGCTGACATAAGGCAGGCACACAATTTATATCATTTATTCTCCACACAGGGAAATTTAACTTTTACTTGGACATTTGATTCCTGTCAAGTTCCTCCGCCTCAGTCTAAGCTATTGGACAGTCTGCTAGCCCTGGCTAATGTATCTTTCAGCTCCTGCTCTCCACTACAACTAGCTCCTTCTCTTCACCTTTAAGGCCTACTATACACTAGGATAATTTCCTATTGCCCAAAGCAGGGATATGTAATGGGTGCAATTGAACCAGTGCTCAACTTGGTTAAACGGCCATGACAAACTATGTTCTGCATGGTTTCAGAAAAACATGATTAACGCTTTGAAGGTAAAGTGGAAGCAAGCCTCTTAAAGGCCAAAGAAATCTAGGTCACCCTTTGTTCCCTCTAGTCTCAATACCTGTTAGATCACATTTATTAGACAGATCATTTTCCTAGCCGTAATTACTTCTGGTATGGAGTCAACCGGAATTCTTTCCAAAAGGTGGAGACTGAGTTCCTCCTTAATGAGCCAATCATCACAACATATTTCTAATGCTCCCACTGTAGTGTCTGTTCTCCTCAGCCCAGCTAACATATTCCCCATAATGCATATCTCACACAATGCTCTTCACTATAGGCTTCTTGGGCAAAAGGTCCGATGGCTCTTAACTGGAGTGGACAGAAGACTAACATCTCCACCCAGCTTTTTTAATTTGACTCCAATAACAGTTTCTGCTCTTCTCAAAAAGCCATGGCTAAGTGGCTGTCTGGTTGTATCCATGTGTGATGGGGTGTCCACCTGACAGGACTGGAAGGGGTTAAGCTGGCCAGGCTGGCCAATTAATTCCCTAGGTCGCACCTGGGAGAGCCAGGGAGCTAGGAACTGATTGATTAGGAACAGGCTCACCAGGGCTGGATCTGGCAGAGCCTTTATAAACCCAGGTAACAAGCTGCAGATAGGGGTTGCAGCTGGGACAGGGCAGTCACTCCCTTTGAAGAGGGAGTGGGTTTGCAGCTGGTACTTCTAGAGAAGGGGGGAGATTGGGAAGAGTAGGAAGCAGTCCAGGGAAGGAGCAATGCGGGCTGAGAGGGTAGAGCCCAGAACTGCTGAGCAGAGGGTCCCTGGACTGAAACCCAGAGTAGAAGGCAGGCCCAGGTTCCCCTATTGGCCACTGAGGAAGTGGCACCATCAGGGCAGCACAGGAGAAGGCTGCCTGGGACTGTTGTACAGAAGGACTTTGAGTAACCCCGAAAGGAGAAAAGATGGATGATGACCCAGCCAGAGGGCCAAGTCATGAAGAGGAGTTGCAGTTCCTGGAGTGAGGCAGGTTTGCAGGGTGAGAGGAAGACAGGAGAGGCGCCACCTGAAGATGGCACCCCAACTGGCAGAGCTAATCCCTAGGATGGCTATCGGGAGGCGCTACTGCAGCCAGTCATAATCACAGTTGAAACCCAGAAAGTCTGTCATGCCAAGACAGTATTCACCGCATTGCCGACTGCTGTGATTTTGTCACAAATCTTACAATATTTGGTCTTTTACTTAAAGCTACAGCTCCTGGATTCAAATGATTTTCATTTAAAAAAAGTTTCTCGCCCTCACATTTGGAAAGGTAGGTTGGAAATGTGAAGACTCGAAGGCCAGAAAGAAAATATATTTGTAAGAAGTTATTTAAAAATCTCACGTTTAAGACCATCTAATGCTATCTGAATGGATAGGGGGTTGGCAATATTGGGATTTCCTCCTAAGCCTGACTTCAGTAAGTCCCTAAAAACCACAGGAAGCAGTGATGGAAACACAGCGGGAATTGGCCTTGAATCTCACAAGCTTTGGATCACAGCAGAAGCTATTTAAAGGAACTGTGCTCAGCCTTGTTGGTGGGAAGAGAGGAGGGGTTAGGTGAGAGCTCGCATGAATTGGGGAAGGGATATTCTACTGTAGCTATGAAGTAGCTTAAGGACTAAAAATCCTAATCAGCTGCTCAGCATTACCATCAGTGCGTGTCAGCTGTAAATAAGGGAAAATGTGAGGGGAGGGCACTAGGATCCAGGAGAGGCAGCAAGGTAGGGAAAAGGGAGGGAGATGTCACTGGGAGCTCTCACCCTCTTACTCTTGTCATCACAGAGAGAGGCTCAGTCTATTTATATTACAGGGCTGGTTCCCATTTAACAACACTTCCAAATGAGCTACCCCCTCCCTCTGACTCAGTCAGTTGTTCATTGGTGAGTCAGTAATTAATTTAATAAACTTTGTGCGCACACAGTCACCAGTTAACACACTACTTTCACGAGAGCAATGACAAGGCCTAGCTCAGGGCAGGATTATGTAGCCTCCAAATCTTAAATTTAAGGATTTAACCAAAAACTACAGAAGACAACTTGTTTAAATAAAATGCTATTTTAAAATTTGAGTCATTCTATCAGCATTTAACTCAGAGCAGCAGAAAGGTAATAAAACCAGTGTCAGAAACACCCTTCTAATAATTATTTGTATTACTATTGCACTTAGGAGCCCAGTCATGGACCAGGATCCCACTGTGCTAGGTGCTGTACAAACACCGCCAGTCCCAAAGAGCTTACAATACTTTGCACTTAATAGCACATGAGACACTCCAAGTGCTTTACAATGAATTCAGCCTCACAAAACCACTGTGAGGAGGATAAGTAGTATTCTCATTTTACAAATTGCAAAACTGAGGCTCACATTAGTTAAATGTCTTGCTTAATGTCAGAAAGCATGACAGAGAGCTGAGAACAAAACACAGATCCTCTGACTCCCGGTCCTATGTTTTAACCACTATGACATCCTGCCCCTCTGATGAATGAAAAATGGATTCTTACATGATGGTGTGCTGACAATAGAAACACAGATACGTCTCTCTCCAAGGCTCTGTTTGTCAGGTTGAGGTGTCCAATTGCTGGTCTTGGAATGCTCTCTGTTTTGCTGTCTCTCACCTTCCCATTAGACTAGTCCAAATCTTAAGAATATATAAGCGCAAACTTTGACAACTTACATTAATAGGAATATACTAGTCAGGGAATGTTATGTACTTCGGTCACTGGAAACAGAAAATGATCACGTCAACCTTTCCTGTGTCTATGACAGCAAATGCAGGCAGAGGGGTTCGTTATAGAAGTATGCAGTAGAAGAAAAGGGACAGCGTAGGAACTAGAACACATTGCAGTAACTCTATGGAGAGTCTGAACGAATAAGTACCAACCAACAGTTGAATTAAAGTAGCCTGTTATGGAACATCTGTGATAAGATGGCAATTTACTCAGATTTATTGTTTGAAACCAATGAACATTTTTGATTTATTTTACCTCTTGAACAGCTCTGAAAGACTTTCATTTTAGTCACTGGAGCTGGGCTGGTTAGTTCTGACAGGTCACTTAAGTCACGTGTTTTTCCCCACTCGCTGATTTGACTAACAGACTTGGGCTAATGGGGCTCATGCTAGTGCTCTAGCTGTATAGACAGCACTTTGAAGTTGCAGCTTGGGTTAGAGCTTGGACTCTGAAGCTAGGGAGCAGGGTGGGCTCCCTTAGCCTGAGTCTGTTGACCTGTGCTGGGAGGCTTGCTACCCTGTTGAAGGCCAATTGCAGCTGCAATACCCAGGCATGGGAATGCGATTTGAGGGTGCTATTTCAGCCTTAACAATGGTTTTGGTTGGTTTAAAGGTGACCTACAAGTAAGGGTACTGAAAATCCAGCATAATTATATGCTGGATATCCCAAACAGTACTAGTAAGGAGGGATATGAAGCATAATGTGTAATGGGATTTAACCATTGAAGAATACAAAGGTTACATTTCAAGTAAATTTGCTGAACGCTCACTTTAGTGTTCATCTTTTGGGCATTCAGCATATAATATAGAACTGTTGCAATTTTTAGTAATCTATTTGTAGGTCTCCTTTAAACTATAACTAACTATATATACACACATAAAATCTAACTTGTGCTTATTTTCTTAACACGCAATACTATTCACTCAAATCATATTAGTTCATTTGGGTAAATACCTCCTTGGGTGAGGGTTCAAACTATATCTAATTATTATGAAGTATCAAATATAATGGTATATTACAGACTTACAGAAATACAAGGGACTATTAAATTGACTAATTTATATGCCTTATGACAGTCTACATCTAAAAATCTCCTATTCTTCACATGTGCATCTGTTGACTAATCAGTGTGAAAAACTCCTTCAGCGTGTCAGAAAGAAATGCAGGTACTTGCACAGCAAACAGCCATTCTATACAAATCCATTTCTAGTTTTAGCTGGTTCTTTCCCCTATCTCCCCCACACAAGGACAAAAACAAAAGCCCTGCCTTGAGTACGAAGTCTAAAACTAGCAACCTGCCCCCCCCCACACCCCCAAAAAAATTGCAGGTTTCAGAGTAACAGCCGTGTTAGTCTGTATTCGTAAAAAGAAAAGGAGTACTTGTGGCACCTTAGAGACTTATGCTCAAATAAACTGGTTAGTCTCTAAGGTGCCACAAGTACTCCTTTTCTTTTTAAAAAAAAATTGTTTAACACTGAGCAGGTTTTGAGGTTTAAGGAGTACAGTAACTTCCGCCTGCTCTTCTTGTAACTTACAATGTAAGCAGATGTTGAAAATCCCTAGAATTGGTTGATCTGAGCAAGCAAAACCAAGTAACTTACTCACTGCTGGATGAGCTGTTGGCCTGTATTTTGCAGTCCTTGCTGCACTGACAATGCAGCATACATCACCCCAGGCTGAAAATGGCAATTGGCATCCTGTTTTCTTGTAACCATACTGCTCTCATCAGCATGGCATCAGACACGGATAGACAAATGAGAGGACTTGCCACCTGCCTTGACTGCTGATTTGTTACATTCCCCTGTTCTGGCTCCCCGAAGCCACTTATGTGCCACATGGCACATTGGGAAGAATGCATGTGGCTAATCACGTACACGCTCTTCCTGAAATACAGCACGGAGGGAAACTGCCATTCTGGGGCATTTACAACAAAACTGAGGTTAGACACACAATTTCACTTTCAGCCTCATTGCTTGGAGTCAAAATCAGAGTGCTCGGAGGTAAGGGACTGTCAGATCAGATCAACAAGCTTGTCTTTGAGGGACATCAGCTTTTTTTGCTACGAAAATAATTGGGTCAATGTTGGCATTGGGCAAGTTTCCCTAGCCTACCCTCTAGTTTAGTTTTATTGTGTGAAAAACATTTTGACAAACCAACTTTCCTGTCACTTATTAATTCCAAATTAAGAAAGATCACAGCCCCACTGTCACAATTTCCTTTCATGTCTTGTAAAGTTGCAGTCAATGCATTTTCATCCATATATTATGTCAATTTATAACAGGGTAAGAACCAATATTCATTCCCTAGAGTAGGAGCTGAATAGTTTAACCTTTTACCTTTTCTTTTGTTATTTTCACTATCAGGATGGTCACCCCCCCCAAACCCTTCCTATTCCTGGAAGCACTGGAAATACCAGCTCCATGCATGGAGTGGATGCAGCAAGCCCCTAGTTCATCTCCCTGTTCCATAAATGAATTTAATATGGAGTCTCTAGCTATTAAGAAGGATGGTCTTGTGGTTAAGGCACTGGACTGGGATATCAGAGTTCAGTTCCCAACTCTGCCAGACTTCTCATGTGACCACAGCTGAGTCGTTTCTTTCCAGAGATCAGTTCTCCATCTGTAAAATGGGTGGAATACTTCATCTCACAGACATGTCCTGAGAATAAGTTAATATTTGTGAGGAACTTGGATATTACAGTGAGGAGACCATGTACACACCTAGATATCACCTTTAAAGACACAGTACCATCTTTCCAGGCCATCTGCCCTCTGCCTCATTTCTCCACTCATTAGATATGTTCTTTCAATAACCAGGCTGATATTTATAATGTCCTGCTATGTGATGTACCACTGTGCACGTCAAGAAAATCCATTTCCTTTTCACCTAGGATATGTCTACGCTACAGGAACAGCAATGGTGCCATAGCTGTGCTGGCATAACCCCACAGTGTAGACACAGCCTACACCAATAGAAGGGGTTTTTGCTGTCAGTGTAGGACCACTACTCCCAGAATGGCAGTAGTTAAGACCTACCAGCATCTATACTGGGGGTAAGGACAGCACAGCAACAGCAGGTGGGGGTGGGGGGAGGAGGATTTTTCACACCTCAAGTGATATAGACTTATTGACTTAAAATGTTAAGCCTAGACCCATTCTCAACCTGTCAGCCCCTCCCCTACGAATGAACTACTAGTAGACTCCATCAGCAAAAGGGCAGATTTCCTAATTTCTATTTTGTTGTTGTTGGGGAAGGTGGTATTTTATTTTGTGACACTCCTCCCATTTGTGTCTTGTATCCCCCTTAACGTCTTTCAAAACACTCAGGAATTAATTCCGAACAGCAATACCCGAAGGTGATGAAGCCCACCCATGCTTGCTTCCAATTTCTTTCTTTGAGAGTCACAAGTCAAGAAGAGGCAAAGTAGGCTATTGCCTAAGGAGGAAAAGAGGTAAGACCCTTACACATCATCATCCAGCTATGCTGAGCAGGTGAATGCTGAAAAACAGGACATTCTGTACATACAAAAAGCAAGGTGAGAGGCTCTAGCCAGCTTCTAGAGTGAAGCCCATCTGGACAGATATTGAAATTAAAAAAACAACTGCATTCAAGCTCCTATTAGAGATGCCATGTTACAGCTACCAGATTAAAAAAAACAAATTTAAATGAGTGAGGTTCACATACAGCATCTAGCTGATGGCACCTAAATACCAGAGTGACGGCCATATTAGAAATTCACAAATCAATTCCTGCTCCCATGCATAGGAATTAAAGTGGCTGCGAAGTCCAAAAGAAGCTTCTCCCTAGCAGCCTGGCAGGGTTCAACTTTCCTTTGGAGCACTAAGCAGGGATTTCCCAATAGGGATAGATTAGGTGTATGCCACATGATCTAGTTTCTGGGGGTGCAAGCATTAGTGGATTTTAGTCCTTCCAGAGTCTTCAAGGTTTCACATTCAAAGGAGGAATGAAAACTATTTGTGAGCAGGTGGTAAAATTAGACTTCTAGTAGTGCTATTTATGGTGAAATGCTTCAAGGAATCCCTGTTAAAATGACTAACATGGTCAAAGATCATACCGACTAGGCACCAGAGCTTTGGCATTTAATAGTCCCCTACTTATAAACGTTAAACATTAAACAGATTTACAAATTAACCTTTCCTCTTTTAAAAAAATTAAAAGTAAATAAAGCCTGGCAAAGGCAGATAAAGATGAAACAAAAAAGCCATTTCTATCCTCCTGTTTGAGGAGGCACAACCAATCATTTGTTCCCATCACTGAAACTTCACTTCCCCTTGAAAAGTAATTTCTCTGTTCTCCAGGTGGCATCTCTTCAGGACAAGTGAATACAGAGGCAAGAGAATGAGCAAAGACAGGTCTGTGTGCACATTAATTACAACGCTGTTGGCTGAAATGGTACCACAATATTCTTCAGCATCACAAATACCAGAATTACTACTATCATCACCCAGTATGATGTCCGGACAGTCTTGCCAACAGCTTCACATTACAAGACACCCACCTTATGTAACACTGTTTTGTTTGGTATTGAACTGTCCAGGCTGTTAGCAGGTGGCCTGAGAGCCCAAACACCAGAACGTATGCTCCTCAGGAAATGGCAGAGTTGATATCCTAGGTTACCAAGAAAGGTTCTATCCACACAACTCACAGTCTCCCCTACTGGCTAATTTCATAAAGCACTGCTGCCATTGGTTCTGGAGAACATACAGCTGGGGGAACAAATTGTAGACCTACTATAAAAAAATGGAACTCCAGACTTAACCCAAGTTGTACCTATTTACACCAGGACTGAAGCTGTCTACACGACCAATGGGTGCGATTCCCAGCTTGTGTAGACATATTTGCAGTGATAGGTGCAGCGTGAGTAGAAATAGCAGCGTAGCCACAGTAATGCTAAGCCATCCTGAGTACACACCCATGGTTTGTACTCGGTATGGTTAAACCATGCTACCATGGCTACACTACTATTTACTCTCATGCTAGCTCTTATCAAGTTAGCGTGAATGTATGTATACAAGATGGGAATCACAACCTTATAGCTTGTACCGTGGACATAGCCTCAGTGTGGTTCACATGACTAGTTTAAGTGCAACAATAACGGCATTAAGAACGGAGGAGGAAATTGGTGGGACCACCAAAGAGTTTAAATGTCTCCAAAAGACATTGTATCCAAGCAAAGTGAGATGCCTGTAGTCTAGCCCCCTGAAAATTAATAGCACTTTTGATGACTAAAAACGCGAGTATGCTGTTCTTTGCTGCTGCTGTTGCTGCTGCGAAGGTGGCTGTCCTTGCTGTTGTTGAAGGCGAACCTGTTGGGAGTAGGGATCCTCAAGAGATTTAACAAAAATGGTGGTTTTGGGCCCCGTCTTCCAAACAATACCATTTAAGTCTTTTACAGACGACTCTACTGTGATGTTATGGGTGCCAAGAATCACCAAGTTCAACAAAAACTGAGTGCTGAAATAATCGTTGTGTGGTTCCACCCTCTGCTCCATCTCATTGGTCATGCTGTCAATGGGGATCTGGGAATACATGAAGGGTCAGAGTGTCATTCTAGACAGCCTGTTAAAGGGAATGTTCAGATCCTGACAAGCTACTGCTCATTCTGTATAGTACGATACAGAAAGACAAGCGAGAACAATATATTAACTCTGTTCTCACTTTTCCCAAATCAACTGAGGCCTGATTTTGAGCCAGGCCTCACCCATCCTCTGCTGATGGGTGCAAACTGCATCCACCAATAGAGGCAACGTAGCTGACATCAATTATTTTCAAGCAGCTCTAAATTAGCTTAAATTAGTATCTAAGTAGGATAAACATTACAGTTCTAAAACTACTAGGAAGAATAGTCTACTTTCCAGTTGGCTTTTCACTGAATATTACAAATTGCCTAGCTTGCATACGTCGAAGCTTGTACCCGTCGGAAGTGTGGACCTTTGATGAACTATTCACCTGAATTTAACATAATTGTATTTAACTATTCATTTAGGGCAGACTGCATTCCTATTGTCAGTTACTGTAGGCATTGAGATTTCCTGTTGCCTAACACAAAGGCATTTCAAATGTTTGTGTGTCTAGTTGTAAGAGAATTAGTTACTCTTGCCTTTCTCCTCAGGTGACCTGGCTACATTCAGAAGGGAATGAAGTTCCACGATATGAAGCAAATTCCCACAACAGTTAGAATGATGAGTTTCTGCTCCAGAGAGCCCCACATAAGGCCAGTGTCAGTTTGCAGCAGGTATGGACTGAGGAACTCAGACAGCAATGCATGAGGAAGCTAGCACATTCCTTATCTGCACTATGCCTCGCTCTAACCAATGCTATAAGACTTCCTTTCAAGAGCACTAAAACTAGTATAGAAATACAAACGAGAAATGTGCATTCACATTTAGTACAAGAAGTGGTGAGAATGAAGGGGAAACATGATGAAAGGATGCTTGCTACCAAAAGAAGTGATACAAGACTATGTTCTGCTCTTGACAGCTATTCGTCAGTAAATCCATAGGGCACATTATGGCTCTATACTACCCATACCTTGTAGTCCTGTCCAGACTTGCTCTGCAGTGTTGACGATACGTTTAGACAGACAGACTGAATTTTGCGGAAGAGACCTGGTTTGGAGCCATGCTGAACCACTCCCTCCACCTTTAAGGCCAGCTGTTGATTGTTTTGTACTGCAATGGGCTCCGCAGGGTTCCGGGGAGATGGTGACAGAGCGAGCTGAAACACAGGAAGTCAGGAGTGGAGATTACGGACTTTGAGAGATTCAAAAATCAGTTCTTCTCAGGAGAAACATGCAATTCATAGGTAGAAGGGAACAGCTCCCTGTAAACTGGAAGGGGGAAGCAGCAGATGAAAATATAGAACTGGAAAGGGAGAGAGAAGAGTCTCCTAAAGCATGAGAATTAATAAAGGGCCTTGGGAACACCAGACATGTTCTTTGCACCTGTAGCATCAGGTACACATCTGTGAAAGGAACTCCTTAAACAGCCTTCTAAATACCCACAACTAAAGACCAGATTAAAAGTCTGAGTCTATTTTGCTTCATAGTTCCTAAAAGATCCAACTGTCAAGATTGGGCATTTCCCTCCCCTAGTGGAAAAGTGCGTCCTCCAAGCTCCAAGTTGCCCCTCCATTTCCCTCCTCAATGGCTCCACATCAAGCCTGGCTGTTCTAGTCCTGCCAGCTGAGGAAGGAGGCAACGCTGTCCAGTCTAAGGCTGTAAACATCACTTATAAATCAGCAAGGAAGGTTGCTGCAGAGTGACAGTAGATGTTCCCTCAGGAGTTGAGCATTGCCAGGCCTTCCTTGTCCAAGACTAAGGAAAGCTGGTGAGAGATTTTATCTTCAAGGCTCTACAATTACAAAGTTTAATTCTGTTTGCTTGTTAAGAGCCTTTAAGGTTAGGACTCAGATAATCTTATATACACACACATTCAAATTATTCCAAATAGACCTAGGCTCAAGTGCTATTTGCACAACCAAGAGGCCTGAAATTTTGTGCCTGAAGCAGATTGATAACTCACATGTTGGTTTTAATGCACTTTGCAATAGCATTGCAAAATCCTGCCTCCTTCAGGCAACAGACGAAAGTGGCCAAGAGCTACAAAATATCACAGTACTAACTTGACAAAAGCCCACTTATCTCAAAAACACACACCATGTTATAGAAATTCAGAACAATTAGTGAGATGGGAAATTACAATATAAACCTTCCTCACAACAGTCCACAAAGCAAAGAAAGTTACAAGACGCTGGCTACCAGTGTTTCATTTGAATGTGTTACACATGGATGGTGGGTAACATTTTCAAAAGAAAATAAGGGAAGTGATTTAGGCTGCAAATGCCACTTTTTAAAGGTATTTAGGCAAAGAAATACCTTTAAATATCTGCCCCTTCCACACTAAGTTTCACTGAGACTTAGGTGCTTAAAGGTCTAAATCATTCTTGAAAAGTAGGATTTGGACTTGCTCCTAAGACACTTACATTCTTTTGAAAATTTTGTCTCAAGTCTTATTAACTTGCAATTATTAGCTACTGTACATAACCAAATCAAAGGAATGTGTTATAAAATAATTTAAAAAAAAATCTATGGAAAACACTTACTGATCCTGTTTGATAGCTAAATAATTAAACCATAACTCAGCTAGTTATATTCCTCCTCCCACAATACCACACATTTCATTCTTTTAAACTGAAGTTGGTTGAGTCATAATGGAAAACCATTAGAATTCAGTAATTTCTAGTGTTTTAATTATGTGACTTAAATAGTCTGGAAGAATTTTTTTTTTTAAAATCTGCTTTTAGAAAATGCCGTCAAATCCCCCAAATTTGCTTCCAGGTTGAGACACTACATTTTGGTTGGGAGCTACTACAGACAGGCAGCTTCCTTACTCTAGAATGATGAACACTAGAGCTATATCTTTTTCTTTTTTAGGACGATTGTTATATTTCCCCATAAGATTCTTATGCATGAACTGTAATCTAAATCCAATCTGTGCACTGCTTACCTTAATACTTGTAGATTGCAATTTCTGAAAAAAATACCTTTGAAACGAAAGGGGAACTTTCAGCAAGGCGATGACTGCATTGCACAGGCAAGCTGTGTGCTGTAAACAGAGACAAGGCAAATGAGATGAAATTATTTTTACAGCAATATGAAAAAGCATGTACTTCAAGCACTAATAATGCAGTCATTTCACTAAGGTCTTGTCTAAGCTGCCACTGGGTATTGTAGTTGTAAGAACACTTGATATAGATCTTGTAGGTGTTTTTGCTCCAACCCCTCAGACAAACACCTACAAGATCTCTACCAAGCGTGCTTACAACTACAATACCCACCTGCTGAAGTGAAGAAACAGATTGACAGAGCCAGAAGAGTACCCAGAAGTCACCTACTACAGGACAGGCCCAACAAAGATAATAACAGAACGCCACTAGCCATCACCTTCAGCCCCCAACTAAAACCTCTCCAACGCATCATCAAGGATCCACAACCTATCCTGAAGGACAATCCCTCACTCTCACAGATCTTGGGAGACAGCCCAGTCCTTGCTTACAGACAGCCCCCCAACCTGAAGCAAATACTCACCAGCAACCACACACCAAAAACACTAACCCAGGAACCTATCCTTGCAACAAAGCCCGTTGCCAACTGTGTCCACATATCTATTCAGGGGACACCATCATAGGGCCTAATCACATCAGCCACACTATCAGAGGCTTGTTCACCTGCGCATCTACCAATGTGATATATGCCATCATGTGCCAGCAATGCCCCTCTGCCATGTACATTGGCCAAACTGGACAGTCTCTAAGTAAAAGAGTAAATGGACACAAATCAGACGTGAAGAATTATAACATTCAAAAACTAGTCTGAGAACACTTCAATCTCTTTGGTCACTAGATTACAGATTTAAAAGTGGCAATTCTTCAACAAATAAAACTTCAAAAACAGACTCCAATGAGAGACTGCTGAATTGGAATTAATTTGCAAACTGGATACAATTAATTTAGGCTTGAATAAAGACTGGGAGTGGATGTGTCATTAAACAAAGTAAAACTATTTCCCCTTGTTTATTTCCCCTCCTACTATTCTTGTAAAGTGCTGGAAATGGCCCACCTTGATTATCACTACAAAAGGTTCTCCCCCCGCCCCCGCTCTCCTGCTGGTAATAGCTCACCCTTCCTGGTCACTCGTTACAGTCTATATGGTAACACCCATTGTTTCATGTTCTGTGTATATAAAATCTCTCCACTGTATTTTCCAGATGTATGCATCTGATTAAGTGAGCTGTAGCTCATGAAAGCTTACGCTCTAATAAATTTGTTAGTCTCTAAGGTGCCACAAGTAATCCTTTTCTTTTTACGGATACAGTCTAACACGGCTGCTACTCTGAAACCATTTACTAGTAGAGATGGAAATAGATCACCAGGGCTCTCTTCTGGAAGGGCAGAACACAGAATGTCCTGACCTGACAGAGCAACAAGATAGCCAAGAAGAACCTACAAGGAATACATGTAGCATTATTTCAGCTGTAATGTAAGAGTGCGGAGGTCAGTGGAGTTGCACCCATTTACAAGGCTGAATTTAGCACACTGATGTTTATATCTGGCTTAAAAATGATGCCCCTATCCCACTCATGTAAGTCAGGAGTAATGCCACTGGAGTAAATTAATTACGCTGGTCTAAATCTGGCATGATGGGAGAATCAAGGAAAGAGTTCAGTTTGTTTTAATATATTATACACAGACTGAAGAGATGGAAAGCGACAGGAAAGGGATTCCATGATGAGAGACTTAGTAGAATACCCAAGAGATTCTAATAATCTTTCAAAGTTTACATTGGCTGTGTTTTGTAGTTCACTTTAGAGTAAGTGGGTGATGTCAGTTTAAATAGTAACTACAAGTAGATGCAAAATACTGTGCATGAAACATGGTTTCCTATAATTTGCATTTCTGCTTCATCATGGTCAGTAATGTTACCAGAAACAAGTAGTACTAGTACTGTACAACAGCGAAGAAAACAGTAGTATGTTATCAGTTCTGTATTTACATATAGTACAATTTACATTGTGTTCTCCGATGACCTACACTGATAAGAGAAACACTACACTTGGAATGTGCTGTGCAGAAATGCCATTGGCCTGAGGAATGAAGCAAAGCTGGAAGGCTGTGACACATGGACTCTGCAGCATTTCACATATTCCACAGACAAGATTGCTGCATGACAGCAACTACAATACTAGTAACAAAGGATATGACAAACTGACAAAAGCCAGAATATGTAGTGTTAATGACGATGTTCCTTTTTTAACTTTTACTGTAGTGCCCTTCCCCTTCCCCGCACCCGTCAGTAGCATCATATCAGTCTCTGTATTTTTTGACTTCTGTCCATTCTGATCAGACCATTAATGTTACAGATGCTGTAACTAGTGCTTTGGAAGACATGACCGTGGAACGTGAAAAACGCTATTAGACAGTACGTGAGCTACCTCCAACTTTGCTTCGTTCTTCAAGCTAATTTTATTTAATTTCATAGCTCCAAGTGCATCATCATCCTCACTGATACCCCCTATTCATTGAAGAACACATATGCTAATTGTAGATGATGCTAATGAAGGACTGAATCAACGTATTCTTTAGCATCTATCCTTCAACACCAAGGAAACGAGTTGCAGAATGTTTTAGAAACCTCTTTATACTGTAGCTGCTACTTGCCAAGTAAGAGACAGGAGCATATTTCCTGTTCAGTGATTCCACTTCCTCCAACACATGATTAAATACAGACATCATTCTTCTTTCATATTCACTCTCAACATGTGCAGCTCCACTCAAGGTGTACTCCTGGAAACTAGAAAATAAGCTATTTTAATTGTGCCCGATATACTCCATCCATCCTGGTCATCTAGTCCCATCCTCAAACAAGTCCCAATAAGATTGTTGTTTATTCCAGCTTTAAGTATCTTCAGTAAGGAAGATTTCATTTCTTTCAAACAGCTTGTTCTGTTCCTTGGCTATTCTGACACTAATTATAATCTATCCCTCCTATTTAAATCCAAGTTTTCCTTTTCGTAGTTTGTCCAGGACTTGGTCTTACCCTGCCCTCTTTATACCATCTTTTTGCACAGACAAATAGGTCTTTCTTCTATCCTTTCCTAGAGCCAACATCCCTAATTCCATTAGCTTTTCTTCAAAAGTTTTATTTCTTAAACTGTGCATTATTTTTTATTGCTTTTCCCGAATATTCTCCATTTTGTCAAGGTCTTGCAGTGACTGGAATCAGAGGAGGTTCTCCAGCTGAGGCCCTACCACTGCAGGCTAGTACAGGATAATTACCTTGCTTTTGATTCCTGACCCCCAAGCAACAGTCCTGTTAAAAGTCACTCAGGACTTGGCACAATCCTGTGCTCAAATGCACATACACAACTTCACTGACAGCAACGGGAGTTACATAGGTGTACATGCAGAATTAGGTCCATATTTTCCTTTTTGCAACACTGTCATATCACTAAATCTCATTCACTATAACCTGTACCAGGGTGGTCTGCCCTCTTGAGGTCAGCCCAACCTGTCACATGGCTTGGCCCGTCAAGGTTTGAAAGGTTCACAGTGAGAGCATGAGTGTGTAAAAAGGACCTAGATGTTATTGATAGAGAGGAAGCAGTCCTGGCACTAAATGGTGCTTGGGAGAAAAAATCCATCACTGTTTCTTTAAGGGCCAGGAGCCTTGTAGAGAGGGCTGGGCAAGGCTCCCCTCTTGTCCAAGCCAACTGGGGATGAGCTGGCAGTCAGGGACCAGCATAAATGCTGCCTTTTCCCTCATAGCAGGGCAGACACCAGCAAGAGAAGTCTGCCTGCTGGATTCTCCTAGCCTGAGGATTAACTGAGGAAAAAGGAGCCAGTTGAGGGAGAAGCTGGCTAGGCCCTACAGCTGCCTAAATTATATCCCGGCCCCAATGAGGAAAGCTGAGGACTTCTGTTTAAGGAGAGGGGTAATAACTGCTGGAATTACCCAGCTCCAGGAGGAGAGCTAGGGGGGTCCTGCCATAATGAGAGATAGAGTGACTGCTTCATTGATGTATACCCCATTCCAGGAGGAGAACTGGGGACTCCTGTTTAAGGAGAGACGGGGGGGCTAATTAACTCATGACCCAGATCCAAGGAAGAGAACTGGGGGATTCCTGTTTTGAAGGAGTAACCATTTGAAGGACAACCTCAGCTTTAGGAAGGGGTGGGGTAGTGTCTCCCGAACTAAGATAAAGAACTGACCAGTCCTCTTCTAGGGACCCAGATGTGGGTGACCTTGGGCAACTAACAAAGTCAGTCACCCATGGTAGAAAAATGTAATAAATCAAACCCCTTGAAGAGGTGTGTGGGATTCTGAGCCAACCTAAGTTTGGTAATTGACTGAAAGAACCCAAGAGGGCACTGAGTGCAAGGTATTGACTGGCAGAGCCACGAGTGGGAAACCTCCAGAATGTTTGTGATACAGTAACTCCCCACTTAACATCCTCTTGCTTAACGCTGTTTCAATCTTATGTCCCTGATCAATTACAGAACATGCTCCGTTTAAAGTTGTGCAATGCTTCGCTATAACGTCATTTGGCAGCCTGCTTTGTCCACAGCTGGCAGCCCCGCTACCAGCTCCCCTATGCCCCCTGCCCCAGTGCCTCCCACCCTCCAGCAGACCCTGCGGATCAGCGCCTTCTCCCTCTTCCCCTGCACCCTGCCCATGGCAACAGCTGGCTTGTGGTGTTCAGGAGGGAGAGGGGATGCAAGAGGACTTGGTGCGCAAGCTCCCGCTCCCTCCCAAACCCTGCAAACCAGCTGATTGCCAAGGGCAGGAGGCAGGGGACGGAGGCTGCGCATCATGTCCTCGCCTCCCGCCCCCCCCCCGGCCCCTGAACCTCGCAAGCCAGCTAATTGCCACAGGCAGGAGGGAGGAGCAAGGACACAGCGCACCTCCTCTCCCCCCACCCACAGCAATCAGTTGGCTTGCAGTCCTCGGGAGGCAGGGGGAGCCTCCACGCCATGTCCTTGCTCCTCCCCCCTCCCTCCTGAACGCCACAAGCCATGTGATTGCTGTGGGCAGGAGGCGGGGGGGGGGAGGGGGGGTTGAGGGGGGCGGCGAAGAAGAGCGAGGATGCAGCATGCGGAGTAAAGGGGGAGCAGGGGGAGAAAGAAGAGGTGGGTTAAGGGTGGGGGATTGGGGGAAGGGCTGGAGTTGGGGGGCCGAGGGTTGACCCTCCCGCTCCTGGTGCTTGCAGAGTAGGGGAAGCTGCCGCTGCGCAACGTGTTTCTCCTAGCCTACAGCACCTTCACCCTCCTTGCCTGCCTCATTGTCTCCAGTGCCAGTGGGCTGTGCTTGTGTGGGGTAAGGCGGGGGACCCTCCCAACTATAGTACTGTACGGCAAAAAAAAACAATTTCCCTGGAACCTAACCTGCCCCCCCATTTACATTCATTCTTATGGGGAAACTGGATTTGCTTAACATCGTTTCTCTTAAAGTCGCACTTTTCAGGAACATAACTACAACGTTAAGTGAGGAGTTACTGTATTATTGCTGCTCCAGTATTCTTCCTGTAATCCATTTCTTCCTATGTCAACTACCCTAACCAAGAGATCAGGGCCATTACGCTAGGCAATGTACAATCACAGTGAAAACACGGCCCTGACCCCAGAGAGACCACAGTCTAGGTTTGTAACAAGATACAATGGGTGAATGGAACAGACACATAAAAGGGGCATGACAAAACATTACAAATAGTAAAACATGTTTTACATAATCAGTACTCTGAGCTGTAAACCTGCCCAGTCATCCCAATCAGTCTCTATTTGATTTCATTGTATTGATTTTAGACCACATCTTTAAAATATCAAGAAGTATTGTACTTTAATACTTTACTCTTCTACATGGCTCAGAACACTTTATAAAACTTACCAAATTTAGTCTCAGCACATAAGCAAGCATTAGCACCCTCACAGACAGGCTAACTGAGACACAGATACGAAGTAACAAACTCAAGAAGTCACTGGCAGAGCTAGGAATACAATCCAGATCTCCTGGCACCGTCCTGCGTTTTAAACAAACAACAATCCTTCCTCCCACATCCAATTATTTGTGAACCCTCGCTGTTAAATATTTTTAAGTTTGATTAGCAGAGCTTCCCATCCATCCTCCAAGTCATTAATGGAAATAATGGTTAGGACTGATTCCTCTATGAAGCCTACTTCAAAACTCCTAAATTGAGAGTAGTCATTATTACAGAGCTAAAATTTTTTTATACGATTAAACAGAACATATTTACACAATCTGCATTTCTCAAGTGAAGAATTTCAAAGGATCTGATTTAGCACTCATTAACTTCAAAGGAAGTTGGTTTGTGCCCAAATGAAGGTATTTTATTAGTGCTAATCTGTCTTTTGGGGTGAAAAAATTATCCCTTGTGTCATTCCACTGAAGACAATGGATTTACACCACAGAAAACGTAACCTATTAAGTATGTATCCTAAGGTCTGCAGAGCAATGAGAGAGAAAGTGCACATAAAGGAGGGAGGGAGCAACAGCAGATGACAAAATCCCGAAAGAAATCACTGGTATGAATGAAACAATGAGCTAAAAGCAATAGAACAAGCAGCAGAGGAAGTATCTGGGAAGTTACTTCTATGATTTTGACCCAAAAATATCTATACCTAGGAACAGCTCAATTCTACTTAATTACAGTATCTTTTACATAAAAATGAAATTAATTTGGAGTAAAACCAACACAAATAAAGGACAATTTGAATGGAGGCTACCAGGATATCTTCAATTTAAGCTTAGCAAGATCAGAGCTTTGCAGCAGATTTGTGTATGTAAGTATGCCCAGTGTAGAATCAAGGGTACATTTATGTATCTTCTGCATTTTTCCCTTGTTAATAGGGTCTCTTAGATAAAAAATTAAGTTAGGGAGATGGGAGTGGAGAGAGTAGAAGGGTAACCATCAGACTTACCTTGCAGATTCTGGATCCAAAATCAGGGCTTCAACTGCATGCGAAATCAACAGGCAGCTCTGCTGTTGTCTGACATTA
Source organism: Chelonia mydas (assembly GCF_015237465.2). Taxonomy (NCBI): domain Eukaryota; kingdom Metazoa; phylum Chordata; order Testudines; family Cheloniidae; genus Chelonia; species Chelonia mydas. Next base: position 162,143,601 of record NC_057851.1, on the reverse strand, counting down.
TAGTAAAGATTTATAGACGTGCTATCTCAATACAAAGTAGTATTCCCTACTGGCATTTTTCATCATGACAACTAAAGGAATATAATGAGGTAACTGCCATAAGTATCTGCACCAGTTACAGGGCAAGAACCAAAGACTCCTAGTTTTCCAAGATCATACCCATCAAAACTTGTATAATAAGTGAAGCAATTCTAAACAACAAAAGAACATGAAGGGAGGGTGACAGATTGCTTTTCTGAATATGTTTTAAAATACCAATATTGAGATTTTTAAAGCAGTTATTAGCGGCTTCAGAATTACACTTCATAAACTAGGACTGCTGAGTCTTGCATCACCTTTACAAGCAACCTCAAATAAAAATAAGCAAATTCTGAGTTCTCAACAGTAGGATACAATTCTACATTCCTTAAAGTTGCCGAGTCTGCATCGAAAGATGACTGATACAGATCCCCATATCGTGTAGCCAGGTTACGAAATTCTTCCATAGAGAGTTTCATCTACAGCAAAGAAACAATGTTGTTGATCAACAGAAATAAAATACCACAGCTAAATTATCTCAACCTTTTTCTTTCTGAGGTCCCCCTCTCCCTAACATGTTATGGCACAAGTGGGTTGTGGAATTTTTATAACAACTGGTTTTTTCCTGCATATTCAGTAAATTATAAGCCAGGGCTGGCATTAGGGGGTAGCAAGGAGGGCAACTGCCCGGGGTCCCATACCACAGGGGGCCCCCAAGAAGCTAAGTTGCTCGGGCTTTGGCTTTGAGCGTTGGGCCCCAGCAAGTCTAACACTGGCCCTGGTCTCTGGTTTGTTCGGGCAGGCCCCCTGAAACCTGCTCACAGCCCCCCAGGGGGCCCTGGATGAGAACCGCTGTTCTACAACATTGAACTGAGCAAGGCTATAAATATTTTGGCAATGTACCTCTCGTGCCTCTATCTTACATTGCTGAAACTTGCCAAAGAGAGAGTAATCTATATGTTAGATATGACAAAATAAATCACGCATTGACTAAGCGGTTATTTCTAAACCTATTAACAAAATACTAATAGACCATTCAATAAATGTTGTCACACACACCTTTATATAAAGTACTACTGCACCTCTCTGATGAGTCTAACTGATACTCACCTGTCTTTTTATATGTCTCAGTTATTGTCTACTCTACAGCTCCTCTACATAGACTGTAAGCTCCTCAGGACAGTATAATACCTCCAAAATATTCTGTACCCTTATAAAATATGAGTGCATTAAATGGGTAATTGCATATGTAAACACCCCATGATTATATATGATAATACACCAAAATGAGAGCTTGGGCAGGCACATGGATATTTGTGGGCACTGCAGTTGAAAAACAAGGCCCAGTACACAATGACAAGCTCAGTAATACTTTCCCTTTCATTCCTTCAATCAGAGAGCTAAATTCTCTCATTTCAACAGGTAGACAAGTTCTTTCTGCACAAGGCAGAAACAATGAACATGCCTGGGTAGAGATGCGCCCACATCTCTGGAGGTCATTTCCTGATGTCATTGCAATTGTTGTGGCAATGGCAGGTGGTGGACTAGTTTTTAGGCTGTTACAGGTGCAGATGAGTTGAGAGAAAGCCTGCAGAAGGTCAATCCTGAGCTTGACAAACCCACATTGAAAGTTCAGAGGGTTAAGTGGTGTGCTGGCAGCCTGAAAAACAAATAAAAGCAGGAGGTTGATAGTCTGGGTCAAAAACATATGTGACATTTATAAGAACCTTGCAATATCACTAAAATTTTTTATCAGATGAAGGGAAGTATTTGCTTTGATGCCAAGATTATTTTTTAAAACTCAGCATAAAATTACACAAATTAACTGGATTTGTGGTTAAAAAGGCATAATAGCTAAAAAGACCTGATAAAAATTTTAATATTCGAAGTACTTAAGAATTTAAGTTCAGACTCCACAAGACTATTTTAACTTCTGAAAGAAGCTGCCACTGAAGTTGCTAAGATATAACCTTATAGGTTTCACTCCCCCGCCCCAAAACTGACCTGAATAACTCGAGTCTTTGCAGTGGGTGGGCTAGCCCTTTAAGGTTCAGCTGCACCTATGCCTACTTATCTACTTTCAGGGTGACGGGTTTGGGAATAGGCTAGTGATTGGGTCAGATGACCAGGCAGCACATGATAGCCAGAGGCAGTGTTTCTTATAAAGGGACAGAGAGCTGCAGGCAGGGGTGAAAGTAATATTAAATTCTTACTGGTATGGGGGCCGGCTCCAGGCCCCCAGAAGGGGTGGGCCTGGGGGGTCAGCCTCCCCCAGCCAGCCCTTCAGCGCTGTCTGGCCTGTGCTGCCTGGGGCTCCGGTGGCGATTTAAAAGGGGCTGCCGCGGTGACAGCCTGGAGCCCCAGGCCCTTTTAAATTGCCAGCCCCAGGCCAGCTGCCCCCCCACACACACACCCAGGGTCAGCGGCCGGAGGGGAGGGGCAACCATGTTAAAGCACCATGGCAGTGCTTTAATGTTGTTGCCCCTCCCCCCCACAACCGTTGGTGGCCCTAACGGCAGGGCCGCTGACGGGGGAAGAGGCAAGGGGCAGCAACGTTAAAGCACTGGAGGGTCCTTTGCTGCCGCAGCGCTTTAAGGGGGGTCCGTTGCTGTGCCAGCGCTTTAACGTCGGCTGAGTACGGGCCAGTACCGGCTTCTTACCGATACGTCGTACCAGCCCACTTTCACCCCTGGCTGCAGGAGACCCAAGGTCAGCAAGGACTAGGGAAGGAGTTCTCCACACCAGCAAGAAGAAAAGGTCTAGCAGCTGCTGCGACCTGCAATGAGAGGAGGGAGCAAAAATCCTGAAGAGGGAATTAGGAGGCCCTTGAGGAAGGACATGTCTAAAAGCAAGTGGCTGGGAACAGACAGTGCAGATGGGTGTTGAAAGGAGTTGATAAGTGCACTTGTTTGAGGGTCCAGGCTGGAACTTCCATTGAGGGTGGGAGTATGTGAGGAACTGCTGAGTCCTGTGAGAATCATGATCAAAAATGGGAAGACCCAGTGTTGACATATGTTGATCTATGCTATCTTAATAAACTAAATCCCGGAAAGGGTATCTGACTTGTACAAACATTTGGGACAGTTCTGAGAACTCAAGAGTGGGGTAACTGCAGCAGCAGGGTCTGATGCTGGATGAGGCAAGACCCTGTTTCACGGAGCCCTAATGAGGATCTAAAGTTTCTGTATCTTCTGTTCTTGAAGGTATGCCCATCTCATTCTCCCCCACCCCCAATTTTAAAAAGGAGAGTTCATGCTGGTGAAAGGTGCCTCTTTAGCCTCTTCATTTATCCACAGAACAGCTATAGCACAATTTGCACACACTTGCTCACCAGTGTATCTCACCTAATATCAACTAGTAGAAACTGCCTGTGGCAGGGAGCAAATGGGTAAGTTCAGTCTCCAAAAAGTGTTGGCCTCTCTATCAGCAAGAGCACCAAATGTGATGACATTGTGACATCACACTTGTTTGCTAGAAAATAGACTGCCATCTACCAAATTTATGCAAGATGGACCACTGAACATTTCCCAGATTATAGTGGATTTTCAGTAACTACTGGGATACATTTGAACCAGTGACCCTGAGACAAGAGGTTCTAGCACATTACCTATGTAAAACATGAGCTATCCAGCCCCGCTCATGGTCCTTTGCTTTCCTTTCTCCAGATCTGTAAGGGACAGTTTGAGGGGGTGGGGGTGTGGGAACTTGTTCCGAATTCTCTTTTAACAGTTGTTTCTGAAAATCTGATTCTGTGGAAGGAAGCTCATACACTGTAAAGGTATTAGAGTCTCAAGACTATACTGCAGTGATCCAGACAAAGCAGCATGTATGATGTGAGCTCCAAGTAACGATAGCTTAAATTGTTTCATCAGAGTTTTGTATTTTCTCTCTCCCCACTGGTAATACTTTTATTGGGCAGTAAGCGTACAGCTTCATGTACAACAGATGCTCTGTGCCAGAGAACAGGCCCTGTCCCAATGGGTCTATCTTACTATGTGAACAAGGAGGACAGTCTATCACAGATGGAGACTGGAACTGAAAAACTTCCCAGAAATATTTGGTTTTTAGAAGAGTGAAGTTGTTTATGCTGAAGTATTAGTGTAGATAGGAGAGTAAGCTTCAAGCTCAGATCTCGGAAGGAGGGTTGTGTACATGGTCAGAAGGAATCATGCAGCTGCAGCAATATGGGGGTAGTAGGTGGTGCACTGACTCAATGTACTGTGTGGGCTGAACAGCTGCAGCAAGTTATCATGCATGCTGGGTTCCAGCTGGAATGAGGTGATTAGAAAGAGGATGTCAGCTAGCTTGCCCCAGTTGTTCCCTTGCTACCAAGACAGCCAAGAGCTATAAATAAACAGTGCTCCATTGGCTCAACTGATGCCATGCTGTTCGCACAGGGCCTCAGTGGAGGCAACGGTTGGCAGGTTGTGATGTCAAATGTGGAATTTTTACTTTCCCTGGCAAGCTAGAGAAGCTTCTCCCTCTCCTCACACATCTGGGATGTGCTGCTGATCCATACTGTGGGCAGGGACATCTGCACCTGAAGGAGCTGCTTACATGACTGCTAGAACAGGGATACGCAGTGATGGGTCATAAGCTACCCTTAAGCAGCAAAGACTGGCAGGCTGACAGTCACACAAGGAGAGTATAAGGAGGAAAAAGTTGGGAGTATTAAAAATAATATTTGGTTCTTATAGTACTTTGCATCCATCTGAAAGTGCTCCATAATGATGAGCAGGTAAGTGCGGCACAAATGGGTTAAGCAATTTGTCCAAATCACACTAAGTTAGTGACAGTGTCAGCAATAAAAGCAGCTCTGACTCCCAGCTCTTATCTTAATCTTCTGGACCACAGGAGCCCAAAAGGTGAAAAAGCAAAGGCTTCCTTCCTGACTGCAGCCTACACAGAGTGCAGAGTGGAAACAGCATAGGACAGCAACCCCACCAATTTAACAGAACCTCAGAATCTTGAAAATGGCTATGAAAAAGTTATTGTATTTCTTATATTGGCCTGTTTTAAATGTTACACTTTTGCTTGTAGTGACTTTTAACATGGCGCATTAAAAAAAAAAGTAATTAAAAGAAAAAAAAAAGGTAAGCAACCCTCCTTGAAATTTTAAAACTAAAAAAAAACACCTCACTCATTTGGCCAATAAATTAAGCGCACACAAATTTAAAGGGAAGGGAGAGTGCACGAAGGACACAGAGACATGGTTTAGGTCCTTTCTGCTGATTCAGCTGCAGCAGTTAGTTAATATAAACACTACTGCCAGAGCTGTGCTGACACTGAGAATGCTAATGCACAAACAAGTAAATAGGAGTCCTGTTAGTTTCAGCTCCATTAAAAAGGCACAGGAAAAACCACATCTATGTCTGACTAATGGGAAGGACAAAATATGTAAAGAGGAATGTTCAAACTTCACCAAAGGCTATGATAAAACTAAAAAGTGACTGGACAGTAGGCAGTTAGGATTTATAAACAAACATTTTTTCAGCTGTAACAATGCTTGGCTATTTACAACTTCTCACTATTTTCATCATGTTACACAATGAAGTAATTTTCTGCTCTATATAAATTGGACACCATCTTAATCCTGCTTGCCTTGAATAGTCAACTGGACAGGCTTATTTAATCCCTCCCCACAGCTATTTCAAACCAATGGCCATCTTGGAAGATATGCCATACTCCACAATCATTTTTAATATTATGGTAACATCTAAAGGTCCAAACAAAAATCAAGGCCCTGTTACCGAGGCCTTGTACAAACTAATAGTGATAGACAGTCCCTGCCGAAAAAGTTTACAATCTAAATAAAGACAAAAGAGAATGGAAGAAAGGAAATATCTTGATTTTATAGATGGGGAATTCCAGCAGAGGTTAAGTGACTTGTTCAAAGTCATGCACAGGAAGTCAGTGACAGAGCTGAGAACTGAACTCAGTTTTCCCCGAGTCCCAGTACAGTGCCTTAACAGACTTTGCTTCCTCTCTCAACCAGCAGTTAGTTACAACTGACTTTTCCCTATGACTTTTCCCTATATGCTGTTCCAAAACTATAGTTCCTGCAGGCCTAAATAAGAACAATTTCTCCAAGCCTTTGAAAAAAGTCTTGTTAACAAAAACCAAACCAAGCACAACTGCTACAACCTACAGACTCACCATTGCTAGAGTAGAGGATGTATACTAACCGTTAGTGATGCTATCCCTTTGTGATAAGATTTTAAAGATTCAGCAATGCAAGAGAGTGCTGAACTATAATCTTCCTCTTGAAGCCCCGTCAGACACTGCTCTGCATGGGAAAATTCCTTCAAACTGTTCAGCCAAAAGTAGAAGTGTTCTGAAGCAACTTGAGTCAGCAGGCTTTGATACAGCTCTCTGGCCATGTCATGATTACCCTAAGAAAGGGCAACAAGTAAAATAAATAATTAAAAAAAAAAAAAAAGATCTTGCACTTAACTGATATAGTAACAAATAAAACAAAACCAAACACCCCAAGCCCTCAAAAACTACTCTTTAAAAATAAATAGTGAGAGACATCTTCAACATTTGATCAAGTCAACCCTGCTGAGATGTAACAGTTACTTATGTCTGGCATACATAATCTTGTAGGAAGTACTACTGTTTAAACAAGACAGCTCAGAGATTCAGCTCTAAAGACAATACAGAATTTTGCATTAGTTTTTCCATCTCCCATCTTCTAAGTGTTTAATATTAATCATTCTTCACTTCAGGGTAGTAAAGAGTCATTATACCAGTTATACAGATAGAGAAATACACACAGCAGAGGCTACACGACTTTACCAGGCCAAAAAGGAAACTAGTCAGTAGAGTTTGGTGGGACATCCTTGATTCCTAATCATCAGACCATGCCTTTCTTCAAGCTGCAGTACTCACTGGTCACCACATGCTTAGACACCTCTGCCAGTGAGAGATGGGATGACAGCCTCCAATGCTGATTTATGATATAACTCCTGTTTCACAAACCTGAACCAGTGTTACAGTGAAATAGAAAGGAGAAAATTCTATTTTCCTTCCCCCACCTTCTTCCTCCCTCTGAGTGCCTACTTAACTCTCCACTCTGAAGTCAGAGTGTGGCTGACTATACTTTCTACTGAGGAAGTCTTTCTAGAAACTTGCACATACCATTCTGGAGGCCTGCCTGGCTATCCTGTATGCTGTCCATCCGTTGGAGACATTCTCAAGCTGTTGTTTGATAACATTTTTAACTTCAGAAGATAAAGCTTTTTGACTGGCAACAAATATCACTGTGGCGAGGGATACCTAATGGAAAACAACCGTTAATATTGAAGAAACATTTCCATTTGTATGTTTTTAGAAAGCATCAGAAGCAGTGATTGTGTCAAGTAAGTTTTTATATAATCTTGGACTTCCTTAAAAAAAAAACAAACACACACAAGACAAAATTTGATTCTGAACTGGAGAACTTCTTCGTTCAGGATTTCAAACAAAAAGGCAATGAAAGGGCTTTTTCATCACTGAAGTTTGTCAAAAGCTTACACTTTCAATTAGATTGTTAAAGCAGAAATACATCCAAGCTAACAGTCATAGTAAAGCACTGTAAAAATACAATTACATGAAATGAAGAGTAATAGACTTTCTTGAAGACTAAGGCCCAGATTTTTAAATGTATTTAGGCATTGCTGTACTCAGCGTCGTGTCTAACTGATTTAGCAGCCTAAGTCTCAATTTCAAAAGAGATTTAGGCACTTAGGAACCTAAAACCCATGATTGTTAATGGGTCTTAGCTGAAGCTACACTGAGTGCAGCCTTTCAAATCCTGGCTTAAGCTCTCAACAGGTTTGTCTCTCTTAGAACCCTCTAAACCATACACATTTGAAGGTCCATGTATAATTGGGGTATCTACTTCTGAACTGCCATCTTCCTTGCCTAGAAGCACTTCTGCCAAAGACCCAGTGTGTCCCCAAGAGTTCCAGCAGTGCATTGTTATGATCTAGTTTGCCTATGTGTAACTGGTGCCATCTACTGGACAGAATACAGATCAGACTGGATCAAACATTTCAGTTCTCTTCTAGCTAAGCAAACATAGGTCTGTGGCTTTGATGCTGCATATTGCGAGTACTATTATTTCCCATTCTGCAAGTATATAGTTAACAGAGAACTGATATATTCCTGTTGAGGCAACAGATTAGCATTTTCTGTCACCAGTGTAACAATTAGCTAAACCAGTTCATGAAATATCAATTAGTTTCCACTGTAATTCTATGTGGACGGACTTTGTTCCATCAAGGACAGTTCTCCGGAACAGCAGTTTCTTACCAAAAGTTCTTGTTGTTTATCTGTAGCAGATCGTCCAATCACTTTATAGAGGTCCATTAGGTCTCCCAGCATGCCATCACCTAAAACAGGCAGCTGCATTGCAATTGCCGCTAAACAGTGGCACATGAGAATTCTAGAAGCATCCTGAGCACTGTGCAACTGTGTCAGCAAGGACTCAACCACTGATTGGCTCAGATGGGGACGACACTTGGCCAGCTTCACCATACAAGTTAGTGCAATCTGCAATGCGCAAACATCACAATGTTCCACCATCAAGCACTGTCCAACATTAAATTCACTTAAAAATATTAAGAAACTATCACAATATTCAGACTATAAATTAAATTACAGAGCTAATGGAAAACCAGACGTATTTATAAACCTGTACTAGAGCTGTACTCTGCCAAACCACCACATCTCTGTCCAGAAGAGTACAGTTTAAAAGCACACACAAGTACAAGACACAGCAATGTAATATTTTCTTTTCTTACGGGTTTAGTCAAAATAATATTATAAAATTATCTGCTCGGTAATACCTTGGGACCAAAGGGTAACTGTTCACAAAAGTGTGGTGGTCACTTATGTTAGTTTCTGTTCTTCCACCAGCGAAACCAGGTGCTCTCCGAGATCCCCCTGGAGTAGCAAGAATCCCTTTTCCTCCCCTCATCTACAAATCCCTGCTTTGCAACAATTGTCGCTCTAGTTGAAAAGAGCAGGACTTAACTCTCTGAGGCCATCAATTCTACTTCTGAATTGACAGGAGTTGCTGCTATAGGAGGCATGGCTTCTCCACTCCTCTGGCTTCATTGTGCTCCTGACCCTTTATCATTTTGGGAGCAACGCACTGGGGAACTTAGAGCTCCTCCCTGGCAGTACACTGTACTCCTACTAGAACACCTGCCAGACTAAGATCTTTCTAGTGTAGAAGATGTAATATGAATGACAGTTGAATTATAAGGTTTACTTGGTCCTGCCTCAGCACAGGGGGCTGGACTTGATAACTTCTCAAGGTCCCATCCAGCCCTACATTTCGATGATAAACAAAACAAAGAAACAGATATTATGACTCTCTTCACCTTTAAGGTTGCTTGAGCACCAGGACTGCTATCTTGGCTACAAAGAACTAAAAGAGACTCAAGGCCAAAGACCGCATCTTGCTCCAAAACCAGGAGATCTAGGAGAGAGGAACAGAGTAAAGCATTCAGTTCTGTTCTATTTATTTTTGAACATGATTGTGAACCTAGTGCTCATGACTGTGAGGGTGCAACAGCAGGATAATGCAAACTTTCCCCACGCTTCTGCCACAGCACCTTAATTCTGATCAGCAACAAGTCCGCTTTTACAAGTCTCAGGAAACTATTTAGTACAGGCTACGGTTTTATGATGTGCACAAGCCTGGAGTAGGGCAAAACTACTGAACATTATGATAATCATTTACACTGGGGTTTGTACCAACAGCTCTCCAGAGGGGAAGGGCAGTGTTCTAGCTTCTGGTAATGGTACAGAGGCTTCTACAGGGGAGATCAACACCCATCCAAACAGAAACCCTCTTCAGAGGGATCCCGGGATTAAACAGTGGGGAGAATCTTCATGAAACTCTCTAAAATATTTATAATTGGTTATAAGTCCGCATTCTCCACTGTCCACAAATCTGAGGAAGGACAATTCCAAAGAAAGCCAAGAGACTCGGGGACAGGGCAAGCCTCCCGGCAACAAGAGAAAGTGCACAAAAACCTGATCATGAGTTGAATTGTTCCACCACCCACTTTGTGAGTTACCTTTTTCTTGGCAAGAAGCAGATATATTAGTCAGAACTCTCACACCATGAGCAGCAATGCCACGGTTATTATGGTAACAGCATTCCTGTGCCAGCTTTACTAAGTCAAATGATCTTGCTGTTGTAGCTGTTGTTCCTAAATAAGGAGACAAAAGAAGGACAGTATAGCAACATAATCCATAATTATGTCACAAGATCTTTTCCATAGTTTTAAGTTCAATTCCGCTTGGCTGTTTCTCCAGTTAAATTTCCCATTCCCCCATCCCAGTCTCAAATGTTTCCTCCCCCACATGTGGAATTCCCTCTCGTTGTCCGCATGCATGCACATATGCTACACAAGCTGGATGTCTCTGATAGACCTTAAACCTGAAGACTGCCTAATATTTGTGAATGAAACTTTCCAATGGGACACGGCATTTGCAAGAAGGTAATGAATATTTAACATAGGATCATTATTACACATAAGCAAGCTATGATTGTGTCTCAAATTTTTAATAAATTTCACAGCAGAGGTGCAAAAAACCCCAGTAAAAATCACAAACAGGGGAAGTGGGAAGCCTGGGAGCGGAGAGTGAGCCAACTCCACATTCACCCTGCAGCAGTGGCTCCAGTCCCACAGGGCTGAACCTGGCTCCCTCGTCACAACACTGCTCAGGTTTAGTACATTCACCCCTCTGTCTCCATCTACAGAGGGGTGGATGTGCCAAAACTGAGTGGTGCTGCAGCCACGTGGGACAGATCACAACACCCGGAGCAGGGAGCCAGGCCCAGCCCTGTAGAACAGGAGCCGCTGCTGCGGGGTCACACTCACGATTCCAAGAACACTGTGACCTTTGCACCAAATTCAAACCTTCATTATGCATTAGGCTACAAGTCATTTACAGGTTTTTTTAAATTTATTGGTTATTTTTCTCTGCCTCCATGGCCTATGCAGTTGGATTCCCAGCAACTAAGGCAGTATGGCATCAGAAATAAGGAGTGAAAAAACCAATACGACTGAGGAGCATTTTAAGAGATCCCTGAAATATTTCCCAAATTATTCAGTATAATACACAACACATCCAGAATACACAGTTGTGTCAAAAAAAGGTTTTATTGACACTCAGGTGCATCATCCCCACATAACTGTTCAGTGGCTTTGCCTCTCCTGGAGAATACAACTGTTCCAGCCTCATGCCAATAAAGCCTAAACTACATCACTCCATGTATTCACTCTCTCTGAAGCATTTTGCATATCTATGGATTTTTTCATCCTATGATCTCAAAGCACCCTATATGATTTAAGCCTCACAATACCGATAGGCTAGGTAAATATTAATAGCCCCATTTTACTAACAGAGACACTGAGGCACAGGAGTAAATGACTTACCCAAAGTCCCACAACAATTTGAAGCCAGAGGATGGCATAGAATGTCTGAGACTTGCTCTAATATACTACACTCCATCCCAATTATAAAATTTTTATATTCTTTATAAAAGCTTGCTTGCATGGACTTTAATGGGGGCAGATTAAAGTTCATGGTTTAGGAAGTGCTTTAGGAGCCTTCAGGGAAGTGTTATGTAACGCATTTTTAACAATATTAAAGTGGCTGAAGATCAACACTTACCAAACCCCTACAATAAAAGGGCTAAAATTTGGCTGATCTAATCTACTCTTCTTACCTGGAGCTATGCTGAAGTACTGTTTGATGGCAATAGTTCCTGACAGTGTGGCAAGGACAGATAGCATGCCTAGTTTCAAGCTGTCATAAGGAGTTTGAAGAGCACATTCACAGAGTGCCTAAAAACCAAAGAGAAAAGAATATGGAGGGGGAAAAAAAAAAATCTTACAAATTCACCGTCTTCATAAATGTTTGCTCTTTTTTTTTTTTAAACTTTGTAGTTAATTTTAACACAGGTAAAACTCTATAGGAAAAAAATCACTATCGACATCAAATTCAGATCTTGCAAATATATTTCCTCACTTGCCACTGTCCTAAAGCAATTTTAATAGACTGCGTACAGGTCTTGTCCTCAAAGTGACACTGGCTTTCACAAGTTATCAATAAAATATATTATGTTTGTTAAATGATCACTAACTTTTCACCTGACATTTCTCAATAATAAAACCTCTGTAGAATTTGGAGACAAAGTTATCCACCATTGCACAGATAGTGCATACAATATTCAACTTATTACAATCTGTGAAGGTCCTTGTTTCAAGGAGAACTGTCTGTAAACAGTTTCAAGTGTCACCTCCTGCAACACCACTTACAAAAAAAGTGTTTTTAATAAAAGAAAAATTATCCAATGGAAAATAAAGAATAAGGATTCTAAGCTTGCTGATAATAAACACTGTGAATTTTCTTGGTTATCATCATCTATTTGTGTTATGGTAGCTTCTGGAAGTCCCAATCCCATTGGTCTTAGCACTGCTTGCCTTGATAAGTTTGCAGTCCTACCACAGGCCTGTCTGATCTCTCAGCTAAGGAGAGAACATATTAATTTTAGGGCTGCCAATTAATCGTAATTAACTCAAGCAATTAAAATTAACTCAATTAAAAAAATGAATCGCAGTTTTAATCGTACTGTTGAACACTAATAGAATACCAATTGAAATTATATTTTTGGATGAGTATTAATACCGTAGTTGTATGAAATGAATTGAAAAATACTATTTCTTTTGTTTATTTTTTACAGTGCAAATATTTGTAATAAAAAATATAAAGTGAGTACTGTACACTTCATATTCTGTATTGTAACTGAAATCAAAACATTTGAAAAATGTAGAAAACATCAAAAACTAATAAATTTAAAGTGGTATTCTATTAGTGTTTAACAGTGTGCTTAAAACTGCAATTAATCACAATTATTTTTTTTTTAATTGTAATCGTTTGACAGCCCTCATTAATTTTACAGGCTGCCACTTCTGGTATTTAAAACTGTATATGAAGATAAATCTAGCTTTATTCGAGACCTCCTCTTCAAGCGGTCTCTTCACATGTCTAAGTACTAACCCCTGCCAGGTGGGCCTAGAAAAACTATGCAATGTCCTTCTCATGAAGTTTCCCCATCAACTCCCACCTGCATTAGTAGTACAGCCTTTTCTGTGCTGGCTTGTAAAGTATTAGATTTTATTCTTTTAAAAAAAAAAATTTAAATATAGTGGTCCAAGCATTTTAACTGGGGTATGGGAGGGCAACTCAAACTATGTATTAACACAGCCAATGCACAAACCAAAGACTTTTTTAAATTAAGCTACTCTGTCAAGCAGCTGTTAGTGGACAGTTGAGGGTGATTAAAATTAAGAAAAACCTGAAACGCATCTGATACCCTGTAGGCACATTTACAATGAGAAATGACGTCAGTTTGGCAAGAAAACCAAACTCATTAATCTGAGGTAGCAGAACATCCCACTCTGTCATCTAACTCATTAATATGAGCCCAATATGAAAGTGCTTAGTGTTGCTAAGAGAAGCTTGATGTGAGTTTGTCTTGCAAAGCCTGTCATAAGGCAAGAATTGCTTAAAAAGAGCACTGCTGCTACTTTTAACTAACATTTCTTCCTAAAATGGACAAGCTTAGTTTTCCATGTTTAACAGGGACATCTATACTTCTATACTCATTTGTAAAAAAAGACTGCATTTAGTTGAAAAATTTTACAATAAAAATGTTTCTTAAAGATTGCAAACCTGAATGTTTTCTCTGCTCCATGTATGTGGGGTTTTGTTTGCCAATAACTTTAGATCTTGGATAGCAAGTCTTTTCACAGCTTTCCTGGGGTCATTTTTCAAGTATTGCAGCAAAAGCTGAATCTGCAACAATAAACAGTGTTTAAAATATTAAGTAGGATTCTGTAGTTAAATTAGTTAAAAAAAACAAACCACACACGTAAGCATAGGTTACAATAGAGAAATCCTTTTTAAAAAAAAGGCTCACAAGATAACTGTATGCGATTCACATGTATATTCAAAGCATTCAGGACTGTTCAGAGCTCAGACAGCATTGCTGCTCAACACCCAAGGGCTGGGAGAGCAGTCTACAAATTTCCATAAAAATGGAGCACACCAGGTATCCTATCATGTTTCAGGTTGCCTATATCTAATACTATCAACAGTGGCTTCTGAACTGGAGTAGCACTTACCCAAGCCACCTCAGACAGAGTTGTTCTGTTAGGCTAAAGGCTGCCAGTGATAAATCTTGTGATCTAGTGTGGCTACAAGAGGCTAAGAGTGGACCAACAGATTTTCACGATTTTTTTTTTTTTTTTAAATAAGAATGAGTTAACTCAATACCACATTTCATTTGTATATGGATTTACTGTGTGCTCATCACTTGTCTGGGCCCAGAGTTACAATTACATAAGAGGAAAACATTCCCCCTTTAAGCTGAGAATGTCACTATAGTTCTATGTCTTGACTGATATTTGTAATTTACATCAGTGGGTTCAAGTGCCAGTGAGACTCTTTACATACAAAGACCTTAAATGTATGTTCATTTTTCTAGTTTGCAGATAAGAGATTGGGTTTGGTGGAAGGAGAGGATCCCAACTAATCAGAGAAGGCAACAGAGTGAGAAGCAGGTACAGGGACCTGCATACAAGAAGCAAGATGTAAGAGCTCCAAGAGAAGCAGGGTATCAGATGTTATTGCCCCTTTTAAGGAGGAGATTGTTTGGATGGGGGACAGGACTGAAGAGACAAATAGTATATAAAAATAATAAATAAATAAATAAATAAATGGCAGTTTCTAGGATACTTCTCATCTACAGTAGGGATAGGAACACAGACTATGATCTAACTATTTTCACTATCAGAAAGGAACTGAGATGTTTAAGCGGTTTTGCACTTTCAAATAAGGGATTACCTTTAGAGCAATTACGTGTTACCTGTTTGGGTATGTCCACCAAAGAGGAAGCAGCAAGCAAAGTAAAGGTGTGGAGAGTAACAATGACCATCTTGGTGGAAGGATAGGATGTTACCAGCTGTTGGAGAAGTTGACGGGAGCTAGACGCCAGGCTGGCATCATGGTGCATGTGCTGTAGTATGGGGATCAACTTCAGCTTCAAGTCCACTGGCGTGGCTAAGCCTAGTGCATGGAAAGAGGTATTTAGGTGCCAGAGCAGATCTCAAATGAACCCTGAACTTTTCCAATACTACATTTAAATGACACTGGTGACTGAGACAAAAAAAAACCACAGAAAGACAAAGTAAAGGCCAGTTGTGGGAAGCAGCAGCTAGAAGTGCTGGAGGCAGGACTCAATTCCTGAAACAGCAGGTCTCTCAGTGCTAAACAGACTCCACCAGCCCATTAAAGAGCAGTATTGTCAGTTTCCAAGGAGACTGGGACCCAGCCTTCCTCAATTAGAATGGCCTTAAGAATGGATGGGTAAAGTGGCTGGGAAACAATTACTCCTCCTTTGGGTGTGCCTCAATTATATTAATAGTTATCCTTCAAATTACATTACATTATTCCAGTTATAATAAAGGAAAAGAGACCCATGTTATAATATTAAGTCACTGCAAAAGGCTCAAGACAGAAGGGCAGCCTTGTCAGAGACTAGAGGCAAAGAGAGAAACCTAGAGATTCTAAGTCAACATAAAAACCCACATTACATAGTATTTGGACGTGCTATGACACACATGGATTCAGTTTACCAGATACATTAGAACATGCTTTGGATATTTACATTTTTAAAGACATTCAAGCTGTAGTCCAGAGCCCTGCCTGGCATCAATCGTTAGCTCACTTAACTTCAGGCAACTGGAATGTTTCAGGGAAGTATAGGGATGAGGGAGCAATGGATTCTGGTAACATTTAAACATTAGGAGGGCCAATACTAAAATAAAATATTAAAACCTTTTCATTTTCTTCCCATTATTCAATACACCTACATACCCTGAATCATTTCACTGATTTTGTTACATATTCCTCCAGCAAAATCCCTGCGAAGAGAAAAGACACAACTGAACTTTAAATTGTGACTGTTATGGTTTAATAATGATCCAAGAAATTAAGAGGGACTATAAAAAGCAGGATTGTGCTTGTGAACTTCAAGATTTAAGAGTAATTTTGCAAATCCAGAAAGACATTTTTGTTTGCTTGACTGAAATTTGCTGCTACTAGTTAACATCACAGAATAATGCCACATTTAGACACTTGTTACATAATTAGTTTCCATCAATCTAGACTTTCAACCTGAGATTACAGATTTACCAAGTCTATCACTTAGCCTAACTAAAGAATTGAGTCTCTTGCCCATCTTTATCCGCACCAACACAAGCAGGAACATTTACTCCAGTGCTAACATTCTTGTAAAATCACTATATTATGTGTTAAACAACGTAATTTGCTACAAGTGCTCTTTTGTAGAGACTTAGTATTCTAGGGAAAGACTGGTACAACCAAAAGCTTTCCCTAACCTTGTGTAATGCTATTTGAACAACAGCAAGAAGTTTTATTTGACTCAGTCTTTATTTGTAGAACAAAATATAGGGTGCTCCAGGTGTAGACAATTGATTTTAAAAAATGTTAATGGGGTTGATTACTGAACTTGCAGGATAAAGGAGTTTTAAGCACATGTTCTATTAAAATGAGCTACTAAGATTATTGTGATTTTTATGAAACTCTCCATAATCAGAAGGGATGGTTCGTTCACACCTTTGTTTAGGACAGTTTATTGTCACTTAGTCCCCCCGCAGAGAAATCAGGGAATCTGCACTGCAGATTCCAAGGAGGTGGAAATTGACTCAGATTTTGTTAAAACACAGGTAATGTAATCGCAAAAAGAAAAGGAGTACTGTGGCATGGAATGCATCCGATGAAGTGAGCTGTAGCTCACAAAAGCTTATGCTCAAATAAATTTGTTAATCTAAGGTGCCACAAGTCCTCCTTTTCTTTTTGCGAATACAGACTAACAGAGCTGTTACTCTGAAACAGGTAATATAATGTTACAGAATATTTTCCTCTTAAAATTGCACAAGAAGGTTTTGGGGATTCTTTTAATAAAACCCCACAACCTATACAGTTCACCATTAGTGACCACAGGAACTATATAAAATGGCAGTTTGGTTTGGAAAAATATTGACACCCATCTTAAATGGAGTCCACTGAATTTTTCTCACTTTAAAAATACAATTGTAATTGCCAGATTCACTCACTTTCCAGACATTCTTAACATTTTAAGAGTAGGTTGTAGGAAATTTAGAGCAACACCACCAACGTGAAATAGACAAATTTAAAAAAAAAAATTTAAAAAAGCTGAAAGTAATTTCAGACACGATTTCTGCCATGGATTCCCCTTGCCTATTTTTACCACTTTATAATCTCACTTCCATTCTTTGGGTTTTCGTATTTTTTAAATGGTCTTCACCTCGGTGAAAGAACTCACAAAAACTAACTATAAAGGAAAAAAAAATGGAAAAAAATTCCCCTTGAATCCCTTTTAATTAAAGAAATTTTAGGGATTACATTTAAAAAGTAAAGAAAAAATTTAGATAAGAGTGTGATTTTTAAGTTAACATATTTATTTAATTAAAGTTTTTTCCCCTTATATTTCTTAACTTTTCCTCACAGCTTTTAAAAGAATGAAAGCAAATTTCAATGAGTTTCAAATGCCCCTGCTGGGTGTGGTTTTAAATATGATTTCAAGTTTCCTGCAACATTCATGCTGTACATTATAAATGGTACAGATCTCTTTTGTATCTCCCCACATATGGCATGGCAAGTACTGCAGAAGGTGATCCCAAATTTACTGAAGGACAGTGAAGAGTCCTACTGTATTAATAGTGCTTCCACTCCTTAAAATATGAATAATAAGAGCACAGAAGAATTTACAGCTTACTTTGACTGTGCAGAAAAGTTAGCAGCAGCAAATATAGCAGCTTCGACCTCAACATTATCATGGGAATCCAGGCTCTGGCGAATACTGTGATGTGCATTCTTCCTTTCTGGGATTATGGATGCCATACTCCCCAACATCCTACAGAAATAAATCACAGCGGCATCAGAAAGCAACTAATTCAGTGTGTAGGGAAATGTGAACCAAAGTGAACATAAACTATGAAGATAAGAATTAGATCTGCAGTAATTCCCTTAAGAAAGCTCAGACGTACATAATATATGGTCAAAAGCTTCCTACCTAACCACAAAACTCTGTGCCTTCCTTCTCCTCACAACTGCTTACTGAGGTCAAAACTAACCAACTGTAGATTTTTTAACTGCTGAACCAGCAAGCAATTATAATCTATCAAGATGTGATCATGACTTGTGCTGACCCAAGACATCACCTGAGAAGCCTATACCAATAGGGCTCAATTAAAATTCCAGAAAATGTAAGGGAGGAAAGCAGTGGTACCACCACAAGTCCTCTTTCAGGGTGAGGTCTCTCACCCTTGGCAGAGCACCCACGCTGGCCAATGAGGTGCAATTTATCCCATGATGTTTGAGTGAATCCAGTCTGTTACCGCTAACATTATTAAACTTACACAAAAGTTTTGACTGTGCATTTCTCATTGGCTTTCCTAGGAGTTTACACCTTGTGCACTACTTGGATAATGCAGGGGAACCTCCTCCAAGTTCACATATCATACAACGAGCCGAAAGTTTCAAGGGCAGAGGTAGAGGAAAAAAATCTAAAATGATCAGTAGAAATGGTGAAAATAAGTCGGACACAAAAAAAAAAAAAAAAATGTTGTAAAAAGTCAAATTATTTCAGTTTTGTACAAGCAGTAGTGGAACCATAATGGAAATTTATGCACAGTTTGTGATCTCAATATATCAAATGCAAGAGTGTTAACATAACATACATGTTTTATACACTCCAGGAGGCACAAAACACAAGTTAAGGTACTTGTGCATGCAACCCACCAATATTGCATATGTAAGATGCAGTTTTGCTCTCTGATACATCTAGGCAACTCTGACCACATCAAATAGATATCTAGTATCCTCCTTATTCTGGTCACAAATGTGTTACCTTATTCCCTTTAAAACAGCTGTCTTGTACTTTCCTTTGGATAAGAGGAAACAGCCCGATATTCATTCTTAATGTTGCAGAATTAATTCCAGTTTTTAAAGACTCTAAATAATTAATGAACATTACTTTTCTAACTAAACAGCTGTCACATAAAGCCTTAGGATAAGTAGTTTTAAATTAGGAAGACATACCTGAGTGTGATTGCTCGAGCAACTGGATCATTGCTATGAATTACAGAGAAAACTCTTTTCACAAACTCATCCACATTCAGGATCTTCTCTAAATGCTTTTCACTCTGCTGAGTGACTTTCAGGACACATAGCCTCAAGAAGTTGTTTCTATTGGAAGATGTATACAGTACATTACACACACACACACACACACTTCTGTGTAATGGAAATTCACAAACAGGCTGGGAATCAGAATAATGATTATAACTGATTTAAATTAATAAATTAAATTTACAGACCACTACAAAACACCCTATTTTACATTTGTTTTGTACTAGGATTAGTATACATTTTGGGCTCAATCCTTTATTGGGAGTGGTAGTACTGCAAAGAGGTCTGAGTGGATGCAAGTGTCAGTGGGACCTATGTTTGCATCTACATTGCTGGCTGATCAACAATGGCTGTAACTGGGGCAAATTCCCACTGCAGACAAAGCTTTAGAACAGGGGTTCTCAAACTGGGGGTCAGGACCCATCGGGGGTCGCAAGCTGTCAGCCTCCACCCCAAACCCCGCTTTGCCTCCAGCATTTATAACGGTGATAAATATATAAAGAAGCGTTTTCAATTTTGGGGGTGGGGGGTTAGGTCACACTCAGAGGCTTGCTATGTGATAGGGGTCACCAGTACAACAGTTTGAGAACCATTACTTTAGAAGGACAGAATGACAATGCCTTCAATTGTTCGTTATCACTCCAAACCACTCAGGATGTCAGCTGGCTCCAAACAGAGTCCACCCAACCCTCCTTAGGGCTTGGCTACATTTGCGAGTCAGCGTGCATTAAAGCAGCCCCGGGTGCCCTAGCTCACTACCTGTCCACACTGACAAGGCACGTAGAGCGCTCCGACTCTGTGGCTAGAGCGCTCCTGGTACTCCACCTCAGTGAGAAGATTAACACTTGGTGCGTCTTGGCTGAAACGCCCAGGCATCAGTGTGAACAAGGTGTCACATTACTGTGCTCTGATCAGCCACCGGAAACATCCCATAATCCCCTTAAGTCAAGTGGCCACTCGTCATTGTTTTGGAATCGCTGAGGAATGCCCTTTGAAAGCTCTGTTTCTGACAGCCAGCATGCTTATCTGCTCTGAGACAAAGCAAACCATTACTGTGGAATGCTGTGTGTGAGAGAGAGGGGCGGGGGGGGGGGGTCTGCTGTTGTCTGAACTTACAAGACAGCATGCCGACATGCTCTCAGCCCCCCAAAAACCCACTCTCTCTCCCCCCCACATACACAAAACACACTCCCTGTCACACTCCACCCCCCACCCCTATTTGAAAAGCACATTGCAGCCACTTGCATGCTGGGATAGTTACCACAATGCACTGCTCTCTGTGGCCGTTGCAAGAGCAGCTAACGTGGCCATGCCAGTGCGCTTGAAGCTGTCAGTGTGGACAAACTGCAGTGCTTTCCCTACTGCGCTCTATGAAGGCTGGTTTAACTCAAAGCGCTCTACACCTGCAAGTGTAGCCATGCCCTTAGACAGGATAGTAGCTGTGAAGTAGGGAAAGCAGGAAGATTATCTAGGCTTCAAAGGACCATGGATCAGAGAAAATTACTTGAGGATCAGGGATGTGAAGCAGCACAATACTTACCCAACTCTGAAAACATCAGCCAGCTTTAGGAATGCAGAATTAATGAGAATCGGGAATGGATATTTCTGAAAGAGCCTGGGAAAACGGACAACAGCTTCACATTGCTCCCCAAGTTTTCCAGACCTGAGGCCTATGTGAAAAACAACAATTATTTTCTAGCAGTATAGCTATGGTTTTCTCTGAGGAAAGACCGAAAAACTCAAGATTATCTAGAGTGGGAATAAGATGGAGCATGACAAATCTAATATAGGAGGTAAAATGGGCTATTTACCCTCTCTAAGTAAAACTTAAGGGCAAAGTTAATGAAATTGAAAGGTAACAAATCTGCAACTAATAAAAAAGACACACTCCACACACATGCACAATGTAATTAACCCACAGAACTCATTGCCACAAGATACCATTGAGGCAGAAAGCTTAGCTGGATATTTAGAAAGGATTAGACATTTATATGAATAATGAGAACATCTATACAGTTGGCCCTGATCCTGAAAACAACCAAACACACATTTAACTTTACTCACATGCGTAGTCCTATTGAAGACTATAGGACTACTCACATGAGCAAAGTGACACACATGCTTAAGTGTGTAAGATTAGGGTCTTGGATAGGATAAAATTTACATACATTAGAATATGTAAAGTCAGGGTAATTTTGATTTTTCTGAAAGTGTAAAGGAAGTTAAACGTTCTTTCTGCAGAAAATATTTAAAACTGACATTTTTGATACTTTTATGCAGTGTCTAATGTCTCTTTTGGTCCCTATCAATTGAAAACTGAGTCATCATCAGTCTTCCATCATTAAATAGTGAGCAGGATAACTTTCAAGCAAAATACAAATATACTCATGATTAGCACTATTTAGTCACTAACTGAACTACTTTTTGTTTCCTTTTTGGTACTACAGAAGTCACTTAAGGAATTCACTTGACAAATATTACTGAGGTATTAGATACATAGAATAAGGGCAACAGAACAAGCACAGAGCACAATCTTGCGAATTCCAGACCCTGGCATTCTGTCAGCTCTCCTACAGACTTCAGTCCACATTCACTTTAGTTAACAGTTATTATTAAACATGTATATTGCAGTAGCATGAGAAGGCTACAACTAGTTTGGGTCATGTTGTACTTGACAAGCTCTTCACATTAATTATTTTTTCCCAAAAACAAATAATTCTATTCAGTCCATAGCTTAGAAGTGCTCTTGGATTCCTCACCAACACTAAGCTCTCATATATCAGCATCCAAGTTCACCACTTTCTATCATTTCCAGTTGGCTAGAAGATCTGTCACATCCTGGCAAAGATAACCTGGCCTCAGTTATTAATGCCTTCGTCAACTCTTAGTTGAACTACAGCAATGCAACATAGATAGACGTGAAACCTTCAGTGCTTAGGAAACTCCAACTGGTACAGAATGCTGCAGAACGTTTCATCAGCAACAGTGGTTACCACAAACAAATCAGACCTGTCCTCCACTCCCTACACAGGTACTCAATGGCCTAGACCAGAGATAGTCAATAGGTGGATCATGTGCCAAATCCACACCACGAGACACTTTTGAACAGACTGTAAAAACTTTTATTTACTTATTATTGCTGTTATTTTTTATATTATTTTCTCTGGAGTCTGGACCTTGACCAAGAAAGTTGTACCTTTATGAAAAATATATTGATTACCCCTGATCTAGACCCAAGATTCTAAGGGTAGGTCTCCACTTCAGAATTACTTTGATATATCTATGTCACTCAGTGAACAATTCACACCCTGGAACCACTTAGTTATGCCAACCTCAGTGCCAATGTATACAGGGGTATGTTGGTGGGAGGGTTCTCCCACCAATATAGCTACTGCCTCTTGCAGTGGTGGATTAACGATGAGAAGGTGAGGGCTCTCCCCTCACTTTAGAGCATCTGATGCAGTGTTTTTAGTGTAGACCTGCCCTGTGAGATCAGCCAAAGCGCTAGGATGAAGACTGTGGTTAACAACTTCTCTTCCCTGGCACAATAAGGGTAAAGGTAATCTGTGCAGGAATCATAGAATATCAGAGTTGGAAGGGACCTCAGGAGGTCACCTAGTCCAACCCCCTGCTCAAAAAGCAAGACCAATCCCCAATTTTTGCCCCAGATCCCTAAATGGCCCCCTCAAGGATTGAACTCACAACCCTGGGTTTACCAGGCCAATGCTCAAACCACTGAGCTATCCTTTCCCGCAGTTTGCTCAAGGGCCGGCCCAACAAGACTGTGCAATGAACTTTCACAGGAGCTAAAGGCCATCACAAGCCACCTTCTGCTGTCAGTCCAAGGCACGTTTCTCTGACCCTGCCGTCACTAACATGACCATACAGCTACACAGCTCTAATTAAAATGAAACCCCACCCGGGAGCCTCTCTGGCACACGGGCAGGGGACGAGAGAACGCGCAGGGAGCAGAGGCTAGCCGGCCAGTGGGACGCACGGCTGGAAGGCGCTCGGATGCTGAGGGGGGTAGGGGCGGGAAGAGCAGGAGAACCCACCCGGGCCAGAATTCCCGGCGCTGCCCAGAGGGCTCGGTCACACCAGGGCAGCGGCAAGAGGCGGTGGGGTTGGAAACGCCCCGGCCGGGCGCCGCCTGGGCGCTCTATGCTGGGGCGGCACAAAGGACCCGATCGCAACACGAACAGTACTAGGGGAAGGAGCCGCTCAGCCCGGCCGCTGGCTGCACGGCACCGGCTCCGCGAAGGAGGGGCCGCAGCCGGACCGAGGGAGGGGGCACAGGGCAGCGTGCCTCTGCGGCCGGCCTCGTCCTCCTCTGGGAGGGCCCAGAGCGGGGCCCGGGAGAGACACCCCGCGGGGCCCAGCCCCTCGATGAGGCGCCGCTGGCACTACGTGCGCGCGCATGCGCGCTGCGCTGCCACAGCAGGGCGGTGGGCTGCTTCTCCCTACCTTTGTCCAGCTCCATGAGGGCGGAGTTAGCGTCCAGCTCTTGCTCGCCGTAGCCCGCGTCCGCCAGGAAGGACTTGGCGCCAGAGGCCATAGCGCTCCCCGCTCCCGGTACTAGCTCACAGCACGGCTCGTAAACTCAGTGCCCAACTACCAGCGCCCCTAACCGTCTCCTGCACCTGCGCATGCGCGATTCGCCATACCACCGACGGGTTTACAGCGTGCGCACGCACTGTCACGTTCCCGCCACCACGTTTGGGGACGCATGCGCTGTCACCAGCTGCACACCACACGTGCGGACCCAGCGAGCCTCATACTCCCGCCACTGGTCTCTCGCACATGCGCAGCGCGCTCCGGTAGGTGTCCCTGTGCAGTGATGTGCCACTACCCACCGCCTTCACCGTAGCGCCGGCAGCATCTACCATGGGCAGAGTGGAAATAGGTGTGGTCTCGTGGCCCCGCCCCGGAGCCACCGCCCAATGGGAGGTAGCGGGTGTGGCCTCTAGCCCCGTCCCCGTCGTTCTGTCCAATGGGGAGCGGGAATGGAGTTTGGCGAATTGGCGGGTAGTTCGGGTGGCGGGAGTGGACGGTCGGGGCTGTGTTCGTTCCTGTCCCCGCCGCTGCTTGCGTAACGGGTCATGCTCTGCCGCTCGCTCCTCCACCGGGCCCAGGCCGGGCCGCAGCGTGAGTAACGGACCGCGATCCACGGGCCCGACCCTCCGCTCCCCGGGATCCGGCTCCCTGTCTCCCGCTGCGTGAGCCCGCAGCTCCTGGGATTCCCCGCCCGCTCCGCCGGACACCGCCTGCCCGGCTTCGGCCCCGACGCGAGGGGGTGGGTGCCAGGGCCGCGGGGAGGGAGGGCAGGTGCCTGTTCTCTCCGCGGCGAGCGGGACCGATGCACGGGGTGTGTGTCCCTCGCAGTGCCGCCCCTGGTGCTCTGTCCTTGCTTGGACAGCCCCACTGCTGGGGCGCCCCCTCTCTGGAGAGATCATCCCACGGGTGGCTCTTTCCAGCCGGGGGAGGGGCTCGCAGCTACCTATGATGATGGGGTTTGTCTGGCGCATCTCGATAAGACGTTTCTAACTCGGGGGGTGTAGCGAATGGTATAGCAAATGCCCCGCACAGGTCGTGGATTTTTCTGTTTAGCGTTCAAATTATGACGAGTACTTCGGCTCCATGACCAAGTGCAGAACCCCATCAACGTGGATGAGTCCACAAAATGTGGACAAGACCTCTGACCCAAGGAAGTTAGTGGGTTTCATTTCAGCCACTCAAAATCCTGATACATATCAATCTTTTTCTTATTTTTAGGTCTGTCCTTGCAATATCCCCTACAACACCTCTTGGATTGCTATCAGTGTAGTCAGCAAGATGACCACCTTTCTTATGGAGAGATGGGAATGCCAGTTCCGCCTTTTGGTTGCACCTTTTCTACAGGTAAGTGTTCTTTTCTGAAATTAAAATACTATGCTAGAGCCAAAGCTGTGCATATGGACAGATATTGTAACCATTTATTTTGAATATTAAGTTTCATAAAGAGTTCCTTATTTTATATCAAGGACAAAGTAGATGACAGTTAATGACACATCTATTAGAGCAACCAATAAGGTGAACTGAGTAACACTGTGATTTACTTTGGTATACTAGAGCTATGCAGCACAATGGACTGTGGGAAGGATCATGGGATTTCTATGCATTTTACTAAAGTGTGCTCAGTTAAAGAATTTAAATGCATTTACACACTTTAACAGCTTTTGATTTCAGCCTTGTCTAAGGCAAAGTATGTCTCATTAATGTGGAGCTAAGATGTTTGCAGGTTTAAAATTAGGCCAGTTGGTCTTGATTCATAAGTAACTAGGACCTGGAACAGAGTGAGTAGTAGTAAATAGAAACTGGTGAGGAGGAAGATGTGCTACTAAAATCCCATACGTATCCCTTCTTACTAAATAAAAAACCTTTTAAGTCTTTCTGTGAGTGTAGCATAGGTGAAAGTTGCTGGCTTATTTGACAGCTCTGGATACTGAAATCCCTATCTGCTGGTATAGCACTGACATTAGGTGTGCAAGTTTTTCCACACTGCTCCTTCTGCCCCAGTCTCAACCCTGGCCTGGAGGAACCACCAAAGGGTGTAGAGGATAGTTCATTTTTTATATTTACTCAACACTGTGAATAAGGTGACAGTCAGTAGTAAGAGTGGTTAGGTGCTGGCTTTGGTGATGAGCATACCTGTCCATGAGAAATGAACTAAGTCAACTAATTTTCCATGGACCATTGGGCAGCTATCAGATGGCCATGGCTCTTGACCACTACACAGTTGGGTTGGATTTGTACCATCATCCTTGAGAGGAGACTTTGGCAGCTCATTACTAGTTCCCTGAGCAATCCAGTCCCCCTTATATGCTACTTTCCAAATCCAAAGGTCATGCTAAAAACCTCACAGCATCAAATAATGATAGGATATCTGTTACCTCTGCATTTTGGAATTTGTTATTCTGTCTGCACTATCAAACCATTTTGCGTAAAAGTAATATTTCAACTAACAGATTTATTCAAGGAACAAATATATTAAAGAACCCAAATTACTGTGACATTGAGTTAACTGATCAAATCCAAGACCTTACTGTGAATCTAGGGAAGAAACTCTAAAACATTTGACTCATAAAAGTTAAGGGGAAATTAAAGGCTCACTTTGCATTTAGAATCTGTAAAATTGTGGGATAAAATAAGTCAATAGAATCATAGAAATGTAGGGCAGAAAGGGACCGTTAGAGGTGATCAAGTCCAGCCCCCTGCACTGACGCAGGACCAAATAAACCTAGATCACCCTAATAAGTGTTTGCCCAACCTGTTCTGGGCAATGACTGGGATCCCAAAACGTGCCTTGAAAGCCTATTTGAGAATTTAACTACCTTATCATTAGAAAGTTTTTCCTACAATTTAACCCAGGGGTTCTAACCATTTTCCTTTCTAAGGCCCCCTTCAACATGCTATAAAAACTCCAGGGCCCAGCAGGGCAGGGGGTGGGCCCTTGGACACAGGCATAGTTTGACTTCTATTTGTGGGGGCAGGCGCCGACGGGGCTTGGGCCAGCTCCGCATGGAAGGGTACATGGTGGCAGCGTCACCTCCACCCTCTGACTCACCTCAGTAGACCACCCAGCCTGTCTGAGTTGTGTGTGGTGGGAGTTCAGCTCAAAAAGTTTGAAAACCACTCAGGATACAGAGAGGGGGTAGTTAGGGACTGTGTGCAGGTATGGGGGTAGCTAGGGGCTGTGTGTGGTCAGGGGAGTAGCTTAGGGTGCAGGAAGGGGGTAGCTAGGGGCTGTGCACCAGGAGGGCTCCCCTGTGGTCACTGCTCGCCAAGGGCTCTGCCAGCCACAGAGCCGGGTCCCCCTGCCTAGGTGGCTCTTACTGGCTGCATGAGCTGAGGAGCAGCTGCAACCCCAGGCCCCAGCAACGGGAGACGGAATGCCGCGGCTGCCCACTCCATGGCACCAGCCAGAGCATCAGCTGCCAGGCTCCGGCTTCCCGCCTCTGACCTGATCAAGGGGCAGGGAGAGGAGGAAGTGGGGGTGTGTGGAGCTGTCCTTGGGACTGCTCCACTCTGGCACTGTGGGGAGGGGAAGCAACCAGTGCTTGGGGCTTCAGCCCCATGACTCCTGGCTCCAGCCCCACGGTGGAGGGTGCCAGGGCTTCTGGCTTCAGCCCCACGGCAGGGGAGTCCATGGCTCAGGCTCTGGGTTCCAGGCACGGGGTCCCGCAGCCCCCCAGAAAGGGCTCAAGGCCACCCAGGGGCTACAGACTCTCGATTGAGAACTGCTGATGTAACCTAAATCCCCCTTGCTGCAGATTAAGCCCATTACTTCTTGTCCTAGCTTCACTGGATATGGAAAACAATTGGTCATCATCCTCTTTATAACACTCCTTAACATATTTGAAGACTTTTATCAAGTCCCCCTTCAGTCTTCTTTTCTCAAGACAAAACATGCCCAGTTTTTTTTAACCTTTCTTCATAAGTCAAGTTTGTTTAATCTTTTATGATTTTTGTTGCTGTCCTCTGGATTCTTTTCAGTTTATCTACATCTTTCCTAAAGTGTGTTGCCCAGAACTGGACACAGCACTCCTGCTGAGGCTTCTCCATTACCAAGTAGAGCAGAACAATTATATCCCATGTCTTACATACGACACTCCTCTTAATACCCCTCAGAATATTAGCCTTTTTTGCAACTACATCACATTGTTTACTGATACTCAATTTGTGGTCCACTACAACGCCCAGATCCTTCGCAGCAGTACTACCATCTAGCCAGTTATTCCTCATTTTGTTGATTTTTTTTGCATTTGATTTTTTCCTTCCTAAGTGTAGTACTTTGCACTTGTCTTTATTGAATTTCATCTTATTGATATCAGACCAGTTCTCTAATTTGTCCTTTCTGATATTCTTTATAAACTACTGAGGCAGCAGGGGACTAGTAGTTAGGAATATCTGAGTTCTAATTATAGCTCTGCCACCATCTCACTGTAACATTTGGCAAGTCATGTAAGCTTTCTGTTTTCCCTTTGGTAAAGTGGGCTATTCATATTCTGTTATAGAGCATTAATGTTTATATAGTGCTTTGAAGATGTAAATTGCTATGTAAGTGCTAATTACTTTTTCCAAAGTTGTGCAATTGCTGTGTATTCTATTTAAGTAATTTGTTTGCAGTTCTCTTTTGGGAAGGAAACATTGAGGTAGCTATTTAATATACAAAAAACATAACTTCCAATCATTTGTCTTTCAGCTTCAGATCTGGAGCATGTACTTGCAGTTGCAAATGAAGAAGGCTTTGTTAGACTTTATGATACTGAAACCCAAAACAGTGGCAAGCAGATCTTTAGAGGTAAATGTAACACAGAGCAAGATCTGAACTTGATGTAAAAAATGGGCATGATTTGTTAGAAGCAAAAAGCGCTTTCGCTGTGTTGACTAATACTTAAATATGGGCAGTACTTGCATTCCTTCTTTGTAATTTCATGGCTTCTGTTTTTAAAGCAGTAGTGTGGGCATGTCCCTAGTATTGCTCTTCTAAACAAATTGTCCCATGTTGCTTTTAGCACCCGTGAAAAGCTGTTGTTGACAAGCCACAAAATGTAGTCATTTGAATGTTGGATTAAAAAAATGTTCATAGTTCTCTACAAGTGAATGTCACGCTTTAATGTGTTTCCAAGATGCCTACTTTTTGCATGGTCTGAACTAATCTTAGCCTTTGTTTTTCCTTCAGAGTGGCTGGCTCACTCAAATGCGGTCTTCGACCTTGCCTGGGTGCCTGGGGAACACAGGATTGTAAGATGACTTGTGCTCTCTGACTTTATTTTTAGTGCTCTGGTGAACGATGCAAAGAATGACTAAATCTTTTCATTTCTTCCCCTCAAGGTTACAGCTTCAGGAGACCAGACAGCCAAAGTGTGGGATGTGAGGGCTGGTGAGCTGCTTGGCATATGTAAAGGTCATCAGTGCAGCCTCAAGTCAGTTGCTTTCTCTAAATTTGAGAAAGGTAAATGTTCATGTTTCTCTCCCCATTTTTTTTTTAAAGTAAATCTTAGTGCTGATGAGATCTCTGGAGGCCAAAGCCCACTGTTTGTAGCACAGGCAGTGCCCGAGTAGGCTTCCTCACACTGCCCTTCCAATGTGGCTCAACTGTGTCCAGTAGAGACCTTCTCTGGGGTGAAAGGCTGGTTAAGTTTCCAGGACCACTCAGTTTTAGTGGTCTCTGGGCTGAAGTTGTCAACAAGGGTGTCTGTGCTATGTAGTTATACATAAGGAACTGTAACAAGGGTGGCCAAACCACAGTTTATGAGCAGCACGTGGCTTTTTTTACAGTTAAAGTGCGGCTCGTGGAGCCTCCATCGCGCTTCCCCCTGCTTCTCTGTCCACCAGACTGGGGGGTGGGGTGGAGCTCGGGGCTTCTGCCCTTTGGCAAGGTGGTGGGGCTAGGGGCTTCTGCTCTGAGGGGAGGGCGGTCTTGGGGTTTCAGCCCTCCAGGGAGCACCTGTCGGGCTTGGGGCTTCAGGCGGTGCCTCCTGCAGGGCTGAAGCCCTGAAACTGGCAGGCGAGCTTGGCTCTTGAACTTCTGAAGATTATCATATGCGGCTCAGAGGATCAGTAAGTTTGGCCACCCCTGAACTATAGTAAGATTAGCTACTCCTGCATGGGACACCAGAAAGCGATTTAATGCTGGTAACTTCTTCTCATCACGAACCTGAGCCAAATTTAAGCTATTAAAGTTGGAGGTCCCCTAAGTCATTCAGTTCTCCTTGAACATTCATATGCTACTATCTTCAATTGTTGCCTGTGGGTCAGTTGTAATAAGGAAAAACCCACCAATCTCCTTTGCCAAACGGTACCAAGCAGCAGGCTGCCTTTCCTCAGATTCTAAATCTACCACCTTAGCAGTGAGCCTGCAGCCTTGAGATGTGGTTGCCAGGTTTAGGGCTAGGACAGGCAGATGACGCAGGGCATTGTCACAGAGATGGTGCCACCCTGGCTTCAGTTAATCTTCTAAAATGAACACTTGTAACTTTTTGAAGCTAATAAATATGTTTCCCTCAGCTGTCTTCTGTACTGGAGGCAGAGATGGAAACGTCATGCTCTGGGACACCAGATGCAACAAAAAAGGTAGGTGAGCTTTCAGATGTGTGTAATGGGGCTGGTGGTTTGTGTTCCGTATTGGAGCTTATTCTTTGGGGTTGATGCAGTTTATTGGAATACAGGCAAAGCCCCTTAAACAGGACATGAATAATTTGGGGGAAAAGCTGCTTAAGTGGGAGAAAGCCAAGGATCTGATTTTTCTGTATTTAATGGGTATTACCACTTTCATAGCACTCTCAGATTTGCCTAAGTCTCTGTATTGATATGTTTTGTGGGCCACAATTACAGAAATGTAGTGCTTGAAAGGGACCTTGAGAGGTCATCAAGTCCCACCCCTAAGATGAGGTTGGACCAAATGAGCCTTATCCCTGACAGGTGTTTGTCCAGCAATTCTTAAAAACCTCCAGTGAGTGGGATTCCACAACCTCTTTTGGAAGCCTGTTTGATAGTGTAACTACCCTTATTGTTAGAAAGTTTTTCCTACTATCTAACCTAAATCCCCCTTGTTTCAGATTAAGCCCATTACTTCTTGTCCTGCCTCCACTTGACCCCCCATTTTGTAGTTGTGTATTTGATTTTTTTTTCTTTCCTAAGTGCAGTACTTTGTACTTCTCTTTGTTGAATTTCATCTTGTTGATTTCAGACCAATTCTCCAATTTTTCAAGGTTATTTTGAATTCTAATCCTGTCCTCCAAAGTGTTTGCAACCTCTCCCTGCTTAGTGCCTTTCAACCAGTTGTAACCCACCTTTATGGTAATTACATCTAGGTCACATTTCCCTACTTTGCTTATGAGAATGTCATGTGGGACTGTGTCAAAAACCTTACTAATATGAAATCGCTTGTCTTGCTTCCCCCCATCCACTAGGCCAGAAACCATGTCAGAGAAGAAAATAAGATTGATTTGGCCTGATTTGTTCTTACACAAATCTGTGCTAGTTATTCTTGATAACCCTGGGGCAAAAATTGGGGATCGGTCCTGCTTCAAGCAGGGGGTTGGACTAGATGACCTCCTGAGGTTCCTTCCAACCCTAACCTTCTATGATTCTATGAACCCTGTTATCCTCTAGGTGATTACAAATTGATTGTTTAATAATTGGTCTGTTGTTCACAGTTAGAGTTGCTACAAATTGTTCTCAGCTGCTGATCAGTGCTTTTGCTGTCCAGACTCTCAAGAGGCCCATCTGGAGGAAACAGCTCTTGGTGCATGCTGTTCTCCACACTTCCACTGTGCCTTTGCTCTTGCCAATCAGTTGGGGACTTCAACTCACTGGATCAGGCAGGGGAAAAAAAAATTGTTAGAGAAATGTCCAAGACCAACCAGAAAGGAGAGTGTGTGAGGGTTAGGGCTGTGAGCTCATAGATGGCCTAACTGCTGTGATTTCAGTGAGTACTATCAAAAGAGGAAAGATCTGATCCAAGAACTAGCTGCCCGAGATTTTACTTTACAGTTGTCTGACTCATGCAAGAAATGATGCCATAACATTGGTTTTAAACCTGTTCAGCATTGACACATGGGCAAGGCACCCTCACTAAGCTGCACCATATGTGACAGAACTCGGGTTAGTTGTAGACCAGTCAGATGGCTTTGTAAGGTGCTCAGACACCACGATGATAGGTGCGGGAGTGATGAATGAACAAAAAACTGAGTCTCCTCAATGAAATTTATCAGCTTCATTGTACTTGGAACCAGACTGGAGAAAGCACTACAAACGTAATGTGGGAGCAATCCTGCACTGGACTAGATGATCATATGTATTTCCCTTCACAATTTAGCTAACATTAATGAAGTGCTATGTAAGTGCTAACTTTTAGAAACTTGACACACACTGTATTTAATAAACCTCATGACTGCATGTTGTTAAATCAACAGGATTTAAATGTATTAAACTGATACTTCAGTGAAATTAATTGTAGAACTCACTGTCCTAAAGGGCTAACCATGGTTTGCACTTCACTTAATCAGGAAGAATTTAACCTATTGAAGAGTCCTGACTGAATGGCAGCTATTGCAATATATGCTCATGTTCTTTATTTCCTGCTTCTATTCAGTATTTAAAATAATTGAAAATGCTTGTTTGCAGAGTATATGAATGAAACTAAAGGTCACTCTCAGTCAATTCCTAGAATGTATTTCCACTCTGTGTCTATTTTTATTAAAACTATGGCTGTAAATGGGAGCTAATCTAGCAGTAATAAGTGAGGCTTCCTGGAACTGTCTTTCAGATGGATTTTACAGGCAGGTGAATCAAATTGGAGGAGCCCACAACATAGTAGACAAGCAGATACTCTCCAAACCCAAGAAGAAAAAGCAGAATCTCAGAGGACTTGCCCCTTCAGTGGTAAGAATTTGGAAGGTGAAAGAAATCTAGGACTCTACTTCCCAAGATAGCATTTTGTGTTGTGGTAGCTTTGCAAAGTAATGAACAAGAGAGCATCTCGACTGGGGAGAGCTATCTAGTTTGAATGGGATAGAAATGCTGATAAGCTTATCTTCTTCAAAGCCTGATCTCTACTGTTGTTTTATAACTAGACACTGTGATCAATTTGGGTCACCTGTGTTGGAAATTAAATATGAGATCTAGTTATCCTTGAGCAAATCATATGTTCTTTCTTCCCCGGGTATGTGCTTGTGTTTTTACTTTGGAGGGATCAGTGCCCAGCATTACTCCATTCCTAGGCTTCTAAGATTTTTCAGGAAGCTATTCACACTGTCGTGCTTTTATATTTATAACTCATGGGAGTAAGAGTTGTGCCTATTTCATCCACTAAATGCAATGGTGCGAGAGCTCTACTATGTCTAATCTGCGAGGAGTGTTTTCAAATCTGAGCCCAATCCCATTGACCTCTGTGGGAATTCTATTTGCGGGGGGGCTTGAACCCGGTGTCCTAAATTGCAACTAGCACTCCTGGGCCTCCTGCCTATGGTGACTAACTTGCTGGGCAACAAAAACTTTGTGACCGTGGTGGAATCCAAGGACTAAGCCACTACTAAAGCAGGACTGTGGCTGGTTAACAGTTTGGCAGAACTCAGAATGAATCTGTCTGGGAGGAAGAGTGAACTGATTTCCCAAACATTCATGCTGGCCTTGAACTTTGCAGAGAATCTCTACTGACTCTGACAGAAAACAAATAGCTTTCTTTTCCTTGTAGGATTTCCAGCAGAGTGTGACAGTGGTGCTGCTTCAAGATGAACACACCCTTATCTCTGCAGGAGCTGTCGATGGGTAAGGAGAGAGAGAATGGATGTTTTTCTGAGCTAATCTGAATTTTCCTCTCAGTGGCACAGGCAGAAACTGAACAGAAATTGTAGGGGTCCCAGTAGATTTTACATATTGCTTGAATGGCAGTAAATTGCTGGTGAGCATCTCAAGTGTTACTGGCTGTCCATCTAGCAAAATCTAGAGTGGACAATAAGAGCCATGAATGGTTCTAACAGGAGGCAAGCTCAGGCTCTGGTATTCTGGCACGTGGGCAGATGAGATGCCTTGTTTAACTGCCTAAGGAAATTCACTCTACTTGCCAATTAGAAAGGTCTCTAACCATGTTAATTTTACATCTAAATGCAGCTTGATAGCATCACTTTTAAGGAAGCAATGCATTATAATAGCAATTTTTCATCTGTAGAGTTTAAAATTCTTCATAAAGGTGGGCAGGCATTTCCCCCATGTTACAGGTGGGGAAACTGAGGCAAAGAGCAGCTTGGTGGCTTTCCCAAAATCACTTAGGGTATGTCTACACTGCAATTAAACACCTGTGGCTGGCCCATGCCAGCTAACTTGGGTGCAGGCTGTGAGAGTGTAAAATTGTGTTGTAGATGGCTCAGGCTGGAGGGTCCCAAAGCTCAGGCTCCTGTCTGAGCCCGAACATCTACACCACAATTTTATAGCCCCATGAGCCTGAGCCAGCTGATGTGAGCCAGCCACAGGTGTCTAATTGCAGTGTAGACAAACCCTAGGAGGCCTTCCGACTCCAAACTAGTGCTGAATCTGCTGGATTGCATTACGACTTCTGAATGTGTTTCTTACGCCTCCTTACTGGGGTTTTAATTCGTAGGGCAAGCCATGAATTTTTTAAAAAAACTTGGCTTGGAAAGAGCACTCCTGTAAAGAAAGGTATGTTAAAATTATGGGCCTTATGTGACTAATCTCCTTAAAAGCCTGGTGTCCTAAAATAGGTTGTGATGGTGAACCCAAAGTATTGCTGCCTTTCATGACAAGTGATTGAGTTTTCTTTCAAGCTTCATAACCAAGTACTAGATGGATGCTGTTTTAATTGTTCTAGCACCTCCATTTTTGTTTAGGGGAAGCTGTCAGACTACTGAGTGGAAATATTATTCTTCAGCTAATGAGCTGCGCGGGATAAAAAAACTGTTGAGTTACAGAGGGTGCATTTTTGGGGTCCCAGGTCTGTTGGTATATCTTGGAGTGCTAATAAACTGTCCTTCTGGTTAATGTGGAGATTACCTTCTCAGGCTCTGATCCTGCAACCACCTCCATGTGGCCAGATCCCTGAACACAAGCAGAGTGCTACTGAAGTCAACAGGGCTGGGGCCCACCTGCATGGAGCTCATTGCTGGGTGAGAGCCTTCATGACAGAGGCTTGCTCCTGGAGAGCAAGGAAGAAGCTTGAAGAGCTTTTTCAGTATGACTGTCAAAATATCAGTGCATCCTCTTTGTTTTAGTTTTCATCTGAGAAAATTAACTTAGTTTGTTATTTCATTGGGTCAAATTACATCTCAGTTCTCTCTGAAACCTAATTCTTGGACTGAAAAACTTCCATGCTTTAGCCTTAAATATATTCTGTTGGTTGCAAAAATAGAACATTCTGGAAGGTGAAAGGCAGCCAGTGACTCCACTGCCTAGCCCAGCAATCTCAGTTGTCATTCTCTCAGCAGGCTTCTGCTCTGGTTTGCTTCAGTCATGCTGCATTTCTAGATTCACTGGGTTCAAGTGGTGGGGAGCCATCCTTTGATTGCTGTAGAATGCTTTTATCAGCTCTGTGTAGCAGGTGTAGAAGTTGAAGATGCCTGTATCTTGAATTTCAGTGTAATCAAAGTATGGGACCTGCGCAAGAACTACACCATGTATCGGCAGGATCCGGTGCCGTTCAAGTCATTCTGCTACCCTGGGATCAGCACTCGCAAACTGGGTAAGCAATTGAATGATGTTACTCCTCAAACTCAGGTTGATCTGAAAAATGATGTGAAAGAAGATGGCTTGGAGGGGATTCATGTCTTGTGTCAGTGATTTCCAGATCTGACTGGCCTGTTTCAGTAGGACTTTTTTTTTTTTTTTAAACAGCCAGCATCGGAAAGTCAAGCTTTTTCTCCTGCTTCTGTATCACCAAACCAGTAATAATAACTCCTGTGGGTCTTTCCAGTGGGGTTGCACAAAAGCAACTGGGTGGAGAACATGGCCCTGCAATCTGAACTTAGCTAACTTGGTGATGATGAATGTGCTAAAACCAAATTCAGCTCCTTCTTTCTTTGCTGTGTGGGCTCTGTAAACACGGTAAAACTTCTATTGGTCAGAAAAGTAAGCAGCTCTAATTCTGAATACACATAGGGAGCAGATCTACTGAGTAAGAAGTTGCTATTTTTACATGGTAGCTTTCTTCACTAGAACCGCACTTTAAGGCCCAGCTTATTATAAACAATCTTTATTTTGTTTCTGTTGCTCTGCACTTACGCTGATTAAAATCCTTGTATCCTAACTCCACAAGAATAGCATACTGGATCGGACC
This sequence comes from Chelonia mydas, assembly GCF_015237465.2. NCBI lineage: Eukaryota > Metazoa > Chordata > Testudines > Cheloniidae > Chelonia > Chelonia mydas. The sequence goes on along the minus strand of NC_057851.1, from coordinate 162,107,444 downwards.
AGTGCTCCATCTAGTTCAGTATCTTGTCTCTGACAGTATGAGTCCAGCACCAGCTGCTTCCAAAAAAGATGAAAGAAATCCTGCCGCAGGTGTGCACACAGGGAACGCTTTTCCCTCCCTGGAACCCTAACTAATCAGTTAGAGGTTGGCTTATGCCCTGCAGCATGAAGTTTTATGTTCCTTCCAAAACTCTTGGTGGTTATTTATTTAATATTTTACTGTTTATATATCTGGATGTTCTTGTTACCCATGTAAATCCAACTTTACAAATGCCAGTGAGATTGCTGCTTTTGAAAGTCCAGTTTATATAGGTGAGATGGATGGTTTCTAAACTTCTCCATAAAGTCTTGGGAGAGTTCAGGGGTGAGAATATCCCAGTAACGTCACATGTAATAGAGATGCCCAGAATTGTGCCCAGAAGCCTTCTGTTTGTTTGTTTTTTGGAATTACTGGTTATGCAGACCTTCTTTTTCTGTCTCCAGGATATTCTAGTCTGGTTTTGGACTCCACTGGTACCAGTCTGTTTGCTAACTGCACAGATGACAATATTTACATGTTCAGTATGACAAGTTTAAAGACCACTCCAGGTAAGAATGATACCCATGGAAACAGTTGCCAAATGGCTAGACTGACACTGTAAAATGCAGCTTCTAAGCTTCAGCCACAAGTTAGGCACCTCCTAAAATCTGGGGTCAGGATGGCTTAGGGCATTGTTAAAGGAGTACAGACCTCTTCTTGCACATCTAGTTCAAGTTGGGTCCAGGTCAGTAATGAAAGTAAAGTTGATGCAAACGGATGATGATTTGGTGGCCTGTATGAAATTAGTTTGGTCTCAGCCTGGATATCCACACCACACAAACCACCATTACAACTGGCACTAACTGGAACCCTTTGTTAGCAGTTTTGGTAGAGAGTGGAAGGATGTGCAAAGTTTATTCTGTCTTTTAACCCTTGAAGACTGAAGTGCCATTTGTCTACCTACCAGGCACAATGTGGTTAGTAGCAATGCAAGCTTTCCCCATCACTTGTGCCCTGTTTTGGAGGGACTGCCTGAAGGAACGAGAAGCCTACTTATTCCTTTGTATCTTCTGAGACTGCCCACAAAGAGCATCTCTTACGATATCTGTTCTTGTGATGTGCTCAGATCCGTTGTGATGGAGTTGGGATAAAAACTAGGAACTGAACTAGGGCCACTAGCTCACTCAGGCCATGTCTACACTTACTGGAGATCAACGCTGCTGTAATCGATGCAGTGGGGGTTGATTTAGCAGGTCTGGTGAAGTCCCGCTAAATTGACGGTAGAGTGCTCTCTGGTCGACTCTGGTACTCCACCAGAATGAGAAGAGTAAGGTAAGTCGACGGGACGGGAGAGTGTCTCCCGTCAATGCAGCATAGTGTAGACACCGGAATAAGTTGACTGAAGCTACCTCGGCTCCAGTTACATTATTCATGTAGCTGGAGTAGTGTAACTTAGGTCAATTTACAGCGGTAGTGTAGACAAGGCCTCAGAGACCACAGCTACCAGATTAGGAATGTTTAGCTTCTGGTCATTACCCCTGTAAAGCACACTTTAACCAGTGAACTCAGGGTTGAAATGCCCCACGCTCTAGTGTCATCTCTGAACTCTAAAGTTTCATTAAGACTTAATGTATGAGGACAAGAAATGTTATACCAATAAAATAAAAACCAGCAGGATCTTATTAAAGGGGATAAGACAAAATGTCACATTTATTGTGAATACAAAAACAATCATAGGCAGTCAGTTATAGCTATAACATTTCATTAGGTTTCCCATTCATTCACACGTTCGTTCATACACACACACGCACAGGTTCTGCAGCTGCTGTATAGTTCCCAGTCCTGAATGTAGCTTGAGTTCGTGGCTTGGGTTCGTAGCTTGTGGCGGCTAACTGGCCAGGAAAGCCGGGCACAAGGAAGAGCTGGGTCTCTGTTGGACATGCACTGATGCCCTTTCATGTTGGCAGCAGAATGTTACCCTCCTAAGTCTTCCATCTCACCCATCCTTTCTGTAGGCTTTAGTTTGAATCCAGAGTCTATAGGTCTTGCTGTGTCACCCTGCCTCTGGGTTCCATGTGATTGATCACCTGTCAATTGTAGACATGACTTTCAGCCTAGGACCTGGCTGTGATGTTTCTTCAATGTACTTTTGTTCTTTTCTTTTGAGGGTGGATCCTCTTACTTTGTCAGGGCTGTTGTCTGCATCTTCAGTTGTTGGGTGTTTACACTTTATTTCATCAGGACAGGCTGGGGCTGGAGGTTGATTCCATCATCAATACATACCTCATTCACACATCTAAACTAAACTAATAAGATTACAGCAGGGTTTTGCAAAAATAAAGGTTGCAGCAAGCTTTTACAAAATGGAGTGAGCATTTTAAAATGGAGTTTGAGTTACAGTAGAGACAAGTATAACGAATGGCAAACAGTGAGCAGAAGTTACAATGTTGAAACAGTGTAAGTTTCAGCGATTTAAGCAGCAATTGGATTGAAAGTGAAACTCAATTAGCCAGTTATTGGGGTACCTGGGTTTATGAATGAATGTAGTTTCATTCATAAAACTTTACTTATGAAGTTATATTAATAAAGTGAACAATTAAAAACAATTTCATTGATCAGTTCTACAGAAATGCATGTGGTCTGATGATAAATTTTCTCAAAAGATCTTAAGACATCACCATTCTGAGTTGAGTTTTTATAACAGTCCCCAGAACACTCCTACACTATATGAGGTCTTCAGCAGGGATCCAGACTATCTTTTCAGATGGCTTTGGCTGTGCCTCTGTGACCTTTATGCTAACACAGTGATTAATGAATTGTGATGCACAGAGCTGCTTCTGTAAGAGACTGACAAATGCTTCACCGCAATAAGCAGTGACACTTCTTACTAGATGTAGCCCAGTCAATAGCATTGTTTTAGAGACTTTCCAGAGACTTTTCTTAGTCACTCTGCCAACAGAACTCAAAAGAACAAGGCCCCACTCTGTACCCTCTTCAGGAAGACAGCCCAGTGAGAATGCTTCCAGAACTGAGCAGTAGTGGCAGTTCTCAATATTACCAGATTAGCTGTTGATGTCAGATATGCTATTTCTCAGTTCTGGAAGCATTTTCACCAGGCTGCCCTCCTGAAGGAAATTCCCTTCCTTAGGTGTGGTCCTGCCTCTTCAACAGCACAACACGGGGGAAACATAAGAATGGCAAACCTGGCCACTCGAAGAAGAGAAATCACGGATCAGATTTCTGTGCTAATGAACGTACAGACTGCGGGGGGGAGGGGAGGAGTGTTAACTAACCAGCAACAGCACCATCATGTTAATTTATCTTCAGCTTGTCTCCATACAACCATCCTTAGGTATAGTTTTGTTTAAATAGCAGTCATTTTTGTAGAGAGGGCATAAGATTGGGAGGCTGGGTGAGGAGGTGTCTAGAAGGATCTTTTATATTTTTTTTTCCTACACTGTGGATCATTTTCGACCCCTGCACTATGAACAGAAAGTCTGAGTTCTGGTAATACTTGCTGTGCAGCCCTAGGCAAGTCATTCCATTTTTCTGTCTCCATTTCCCTGTATTTAAAATGGAGATGTTGACACTGATGACTATCCCCAAGGAAGATTAATTAGATAATGTCTATATAGAGCCTTGAACTTACCTATTCTATACAAAAACTAAATAATTTATAATTCCTGTATAAGGTTTATAAATAGAGCTGGGCAAATTTCTTCAGTTGAATAGTAAATTCACAGACAAATGCAGTTTCAGGGAGACTATTCCTGAATTGGTGTAGAATTCAGCAAATAGTTTCGGCCACGTAAAAAATGAGGGGTGGGAAATGGGAAAAGTCAGCTGTTTCTTTAAAGATTTCATTTCAAAATGAACTGGTTCAAACTGACATTTTGTTTTGAAATAATGGTTCCAGTCAAGCTGAACAAAATTTGTTTGGTTTGTATGTTTTGGTAACAATCTGAAAAAAATCAGTTTTGGTGTGAAACTAAACACATTTTTGGGGCATTTTTCAGTTCAGCCACAAAATCAATTATGCACTCAGCGCTAGTCCTAGAGGGACAGGACAGTCTCCAGTCTGGCTTTTGAATTTAGTCAGTAGCTTCTATTAACTTGTATGCATTAGGAGGCGAATCTTGATTTCATATTATTGGTTGCAAAACATTTCACTTTTGTTTCAAAGAATTCTCCGCCCAAAAGAATGTGTCCATCCTATTCTGAGCCCTGCAGAGGGCAGCAGACTCTTGCAGATTCGCTTCAATAATTAGAAAACCAGCAGGGTCTGCTGTTGCTTTTCTTTTTGTAGCTCTGTCTGAATCAATTCTGTTCCCTTTTAATTTGGAGGAGGAAGTAGGGAAATGGCTCTTCAGTGGGATCTGTTCCTGTGGCCAGCATGCAAGCTCATGCGCAGCCTGTCACTCTGTATACTGCATTGAACCAAAAGCTGGCAAGAGCCACAGGATCCGTGCGGGGTGTGGTGACCTTTGTAAATGCAAGTTCATGAAATACTCCAAATACAAACAAATACCGTTTCTATTTGTTTGTATTTGTAAGTGCTTTGGTAAATGAATTGAAAAGCTTGTTAGTTTCATGGTAACTAAACACCTGCTAAACTGCTACTCTCAGTTCTTACTGTATTGCTGTAAATCAGACACCACGACGTTCACAGTTCGCTTCCTAGCTCCGTATGCCAGTGTTGGCAGAGGGCCTCAGTCACACATCATGCTAAATTGGGTAACTTGCCCTTTCTACCTTGATAAGAAGCCCGTGTGCAGAGTGGCCGAGTGCTCTAGATCTGTGTGCTGCTCCCGTGTTGGCTGCTGGAACTTCCGGTTCTTGGCATACCAAGGATTGCAGCTATTCAGGGCAGTAGTTTCAAGGCTTAATAGTTCAGGCGAGGTGTTACTGAGACTTTAAAAATAGGCAAGTGACCGTTGTCTCTGAGCCAGCACATATTCTCCTTAAGAAATAAAGCACTGGCAGGAAGAAGGGGGAGGAGCAAATGCCTCCTCCACTGTTTCAATAGAAGCCAGGTCTTTAGCTAACAACAATTACTGGGTTCCCCATTCTTTTGGGGGTGGTGCGGAGAGCTGCACTCGTGGCCCTGAGAATAGGAGACAGAGAGGCTGACTGAGGGGCCTGGGCTTGGCCCAGAGGAGGTCTTTGCCTGGAGCTGTCACACGGGAAGGAGAGGATTTAACAAAGCTATTAGATGACTGCACCACTGTGCTGTGGAGGGGTCAGTTTATAGCAAAAGGGAATGGTGCCCTCTGCTAGCTAGTGGATGAAACTTCAGGCCCTAAAGCAAGGGAGTCTGTATAACCACTGCCTTTTGAGCTATGTGAACAGGCAGGAAAAGCCTGTAATGTCAGCCCTAGTTGTGTAACCAGGTGAACTCCAGAATTCTGTTCTGAGTTTATTTATTTTTATTACTTTTTTTTTGTCTCAGTGGCAGTCTTCAGTGGACACCAGAATTCCACCTTTTATGTCAAGTCCAGCACTAGCCCAGATGACCAGTTCCTGGTTAGTGGCTCAAGCGACCAGAGTGCCTACATCTGGAAGGTGAGACACTTGAAAGAAACTCAGACACAAAGCCCCAACCTGATGGCCCAGAATTGTTCCCTTTTCTCCTTTTGTTTGCTCTCCACATTCACATAGCGCATGGAGATGAGTGGGGAGGAGGGGTCCCATTTAAAGCAGCACAGGCTTAGTTTCTTGCATGTTGTGCCCAGAGTATACAGCTGTCAAACTTGAATGTAACTATTAATGTAAAACAGAGCTAACCTCCCGCCACCACTATGTCTCTCATCACTGCTGATTATTGCAAGTTGCTGATCTTAATCTGGCTTTAATGGGCATTAAAATCTTCTTTCTGTTTATTCAGCAGCTATGACAGGTAGAAGGTTCTTGGTTCATATTTAGCAGTGGTGCACATTAGTGGAGTCTAACTGCTTAATTGTTTTAAGGGGCACTTTTGTTTTCCAGTTCATAAGCTCTTGCTTCAGACATAGCTTTTTCTCATGCTTAATTTGCAATAGTTGAAACCTTTGTATTATGGCAAGGGCTCAGCCAGAGCCTTCAGCAAAATTCCAAAATGCTGGCTGACAGCTGAGGAGCTTAGTCACTTGGCATCTCTAGCTGATGTGTAGGAAATGCAAATGTCATGTTAATAGCAGGGCCTTCAAAATGAGAGAAGTTCTGTTCCTCGCTGTGTCATATGGGGAGGGATTGTGGGGTTTCATCCACACAGGAACGTGGATAAGAGAGGCATTCTCAGACAAAGAGACAAATGGGTAGAATCTTTAGGTGACTGTTTGTGTAAGTTTTTTGTGTAACTCTTCAGATTATGCTGTTTAATGCTGCAATGAATTCTGTCTGGGGTGTCTTTCAATACCATACTACTGTTCCTGGGGTAAAGTTAGAAGCATATTGATTGTAAGAGCAGGAAATCAGTGAATTTGGAATCCTGCGTCTTAACTGGCCATGAGACTCTTTTTTTCTCAATCTTAGAATTGTTATTGCTGTCTCCATTTTACATTAGCACCATTGGCCTAAACGCAGCCACTCTCACGCAGGAAGCTCCTGCCGTCCCTGATCAATATTGCGCACACACACACACACACACCCCTACCTATCTCCCTCCCTCTCTGTATAGTTATAGTTCTCTTACTTGGATTTTCTTATCCTGGCAGCTAACCTGTGGTGGTAGATTTCAATAGATAGGAACCTATTTAAGTACCAACCACAACTTAATCCACATTAGGATGAATCGTCACTTTCATCTCTAATATTGCGGTCCGTGTCCAAACCCTTTGCCAGCCCCCCTCCCCGAAGTAACCCTTTCAGGGCACTGTGCAACCTCTACACTGTCTGCTGTTCCTCAGAGGCAAAATTCATCTCCTTACAGGGGATAAGAGAGAGCTATTTAAATGTGACTCACCTGACCTATATCCAGTCAGCCAATTGGCTTCAAACACACTTGCACGAGCACTTCTGAATTCCTTGGTTTACTCATATTCACTACCAAATGATGTATTTGATGTGATGCTTTCGCTCCTGCCCACACCTAACTCAATATGTACCTTCTAATATCAGGCGCTGGCAAAGTCAGTTGTCCTAAAATCGAACCTGACCTGCTTTCCCGGCCTGGTCTCTTTTCATGATGGGTTTGGAAATAAAAGCAAAGTTAGGAGTTCAGAGTATGTACAACTGCAGTCTTGGCTCAGGCTCGTAGCCATTTTGGGTCTGAGAGAAGCGTTCTTGTAAGGTTCGTGGCTGCTTATTTAGAAGTAGCAGCGCCACAGTGATGTGTTTGCTTTCATAGCAAAACTAATAGGTATCCACTTAGGCTTATCCACGCCAGGCCCTTCAGTGGTTCATAACGTACCAGGCTTATCCAGCAAACAGGCTGTGTCGTCTTGCATTGCACATTTCAAGTCCATGTTTTTAAAAAGGTTCCCTGGAAACTATGCTGGGAACAACACAGGAATATTTAAGGGCTTCATAAAATTCAGAAAAAATGGATTTAAAATCCATCTGTTTATTTTTATAAAATTCCCAGTGCTGTAGCATGTGGATGCCAAACACTAATTAAAACAAATATATGAAGGATGGTCAGATGACCATTATTATGTTAACCCTGTGGCTACTTTATGTAGTGGTAGCATTCTCTACTCCGACAATCGAAAACTTATCACAAATTCTACCTACTCAGATTCCTTCCTGTGCCCTGAAGCCTGCCAGACTTTATTGATTTTGATGTAAACATACTACTGAGATGATCAGTGCTGTAGAAAATATATGACCAGCTGCTCTGAGAAGCATACAGGTGAGCTGCCAAAAGAGACAAAGGCTAGCCTCATATTTTCAAACTGGGAGGGGGTTCTGAGAAGAGGCGCTGTCTGTGCAAATTCAGAGGTAGGTAAAAGGTAATTTAATGAGGACATTGTCCACCCAAGACATTTCCAGGAGACTCTTGATCAGGAGTGGGATGTTGTACCTAGGTCAGGAAATGCCATGGACAGAGGTTATTGCTGACCAGACAAGGAGCATCTTGTGGTTCCACGTTTCAGCATGTGACATCACTTGCATGTAGTGAGCACTTCAAGAAAAGTAACTGCTGGCCCAGTAATAAGTTGCATCTGTAAGAACCCTTGCATTCAGCTTAGCATTAAGAGTAGGGATGGAAAGTATTTATTTTAAAATGGACATCTGACTTTGAACCACTAACTGACCAGGAACAGGAAGAAACTTCCTTTACAGCCAGGTGGTTCCATAACTGTACTTTTCTTTGAACCATCTGGTACTGGCCACTGTCAGAGCAGACAGGATACCAGATTAGGAGGACCCTTGGTCTGACTTAGTGTCACGCTTCATATGTTCCTGTGCAGTTTGATATGTACATAATATAAGACATATCCTGAATCCCAATAGATAGCCAATTGCCTATCTGTTTTTATACCTATATGTACATTTTGGCATCCTAATGACATAATAACATATGGGGAACAAAGCACCTGTGATGCTGATTTTACCAGAATCCAAAGGATAAAGCATCAGCAACCTAATTTGTGCACTGTTCCTCCCTCCCCCCTCAGAACCATTCAGATACAAATGCCTTGATCCTCATTTCACTCACACTGATGGAATTTATGTAACGCTTCATCAATGTCAGTTAAATTATATCAGTGTGAAAACAGTACAGGAGCAGAATCTGGCCCAGGGAGAATAACTCTCTCCTTCCACCCTCTTGTCAGGAATCAAGGATTATTAAATGTCTTGCTACACGCAGTAAAAATCTATTAAATGTAAACTAAGGTGTTCTCTGTACCAAGAACTCCTTCCGTTTATTCCTTAAATGGGATTTTAGTTTCCATGGTATTGCATGTTTTGGCAGAGGTGGTTATATTCTCCACAGGGCATTTAATAGATATTTAGTCAAGTGGTTGCCTCCAGCATGCCATACACATACTAAAAAAAGCCTGTTATGAACTACTTTAGTTCAGACAAACTTTAAATACTCTGCTTAAGAATCTTAACTACAGCTTTTCAGGCTGCCATGGCAAGAAATCAAAGTTTGACAAGAAAAGGAAATGGATCAAGAAACTAGAAGCCCTCCCTGATATTTTGCATGTTTCCTTGTAAATCTGTGAATAAAACCGCCTTTTCCCACTTGCTAAAGAATCTATTAAATTTACTTAGTCATCAGAGCAAATCCCACATCTAATGTCACATTGCTACTGGTGACTCATAACTTCAGGAAACCTGCTGAAAGTCTGCAAAATAAAAAGAACCTTAAATCTGATTTCTTGCTCTTGCTTGGTTGTGGCAGAGCTAATATTAGCCTCAGCTAAGTCAGTCTCTGGTTAATCGCTGTCCTCATGAGCTGTGATAAAGATTGGTGCTGTTGTAGGTCAGGAGAAAGGTGTATCAAATAGGGGTTCAGTTTCAAAGGTGTATCAGATTGGGGTTCAGTTTAATCAGTGTGTGTACTGTATGGACTCATAACCTTTTTTTTTTTTTTTTGCAAGGAACCTTGACTGTGTTGCTATCTTATTGTAAAGTTAATTATAGGTTAGCTGGCTGGAAGACACACTGGAACTTGCCAACTACATGAACTATTAGCTCTGAAGCAAGTAGAAAACTACCAAATTCAGCTCCTTTTTGAAATAGGTCTTGGGTTTAAGTCTTCCTGTTGCTTTATAAATGTCACCTTCTACTCAGCATAGAATCTGAGTAGGCAAACTTGCTCCCAATAGGAGCTACTGGAACCTTAAATGGACCGTGCTATTCAATGTAGCAATGTGCTTGTGCATCCCTGGAGACAAGTCCTATGTATAGCAGAAAGTCCTAAGCAAGTTTTCCCAGGCACTGTCAATACACTCCACCCTGACCCAGCTGCTTCACCTCTAGGAGCAAAATGCTAATTTGTTCTTAGAGCTTATTCAGTCCCTTGCCTTTCTGCCAAGACTGCCAATAGGGTACTAATTGTGAGGGTGTGTTTTTTAGATGTGGCTGTCAAGTCCATGAGGAACTGAACTGAGGCCACCAACTTATTTCACATAGGCTACTAAGTAACTGTCAGACAGTAACTACTTTTACTCATGTCATTGGTGTGAAATTGATTTCTCCCCGGCTTTGAGCCATTCAGTTCTATGTGGAGCATTGTTTTCAATAAATGCAGAGAGACTGTGCTGAATTCTTGGGAATAAGTGATACCTTCCAAGATACAGTAGAAGCTCAGAGTTACAAACACTTTGGGAATGGAGGTTGTTCGTAACTCTGAAATATTCATAACTCTGAACAAAACATTATGGTTGTTCTTTCAAAAGTTTACAACTGAACATTACTTAATACAGCTTTGAAACTTTACTATGCTGCGTTTAATCATCTGAATTTAAATGAAACAAGCACAGAAACAGTTTCCTTACTTTGTCAAATCTTTTATTAAATTTTCCCTTTATATTTTGTAGTTTATTTTTAACAGAGTTCTGTACTGTATTTCCTTTTTTTTTCTTCTTTTTTTTGGTCTCTGCTGCTGCCTGATTGTGTACTTCTGGTTCCAAATGAGGTGTATGGTTGACCAGTCAGTTCATAACTCTGGTGTTCGTAACTCTGAAGTTCTACTGTACCTAGGCATGGAGGATAAGCTTGTGACTAAAGTACAGGCATTAAGGAGATCGGTGTTCTCTTCTCAACTCTGCCACAGACGTTCAAGCATGACCTTAAGCAGGCAGTTCTAATCTCTTTGTGCCTCAGAGCTATACAAAATGGGGAAAATTTTTGCATACCTCGGAGGGGTGTTGGGAAGCTTATTTCACTGTAGAGTGCTTTGAGATCCTTGATGAAAGACACCATAGTATTCTACTTCAGCAGAGTGGAGCCTTCCTTGGTGATGCTTTTGATGCAAAAATCCAACTGATTTTAAATTGTGGATTGTTTTTTTAGATTTCTGAGCCCCATCTTCCTCCCATGATGCTCCTTGGCCATTCTCAAGAGGTTACCTCCGTTGCCTGGTGTCCTTCAGACTTCACTAAGGTTAGTTTCTAGAAAAACTGTTTTGGAATGTCCTGTGAAACCAATGAATGAAGGACCAGATGTGACCACGATAGTGTTTGTTTTACAAAACTTGAGGGGGTATTTTGACCGGGGGTGGAATCTTCTCTGTATGGAAAGCTTTGTTGAAAAGAAAATGGCATAGATGAGCTGGCTTGCTACACTCTTCCCTTCACATAGAGTTAGAGCTAATCCGAAATGTTTTCATTCCATTCATCCCAAAATTCCTAAGACGGTTTAGTGCTGTGAGTTTAAAGTCTAGATTATTTTTTTCATTTTTTGAAATATTCCACAAATTTTTTTTAAAAAAATCAGAATTTTCAATTATTTTTTCATTTTTAAAAAGTTTTCTATTTTGATAAAAGCTACCAAATGATTAAGCCAACCAGTCAAAATTGGTGATTACTTTAAAAAAAAATCCTGCTACAAAAAAGCCATAAATGGTAAACAAAAGTTTTGAGTGAGAAATGGAAAATTTCAAGAAAATAAAAATGTTTTTTGTGAAAATGTTTAATTTTTGGGAGGGAGGCCATTTTTTGTGGCATCAACCCACATTGCCCGCACTACATTTTCAACTAAATCCTCAAGTGAATTCAATATGATGCTGTACTGAATTTTTTCAGGTAATTTGAGTCCTTTGATAACTATTAGTAACTTGGAAAAGTCTGTTCCTGGAAATGTATGAAGGCCTTTCCTGATGGAAATTGTTATGCTAACAAATTTGTTGATTATTGATTAATCTAAATGTTATACTGCCAAAATTTGAAGCCATTTCTTCAAGGTCTTCATATGCTTATGAGTTTTGTTGATGTCGTCTGCTGTCTGTCCACTGATATGTTTGCAAATCTAGTGCGCTGAGAGCTTTAGTGGGAGGATGGAAAGAACATTAATGTCTGTTCTTTCAATAAGCCATATGGAGTCTGTCAACATGACTTCTAATTCAATGCTAAATCCAAGAGCCTCACTGTCCTGAACCATATCTTAATGAAAACGCAAGGGTCAGCATTAGTGGTTCCCCCATATGGCCATCACTGGAGGGGAGGGAATTGTTGGCATGGAGAGTAGGGTTAAGGGACCAGTCTATCTCCAAATCAGGAATAAGCCCTCCAACAGCTATGATATCCGAGGAGTCCCATAGGGTTTCTTGCTGGCAGTTTTAGTTGCCCCTCTGTCCACCATTGTTAATCAGCTACTTTCTCTAGGCATCACAGTAGGCCCTCAGGAGGGATTTGAATTAGGATCGGGTAGTGGCTTTGCAGAAAAGCTCAAGAAGTACTTTCCAGTTGTAGGGGTGGCATAGGAATTGCCGTGCTGGATGAGACCTGTGTTCCATCAGGTCCAGTATCCTGGCCATGGTAGCATGGGAGAAGAAAACAAACAGGGCATTAAAATCTGGCCCAATGTAAAAGGAGTCAAACGCAGTTCAGAAAGGAGTGGTGGTTAGGCAGGTCCTCAAATGCAAGGACAAGAAGGTTGAAGTTGATGCAGAGGAGATGAGGAGCCAATGGAAAGACTGGAAGAGGCGAGTGATGTGGTCTGAACCCCAGGCAAGGAAGACAAGCCTACCAGCAGTGTTTTGTAGAGCTGATGTTGGTGTTGGGGAGGCCAGAGGAAAGACGTCTAGATTACTGTGCACATAGGCCTTAGCTCTTTCTTTCTTTCTTTCTTTCTTTCTTTCTTTCACTAATTCCCAGGTGCATCACTGTGTACACAGCACAAAGGGAGATTAATAAAAGTTCTGATGCTTGCTGGGCGGGTTCCATTGATTATTTGGAAGAGCAACTTGCCATTATATAGGGATCTGCTGTACCTAAACTTTAGTCCTGTCTCTTGCTTTTCTGTATCAAGTGCTGCTGACATTGGATGATGGCAAAGTCTGCAAAGGCTGCTTAGTGAGGCAATTCCAGCGTTTGTCCTTGTTCCAACATTACCTATTTAGAACACTGCAAATGTTTGTCCCCAAACAAGGAAAGGTGAGGAGTGAGAGAAGGAGCATTGGACATTGATGCAAAACGTTGAATTCTTATCTTCTGCTGTCTGTTTCCTCTTGGAACATGAGCTTTGGATTGTGTTTGGGTTTCTGCTATTATTTACTGAGTTACTGAAATGTCAATAAACAAATACTGTATATATTGGCACTTGTGGAGCAAATGGCTGCCTGCCACAGAATCTTCACAAAGCAAATGGGGAGGCTGCGATTTCTTTGCCATAAAAGGGATAGATGGAGGCTTTCTCCTGTCAGATCACATTCAAGGGAAATAGATAGCTTTTTCCTCTGGTACAGTAATTAGACAGCATTTGTTTTTCGCTGGCAGTTCCTTGACCTATTTGTTAGTGGGCAGGGAGGGCTCCAGGCAGAACACTTATTGGCACGGAGTGCTGAGAGTACCAACTCTCTTGGATTGATTTGCCAGGGACTGTGGGACCTGGCTTCACAGTGGCCTAACCTACTGACTTATGCTGTAGATCGCCACATGTTCTGATGACAACACTGTGAGGATTTGGCGCTTACGGCGTGACTATGATAAGGAGAGACTGACATCAGGCAAAGTCAACTTGGTAGGCTGGGTCTGTCAGAAGAAACCAGAAGAGCAAAATGGAATAGGTAAGGCCCTTAGGGGTATTTTGTCCCACAACATAGGAAGAGGACTTCAGAATTCTGTGTATTTACTGGTTCAGGAAAAGCTTTCCCCTTGGCTATTGCTCTTCATTTCTTTAGAAATGTGAATTCATGCATTTTCCCAGGCCTGACGCACCATCCAGTAAAGGGCTGGTACTGCATATGCAGCCCTGGAGCTTTGAAATTTTCCTCTTGCCCAGCAGATGAATTCAATTAAAGAACACTGACTTCCTCTCTTTTTGCTTTTAAACAAAACAAAGCACTCACTTTCTACTGGACAAGGTGCCTTTTCAACATTCCAGAACTATACACACCTGCTTCTAAACTCTTACATTCCATTAGAAATGTAATCTTCATTTGACTCTGTCTTGCTGTAAATTATTGTTCCAGCACAGTACAGTAGCACTTACTGTAAGACCCAGACATGTGCAGTTCAGTGATGGCTTTCTAAAATGCACCAATTCTTTCACCACTGATGTGTGTACATGGAAATCTATTCACAGATATTATAAAATAAACCAATAATAAATCATGGAGACTCCTCGCCCATCAACTTGTTAGGATTAGTTAATAAATGCTGTCCCCTTCCGGAAAGCCTGGGAGATCAGACAGGCTTTGCAGTATCCCCTGAATGTCAACAGACTTGGGTTCTGTGAGACCAAGCATGTCATGTTTTGGTCTAGAACTTAATTGTAAACACCCTGCCAGAGTCCTCACCGAGGAAACGAAGGGTCCATTAGCTCCAATGCTGATCCAAACTGCTGCAGGACCATAGAAGGATAGGCAGTCTCTTGGCACGTCCCAAACCATGTGTGAGAAGTCTTGGATCAGAGAGCTAACTTAGTTTGTGTTGAACATGCATCAAGTGTCACATTAGTGTATGGTTGAAATGAAAAGGGAAGGGGAATAAACCCCTCAGCAAAGTGGAATATGAAGATAACTGTATCAGAAATACAGAAATATTTAAAATTTGGACCAAAACTGAGTTGGTAGTGGCTGGTTGGTGTCATTTCCTGTGTTGGTCTATCTCCCTCTATTGACTTTCGAAATGTGCTTCACCTTCATTGTTGTAAATACAAGTGGAAGGTTTTGTAATCCCCCATACTAGGATAACATAAAAATTAACTTTTTGCCAGTGCATAACTGTCTTGCAGGAAACTTGCGGGACAATAGGTGGGTAAGTGCCAGCTCTCTTCCATAGTTGCTCACGACACACATTCATGTGCTTTGTTTCAGTGAGCTGCTGAGAAACTATTTCACATTCTATTCCCTGAGAAATAAATATAGACATTAGTCTTGTCAAGAAGCTTGAAAACCCAAAGCTGCCTGTACCCTGGATCTTTACAAATCGAATTTGGCAATTACACTAGATAAAATATCATTTCTCCTTGTTCTCTATGCATTAAAACAACCCAGGAGGGAAGAGGAAGCACACAGACCTTGTGTATGCAACAGCAGGCTTCCTGCTGACCTTGGCTCTTTGAACACAAAACACATGCTGTTAGAATACGGGAGCTATCTGCAAACTGATTCATAGTTGGCTAACCAAACAGCATTTCAGGACTGCTTAGATGAAATCTAGATTGCATCCTACCCATTTAAATGGAACAAATTGTGAAGTTGTGGCTGTGTATTGACTGTTGACCTGCACTATGGCATGCAGCAAGCACAGCTTCCTTCCCTTGAGAAATTATGTATGTAAATTTGCTAACTGATATTAATTTCTCTGCACTTCATGTAACCAGAATCGCTAGACCTGGGCTGTACCTTGAATTTGTGATTTTTTTGATTCTTGAAGCCCATAATGTTGCTGTAAAAATTTGATAGGGTGAGGGCAAGAGAGAGAGAAATCCCCACTGTTCGTATACATTGTGCATTTATCTGTCTGAGTCCTACCGATACATATATCATTTGACTGGCAGCTTGGTAGAGGCTTGCACTCAGTGTTAAAAATAACAGCCTTGCAGAATGTCAGTAAGTGGTATCAATGGCAATAGACTTGACTTGTTAACAGAATTTGAGGTCTGAATGTTTGACTGGTGCACAAACTGCTACAAAAAAGCTTGCTGCTTCTGTTCTGTTTCCCAGCACTGGAACACAGGCATTTGAATTACAGGCTACCTTTCATCATCCCCATCAATACAGCATCTAACCAAGATAGCTTCCACTTTTCTAGAGGTAGTGACTCCAGAATATATTTTTAAGTCTGCCACGGTTGTGGGCAGCCACATCCTCTTTCCAGCTCATCACCCCACATTTCTCATGTATGAAATTTGTAGCTAATCACTAGTGAGAGAGGGTTGCTGAGATCACTACTACCCTTCTTCCACATCTAAGAGCTTACATTTTAAGTACAATTAATTCTCCAGCTGAGATAATATAGTTCTGTAAGTAAGTGCTCATTAAGGCCAAGATTAAAAGACCAAATCTTAGCAGTGACCCTGCTATGAGTTCATAATAACTTGCTTCAGTCTAGACTAATAAACATCATTGGGAAAGGAATATTTAACTCCACCTTGTGCTTTAAAGTGATTGACATTTGTATTCTACTCTGTTTGCTCAGCACATGAATTTAAAGGTGCAGAGACAGTATTGGGCAATATTATATGAGAGTCTTCAGGAAGGATAAGGATCAAAAAAAGCTTATGTATAGTGTGTTACTGAGAAGTTATGTAGGTGTTTACACTATGCACATCTCACAAGTAAGTACAAGATTCTAAAAAAAATGGCATTTCATTCACACAAGACTTCAGCATCCTAATTAAGTACTTTACCACATAACAGCTAATGCTGAGAATTAAGAGTTTCAGACTAAATCCTTGGTATGCAGCAAATGTTTAGAGCCCTTTTGCTCCTTGGTGAAACCGTGTGCTTAAGGTGGCTAACGTGCTCTCTTATTTAATTGTACCACCTCAAGTTTAAGGCCAGAAAGGTTCCTTCAGATACATTCCAGCCTCTGAAAAGCAGGCATTGGACACACACCAGTACATCATCTCTCTTCAAAGTAAAATATCTCTTTAAAAAACAACTTAATTAATTATTTGTTTTGGCCTGAGATGTAGCTTAAATGCGTGCTGCCCTCAGATTTATTGTGGGATTTCTAGTGTACAGCTTATAAACACTGATGACTATGCTTTGCTTTACAATGTAAGAAGTGGGCACGCTATTGAGTAGATGGATTTATATGCAGTTTATTTCATAACATGCTGATGATTTCAATAGCCACTGTGCTATATGTACATGGAAATTGCTTATTAAAAAAAAATCACTTATTTGTCATGGCAACCAATCCATCAGTTAGTTCCTTGGAATCTTAAGACCTCGTACAAGGTGTGGGGAATTTGTAGCCTGTCCCTTTGCACTGTAAATAACTGACCTCTACCCGGTAACCTATCCTTGCAGAATATTTTCCAGCAAAAGGATAGTAGGAGTAAAGTGAAACCTTTCTTAGCTCCCACCTTAACTATCTTATTGGTGTACGAATGTCAAAGCCTAGTTGGGACAATTATCCATAATGGAGAGCATTCTAATCTAAGGCTTCATCTACCTTACAACTAGTTGTGGGACTGGGTTACAATGTTTCCTGACCTGGTTAAAAACCACTTATAAATGGTAGTGTAGATGGGATCTGATGATGTCCCCGTAACTGAACTAAAGCTTTGGACAGTTCTGGGTTTTAAGTGAGCTACAGGGATACAGGTCACATCTACAAAACTTCTAAGTGCACTAAATCCTGACGCAGTTATAGCTATTGTACAGATTGGTCCTCAGGAAAAAAAATAACTGGGCTGAGGCACTTTCTAAAATATGCTTCCCTCTCTTCCCATTGCGGTTATCCTGGGAGGCCAGATTACACTGGACAAGGTCAATGACTAAAATACGTCTTGATCCTTCTGTCCATTTTAGTCCTCTGATTGCAGTTCTTTTAAGAGGTGCCAGTTACAACTGAGGTAGACGAGTGCCATCAAATAAGCATCCTGTGTTCTGTGGAGTTTTCAAAAGGGCTCAGTATTGGCCTAACTCTGCTGCTGTTGAAATCACTGGGATCTTAGAGGTGTTTAGATCTGGGATGGGGAGTATTAGACAAATAGGTAAGCTGCTAAATTCAGATTCTGAATGTCCCAGAGTTTTGGGGGCTTCTTTAAGGCTTATCTTTAATCTGTCTCTCTTCACTTGCTGTTGCTGTACTGTGTAATTCACTTGACGGTTTTGTTTCTCTTCCATCAGTACTACCAGTCAGCACTCAGAGTACTCCTGCAAAAGTCTCCATGGTGGGTAGCCCATGCATTTCCTCACCACGGCCAGCAGCTTGTGCTCCCAACTATACCGGGGACCTTCCTCTTTCTACCAACACTCCAACATTCTCTCTCAAAAACCCAACAGTCAAGGCCCACACTCCAGCGAAGCAAAGTGAAGCCATATCAGGCCCTTCTCCCAAACCAACATCTTCCACCAAGATGTCCATTAAACACTGGGTTACCAGGACTCCGTACTCCTCTCCACCGGGGATGGGAACAAAGACGCCTTCTCCAAGAAAAGCTCTGGCAGAGGTCACACAGGGTCTTCCAGTGGCAGTTGGCACTCCCGTAGAACCACATTCACGGTTTGAGAAGCGAGCCAAAAGGAGGCTGGAGTCCAGCAAGGGAAATCACATGGGGCAGAAGTGTCTGAAAAGCTGCAGTTGTGTGACTGAGCTGGACCCAGTGGCTAAAAAATCCAGGCTGGATTTGTGCTTTTTGGCAGCAGGCCAAAAGGCCGGTAATGAAGACTGTCTGAGCCTTGCTGAGTTAAATAATGGAACTGAAGGAGGTGGCCAAAGCCCAAAGGAGCCATCCCTTCCTGAAAGCCCCCTTAATCAGGCAGGCTTCCAGACTCCCCCTTTTCCTTTAAAGAACTCCTGCAGGAAAGGGGCTGATGTGCTGGACAAAGAGAACAGTTCACCTGGGGGAAAAAACTGGCTGTCTGCAATGGGAGAGAAGCTGAAGACTAGCAAGGCCAGTAGCCAAAAGGCATCAGGCAACAGCCCCCCGTCCTCTCGGAGTCCCAGCACAAGACAAGAGGCAGCAACTGCAGCCAGTCCATCGGGACCTGTAAGTAGATTAGGCATGGTTACAACAGCAGAGAAAGGGTTGAACTCTGGGTTCTGTTCTCTTCTTGCTGTGTTGCACAACTCCCATTTGCAAGCAGTTAACTTGTGTATCAAAAGGATCATCAGACCTCATTGCTTGGGGGAAGAGGGGGTGGGGAAGGAAGGGAAATCTGATATAACAAGCCCCAGTATCTCTGCCATACAGGGTAATGATGTTATCCTTCAGTGCCACCCATAGTCTTGGGAGAGAGAAGCAGAACTGGTGTTGCTCATCTGAAAATGATTTAGAACAGAGTACTGGAAAACGTTCATTGTCTATGACACTGGCACTTACAATGCAGTTCTACTCTGAAAATAACAGCAGTACTTACTTGACAGATCTGCTGCTTACATGTATTCACAGCCATATCTGCCCACTTAGGTGACATAGATTGGCCCCCACTAGCACTGCAGACCCAACCCAGCTTTTGGAGAAAATGAGCTGAATTTTATTCTAGCTCTTGTATCAACAGAATTTGTACGTCTGTAACAATTGTGGGACTAAATTCTACCCTCGGTTACATCTGTGGAAAAACCATTGAAAACAAAGGGATTGCACAATTGTCAGAGGGCAGAACTTGGCCTGCAGACACCTTACTACTTGTGTTGTGCAAGAAAGCAGGAACCCAGCCTGACTTTCAGATCCTAGGGTGAGTTTGCAGAGCGGTTAAAATGGTTGGCAGATGAGGAGTTTTTTGTGCTTTAGAGCAAATTCTCAATTTGCATGTTGTCACTGAATCAATACACATGGAATCCCATGATGCCCGTAACTTCCAAAGTTAGTTTTCAGAGGACTGCTGAGCTTTGTTTATAAAACTGATAACTGAGGTATGATTATTACAATCTTTAGTTACACCAGAATTTGAAATTTGATGGTAGAATATAATTTGGGCTACAAATAATCTTTGAAACTGTCATCATGACTGGGGCTTATCTTGGTAAAATTGCTTCCTATTCACCTAAATTTTGTCTCACACCAGCACTTGGGTTCATAGAGTGCTAACAATACAGGCTATCCAGTAATGCACTTCAGAGGCTTAGTCCTTTCATGATTGAATGTCTTTCTAAACAACATTCTCCAGCTCTACCACAGATTGGTCTTGATGCAAATGAAAAATCTGTGGCCTGTGTTACGCAGGTCAGACTAGATGATCATAATGATGCCTTCTGGACTTAAAATCTATGAAATTTTGTATCTGGTGGAGACAGGGTAAAAACTAGAGCCCCTAGCTCTTCTCATAGAGCAGTAGGGTAACGCCAGGATTTTAGCAAATGTTTCCTGTCTCCAAATAGGATCTGAATGTCCCAGAAGCCATACAAATTATTCCAAAGAACATAATGGTTGTCCTTTTAACAGTATGTAACTTGGCAGCTCCTCAGCATATGCAAGCTGTCGCAGTTATGGAGGGGAGAAGCTTAAAAGATTTCTACGGTGTGTGCAGAGTTTAACCTGGAAGAACTAGATGGGGCATCTACTGTCAAATACATATGTTTATACTTGACTTGAATCTCTTCCAGGTTGCAATCACTTCAGTTTCCATGAGGAAGATCTGCACGTACTTCCATCGAAAGTCACAGGATGACTAGTGCAGTACGCTGCATTTGAAAGAAACTGTAGCCCTGGATGTTGACACACTACTGGTGCTACCAAGAGTGGATTTAGCAACACAGAAGGAGGAAGACACTAGGATGAGCCAATGCATTGTTGGCCCTTAATAAAGTTGGATTTTTTTATTCTCTTGTTCTTTAAATTCTTTTATAAAATCTATTACACTCTGTAGCCTCAAGTTATTTGAACATGAAACACGTAGGATGCTAATTAATGGAGACTCACATGCCATTAACATGAAGTAGGTGATGGATTTTAAAATATATGTTTGCTTTTAATACGTCACTCAGTTAAATGTTCCCCATGAGTTCTTTTGCACATGGCATCTGTGAAATGCTCTAGTTATCTCTGGAAAGAGCACCTTTGATGTGTGTTATTAACATCGTCAGATACAACTTGTCCGTTGATATTTGTTTTATTATGTCTGATCTTGAAACTTTTGTTTCAAAATCACATCTTGGCAAAACACATATCATCTCTTTTTGATAGCAGCTGAATAGAGATGGCGGTGGAGAAACTGTTGTTGCAGATAGACGGGAGCCACCATTTCTGCTAAAGGATATTTCTACAGCTTGTTCCTCTTGTATAACAATGACTCTCCCATTTCGGCAAAGAAGCTTGTAAATTCGACTTAACTGCCTGTAAATACAAAACATTTTAATGTTCCAGAGTGTCTGTCTTACTGTTCCAGTGTTGCATGTGGTGCTTGCTGTGTGAGGAAAAAATAGAGTATAGCTAAGGGCATTTTTGCCTCCTTTTTAAAAAAAATTCCCCTCTCCTACCACCTCCCAAGTTTACTGCTTTCCATACTCCTGCCTCTGCTAGCCCAAGGACACCCATGGTAGTCTTGTAACCATGGAGACCATGGCTGTCGAGGCTGGAAGCCTGATCGCCCCTTTTAAATCAAATATCGTCAAGGTCGGTTAGAAGTTATCAGATTTCAGTCTATCCCAAACAAAATTGGCTTTAGAAGAAAGCATTCCATACTAGCTTATTGACCTTTTATGGATGTAAATTGTAGCATAACTGTCTTGATGTTGGAGGCAGGAAAAAAAAATCCACTTTACAGAGTTAAGGTTGTAATATTAATATTAATGCTTAAAAGGCTTGGATTGGAGAATAATGTATATAATTGGGTAGTGTGATTATGGTAGGCTGTCCCAAATGAGGTCAGGATTCTGCAGCTAAAGCTCTTTGCCACCACTGCTGGTTGTTCAGACTGAAACCTCTTGCTGGTGCTAAAACGTAATGAAGGGACACTGAGGTGTAATGAGCCAGACAGAATTCAAATACATATGTTACGCTAATGATGACTAACTCACAAGTTACTGGTTCAATACAGGAGTAACTGGCCGAAATTCTAAGGTCTGTATTTTACAGGAGGTCAGACTAAATGATCCAGTGGTGCCTTCTGGCCTTAAAAATCTATGAAAGTCTGTCTATTTCAAGCCTCAGGATTGCAGACCTACTGAATGTTATTTAAAGGAACATAATAGAATTAAGTCACACTTTTGTCTGAAACTTTTGTACCTACTAATGTTAAGTGATATATTTCTATAACTGAAATGGATTAGAGGAAAAAAAATTTATATTTTACTGTGTGCATTGGAAAGCACTTTATGTAGTCTGACATAATGACAGGTTTCAGAGTAGCAGCCGTGTTAGTCTGTATCCGCAAAAAGAAAAGGCGTACTTGTGGCACCTCAGAGCCTAACAAATTTATTTGAGCATAAGCTTTTGAGAGCTACTGCTCACTTCATCTGATGTGGTAGCTCACGAAAGCTTATGCTCAAATAAATGTGTTAGGCTTTAAGGTGCCACAAGTACCCCTTTTCTTTTTGAGTACTCTGTTTCATTGAGCCCTGTATCGCCAGTTTCTCTTTTCACAGCAAGGAGGGAGAGAAATACACTATGTTTTAAAAAAAAAAATTGTGATGATAAAACTGCGCTGTTGGCAGGAGGACTCAAAGGCAGGTATAGAACCTGAAATTACTTTCTAATTTTTGTAACATTGACTCAGTTTCAAGTTGACAGCAGCCATCGAGCTTTGGAGAAATATCAAACTAACATTAAACTGGACAAGTAAAATATATTTCAGTCATATATGAAACCTTGCTTCAAAAATTGAGATCTTTAAGTGGTAACTGAGTCAATCCAATATCGTGAGCTAACTAAGACTAAAAAAACCTGACACTTTGATGTTCAAAAGTAGCTCACCATTAAACTTGACCTTAAAGGGTGGGAGGAATTGAAACTTAACATAGAGGGCAAACTAAAGGCAATAGGACAGTTTAATGTTCTGCTAAGTAGCTTACACACTTGTAACCAAACTCTGCTGATTTGTACTCTATATTACCAGTGGTTTCAGGGGGGCTGCATAACGAGTATAAACCTCACAGAAATTCCATGGGTGTCCCCCCACCCCAAACCCCAGCTTTGTGAGGTTACAGTTGTGAGGGGATAGGATGGTGAGGGTGAAATTTTGGTCCTCTTGAAGTGAATCCCTCTCATACTTTTCATAATATCTTCCACTTCTGGGACTAACTCCCACACCTGAATCCTTACTCATCTCTACTCCTCAGCTGATTATTCAGGGGTTTAGAAGTGTAAATGGGCAAAATACCGGGTCAGATAATCTTCAGTGGGAATGTGAGAACCCTTCTCTTTTCATGGCAGCTCTGCACAGCTTCTTACCTCAAGCACATAAAATCAATTTGGCTAACACTATGAAGACACAAAACATAACTCAATCCCTTATTCTTATGTAGTCAAAGTGACACAGTCTGATCCTGACAAAAAGCTTGGCTCCAGGGGAATAAGAAAGGAATCGTTCATATGAATCACTTGACCAAAATTTGTGATGTGACAGTCTCTTGCTTTCAGACTGCGGAGAATTGCATAATGTGGTTTAAGACAACTAGTAATGTCTTTACCTGGGGCATCTGCTCAGGCACTTAATATGTATGTCCTCAAGCAACTGAACCCACCTGCCTGTCTTGACAGAACCAAATGTATTTCGAAAACAGGTTTTCTCCTACATGATCCCCAAATACTCTCTAGCCTCAGACTTCACAAAAAAAAAACAAATTAAAAATTCTCCATAATAAATTATTCCAAAATCCTAGTATTCTAGCTCTCCTCCATTCCCTACAGGAGTGCTGATTCTCTTCCCAATAGTCTTATGGGGTGTGCCTTACATTCTTTGCCATTTTATTCATGCTGGGAATTCTGCTGCAGATGTCATACGTCCAGTCAGAATTGTCTGGCCTCTTAATTATACCTCGGTCAGTCCTCCTTGTATCTTCCTTTTCCCTAGAGATTGATTTCTGTAAGTCACCTCTCAGAACTATACTGTTGTGGTATTGATGAATATTTGCACCCCTATTCTATTGAATGTGGCAAAGATATTTGCAAGAATTTAGGTTGTGATGTGCTTCCTGCATCATTGGGAAACTAGACCTTTTCAGAAATGCCTAAGTGAGACTATAGGTAAAATTTTCAAGTGCCACCTAAATCACTTTTTAAAATGGGACTTAAGAGCCTAAATCATTTTGGCTTTTCTTAACGCGTGACCCATAATTGTGCTGGCAATGATTTTGTGTTTCAGATGCACATCCCCTCTTAAGACTCACTACTTATTGCAACTGTTGGAACTAGTGTCCATTTTCCTGTTAATGTTTGTGTCAGAGTCTTCTGGCTGGTTAAATTGTTTTGAATTGTTGAACCTAGGACTTCATATTTTATTTATCCTGTTCTGAATTTGGGAATTTAATTGTATGATCCAATTTTGCTTTGGAAACAAGCATTCTCCAACCAGGAATTTGCCATGAGAATCCATTAGTCACCCACATATGCCACCATGTTGAGAGGTCCCTTTGTTGCAGTCACATGCATTCTGAGGTCTCTTCCAAAAGTTTCTGATCTTTCAATATTTCTCAAGATAAAGCCTTAGAAAGACTTTTAGATTCCACTGGCACTAGGTGGGAAGCAGTGCTTGGGAGTCTTTCTGTCCCCAGGTCTATTGTGCTCAAGACATTTTAATGCTGACTTGAGCACTTGTCTATATGAGAGGTAAATTGTCAGCCTCTAATTCTTTTCAATCACTCGGTAAAATAAATGAATGACTTCTTACCCCAGTATAGCATTTTTGTGCCATCATGCAGAAAACTATTGCTCATTGACCTCCTTTGGATTTCTTTGACTTCCCAGCCTGCAAGATAGACCAAACGTCAGATTTTGGGCATAGAAGGTGTTTTGCTACTCAGTAATCTCTTTCATGGGTTTGGATAGCCATAGAGTGGCTTTGACCATAACCAGTGCTCTGTTTAGACAGTGGAAAAAGCCAGAGATCATAGAAAAAAGTGACCGAATAAAGCCAGTCCCAAGGATGGGAGGGGGCACACCTCCATAGTTTATTTTAAAGTAGTTTGTCTAAAGGGATGCTTAAAGGGAATAGACCCAAAGCTCACTTAGGGGATTTTTTTTTTCTTTGAAAAGGGGAGGTGGGGTGAGGAGTAATGCCAGTAGCTTTGTAGCAATGAGTGCTACAATACTAAAGCAGCATGAACCTCGGGAGATGAAACCAAAATTCTGCTTGGGAACTACATTTCATTTCTAAACTTCCAACTGGTTGTTGTTAAAGAGAACAAAAATCTATTAAAATTATGCAAACTTTTTTTTGCTTTTTCAGGTTAAGGAAACAATTCTCAGTCTGATGCCATGAATAGATTACTATAGAAATATCCTGCTAGCCCAAGCTTCTGCAGATATTCATAGATTCTGAAGGCCAGGAGGGACCATTATGATCATCGAATCTGACCACCTGCATAACACAGGACCCAATAATTTCTGCATCAAATCCGTAACTTCTGCTTGAGCTGTAGTACCTCTTCTAGAAAGATATACAGTCTTGATGTAAAGACTGCAAGTGGTGCAGAACTCACCACATCCCTAGGTAAGTTGTTCCCATGGGTAATTACCTTTGCTGTTAAAATAGCTGTACCTTATTTCTAGTCTGAAATTGTCTGACTTCAGCTTCCAGCCACTCAGTATCATTCTGCCTTTTCCTACTAGGTTGAAGAACTGTCTGTCAGAAAATCTCTTCCTTATGTAGGTACTTGTAGACTGTGATCAAATCACCTCTTAACCTTCTCCTTGAACTAAATAGTTTGAGGGTATTTCAGTATTTAGCAGTTTAAAGGCCTAAAGGAAGTACCTGAGGGCCACCCCTTTCCCCCTGCCATAATACCACAGCTGGGTGCCACTGGTGCAAATGAGAAGGAGCTGCTGGCAGGTCACCTGGGGGGTCCTACAGCTTGGGAATTGCTTCCCCAATGTTGGTCTGAAAAAGTGCAGGAGGACTGGGCAGGAGGTGAATAGTTAGGTCGTGAAGCTTTAGTTATCCAGGATTTTTGGTTTGGATCACAGAGCGCATAGCTGCTGTCTAGTTGCATGGGAGGTCTATTGCCCATGTATTTAATGCTGAGGGTGCTCAGAGCACAGGGATAAGTATGCCCTTTAGTTTGTATATATCTAAATAAGTTAAGGCCAAATTGACCTAGCAGAATATAGAATTCTTCTGTTGCAATACCTATGCCTACACAACAAGACATTCCTGTTATTCATGGCTCTCACCTTCCCAATTGTTTCATCCTTGCGAAAAAGCCTCACTTCAGTTTATTTTTCTATTATTGTTCTTGCAGAAGTATTTTAACTTGCATCTATAAAATCATTTAATAGTAATCAAATAACCCCCCACCTCCCTGTAGTACTCTAAACCAGGCTCATTCTGTATGTTACAGCAATGACAAAGTAGGCCAGGAGGCCTTTCTGTGTTGACATGAGTTTAGCAAATATTGTCACACCACATTCTTGAATTATTCAGTGTCACCATTATTTTCTATGTCACCAACTTACTTGGATATACTGAGGGAAGAGGGGGAGAGCGTTTATCAAGTGTGATTATGAAATCCAATGGATTCCAAAAACACCATGTGACAGATACAAAATAAAACAAGCCCTGATATGCTTGAGCAGGCTCTGCATTTTGCTGTAGGTGCACTTGTGTGTAGTCACTGGTGGGTAGGTAACAAAGTTAGAAAAGTTGCATCATGAGAAGCTTAAAGTGCAATCATTTTAAGACAGGAGTAATGAAGTAGTTAGGGGGTAACTGACATTCGTGTGAAGTAGACAAGAAAGATGCCTGGCCATGCAAGAATCAAACTAAAGTCAACAACAAACTCTATGCAAGACACAGGTAAGAAAGTAGACAATAAAATTCCCTTTCAGATACTTACTCCAGGGAGGCTGCATTAGTTAACAGTAAGAGCAAGGGAGTGGGAGCCAAGAGGTCTAGGTACTGATTCCTGTACTTTGGCTTCCCCATCTGTGAAATGGCAATAATGGTTATTCACCTAAGTAACATGGCTTGAGACTGTTAGGTGAAAGGTACTATGTAAGTGCAAAGTATCGAAGTACAATTCAGAGAAACAAGGCATTAGGAAAACTTCCTCCTAACCTAAAAGGAATTTGCTAAGACATGACAATTAGTCCCTGACAGACTCTGGAGCAGTACCCAGGAACCATCATGGAAACACTGTTGTATATCAGAAAGGAAACAGTAGCAATAAAAATGGCTTGATGTTGTATAGCATGGGCTTGGGCAGTTAAATGTTAAGTCTCATGTCTAGGTCTTAGTTGTTTGCAATGTTGTAGCTGTGTTGGCCCCAAGATATTAGAGAGACAAGGTGCGTGAAGTAATGTCTTTTATTGGACTAACTTCTGTTGGTGGGAGAGACAAGCTTTCAAGCTCCACAGAGCTCTTCTTCAGGTTATAGTGACTAAATGTGTGCACTTTGTGGCAGTGACCTTTTCTTCCTCATTGGCTGAGAAGGGCCTATCTCACTTTTGGATTTATGTAAATGATATTACACTCTGTCCTATCGTGCATTCCTGCAGCAGCTAAGCACTCGCTGTCTTGCTACCACATTTCCATTCCTGATATCTTTCTACTTTAATTTTCTTAGGGGTGGGGAGAAGAGGCGTTCATTTGAAAAGCACTCTTGTGAAGTTAGTGCTTGTCAAAAGAGCGTGCATGACAGCCCTGGATCCTGGAGCTCTGCTTAGCCATAGTACAGATACACCAGGGGCAAAAGCTTCCTCAAACTACCGTTATGTGAAGAGACCATTTCTAGAGCAAAGAGGTCTAGTATTCAAGCTTACTCATTCCTTGGCATCTCTGCCAACAAAGCTGCTCCTTGATGAATTGTGGCACTGTGATTGGTTTGTTTTTTGTGAGGTGGACGCATGGTGCCTAGCCTAGCCTAAGACCAATCTCACTTCACGTAGCTCATGTGGCCAGCAGATGGTCACTTGTCCCAGTTCCCTTGGGGCACCTAGTTTCCTAAAATCTTCAAATTTTAAACAAGGCTTTCAAAAGAGCACTATCCAGTTTCAGCCCCCACGGCTTTGCTGCCATGCTGAAATGCATCTTTACTATACTTTCTAACTGGGCCAAGTTTATGATAAGTTCAAATTCAATCAAGTTTACAAATACCACATTTACATTTCATAATATACTAGAGCTCCTTCCCTGTATATAAATAGGAGAAAGGTTTTACAACACAGAAATTCCCCAGTATATACTATAGACAAGTGCAGCTCAGAATTAGCAATGAAA
Organism: Chelonia mydas; assembly: GCF_015237465.2. Lineage (NCBI taxonomy): Eukaryota > Metazoa > Chordata > Testudines > Cheloniidae > Chelonia > Chelonia mydas. The sequence goes on along the minus strand of NC_057851.1, from coordinate 162,079,336 downwards.
ATTATTGCAGGTCCTGGAGGCAAAATTATGCTAGCTAGACGACACAATGCAAGCAAGATTTAGGTGAAGACTTGACTGTATTCTCTAAGGCCCTATTCAGCAGAAATGATACATACCCTGCCCCATTGCTGCGTATCAGCATAATGTAGGTGCGTGGGAAGTACGAGAACATGTTCCCACACCCTTTCAACCCTTTCATCAGAAAGTCTGGCCACTTGTGTGTATTCTATTGAATAATTAAAGTGATGGAGACTGTGAGAGTGCATCCTTTCACATCTACATATGGCAAAATGCAGCCTTCTGCAGAACAAAGAGCAGCCTCTGCTGCCCACAAAACTTCATTTTTCCAGTTACTCTATCTAAAAACTGGATTAGCAGTAGATTATCCTTGTGATAAGTAGGGCACAGACTTGAAGGCTTGCTGTTCCAGGCCAGGACCCCAACTCTTAGTAATCAGATGTTGCTCTCATTGACAATATGTTCTTTGAGATTGATCCAAGATCCCTTTCAAGCTGTGTGTGTATATATTATATAAATGAAATGGTTCACTCACTACTGAAGGGCGACTACCTCGGGACTGAAACGTAGCTACTGTTTAATAGCATAAGGTAACATTACACATTCATTTCTGTAGCAACCTCCACTCATGTCCAAGAGTTATAGTGGTATCTCCAGGCTTTGAACTTTTGGCCTGTTTGCTAAATAATCGCTTTATAATGCGGCTAGTAATCTTTCATTTGTAGAAAATCCTGCTACCAGATCACCCCCGAGCTGTTTCATTATTCAATGACACTGAGGGGCAACAAATCATTCCTATAGCAGAGAGGTTCATTCAGTATTACAGTGACCAGGTCCATGAATCATCATGCCACTATGGTTTGTAAACTAATTGACATAAGCCTCTGCTTTCTAAATAGTAAGCAACCAGCTGAAAGCTCATGACACAGATTGTGCACTGGGGCAGAAGCAACGAGGGAAAAAAAGGTACAGATGTTGATTCTGTCTGAGGCATGTCCTTGATTGTATGGGCTTTTAGTGAATGCAAGATCAGAAAACAGATCATTTTGCTCTTAGCTACACAGAGTCGCTTTTTTAAAAACTCCCAAGTTATTTAGAAGCTTAAATCTTATTGATTTTTTTTAAATGAAACTTAGGCTCTTAACTCACTTTTGAAAATTTTGTCCCCAATCAACACTAAAGTCATAAGGTTGGGGACAACCTGCAAGTGCCTCTGTGCAGATCTCCTGCAGGCACAAAAAACATGCATGTTTTCATGTCCAGGCAACTTCCTGCTGTCAGACACGACTGGAGAGTGTTCCCCTTGTACATTAGCTCTTGTCTGGCACCTTGTACATAATTGGAGAGGAGGGGGCAATTTTCTTTCCAGGGATAGAAGATGAGACTTAGCATTCTGCTCTGCTGTGAGTTGTTGCCCAAGCCTGGTGTGTGAATTCCACAAGCAAAGGGCCAGATTCTCAGCTGGTGTAAATCAGCATATCTCCTCTGGTCATAGGAGTTACACCAATTTACACCAGTTGAGGATGTGGCATGCTGCATACAAAGTTTGGATTCTAAATTCCATCACTGGCTGCAGTCCCATGAGCCACAATCTATTTAATTCCAATCTATTTGAATAGAGCTCTTCAAGATTACCTACTATCTCCTTTAAAGAAATAAAAGCCATATTTACTTAGTCCTTTCAAACTATGGCATTTATTCAAAATACATAATAAAGCTTAATCCTCTGTAAAAATACTTACAATGCTACTATAGGCTGGCAATCTAAGAGTTGTCAAGAGATGAAGCTTTTCCATCCAATCATACCACAACCATGTTTGTTTGTTTTGCATATTTTTGTTTTCAAATAGGTTCAGAGTTCAGTGCAATGAATTGTCATTTCAGATTTTTAGTAAGACCAAACACCACCAGATGGCAGTTCTTAGTTTAAATTAAGCTATGCTTTCATGCTCCATTGCAGTCACCTGTCTTATTTGCTAAGCCTCTGGCCTATGCAGCCTCGCCATAACTGAACCATGGAAACTTTTTTCACAGTAATAAATTATCTGTTTTTATTTATCTTGTTTTCTCAATAAAAATACAAATCTTACCTCAGCAGATCTGCAGGAAGCAAAAGGCTAGTGTCTTCACATAAAAACATCTGCAATTTTTCAGGGTTATTTTAAAGGTGAAAGCTATTGAACTCTGACGCAATAGTGGAACAGCACACAGATTACATGCATGAAAGCATTTGCTCCCCTCTGATTTTGATTTATCTATGCCCTGCATTTTGCTAATTTTTCATCACTGCAGTTGTTGGTTTGCAAATCAAACATTTGTCTGTGAGAGTGTGACATTTTTCCCATGGAGAAATGATACCTTAGCGGTGTCTCTTTCAAACATATGTGAAGTACTGCCGTATAATTTGGATGCTTCCACAATGACTATTTACTAGATTCATACATAAAACAAAGAACAAATAGACTGGTAATTTGCAATCACTGCACTTTTCATCTGAGAATCTCAAAGTGCTTTACTAAGGTGGGAAGGATTAGCTACATGTTACAGAGAGAGGAAGTGAGGCACAGAGCAGTGATGATGGCAGTGCTGTGTAAACACAATAGATTAGTCCAGAGTTGAAGATGAATTTCCCTGTCTTTTGTTTGTTTGATTTAAAGCTCAAATCTTTTGTAGCACATCATTAGCACGAAAGAGAGCTGCTGCCAACATAGTTTGAATGCCTTTTATGGTACTGTATGTGACTTTATTTATACCACCTTTGCTGTACAAGCTATAAGATTCTATCAACAGAGTTCCCGTTTTTCATGGCAAAAAGCTTCACCTTTGTTCTTTCTTGTCAGTATGCCTCTGCTTAAATTGAGCCCAGCTTTTAAAAGACAACTGGGGGGGGGGGGAGGGGGGCGAAGGGGGGGGGGGGGGGGAGAAGAGGATATTTCTCTTTGTGTTAAAGAGAATAATTTCAAAAGGTTTACTTGTTCCAAAGTATATCAAAGACATGTTGGGAAACTCAATGGAAAGGGAAAAAACCCACGTGAACAAAAGGCACAGTTTAATATTTCAAACTCTATCTTATGTCAGCTGCAGTTCTGTTTTATCTGTGCAGCCTTGAGATAATCACACTGCAGGCAGCTAAAAAGGAAGTGCAGTTCTGTGGTATTTCAAACCCCACCTTGAAATAGAGACTTCAACACCTACCAAAAACTGTGTGTTAAATTAGGTCTGATATAACACAATTTCTCCTCTCGTGATTTTCCTCCAGGCTCTATTTGTCTATTAAATTTCTCTCCCACTCAGTCACAAAGCAGGAGGCCACAGCCCATATTTGCGTTTATGGTAGATATTCTTCCTTGTTAGCCTGCCTGCTGGTGAGTAATTAAATTAACTAGTTCAAGGGAATATGTGTTGCACTTCTTTAAATCCTGCTGGTCTCTCACCTTCAGGAACCATGGAGAGGAAGGATGGTTGTGTAGATAAGGTACAGGTATGAAAGCTAGGAGCTCTAGGTGCTATTCCTGGCTCTAGCAAATGCTTAACTCTGTGACCTTCAGCAAACTAGTTAATTTCTCTGTACCTGCTTCCCTATTTGTAAAATGAAGATCATGCTGTCCTACTTAACCAGCACGTCATGGAACCCAATATTTGTAAAGTGCTTTAAGATCTTTGTACAGGAGGAGCTATAAATGTACAATTATTCTATATGGGTAGATAGTGTGACATCCAAAGGACTGAGGCAAAATCACATTATCTAAAAATCCAACAAACTGTCAGCGCCTGGCTCCCTTAGAGCTGGGGATGCCAAAAGAACTCTGTTTCAATTCCCATTCCCCCAGCCTGCACCCCAGCTAATAGAGACGGGATAGGTCATTACAATGGATTCCTTCACACGTAGATTGATTTCAGTTGATATTTGATATTTTAAGATAGTAAAAAGGAGATTAATTTATTGTACAATTTCTTCATGGTGAAGATACACATTTTTTTGCTGTTAAATTATCCAGCAAAATCTTACAGTCAAAATGCCAACTCTGCCTAGTCAGTGGATAGGTGCCATGTTTTACTATATTCCATAGGAAAGTTAACTTCTGGAGCAACAATGGAATTCCCTGCTCTTTGGCCTGCTTAGATAGAAGAACACTTGCTGATTTGATCCTCTCATCTGTGATAGCAGGGTCAGTTTCCCCAAGCTGCTCCTCTTAGGTCTTCACCATTCAGCTGTGTGCTGTGCCTCTAACTGCTTAGAGGCATAACCAGCTAACACCACAATTTGTGTCCACATGGTTAGTAACGTGTTGATAACAGGTGAATCTGAACTGTGTACCAGCCCTGCTAGCTGCCTACTCCGGCATTGTTTGACTGCAGGAAGCGGCTAGGTGATTCTGCTGTATGGATAGGGAATCCCCAGCCCTGCCACTATTACCAGTAAATCTTGTCCTTCCCTAACTGTGCTTCCTTTGCCTCTCTTCAGCACAAAGTTTCATACAAGCAGGCCAAGCATGTTTAATAGCAGAGCTACTTTTGCCAGCTGAAAACAGAGTTCATTCATCTGAGCAGGCTTGCTCTCCAACACACTTCCTGCTGGTTGCCAGGCAACAGTATTAGCACTGTTGTGCTTGGATGTTATGCAACCTTTGCTGTTCTGCTTTTTTTATTATGAGAATCTACACATTGCCAAACTAGGATGTTTCCCTCCTCCCCCGCACATCCCGGAAAAACATGGAGATGTGTTTTTAAAAAAACCAACACCGTGAGCAATTGCATTTTATTAAATGCATCAGGTTTTAAAAAAACCCTCAAACATAAATAAGCCTCTTCCTGGAATTACTTTGCAGAACGCTGCACCTAAATGGTACTCCAGGTTCTTGTTGTCAGAGCTCACAGTAAGAGGTTCTCACAATAACATTTCCTGTCTCCTCTTGCACTGCCTGGATGTTGTTCACATTATGCATTTGCAAACAATGTATTTGCTTAAAAAGCAATACAGGAATAGAAACTGCAACATGTGGACGACATGATTTATTTACAGTGGTGCCCATTACATGCTTTCCAAACGAGGAGGATGGTTGCTGCTCCCAGGAACTTACTTTCTCAGACTAGACAGACAAACAGACAGAGATTTGGGAATGGACACACCACCAGGCAACTTATAGACAAGTCTATTCAAGTCTCCCTGTAAGTAGCACAGCAGAAGTGGGTCCTGAAAGTGGGTGTCATAAGTCTTTCTTTGTTGCTAGACTTGCATTAGTTTAGATCAAGCAAGATATAACATTACAAAAACTTCTAACTTATTCTATTGGATAGGACTGGATGTTATAGGTGTTTAGAGAGAAAGAAAAACTATAGCACTGATAGGCTGGCACGTCAACTGAAATTGCACTGAAGAAATGAGAGTTTAGGGCTAAATCTTACCCCTCCATGTATGGGTGCAGAGGCCCTTGAAAGTGAAACCAGTACAGTTCTGCACTGCAGATAGGTAGAGGTAGGGGAGTAAGGGAGTCACATGCGGGATGCTTGGGAGCAAAGCTAAATGCCTTGTGTAGACCTGCGTGACACTCATATATTTGGCAGTCCTGTCACACCTGCCTGCACTCAGATTAGAGGGCATAAGACAGAGAGATCCTCCAGCTCAGAGCACCTTTTGGCCTACAGGAAGGTACACTGGGCTGGGAACCAGCAGACAGTCATTACTGCTAACCGATTCATACCCATACTCCAAGAGGTGGGCAGACAAATATCATTTTTCCCATTTTGCAAATAAGGCAAGTGAGCTTGCACAAGGTCACTCCAGGCACAGCTGGGAATAAAATCGAGCTCTCCAATATGACAAAGCCAAGTCTCATTCACTCAGTCATTGACCTTCAGACTCAAATCTATGGACTTGGCTATCTTGTCTCTAACCAGTGATATAATGACTAGACTACACTCTACACTCACAGCCAGGAACAGAACCCAGGAATCCTGGTGCCCAACATTCCACTCCTGTCTCAGAAATTATTGTGCAGCCCTGTGGCAAAATGCCTTATTCCCCTTTAGACGTGGTCCATTCAGAGAAGAACAGTCTACTTCTGCTGCAAGCTGTTTCATTAGCTCAAGTAGAACAGGTCTGTGCCATGCGTCTAAAGGTCATGCCTGGGTTCAAACACTACAGATGATCCCTGTGGGGAAAAAGTAGTATGTGATCATGTCACTAGAGGCTGTGAGATAATACACAGAAAGAGGCAGAATTATGGTTTCACAGGCAACCATAATCCTGGCATTTCCTCACTTCTGAGCGCTTGACATTGTAACTTTAATATTATTTTAACTACAGTATATATTACATATAAAAATGTTAAAGGAACATTAAAATGTAACTACTACTCAACCTCTATTCTAGAATGTTTATTCCATTTTTGACCCTGTTGTTAATGGAACATTTCTTTATTTTGGTTCTGAACTATAAAAGGGGTGCTGGATTCTGTGATTTAGGAGTAAATCCATTGTCCAACCTAAGTAACTTAGCGGCTTTACTAGGGGTGGGGGTGGGAAGATGGGAGAGGAGTAATCCTCTCCCAAGCATAGCTGCTGAGCTTTGTGCAGCTGTCACGTTTTATGCAAATTAATGAGGTTACTTGTAAATTTACCACCTCACCAATGCACCTCAACTCTGATGTGCTAGGATTAGCTCTAAGAGTGAGGACAGTTTAGTCTCTAGACCCATTTATTCCCGATGTACCTGTTGAGACTGTCAGTAAAGGTACCAGTTGTCTCATTAGGAAGTGTGCACTGTGGAACAAAGCACTAGCTTTTTCTATTCGATTTCTACTGTTGGAGATAATTGTCTGGGTTCAAAATCCTGAATGTGTTTACATGTGAAAATGAGTTGGATAGCCTCATTCTAGTCCTGATTTGTGCACCTCAGAAAAATCCGTGCTGTAATTAGCAGTCTTCGCTAAAGTGAAGCCTGGGACTGGCCAGTAATGTTGTGGCTAATCAATAGCGAGGTGCATTGACAGAGGTAAGTGAGGGAAGCTTACACAGTTCCTTCCTAAACTATTCCTCATTCAGCACTTTATTGCTTTACTTTTATCAGCACTAAGTGTACACATGCTGAAAATAATTTAGAGATTGCATAAGCCAGCCCATGTGCTGCTTGAGAACTCAGATTTGTCAGACTGTGCGTAGGTGAATTTTTTTTTTAAGAGTAATGTACTGTTTTTTTCCCCCCAGATATAAACAAAATTTCTCAAGCACACTAGCTCATATTTCGTACAGAGAATCATCTCATTCTTCAGCTTTATGTGCACTCTTTACTCATAGTAGGAAAGATCTTTTCTTAAGACTATAGGGTGGGGACACTTAAATAGTGAAAGCACAATGTTGGAGGCTGATCAATTTGAAAACTTGGAGCCATTCAGTATACAGAGAGCTACTGTCGGTTCAATCTATAGAAGCAGATTTAAGACCCTTCAGAAAATTAAATAATATACATTTGAAGGATAGTTTACTGAATCACAGCTGTTTTAAGCTCTTCCTATGTGCCCTATTAAATTATTAATCGCCATCAGCATGTGGGTGCTGACTTCATCACAGTGGCAGACATACTCCCTCCCCCTAAGAAATTACATTCAAGGTTTGCTAAAAATCACTGAATATTATATATTGCCTCAATACATCAAGAGATCACATCACTCGTTTATAATAAACCACTTATTTTAACACCAGTCAATAAACTTCTAGACATACCTGTGAAATTACCCAGTTCCTCTGATTTCATATTGATATAATACATTTATTTGGCTTAAGCAGGGATATGCAGGTATAGTATAGGTGAAACATACTGTCAGGCTTCTATGTTCCCTCAATTTGTTTCTGTAACCCTTTGGCTATTTTGAAATCTACATGCTGTTTGTTTTTATGCCATGCTCCCCAAGTAACAATAGCATATGTTCAGTGACAATGCAGTCTGATTGCTCTCTGCATACAGTACGTTTTAACTATACAGCACCCAGAGATCTTTTCAAATGTTAATGTACTAAAGCATGGTCTATACTAGAAAAGTAGTTCAGTTTAACTAGGTCGGTCAGTGTGTGAAAAGTCTGAAATCCCTGTGCAATGTAGAGAAGCCAATCTAAGTCCCCATGTAGACAGCGCTAGGTCAACAAAAGAATTCCTCCGTCAACCAAGCTACCACGTCCTGGGGAGGTGGATTACCTACATGGACAGGAGACTCCGTCCTGTCAGCCTAGGTACTGTCTACACTGAAGCACTACAGCAGCGAAGCTGTGCCACTGTAGCACTGTAAGTGTAGACGAGCCCTAAGACTCACATCAGCCCTTCTGAGCTGGGCAAGTAGTGTACTCCCCCTTCTTATATCTGGAGAAATTGATGCAAAAATAAGGCAAGTTGCCCAAGCATGTCCTTTACACAGCACTATTCCATCAACATAAACGGGCCTTTAATGAGTTGGGCAAAACCTCACGGAAGTGGGAGGGTATAACTGTTGCCCTTCAAATAAGATAGCTGTAAGAAGTCATTAAGCTCATTTATAGAATCAGGTAGCTAAAACAATAGGAGCTTCCAGCCAAAACACAGGCACATGCAACAACACAGAAATGGAGTCATGTAAGCAGAGAGGATTTCACTGGCTATTATTTAGTGGAGGGGTGTGTGTGAGAGAGAGAGAAGCAGGCAGGAAGCAAAAAGAATAGAGAAGCTCAAAGAAAGAACAGAAAGCCAAGGACATGGCCTGAATAAGCATTGGGAGCATGGTCCTAAGAAAAGAAAAGGAGAGAATGCATTTTTGGTCTCAGCGCTGGCTGAAATGGGGGTGGGACTGAATGCAAAGAAAATATCTCCTGTCATTTGATTCCTGCTGTATTCAGAGAAACAGGACTTTGTACATTCTTTGTAAATAGGGAATGCTCAAAGAGATACCTGATTTCAACATCAATTTCTCCTCCTAACCAAAGCAATTGCAAGATCCTAAATTTTGGCTATCCGCTCAGATCCAAAAGGGATACCAGAGGCTAAGCAGATCCTTCTCTTGGCACAGGAGAGTGGAATGAATTATAGTTCAGTCTGTTTGTTTCCCATTTGGATTTCTGTGGGCTTAGTGTGCCTGTACAAAGATTGCATGGTAGGGTGACCAGACAGCAAGTGTGAAAAATCGGGACGGGGTGGGGGGTAATAGGAGCCTATATAAGAAAAATACCCCAAAATCAGGACTATCCCTATAAAATGGGGACATCTGGTCACCCTATTGTATGGCGACATATTCAAAGACTTGCAAGGAGTTTTCTTCCTCCATTATCTGTCCTAAGTATGTTCTCTTTTGAGGCAATGAGTAGTTATTGAGTAGCACTGAGCCAAATCCCAATGGCCTTAATGAGCCTTTTCCCTGAATGAAAACTGAGTAAGGACTTCGGGATTTGGCCCTGTAATATTTCTTCCTGTAGTAGAAAAATAACATTGATGTAAAGTATAAGTAGTCACTGACACAACAGATTGTTAATTGAGGAGAGTAAAAAACGTTTTTTTCAGAAGTCCCTAACGACCGATCTCTCAGATTCTGTCAGCTCCAAAGAAAGCTTTATATTTGAAATGGACATAATACATGCTTTAGGAAGTACCTAACTATGTAGTTTTTTTCCAAAGCATCACTGACATCTCTCATGTGACTAATAACATGTTTTAAAACAAAGCCTGATATCAAGACACACAGTAGTGATTTGAAACAAGTTTGAGAAATAACAAAACTGATACTTGCAAACAGTGACTCACAGTTGGCTTGCTGACTGTGAACAGTAAAGGGCAGGAGAGGGGAGTTGGGAATATTGGTGTAGCAGGGATGTTTTTCCCCACCTAAGACAGCATCACCACCCTCCAGACTAAGTATGTCCCCTGCAGGGATGGGAAAAAGTGGAGCCCTAATTGGGGAAGATGTCTACTGACACTGCTCCACTCCAAAAATGCAGTGGACATTGATGATGGTCAATTTTTTATCAAAGGGGTCAACTGCAGCACCATCTGCACGGTTGTGGCTATCTCTTGTGCAGATGTGCTGATGGGGCAAAGGGGCTTCCTCCAACCTCTAATACACCTGCTACAATTTGGCTCATCTCATTAGATAATCGAATGCAAATATCAGTGTTGCATTGTTTGCTTTACTAAATCTATCACACCCTTCCTTCCCCCTTTGTGGCATTCTTAGGTTACATTACTGTGTTTATATTAAAACACACCCAATGGAGTTTCTTGGAACAAGTACCATATTTGTGTAACTAATATTGCTATTATCAGGAGCCAGTTATGTCTGCACACAAATCACTGGAATGTAAATACCAAGATATCAGTGTACAGCATTGCCACAGCTCTCATTAACTACTCAGAGTAACATACTCTGTCTGCTAGTCAGCTTCAGAGGTAGTTTTATGTATGTCTACACTGCAATAAAAGACCTGCGGCATGGCCGCAGCTAGCCCAGGTCAGCAGAGTAGGGTTTGCAGGGCTATAAAATTGCAGTGTAGGCACTTGGGCTCTGAGACCCTCTTACCATCATGGGGTCTCAGAGCCCAGGCTGGAGCCCAAGCCCAAATGTCTATGCTGCAATTTTATAGCCTGCAACCTGAGCCTTGTGAGCCTGAGTCACCTTACTCCAGGACTGAGAATTGGTGCTGTGGGTTTTTTATTGCAGTGTGGTCATTCCCTGCGGGTATGTCTATGCAGCACTCTAAGCCTGGACTTTGACTCAGGTTTATGCTCAAGCCTCCCTTCCATCCACACAGATATTGGTCTGACTTGGGGCAGGACCTGGATCCTGCTAAGGGGGTGGGAAGAGCCCAAGTCCCGTTGTGACGCAGGTCAAAGCCCAGGCATATGGATGCAGCTCAAGTGGGAGTCACCAGATTCAGGTGTGGAGTCTCCCAACGCTATTTCACAAACCCCTAGGGCTGTGCTTCCCAGCCCTTCCATGTGTTGATGGGCTAAAACCACCCAAAACACTTCCAGACAACTCATGCAGGATGGACAGACTTGTGTTCCCACAACCCACTATGAACGAAGCCCTAAAGCAGCTACAGCTGTCTAGGGTGCTAGGAATGCTAGGATGCAAATGGCATAAGCCCACAGAAGCTGAAGTTCTGTCTCAGGTTTGCACAGCGCAACATGGATGTCCCGGCACAGTTGGGAGGTGTGGGTTTCCTATGCAGTGTGGACACTCAAATATGGGCTTGGAAACACTGAGTCTGCAGGTGTGGGTCTCACAGACCCAAACTATGCTGTGTACACTTACCCTTTAGGGGAGAGCTTTTTCTCCTTCAGAATGCTGTCTATCAGCACAAATACTAGTGACAAACATAGGAGATCCTGGGGATACCACCCTAGAAAAATGCTTGATGAATCTCTTTGCTTTGCAGCATTAGGTATTTTGTTCCCCAGCTCTTTTAAGTTAACTTCCTTGTAATACTTGAGAACTACTTCCTTTAGGTGGCTGATGTGAAACAAGATCCTGCATGCTTCCAGGCTGCTGCAGAGGAATAGGCAGAGATAGCATCCCAGACCTTTGCTCTGTGATGATGGATTGGTCCAAATGGATGCCAGACAGCCTTGTGCTTTGGCAGCTCAGTTGTGCAGCATTTGGCCACAAGCGTGCCCATGTACTCAGGAACATGTGTGACTCAGCGGAAGATACAAAGGCAATTGAAGTAATGGCAACATTTGCCAAGTTAGACTGTTTGTGTCATAGCGGTATTCACACAGAATCCTCTGGGTATTACTGAAGAAATGTAAATCAACAGACATTGGACCAGACTGAAACATACTCTCCCCTTTCATGTTGTTGAAGGAAAGCTCTGGTAATTATCTGGTAGATATTTTCTTGAGCTAGCTTTCGGTTAGCAAAGTAAGATTTTCTCTAAGTTATTTTTTTACATTTTGTTTAGCAGTTTTTAAAAGACCCCATCATTGTTTCAGTGCCTCCATGAAGTCAGTGTCCCTGTTTTCTCTCTGTGGGTGCTGCCTTTTTAAGGATACAGCACTTTGCTTCCCAGCAGAGCCAAGTTTAAACCACAATAGGAGTGGCTTTGTGGTTAGACAACACAGGGGGAAATTCAGAAAGCTTCAAAGGTGACATGCAGTTCCATAATTTTCTATTATCAATTAAACAGTTCTTAAATGATCCTTTTTTTAAAAAAAAACTAAGGCTTATCTACTTTGAAATCTGGCAATTTTCCATGCTTTCTAACAGTAATTTGCATCATTATATTGTCAAGATGTGAACTTTCTAGTAGATTGTTAAATAAAAGAATAGTTAAGACACGTAGTTGCCGGAATCTCTTCTATTCCACTGAATTTTCTTTAAAGCTGCTAGCAGTGCCTGTAAGCCCATGTTGTTTGTTGTAGCTCTGGAGGAGCACATCATTCTAACCATCCTTCCAAAGAGGATGATGACAAGTATGTATGCTGACAAGCTCCATCCCTCTTCAGTTTCCTGAGTGTAACGGTGATGTTCCCCAATTTCATTTTGGAAAGCTCTTCAGAGGTCAAAAGCCCTGTCCGCCCTGGAACACTGGATCATGCAAGCTGCAAGTTTTCAGAAACTGATGTCAGCTACAGTTCTGCTGCATTATGAAGGAATATGCTTGAGAACTGCTTTAGACATCATAAAGCAGGAAAAATGGTTCAACCATCTCATTCCCCCTTGCAAGTCATCTTTTCTGCACAGCAACTTTACACAACTGTTGAAGGAAGGAAGTGAAGAAAGTGGATTGTCTTACTCAGATAAATCATACCAACAACTCTCTTAGCTAGTAAGCCCCTGTCCTCATGGCTTGTAACAATGTTTGAAACAACTTTAAACACAGATCTGCTCTAATAGGATGTATGTCCATATATACAGCACAATAACACTGTGTTTAGAACTATGTTGGGATAATTAGAGCATGATTTCCACTAGCACAGTAATCTCTAATGCCATCTTATCCAGGTTCTAGAGTCAAACTGTACTCAAAATGGCACTAGCCACAACCATATATGAAAAAGATCATCACCGTTGAACATGCCTGTAGTTAGCATAGTTCTGCTTCCAGTAGGAACTAAATAGTTTTATCTATACTAGCCTTTTCTGGGATGTCTCCAACTATTACAGCTCCTCTGGTGGTAAATATGGGAGTGCAAGAGTAGTTTGGCACAGGGAGCCAATGATGTTTTTTTACCACTGCATCCCCTAGATCTTCTCTGAGCAGATCTAAAAGACAAAGTGGTAAAAACATCACTGCCCTGTCTACACTAGCACTTCCACTGTTGTTACCACCAGTGGATCTGTACAGTTGGGAGATTTTTGAAGAAAGATTATTATCAACACAGCCATGGCAGATCTGCCTGAGTATAAAGCACTGCAGATTTACATGACAGAAAGTGAGTAACGACTCTGTAGTATTAGAACATCTTGTTATTATTATATATTATAGGTAAATATTATGTGTTTTTAATGGATCTCCACAGCTGACCACAACACTTCAAGGAAGCCACTGTAACGTCTCAGGTTGTTAATGCTTGGCTTTGAAACGCATTTCAAAACTGGTCTGAAATATGCAACTCATCTCAACGCTCTTATTTTTAAACAAACATTGAAAAACATCCAAAGGAAACTCAAACACAAAATATTAACAAACAACGGTAAGAGTCTGGCTTCAACTGACTGAAGCTAGGAAATGAATACAGGCTGCAACTCTGTACTGTACTCTTGCCAGATCTAGGTGTGGCATTGGTAATGGTGCTCTTACCAGGGGACCTCCATTTTGAAAAGGGATTGTCTTCTACCATGTGTGCTAAAATACTATGTTAAACTGAATAGCATGAATCAAAAACATTAAGGAGCCTCTCAGCCATAATTAGGAATTTCCTCTCTTTATTGATTTAAGCCACACTTTAAATTTGGTTTCAGTATAGCTGATGTGTATGCAAACATCAGAGACATGGACAGAAAAGCATATCATGTGTAGTTCCTTGATTGAGCCGCTGAATGGGAAGGAGCAGGATAGTACCTAGCAAGACTGCTGCCTGAACTTGTGTTTATATCATAGACCAAATTCATCCATGAAATAAGCAATCACAACTCCCACTGAAGTAAAAGGGAGATGTACCCGCCCCGTCGGACTAAATTCAGCTGTGCCATATGTATCAGCTAAATCACGAGGCAAACTTGCAGCCAAACCAGGGCTGCTCACTCAGGTGCTGCAGTGAGTCAGCTCTCCAGCATGCAGCAGCACCTATCCCCGAGCAGAGCATGGGTCAAATGACCCCAGGGTCAGGTATTTCTGCAACCTCAGCAGAGCTGCAGATCAGTCTAAGCAACAGCAGAACCCTCCTGCTGCTTCACAGCACCCCAGACTCCAGCGACTCACAGCCTGCTCCGGCCCTCACCTCACTCCAGCTTTGTCACCAACCCACTCCAGCCTTGCCTCCACCTCCTGATTCCCACCCCATCTCAAACCCTCAGGCTCCGACTATCTGGTTGGGACCTTCTTCATGTATCTGGACCCCGGCTTTGGTACCAACTTGGCTTGTTTTTGCAATATAACCACCCAGCTTCGACCTCTGGCCAGCTCTTGGACTCTGGCTACGATTCTGATCCTGGTTTGTCTACAGACCCTGATCTTGGTTTTGACCCTGGCCTGCCCCGGATCTTGGCCCAGGCCCAACCTACGCCTATCTGTGACCCACACTCCAACCTTAGGCCTGATTATCAGAGGCAGCGCCTGACAAATACTGTGGTGGTTTTCTTCTGATTTAAAGTGCATTTTTGGTCAGAAAAGAGGTTAAGAAGGAGCCATTTAGTCATAATTAGCATATCTGCTTCCTGAGGAGAAGCATTTGGTGCCATTTTTTAAAGAGGGAGACTATGGTAAACTGCACTTACAAGCTGGTTTTCAGACCAAGAGGGAACACACATCTTCAGAGCTTTCCCCAAAGTCTCTTTACAAAGCATTGCAGACGTCATTCCATCAGAAGCTGATCAGTGCACAACTAGTTATTTCCTCTAGACATATTTTTCCATAGAGAAACTCAGAATTTCACTGGAGGAACGGGTGTCTTGAGGTCCAAGCATCACGTTTAAAATACCTAAACTACAAGAATGCACAGGTCCCTTCACTGGTATACGAAATGGATTCCATGCAGTTTGACATGTGCAAGTCTTTCAGTAGTTCTCTCTGCTCTCTGTAGGTGTTTATAACCAACTCTTTGTAATGATGCAGCCCAAGGTCTATGTTCAAAGATGTATACACATTTAAATATACAACTATTGCAACTGCATATGTAAACAGGCAGATATAACAATACTCGTTTGTGCACACAAATTGGATGCTACAAATACAACTGTACAGCTGCAACACAAATGCATACGGTTTTTGCACATTGGCCTTGGGACATTTGTATTTAAAAGTTTGGCCCTTAAGATCTCAAGGCACTTTTTGTAAGTAATGTAGACTCTGAAGCAAAATTTTTCCTCTCCTCAATACTTTGCAATTAATTTGCCAATCTCCTTCCCAAAGGTGGCTGCAGTTCAGTACTATATGTAGGTACTTAGTCTGTTAAGTATTTTAGATAAGATGTAAAATATTATTTAGTGAGATTTTGTTAAATTGATAGTTTAACATTTTCACTAATGGATACGGTTTTACCTGCACAAAAATTTCAAGATTCATGCCTCACTTAATTGCCTGCTACAAGTTACAATGAACCATTTTCACACAAAAATGTTCTCAGTGTCATAGCATAAAAAAGTCTGTTGCCTGCAAAAAAAATATTTTGTATTTAAATGGCTTTTTGTTGTTATGAAAAAATAGCCAAAAGTTCATGGTGAAACTACAAAGTATTTTACTGTTCATGAAATGCGAGAAATGCTACTTTCCCCTGGGCTTGTCAGCATTGCAGTCATTAAAGATGTCTTAAATCAAGAAGGAACTACTGTCTAACAGTTTCTTTGAATAACATTAGGATTAAACACTCATCATCTCTATAGTTAACAAGTCTGAAAAGCCAGCATCAAGGAATGACCTTCATGCTTTATTACCAACAGATTGTTGACAAAACTCCTCAAGCCAACTGGATGCAATATACAACCTGAGAAAAAAACAAAACAAGAATGTGTGCATCAAAAAAGCCAACCCCACCTTTAGGACCTTTGTTGTCTGATTAGCCATGGGAAAGTCTGTTAACAAATACTCCCTCCCTCTTTTGGAAATAAATGGAAAAAATGAAAGATCAGAATATCCACCCTTTCCTGAAGTAGCAACGGGAAATGCTTCCAGGAAGTTTCTGCACATCCTTTCTATAGATGAGAAATAGGCAGTTTTACCAAACCATGGGCTGTGCTCTACAGGGTTATAATGAAAGTGGTCCAGGGGTGGCATGCAAAAAAATAAAGCCTCCAGGCTGCCTTTATTTAACAACTAGGGCTACCACCGTTACTTTTAACCAGGCACGGAGGCCAGCTAGTCAGCGACGGATTCCAACACACTGGCTTGGAATGGCGTGGAGAGACCGGAGAATCCCAGAGACTCGTGTAGGAAGTAACCCAGGGAGGTTTTGTGGGGAAACGGTCACAGAATTGGAGCAAGGCTCGGCGTGTTTTGGTTGGAGCCCCACAGAGCTGGTGGCGGGCAACGCTGCCACCGATAGGGCCCTGGGTTGGGACCCGTGGAGAGGGCGGGCCCAGGTTCCCCTATCCCGGCCACCACCCAGACTCTGGCCACTAGGCTGCACTGCCCTGCCCTGACAGTAGAGGACTTAGCATTGACTCTGGCCATTGGGCCGCACTGCCCTGAGAGTAGGGGCCACAGTACTGACTTTGGTCACTAGGCTAGACTGCCCTGATAACAGGGACTGTATCATTGACTCCAGCTGTCAGGTCGTGCTGCCCTGATCACAAGGGTTGTCGGACTAAGGCCACAGGGCCACGCAGCCCCGAGACTGGGGGCAGCCCTACAGACACAACCATGGGGCCGGAATACTCCCCCCACCCCACAAAGGGTGACGGGTGTACCAGCCCCATGACACAAAGTCATTTCCCATCCATGGTTTTAAAAAAAATGTATGTATAATAATATGGCACAAATTGGGTATACATGGGGCCTGAGAGAGAGAGAGAGAGAGAGAGAGGTTAAAGGACTGGCTCAGAACAACACAGCTTTCTGGGATGTGTCCTTAACTCATTTTAAGTGAAACCAGATTCAGCTAAAACATTAATATCAGTATTATCTTTCCTGTCATGACTATCACCAAAACAAACTAAAAATTCAGTCATTTCTCACCCTTAACAGTTTCTTATCAAGGTAAAATAGCCTCTGCATAAGTCATCTTAAGGTCTCATTCTTCTCTGTGTAGTCATCATTTTTGTTTCCAGCCCTCAATGTAAAGCTCCTATGCCTTTTCATCCACATAGATCTGCTCAGCTGAATATACTAATACCTCTTTTTAAAATAATTTAAAAGATATGTCTCATAAAAATAAAATCCAGTCTTGCTGTTGTAACTATTGGTGGATGTGTTTAAACAGTTTTCTAAATTTAGGATTATTTTAAATTATTTGTGGTTGCATTATGATAAATCCACACATGTACCTGATACCACTTCATATTAGAATTTTTCTCCATTTCAGGCAAGACTGTAAAGCTCAGGCTGAATTCTGCCCTTTCAGTGGTGTTGCTCTGGAGGAGTAACTGCTGAAGACAGTGGAGTTATTCCAGATTTACACTGAAAACAAAATTTGGCCTCTCAGCTTTGATTCGCAGTCCTTTTTATTTAACCTCCACTGCTGTGATTAAACTATATGAAGAGATTTTCGGTATGAGTACTAATATATATGTTGTGATCTAGGAAAGCAAGAATATAACTTGCCTTCTACACCCACTATGAAACTCTGAGGATCCCACTCCCAGAATAGCTCATGAATCTGTATCAAAAGCACTCCCAACCTGGGTATGGATACCTTTTGGAACCCATCAGTGCCACTCCAAAATGGCACAGTGAGACTCTGGGGCCAACAGGGGTTCAGTTTTGAGTTGGCATGTAATTCCCTGGCATGTAATTTGGGATGTAGGCCAAAGGACTGAGACCACAGAACTAGGAATTAGACCTAGATCTCTTAAATGACAGTACTGATTGAGCACTCAATGAACCAGATCATTGCAAATCACTCTGCTGAGGCAGAATAATCACACATTCTTGAGTGCAGATGAGCTATTCTTGGTTTTGGAGGAGATGTAACATTCAATATATTAAACTGATTGCTGAAGTATTCATGAAACAAAATCTGCTATTCTTGGCAAGTCAAGAGCATCACCTACTGTGTTCCTCAGGTGGCAGAAACTCTCAGCTTCACTTCGCACTTCTCTCACCTTAAGAACATGCAAGACAACACTCTTGATTTTGCCATGAAATATAGAAACCTGTTAATTGGCTTTTATGAGATTACATATTAATTCATGATTAGGAAGCAGGGGGGTGTATGAACACTGAGGTGGCAAAATTTTCAGATGACAAAGTAATTTAGTTTAGTCAACACTAGAGAAGATTGAGAAACATCAGAAGGGCCTAGTAAAGCTTAATGAATGAGCAGCATGGCAGTAGATGAAGTTCAGTGCTGAGGAAATGACACTTACAGCAAGGTAATGCACAGTGCACGAGTAGTTCAAGTTATTCCTTCTGGGGATTCCTGCTCGGTCCTAAATAAACTGTCATCATTCAGGGAAAAGATTTAGATGTCACTGTAGATCATTCACTGAAGATCTCTGCTCAGTGTCGGCCACATTCACGAAGCAAACAAAAATATATAAATCATAGGACAAAGTGAAAATATTAAAATGCCATTATATGTCAATATACACCCTCACCTTGAATATTGTGTTTAGTTTTTATAATCAGATCTCTAAAAAACAAAACAAAAAAACAAACCACCAGAAAACAGAAATTCAGGAGGTCAACAGTACACAACAAAAATGACTAGAGGCATAGAATGACTTCCACATACAGAAATATTTGGAGGAAAAGAATAAAAGAGGATTTGATTAGGTATATATAATAAATGGCACGGAGAAGGTAAACCAGGTGTTCCTACACACTTTATCATGATACAAGTTTGAGGCAATATATTACAATTTATGACAGAAAGTTGGGTTTTGTTAAAAAAAGAAACCCACTTATTTGTGGAACTCACTGCCCCAACATATCATTGTCCCCAACAAGTCAGCAGAATTCTAAAACAGGACAGTCATTTATAAGGATGACACCATCCACAGTTATAGGGCAAAAAAGTTATAAGGGATATTAACTCTGATGTTTCAGGGTATATGTCAAGGTCTTACTGCCTGGGATTAAGAAGAAACTTCCCCTAAAGTCAGATTATTCCATGGTTGTCCATTATGGAGATTTTTGCACCCTCTGAAGCAGATGGTACTAGCTAGAGCAGGGGTGGGAAAACTTTTTCCCCAAGGGCCACATTGGCGTTGCAAAACTGTATGGAGGGCCAGGTAGGGAAGGCTGTGCCTCCCCAAACAGCCTGGCCCCGCCCCCATCTGACCCCTCCCACTTCCCACCCCCTGACTGCTCCCCTCAGAATTCCCCACCCATTCAACCCCCCCTGTTCCTTGTCCCTTGACCGCCCCCTCCCGGGACCCCCCCGCTCCCTGTCCCCTATGCACACCCCGCCCCCTGACAGGCCCCCCGGGTCTCCCATGCCTTTCCAACCCCCCTCTGTTCCCCATCCCCTGACTTCCCCCCCCAGAACCTCTGCCCCATCCAACCAGCCCCTGACAGGACTGGGACTCCCACACCTATCCAACCACCCTCTGCTCCCTGTCCCCTAACTGCCCCCCGGGACCCACTGGCCCCAGCCCCCTTACCATGCCACTCAGAGCAGCATGTCTGGCAGCCGTGGCACCCAGCTGGAGCCAGACAAGCTGCTGCACTACCCTGCAGGAGCGTGCAGCCCCGCCGCCCAGAGTGCTGCCCGCGCGGCAGCGCAGCTGCGAGGAACGGGGGACAGCGGGGGTGGGGCCGGGGGCGAGCCTCCCCGGCGGAGAGCTCAAGGGCTGGGCAGGACAGTCCCGCGGGCCACAGTTTGCCCGCCTCTGGGCTAGAGCCAGCATACCTACCTAGAGGGTCTGTTGATTTGAACCATATGGCAAGTCCCATATTACTACCGCTAATGTAGTGGGATGAAAGCATGAGTGCTACTGGGGATTTCAGCTTTTTTCCTTTAGCATATGCGCAACATGCCTCAGATGGCACATGACCAGGATTCATCACCAAATTGGTTGGATCACTAGCGTCCCCAGCTTGGGCCGGCTACTGATGGGGAATGCGACATGAACGCTGATCCATGCCCCCCGGAGTTTCAGCTAATAGCAGGTAATCTTGCCTGAATGATGGTTAATAAACTAACTGCTCCTATTTGTTAACTCTGCCACTGCAGTCAGCATTTTTCAGAACTGGCTTCACACAAACCAGAAAAGATTAAAAAAATTGGTATAATTCAATTGGTATAATTAGAGTTGCATCAGAATTCAGATTCTGTATTTTCTTTCATATTACTTAAGTGGCATTTCTGTCCCAGCTACAGCAGGGGCGCGCATACACTCTCTCTCTCTCTCTCTGCACAGTAATACTAGGCACTGTATTACAACATATAAATGTCCATTTTCAAAGGCTTGTAAGTTCTCCATGACTTAAACCCAACTCTGCTCTCAGATTCCCTGGTACTATTCTTGCCAGTTTATTGGCAATTGCAGTCTGGAAGAATTCCATTATTTCCACACACCAAATACAATAGAGGAGTTGAGGAAGGGTGGTGGTGTCCCCTCCAGCGCTGGGTGTTCCTATTTGAAGTTCAAAGCCCGTTACATGGCAGCTGACTGGGAGGCTTTCCAAAATCTACAGGAGGCTGGGAAAGAGTCCAAAAAAAGCAAGGAGTGTCCCAGCTGAAAGAGAGAACTGGCAAGTACGTATACTTGAAATACACCCCTCCTACAGTCATCATTGCCTTAACAGCCACATTGCTCTTATAAAAGAATATTTACTAGATTTCCAGTGTGCTTGACTCAGTTGACCTAGCCAAAGACCCTCTAAAGAACAGCTGAACAATCCTTTCACCTTTTACATTACAGTACTTCTATCTTTGTCTTCCATCCTGGGCGTTGCCAATAACAACAGCTGATTTGTTCTAAGAGCTTGATCCTGCAGCCCTTGGTAATCCCTCTGAAGTGGGGTTATTTGCACGAGTAAGAACTCCTCATATGAGAGTGAATTTTATAGGATCAGAACCTAAATTTCTTCCTGAAGTGCTTGCAACACTTTATTCCCTGCCAAATCCAACTTCCCACTCTGTCCAGATGCTGCTCTTACATTCAAGCTCAGTTTCCTGCAGCTTTGGTTTGGCTTATTTTTTGCTCTTTCTTTTTCTACTTAATCCCTCAATTTTCTTTTACCATATTTTTCTGGCTCTAGAGCTTGTGAAAGAATTTCTGTAGTCAGACTTTTTTGCAGGACTCCTAAACTGCAAAACTAAATGTATGGCTCATGGTTGAAAGTGCTGATCTGTGAACTTGGTAGAGCAGAGGGATACAATCCATGTTTACTTTAAAATCCAACCATTCTTAGCATTACTACAGAGGGTGAACTAAAACGCTTTAAAAATAAAAATGTCAGAATCCTAAATTAATGCACAGACTTATAAATCACAGGTACATTTTAAAACTAGTTCCTCCTATACTTCATACACAAGACCAGAGTTCAGGCCCTTACTATTCTGCATTTCACATCTACAGTGGCTATAACAATACTTAAGGGCAATTTAGAGAAGGCAGTCTGCTCCTGATTTGCTTTATATATTAGTTAGAGGCCCAAATAAGGTATCGGGGTCCCAATATGTCAGGCACTGTGTATACATAATGAGAAAATGGTCCCTACTCTAGAGAGTTTACAGTGTTAGTGATGCAACTGTAGCAGGAAAAAAAAGTCACAGAAACCTGGGGATCTGAATTCATGTCTTGACAGGTAAAAAGCCTGCAAGTTTACCTTTAAATTATAATACTGACTTCTCTAGAGCCTTTCCTCCCAAAGGAATGCTGTACCATATGCTGAAATGAGTCTGTGGCCACCTAGCATTCCACGAATGTCCCTTTGCATACTCAGCATAATATAGGAATGCAAAACTTTTGCAGCACCAGGGGGCCAGAACTAAGATCTTCTTGCTCCAAAAGCCATATCCCTTCTTGCTCCAAAAGCCATACCACTTGAACTAAAGGCAAATCTCCATTAGCTGTTAGCAGTATCTGGCCTATAACAGAGTTGGGCAGCTATAATTCTATCCACTAGGAGCTGTATATCTACCTGTAGTCAGTACGTTTCTTGCTCTAAAATCCTCCCAACTGCTTACTGGTTCCTTAGCTAAAATCCCATTAGTGGCTGTTGCTAGAACTCCTCCTTAACAGGTTACATATTTCTTAAGTGACTCAGAGAAAAATATGTCTCCTCTTCATTAGGGATGTACAAATAAATACCAGTCATACTTTCTTGAGCTAGCTTATCTAGTCAAGTGTTGAGGCATGATGGCTCCTGGTCATTCTTTCAACAGGTTTCCCCACTGACCACAAAGGAAGTGGGAAATCTTACCCCATTTTTTTTGTTGAAGTTATAGTATTTTATATAAGTTATTTATGACAAAGATTTTTGAAGATATCTTGTCTTAGGATAGATTTTTACTGTCTTATAATATCTATCAACTTTATTATGAATCATCTAAATGTTTCCTTTGAAACCAGGGATATAGCATAATGCTTGGGATCTTGGGAACTGCCAGTGTTTAACATGTATTTGTTGATAGCATTTCCTTCAGGAACTTCAGGTTTCCGAGCCATTCTTTAGATTCCATTACTGGATTCCTCCACATCCAAAACTCCCAGGAAAGTTAGGATCTGGCTAATCTTTGATTTAATTATTCCCCTTGCTTTGTCAGTTGTTTACCTAATTTACCCTATCTTTTCCCCACCTCTTTAAAAGCTGAGTCAGCACTTTCTTAAAAGAAGCGTCAGCAGCCCAGCACATCAACAACCCTACAATAACAAACCAGCATTTGCAGTTAAGCACATACTGCAGAGAAGAGTGTATTTTGCTTAGGAAACATTTTAATGTGATAATAATAACAATGCAAAAAAATCTTTAAAAAAAATCATTACAGAAGCACTGTGTAAGCAGGGTCTTGTTTCCCACCTGACACCATACAAGACTCCAGGTTCTTCAAGACTGTGTCTACACTTACCAGTTTTGCTGCTTTAACTGTGTTGATATAGTTAAAGCAGCAAACTCCACCCAGCCCCTCCCAGCGTGGATACAGTTGTGCTAGCATAGCTTATTCCAGTTTCACAAAGCAAAAAAGGATAGCAGTACAAAACACCATTGTATTCGTATAACTGCCTCTACAATAGGACTTTTTACTATGTTGGTTAAATATATATATCACACTCCTAACCGACACAGTTATGCCAGTAAAACTTTTTAACCATAGACTAAGCCCAAGTCTTAACTGGGTCCTTATTCACAAAAGACACCACAATCTCAGAATCACAACTCCTGGGTTATGGTCTGTTCATCCAAATTACTTTCTATAATTAAAGTCCTCCCAAAAGTTCTTCTCAGAGTCACCCTTCCTTAGAGCTCTTGGTTACCCAGAGCACTATACTGCCACTGTTACACCTTCTCCCCAAGGTTGGTCCCACTCAGGGCTCCTGTCCCAACCATACTAGTATACTACAATTGCAGCTCAACCCTCTCAGATCGAACAAGTCTGTTCAAACCCCAATTTTATTCCTGAGAACTACTTTCTCTTTCTTCCAGTCAAGTGAGTTAACAAGCCAGCTGCAGAAGAGGGTCAACACAAATTCAGTTAACCCTTGCTTATCCAGCTTCAGAGCCACTACTAATAAGGTGAATGTTTGTTAGGCAACACTGCCAGCTTGTTCATACCAATCTTTTCCCTTATCAGAGTATATAGAATTGCTCTAGTTCAAATGTGAGTGTAACTTCTGTTATATGGGTTCAGCATTTCAAACTCATAAAAGCATCATGCCACCTGACTGGCCTACTTTTCATTACAAAGATGTTTCTCCAAATATAGATCTGTTCCTCCATCCTACCCTACACAACCAGCTAAGTTTTCCTCCATACTTATGTCTACCTTTTCTATTGTTTTCTTATTATTTGGTACCATTATTTCTAAACATTCCAAATAACTGCAAATACAATTTCCCTACATATTCTTAAAGAATCAATCCCAAATATCAATAATAGTAATTATTTGCGGGAAGAGGAACACAAAGTTAGGGAGCCCAGACACTGATGTGTGTACTTTCCTGCTGCTCTCAAGCTACTACTAAGAAACTTGCCACCCATAGGTATGTCTTCACTTGAAGTATAAGCTCAAGTTCAAGTTAAGTCCTCTTGAGGTAGCCTAGCTCAAGTGAGAATGATCACACTGTGAGAGAACACTCACGCTACACAGAGTGGTTGAGTTAGCTGATATGTTGTGCTAACTCAAGTTTTAGTCTATATCCCACAACTGCCGGCCAACTCGAGTTAAAAGCACCACTATACTTTAGTGAAGAGTTTTTGTGTGTGGACAGGACTCGAGTGAGGCACAATGCTTGAGTTATAACTTGAGTACGTTCTGCAGCGAAGACAAGCCCTCTGGCATATTGGGCTAATTATTTAACTTCTTTTCCCTCTTGATCACCTCACCCAAAGGGACCAGCCATTACCACCCCAAGGCTCTGATTCTGCACAGACTTGCGCATACGCTTAACTCTATACACTGTGAGTGATCTGCAGGGCTATGCACAATGTGTAAAGTTCAGCACATGCATAAAACTTTGCAGGACTAGAGACTAACTTGTACTGGAGCTTCATTAAACTGCTAAAATAATCTTAGCAGATATCTATGGAGTATGTTCTGAAGTGACTTTTCAATTTGTAGTTTTCCCCCTCCCCAGAGGCCTAGCGAAGTCTCTTCTCCTTGTTAAGGACTGATACACAAGGCTTCACTTCAGCCATTTTCACTGTACCTGTTTCCTCAAGTTTTTGAAATAAAATAAAAACTCACCTTTGAGCTCAGATCAAGAACAGATACTATCAGCCCAACAGACAAGTTTCTCAGAAGATTATGTGCCTCCAAACAAGGAACAATGGAAATCATTTTGCAACCTAAATGTGTTGTAGTCTTTTCTACAAGCAAAAGCTGTCATGTAACATACTGGTGATACAGATTCTCTAGGTGATTCAGATGGTAGTGATGCAAAATATTTTCTAAGGGTATGTCTACACTACAAAATTAGGTCAATTTAATAGAAGTCAATTTTTAGAAATCGATTTTATACAGTCGATTGTGTATGTCCCCACTAAGCGCATTAAGTTGGCGGAGTGTGTCCTCAATACCGTGGCTAGCATCGACTTACGGAGCGGTGCACTGTGGGTAGCTAGCCCACAGTTCCCGGCAGTCTCCATTGCCCATTGGAATTCTGGGTTAAGCTCCCAATGCCTGATGGGGCAAAAACATTGTCGAGGGTGGTTTTGGGTACATGTCGTCAGTCGCCCCTCCCTCCCTCCGTGAAAGCAACGGCAGACAATTGTTTCATGCATTTTTTCCTGGGTTACCCATGCAGATGCCATACCACGGCAAGCATGGAGCCTGCTCAGCTCACCGCTGCTGTTGTGAGCATTATAAACACCTCACACATTATCCTGGAGTATGTGCAGAACCGGGCTAAGAGACGCCAGCACAAAGACGATTGTGATGAGGACATGGACACAGACATTCCTGAAAGCACGGGATGTGGCAATTGGGACATCATGGTGGCAGTGGGGCTGGTTGATACAGTGGAACGCCGATTCTGGGCCCGGCAAACAAGCAAAGACTGATGGGACCACATAGTGTTGCAGGTATGGAATGATTCACAGTGGCTGCGAAACTTTTGCATCTGTAAGGCCGCTCTCCTTGAATTTTGTGAGTTGCTTTCCCCCACCCTGAAGCGCAGGAATACCAAGATGAAAGCTGCCCTGACAGTTGAGAAGCGAGTGGCGATAGCCCTGTGGAAGCTTGCAACTCCTGACTGCTCCCGGTCAGTTGGGAATCAGTTTGGAGTGGGCAAGTCTACTGCGGGGACTGCTGTGATCCAAGTAGCCAATGCAATCACTGACGTTTTGCTATCAAGAGTAGTGACTCTGGGAAATGTGCAGGTCATACTGGATGGCTTTCCTAACTGTGGCGGGGCGATAGACAGAACACATATCCCTATCTTGGGACCGGACCACCTTGCCAACCAGTATATAAACCGCAAGGGGTACTTCTCAATGGTGCTGCAAGCACTGGTGGATCACAAGGGACGTTTCACCGACATCAACCTGGGATGGCCAGGAAAGGTGCATGATACTTGCATCTTTAGGAACTCTGGGCTGTTCGAGCAGTTCCAAGAAGGGACTTACTTCCCAGACCATAAAATTACCGTTGGGGATGTTGAAATGCCAATAGTTATCCTTAGGGACCCAGCCTACCCCTTACTCCCATGGCTCATGAAGCCGTACCCAGGCAGCCTGGACAGTAGTAAGGAGCAGTTCAACTATAGGCTGAGCAAGTGCAGAATAGTGGTAGAATGTGCCTTTGGACTTTTAAGCGCTCGCTGGTGCTGTTTGCGGATTAGGTTAGACCTCAGCGCAACCAACATTCCCATGGTTATTGCTGCTTGCTGTGTGCTCCATAATATCTGTGAGAGTAAGGGGGAGAGGTTATGGCGGAATGGGAGGTTGAGGCAAATCCCCTGGCAGCTGATTTTGAGCAGCCAGACACCAGGGTGATTAGAAGAGCACAGCTCGGTGCGCTGCGCATCAGAGAGGCTTTGAAAACCAGTTTCATGACTGGCCAGGCTACAGTGTGACAGTTGTGTGTTTTTCTCCTTGCTGCAAACCCGCCCCCTTTGTTGATTTTAATTCCCTGTAAGCCAACCACCCTCCCCCCTTCGATCACAGCTGGCAAAGGAAATAAAGTAACTATTGTTTTGAAACCATACATTCTTTCTTTATTAATTTAAAAAAAGTGAGATAACTGACAAGGTAGCCCGAGTGGGGTGGAGTGCGGTGCGGGAGGAGGGAAGGACAAGGCCACATTCCTTATTGTAGCCACACTACAAATCAAAACTGTTTGAATGACAGCCTTCTGTTGCTTGGGCCATCCTCTGGAGTGGAGTGGCTGGGTGCCTGGAGCCTCCCCCTGCCGCGTTCTTGGGCATCTGGGTGAGGAGGATATGGAACTAAGGGAGGAGGACAGGCAGTTATACAATGGATGCAGCGGGGTCTGTGATCTTGTAGGCTTTCCTGCAGTTCCAACAGATGCTTCATCATGTCCATTTCCTCCCCCATTAGCCTCAGCATCGCCTCCTGCCTCTGCTCTTGGTACTCACTTAATGCTTTCCTGGCCTCTGCCACTGAATGCCTCTATGCATTAAGCTGTGCCCTATCAGTGCGGGAGGACTGCATTAGCTCGGAAAACATGTCATCGCGAGTGCGTTTTTTTCGCCGTCTAATCTGCGATAACCTCAGGGACGTAGATGATAGCGAGCGCATAGAAACATTTGCACCTAGGGGGAAGATAAAAAGGGAGAGTAAAATTTAAGATGATACATTTCTGAGAACAAAAGGGAGACCTCTTTTACAGTGAATCAAGCAATTCACAGCAGACAGCACATGTGCTTTAGGTACAAGGTCACATTTTGCCTTTTATATTGAGCACCTGCCGGTATGGTGACACATCACAAACAGCTGGGCAACAGAATTCGGTTTCCAGGCAGCCATGGTAAGCCTTTTGGTATGTGGGGTTGGCTTCTTACGCCTTCATAACATGTGGGAATGGTTTCAAACTGCAGCACCAACCTTTCCCATAGCAAGCAAGCAATGCCGGTTGAGTTTCACATTTAAAAGGAGGAGCTGCGGTTTTCAGGTGGATGTGCAGCACACACCTCCCCCCACCCCACCGCGTGGCTATTCTCCGGGATGATCCCTTTTAGCCAAGCGCAAACAACCCAGCATGAACGGGGTCCTTTTACTGTTCCCTTACAAAAATTCCCCTATTTCAACCAGGTGACCATGAATGATATCACTCTCCTGAGGCTAACACAGAAAGATAAAGACCGAATGTTGCTTGAATGTGACCAAAACCCAGGACCATTCGCTGCCATGCTTTGTGCTGCAATGATTCCAGACTACTTGCTACTGGCTTGGCGTGGTAAAGTGTCCTACCATGGAGGACGAAATAAGGCAGCCCTCCCTAGAAACCTTCTGCAAAGGCTTTCAGAGTACCTCCAGGAGAGTTCCACTGAGATGTCCCTGGAGGATTCCCGCTCCATCCCCAGATACGTTAACAGACTTTTCCAGTAGCTGTATTGGCCGCAAATGCATCCCAATTCTTCAGGGCAAATCAAACATTAAACACTATTGATTTTAAACCCTATACTATAGTTACAAATGTGCACTCACTAGAGCTGTCTTCTCCAGCTTCAGGGTCGGGGATCCCACCTTGGGAGGGTATTGGCTCCAGGGTTATGAAAAGGTCCTGGCTGCTGGGGAGAACGGATTCACTGCTTGCCTGCTGCACATTCTCCTCCTCCTCTTCCTCATCCACAAAATCCTCCTCCCTATTGAGTGAGACTCTCCCCTTGCAGGTGTCCACAGACAGTGGTGAGGTAGTGGTAGGGTCCCCCCCCTAAAATGCCATGCAGCTGATCATAGAAGCAGCATGTATGCGGCTCTGACCCGGAGCGACCTTTTGCCTCCTTTGTCTTTTCGTAGGCTTGCCTGAGCTCCTTAACTTTCACATGGCACTGCTGTGTGTCCCTGTTGTAGCCTCTCTCCACTATTCCCTGTGCGATTTTGGCATATATATTAGCATTTCTTCTTTTTGATCGGAGTTCGGCCTGCACAGATTCTTCTCCCCATACAGCAATCAGATCCAGTGTCTCCCTATTGGTCCATGCTGGAGCTCGTTTGCAGTTCTGGAGGGACTGCATGGTCACCTGTGCTGCTGAGCTCGCCATGCTGACCAAAGAGGAAATGAAATTCAAAATTTCCCAGGGCTTTTCATGTGTACCTGGCTAGTGCGTCGGAGTTCAAAGTGCTGTCCAGAGCAGTCACATTGGAACACTCTGGGATAGCTCCCGGAGGCCAATACTGTTGAATTGCATCTGCACTACCCCAAATTCGACCCAGCAAGGTCGATTTTAGTGCTACTGCCCTCACCGGGGAGGAGTACAGAAGCCGATTTTAAGAGCCCTTTAGGTCGACAGAATGGGGTTGGTTGTGTAGACGCATTCATTTTAAAATTGACCTAATGCGGCTAAATTTGACCTAACCCCGTAGTGTAGACCAGGCCTAAGTGTACAGATGATGCAAAGGATCAAAAATATAAATGCTCAGGAACAGCACAAAAAAACCCCCAAACCCAGACAGCTTAAGTAGTGGGCTAGATTAGGGCAATTATATTTGGATGGTGGTAAATGTAGAATAAATATAGGTGCAAAATAGGTGAAACAGCTGTGAAATGGAGAAGCCACAGCAACATCAACAGTATATTGATTTGAAAAGAGATTTGAAATCCCTATAGAAGAGCCTGTGCCAACCCCATGCTGCTTCAATAAAGAAAGCAAACACAATGCTGAGTTATTAGGTTGCAGCAGATTGAAGAAAGATCAAAAGCTGAATCTGGCAAATCAAACATAAGAAGGTATTTTTTCTGTAAACGCAGTGTTTTAGACCTCAGCTAGTATATGGCATGTGGGGTGATCAAAGTTAAGGACAGACAGATTTTTCCAAAGAGTAGTAAGCATTTTAGGGTAGGGACCTCCACCTTCCTTTATGTTTGTATAATGCCTAGCACAATGAGGCTCCAGTCCTGCATGGGGCCAGTAGGTGCAACTGCAAAACAAATAATAATAAAGAAAGGGTTATTAGTTAATTATCAGGGAAAAACTGGCTAAGAACTGCAGTGGTCCTATTTTCAGCTACGTCCTGGAACAGATAGGTGACCAACAGCAATATAGGTAACAAAGAAGCCATATACAAGTACTCTGTATTATATATGCAGACAAGAACGTACACCATACATCAAATATTCTAATTCTACAGCTAGCAAGTACAAGCATAAACTGTTTAAGGTGATAGTTGTTAAGCACTCAGATACTCTGTTGATGGCTGTGGTATACATGCTTAGATGAAAGACAGATAAGATTAGATACATAGTCATAGCTACTAAATCCTCTTTCCATTTTTCTTTCAACCCTTGTAAGCTACAAAGGACCTCAATCAGCAGGGGAGATTGTTCAAGAAGATTAATGTGTGGCAAAAAAAAAAAAAGTTTGTTTTCTTTCTTGGCTTAGACTCTTTGGAAGCAAAGGAATAGACAAAAAGTGGAGTGTAATGTATTTGAATTAGTCAGCAAGTCACATTATAAACTGAATATTGGGGGAAATCCCCTTTGGACATCATAGACATTAATATGGCTGGCACTCCTGAAAACACTGGTAGTCTATGGGTTAAAATGCTGAAGACTGTGGTTAGCTGCCCATCCATTGGGGCTTTAGTTTTAAGAAGAGAACACTCCCAGCTATGAACATGACGATTAAGCCTGAGAGCAGCAATTGCAAACCAAGATAAGTAGTAACCAGCTGACACATTTCCAATTCAGAAATATCCTGAAACATAAATTAACAACATATACAGAACAAAAGTCTTTCTTCTTTAGCAATTAAGCTTTTCTCTTTTTATTCTACATACAGAGAACTAAATCTGCTGTGAACAATTCAACAATCTCAGGAATATGTTTCTCAAAGGTCAGTCAAGGAGGAAACTGTGCTTTGAGAGACTGATAAGCATAATATATCTTCTAAAACAGTTCCATCCAACCAGGTGATCTGTAATTCACCTCTGTGTGTTGTTAGCACAGCTTCATACCACTATTTTTGTGCACTAACTACATTAAGAGCAGCATGTTATTGTGGGTTTTTGTTTTAAATGACTCAGGACCAAAGGGATCAGTTTCAAAACAAAATTAATTTGCTGCAAGAAGGTTCAGCTTTAAAGGCTAAGTAAATTTGGGGTCTGACATAATCCACACCCTTTAAAGAACTCTGTTTGTGTTTGTGAAGGGCTACACCCTCACACAGGGCTAGAGGAGGCTAATGAGCTCTTCTGTGCCTGTAGTGTGCTAACAAGGCACACCTGCAAGGCATGTTCAGCTTGGAGGAAGAGGTGATTAAAAGGGGAAATTTTCCAGAGGAAGGGGTGGTGAACTGGAAGAAGGCTACTTCTTCCAAAGAATGAGGGTACCAAAGGTAGTCTAGCTGAGGAGGAGAAAGCTGTGGGACATGCCACTCCCAGAGCCATCCTGGCTGTCAGCAAAACAATACACCCCAGAAAGAGGGGTAGGAGATAAGGTCTATTATTACCCTTTTGCAGAGACTAAGAAACTAAGACAATAAAGTCAAACATCCAGGGGGTGTCAGAGACTAGCCCTCATTCCAGCCAGCCCCAAGTGTTTCCAACTGGGGTAGAATAGGGTAAATGATGGATAGTGGGATTTGGTGGGGTGGGTTTAGGGACACCCCACCACACACTGTTTGAGAGGATGATTCTTCTTCATGGCAACCTAGCTGTAGTGGCTGAAATGGAAGGCTTCTCTGCAACAATTTCATTTAGAAAAAAATGCTTTTACTGGTAGAAAAACAGATTAATTTCTTAGATCTGCTCTTTTGTATATGGGCATGAGTGGACATAAAACAGAACTGACTTCTAGAAAGGGAAAGAAGAGGACGCTTTCTGATATGGAGCCTTCCGTACCAGTCACCACCAACACCTGATGAAGGTATTGTCTCAAAATCAGTACTGCAATCTTTTGACCAAAAGCAACCACCTAAAGGGATCCAGAAATTAATAATCCCAATTGGTGACTACATAGTGAGAAATGTAGTCCAAAACATCTATGGCCTGTAGAAAACAGGATGATATGCTGCCTCCCAGTTGGCAGGACAAATACCTTCACAATAAAGATATCAGTTACTCTAAAGGATGCTGGACAGTTCCCATCAATGGTAATCCAAGTTGCACCAAGTGATGCCAATGAAAGAAGATTTTTATAATCAAAATATCATGTCGGGGAGCTGGAAAGAAAACTGAAAATGTGGTTAACACTGGATCCCTTGAGAGATCCTTCAGGGGCCAAACATCAGCAAAGAAAGGAGGAGACTGATACTGGAGACCAATTTATGGGTGCACCAGTGATGCAGTAGACAGAGGGGTTGAGATTCACAGAGTGCCGGAATACCATCTGAGACGCAAGACTATTTGGGGTGAGAAAGTCTTCACTTACAGCAGAACTGGTTCCAACCTGGTTGGTTCAAAATTGCCAGGGCTTGTTAGGTGGGCTTTAAATTATGTAGGAAATGAGAAGGGGGACTTTCTTTAGCCCCAAATTATCTGAACTATGCCTTGAAAAAAAACACACAGTAAGATATCAGAGCCAAGTTTTTAGAAGCAAACTCCGTTTTTTTCCTTACCCCGACTCAGACAGAACTTGCTGGTACTGACCAGCCAGCAGTACTATCAGGCTGCTTTCTTTGTAAGCATTTTAATGTGTAAAAGGAATTTAAAGAACAAAACTCCCTATTTATTAAGGATGAAATTCACTGCTGTGCAGAGGACATGTGCAAGACCTATGCATCACTCTCACACAAACCTTAATTTGGGGGCTTAAGTGGGACTTAAGTGCTCCAGAGGTCCTGTGTTGGCCCTCTGCACAAGGTGAATTTCATGTTAATTTTTTAACATAATATGGCATTCTGGTGGTAATCACTAGCACAGATGCACCCATAGAGTTATTCAACGTGAGAGAAAATACATGATAAAGAAATTGTCAGGATGATATAAACTATCTAGTGTACTGATTTTAGGGAAATAAAAGCAGACATGTTAACGTAAATACTTCACTGTAGTCTGTGGAGCAACAGTTGTAGCATCCGCGGTACTCCTGTCTTACCAGAAAAATGGGTAACTTACTTTAATAGAACCGATACCAAGGGAACATTACTCAAGATCTTAAATTAGAGAAGACAAAAAGATTGAGATTTTCTAAATTATTTAAAGAGATGGATCCAACCCAGATTCTTGGGGAAATTCAACTTGTGGGTTTGAACAGTCTCTAATCATGTGATCTCATTTTTCAGCAAGTGACAGTGGACTTCAGCACCATCTATTAAGAAGCCCACTCAAAATGAGGAAATGTTTGAATAGCTAGGGTAATCAAAATGACAAACCTAAGCAAAGAGAGATTACTACTGAATTTATGAATTAGTAGGTCCATTCTTATGTTTATATTTTACGGAACTGGTGACTATTCCAGCATAGCATCATGTTTAAATAGAAGAATAATGTCTGTTTTTGAACTTTTAACTCTGTTCCAGTCTGCTGCTGTTCAGTCTTCTGCTGGCACTTCCTCCCTTCTCTTCTCCCCTCTCTTTTTCACTCCCTACATTTTCCCTGTTATCCAGCTTATCCCCATTAAAAACAACAACAGCAAACAAAGAAAAAGTCTCTAGACCTAAGAAGACATTTGCTAGACACTCTGACCTCTTGTATGTTGTATCCCTTTCCCCCACCCTTCGTCTGTCTTGTCTGCTTCGGTGAGAATTCAAGGGGCCAACTCACAAGCTTAAAGTTAAGGACATATGTAAGTCTCTGGAGGATTGGGGTGTAATCTGGAGCAGTTACTGTATTTCTATACATTTGTAGCGGTCCCAGTATAATGGGAATCCAATCAAGGCATTTAGGTGTTACTGGAATATAAATAAAAAAGATTACGGTGCACAGAAAATGTACATAACCTACAGAAGTGCAATCTCTCAGGGTTCTGTAGGAGAGATTTTTTTTTCTTCAAATGTCTTCTACACACTTATCTCGTCTCAAAACCACATAGTACGGCTGGAGACTGCATGAAGAACAGGTCTCTACTGGGTTGTCAGCAGGGATCTCCTCAGAGCCTAAATTCTCCAATGTGAGCTAATGAAATGAAGGAACATTTCAGTTGGAAGGAACTCCCTTCGTAGACTGTCAGTGCTATCAGCTGAGGAAAGGGAGGGAGGTTAGTATTAAGCATCTTCTGGCACTTTCCCCACCACAGTCGAGAGCCCTGCTTCCATTCCACACCCAATCCTGCCCAGCCCTGACAATCAAACCTGGTTCTCTCATGTAGCCTTACAGTGATTACATGCTACGTTATTGACCCAAACATCTTATTTGCTTACAATCTGCCAACAACACTGAGATTTTGAAGTACACTCTGGTTTTCAGCTGTTAGATAAATATCACAAAGTTTAGGCCGAGTCCATTCTAGCAGGAAAGAAATCATAAAACAGCAAATATCAGAGCCTACACAACACAAAAAGTG
Organism: Chelonia mydas; assembly: GCF_015237465.2. Taxonomy (NCBI): domain Eukaryota; kingdom Metazoa; phylum Chordata; order Testudines; family Cheloniidae; genus Chelonia; species Chelonia mydas. The sequence continues at coordinate 162,044,809 of NC_057851.1, read as the reverse complement.
GGCCAGAGTGAAAAGTAAAAGTAAAGTATGCAAGTGTAGTGAGGAGGCGTGGCCTCCCTCAGAAAGTGGGAAGGAGGGACCATAACAAGCCCCTTGGTGGGCTGAACCAGGAGAGCCGTGTCTGTCCCGATGGAAGTGGACGGGCGGGTCAGGAAGGGGAAGTACAAAAGGTGGGCCTGCAGCTCATTTGTGGTAGAGCTGCCACGGGAGATGGAAGCATCCTGCCTTTTGCTAGAGCCAGCAGAGGAGCTGCCTTCTGAGGACTGGCCAGAGCTCTCAGGACCACTGGCCGACCAAGGCACCAAGGAGCTGCTGCCTGAGGACTGGCCAGATTTCCCCGGGCTGCCGGCCGACCAAGATGCTGAGGAGCTGCCACCTGGCTGGCGTTCCCCGAGATGACGGACACAAGTACACCTGATGGGGAGAGTAGGAAGCATCCCAGAGAAACCAGGCAACTGTCTGGTTAAGAAGTGGCCTGATACAAGGTCAGTGTGTTGCGGGTGGATCCCTGCTGACCCAGTGGCAGGCCACTCTGCCACCATTAGGGCTCTGGGCTGGGATGTTGTGGAGTTGGGCGGGCCTGCATCCCGCTGCCACCCTACCCTGTGGGGTGGCAGTACTCCCCCATCTTTAGGCCTGGAGGCCTGCGCTCCTCAGGCAACTGTTACTTGAGCCCCTAGACTTACTGGTGCCCTGCCCTGACTGGGACTAGGGCTCATAGACTGCTTGGCTGCTCTGCCCTGCTTGCAGGCCAGAGCCAACCCATTGCTTGACTGTCCCACTCTGGCTGACGGCCTGGGGCTCAGGGACTACTTAATCACTCTGTCCTGCTTGCAGGTCAGAGCCTACTAACTGTTGGCTGCCATCCTGCTCTGCCCGGATGGAACACTAGATGTAGCTAATTCCCCCCCTTTGAGCTCACCTTTGTAGGTATGTGACAGCAAGGAGGCATGGCCTCCCTCAGAGACTGAGAAGAAGGGACGGCCACACAGCCTACAGTAAGGCAACAACATAATCAAGAAAGGAATGAGAAGAAGTGTAGCAGAGGATTAACTCCAATCCTTTAGTAAGATCTATATGGAAATAAGGAGGGAAAGGAAATGGGACTTCAACAAATGCTGTTGCTCCTTTTTCATCTAAGCAACTAGTTAAAGTTCAGACTCTGGGACGTTCCAGCTGGAAACAGAAATTGATGGAGTCTGATATTTTCTTTGATGCAATCTTGCTTATTTACAAGGTGTTAAGGTTCCTTCCCCACTCTGAACTCTAGGGTACAGATGTGGGGACCTGCATTAAAAACCCCCTAAGTTTATTTTTACCAGCTTAGGTTAAAACTTCCCCAAGGTACAGACTATGTTATCTTTTGTCCCTGGACCTTATTGCTGCCACCACCAAGCGTCTAACAAAAATAACAGGGAAAGAGCCCACTTGGAAACATCTTTCTCCCCAAAATTCCCCCAAGCCCTACACCCCCTTTCCTGGGGAAGGCTTGGTAAAAATCCTCACCAATTTGCATAGGTGAACACAGACCCAAACCCTTGGATCTTAAGAACAATGAAAAAGCAATCAGGTTCTTAAAAGAAGAATTTTAATTAAAGAAAAAGTAAAAGAATCACCTCCGTAAAATCAGGATGGTAAATACCTTACAGGGTAATCAGATTCAAAACATAGAGAATCCCTCTAGGCAAAACCTTAAGTTACAAAAAGACACAAAAACAGAAATATACATTCCATTCAGCACAACTTATTTTATCAGCCATTTAAACAAAACAGAATCTAACGCATATCTAACTAGATTGCTTATTAACTCTTTACAGGAGATCTGATCTGCATTCCTTCTCTGGTCCTGGCAAAAACAACACACAGACAGAGAGAGCCCTTTGTTTCCCCCCCGTCCTCCAGCTTTGAAAGTATCTTGTCTCCTCATTCGTCATTCTGGTCAGGTGCCAGCGAGGTTATCTAGTTTTTCCTCTGGCCAGGAGGAATTTAAAGGTGTTTACCCTTGCCTTTATAAAGGCTTGTAAAAAGTCTTGCTTCTCTGAACACAGGAGAAGCCAAGAAATAAATGAGCAATTTCTTAGCTTACAGCCCTAAGCCTCTTCAGCCAACTACTTCTTCTTATATGGCATCTTCATGACTGGAGGTCTGCGACCATGGTAGCCCATTCTGTATGATCCTCTCCTAATTTCTTTGTGGATTAATAGTCCTTTTGATCCACTCAGGATACCACAACATCCATCCAAGATCTTTTTCTACCTCATGTTTTTCTGCTATCAACTTTTTCCTTTCCAGTGCCCGTGAACATGCACTACCCATTAAACCTCTTAAAATGTGCCCTGCAAATTGGATCTTTCTTTTCATAAGATTTCTAACTAGCATTTGCCAAGTTCCAATCATCACCAAAAGTTTACTCAGAGCCAAGCTTTAGCAAACACCAGACCCCAAATTTCTTTCTCTAGCTTTTTCCAGGGTCACATTGTGCTCACAGGTTACTGCTTGTCTTTCTTGCTCTTTGCCTCTGTCTGTTCTCAGTTTCTGTGTGTTCTCCCTCTCCTTTCTCTCCCCCACCCCCCACAGAAAACATAAATAGTACTCAGCAAAATAACCAAAAAACCTCCACTCACTCAGTCCTGTGCAGGTTCACAACCCTTTTATCTTTAGGTAGGGGCTTGTGATTAATTTATCCTTACAGTTATGTTAATTGAAGGGTGAGTTCAAACCCATCAGTCTCAGCGAGGTTTTAACTTGACCCTAACAAGGTTTCACCCACCTCATAACAGTAACATTGTCTAGTCACAAATTCAAAAATGCACATTGTTTCTCCGTTATGAATGTAGATCCAAAGCGACATGTACAGCTAGTTTTTATCTGTGTTTAAGTATTCTGGACCTGGAACAAATGATCCTAATAATCTAAAACCAATTCAGTGTAAAGACTCTGGCTGTTCATAGCAGGTGGGATGTCTTTTTAGAGACACCAATGTCTACTCTTTTCAAAGCAGATTTGATCCATCTCTTGCTAGTTTACAGGGATCAGCATGCAAATAAGCAACTTATCTGATATCTCAAAAGCTCTTATCTTTTGTGCCCTCCAGAGATAAGGGCAGATGAGAGAAAATTACTTGCCTTTTGAAGTTATCTTGAAGGATTCTTACTCCTGGGTCTTAGCTCTTTAGCTAACAAGACTCCAGGAAGAGCCTGGCTCTTAAGTTTTTTTGTTTGTTTGTTTTTTGTTTTGTTTTTTTACTTTTGAGGGCAGTGGTAGCAGAACAGAGCACAAGCCATATCTCCAACAGGCCCCAGAAAAATCTTACAGGAAAAAGAATAATAGGCTAGGTTCTAACGTCAACATATTACTGCTTATCACAAAACGTCTCCTAATGTTCCAGATATCAGATTTTAAAGATAAGCATCTGAGATCAAATTCTAGTTTACTGAATATATCACTTAATTAAAGCTAGAAGAATAACAAGTTGATTCAATTTTGGATAGGTGGCTGTGGTACCACTAATTAGACTTACAAAATCTCCTACTAGGCACATGTGCTAAAAGTGTACTGAAGCTTGTCAAGATTTTCAAAGATTAAAATTTAACCCTATATGTGTTGGTAATTTGGAGTATCCAGTATATCATCCTAAAATAGCTAGATTTATTCAAAATTACTAGCAGGTCATGTTTAAGAGCACAAATCCTTGACTTTGGTCCTGTTTTCAAAACAGTGTTGTGCCTCTACCTTGCATGTGAAGTAAAACCCTGTCTGGTACTGACAGTTCTTATCTCAGCCAGAAGGAATTGCAATTATATTTTTACAACTCTTGGCTTGTAAGAAATAAGAGCTCTACTAGCTCATAAAAACATTCTTTTCCTAATCCAATGTTAGATGCTGGATAAGTTTTTTACAATGATAAACTTACTTGTAAGAAGATTATTTATATTACAAATCAAACACACTTTTGCCTAGTGCATAAGAATTATGGGAATTTATAAGGAGCAAAAGAGCCTTGTTTGCAAATTTGGAAAAAACATATCTGCTCTGATAAATTAAACTGTAGTTGAACAATCAGTGGGTTGTATAATGTTCCATAAATACAGATATGAAATTGTTTTCTTACTATGTGGATTGTTTTCAGTTGTTATGTAGATTTTTCTCATGTCCACGGACAAGAGTTGACATGACAGCAACTTAGCCAAAATATGTGCCTTTAAGGTAGCGTAAGTAATCTGAGATAGGATTAATTTACAAATTGAATTCTTTGGTTTTCATTTAGGCTGAACAGAACAGGTAATCATCAGGTGATCCATTCCTTGTCGCCCATTCCCAGCTTCTGACAAACAGGTCCCTAGCCTCTGTTTGCCAGAAGTTAGGAATGGGCGACAAGGAATGGATCACCTGATGTTACCTGTTCATTCCCTCTGGGGCACCTGGAATTGGCCACTGTCAGAAGACAGGATACTGGGCTAGATGGACCTTTGGTCTGACCCAGTATGGCCATTCTTATGTTCTTATAATGTAACTATAATTCATTAAAGCCAGTTAAATATGATTTCAAGGTTTTTCAGTATATAAAATCTGACATGTACTATATTTCAATCAAAAAATGACACTTTATACTTTGAAGTACCTTTATTTGAGAATCACAACCTATTTCACAAACAGTAAGCCTTATAATACCCCAGTAAATTAGGCACATATGATTATCCCCATGGAGAAAATGGAGGTAGAGGGAGGTTAAATGATTTGACCAAGCTCATGCAAGTCAGTGGTAGAGCAAATTTTTTTTTTATCCACACAATAAATAAAGGCAAGGAAATCCTCTGATTAGTCATCATTAGCATAATTAACCTCCTTTCCAGCATCAGTACACATTACCAAACAAACATCACAATACCCAAATGGAATCATACTCCTCATCACCACCTCCCTTTTGTTATCAGATACAATCATCCACAGTACCCACTAATTCCTCAATCAGCCAAATGCACCTTACCGTCAACCTCAGAAAGATTTTCATTGACACACATATTTTTACTTTAAAATCACTACTGTATTATTACCTTCTAGAGAAATTGGAGGGCACTTATTTTTTCCTGTACTTAAATTTCCAATCTGCAGTAGGGCCTTTTGTAATAATCTCAACAGAGAGCAAGACTGCAAAAAAGTGATGTTACGAACCCACTCATGTTTTAATGTGCAACAGTTTAAATAGATCGCCCACTGTGATGTTACATTATCTTATGATGATATTCTACGAACTAATTTAAAATAATTTTTGGCATTCACACAAACTGTCAGGCCCAATCCTGAAGTCCTTACTTAAGCAAAATTCCCACTGCTTTCTTACTGGCAGTTTGCCTGAGTAGAAACTGAGTTGTTAGTTCAATACTGGGTCCTACAGTGAGCTCAAAGCAAATAAGATGATAGCATGAGGCCTGGTTCTGTCCTATCTTGTTCCTGATGTAGTCATTTACACCTGTGTAAATGGAGGCTAAAACTCTACCATTCTTTCTTGATAGCATTTTGCACCCACTTTACATAGATGTAAACGAGTAAACAAGGAGGACGGCAGAGGAGAATCAGGCCTATGGATTAAAGTATATCCTAACTCATAGTATTCTTAAATCAGTCACTTGACCCTAATATAGTAATGTGGAATTCAGCTTGTATTGAGAGTCAGATGCTGTTCTTCCCTCCCCTTAGCACAAGAAGCAGAGAAGCCAACCTCTTTAGTGCTTAAGAGAGCAGTATGAGAAAAAGAGGGTGACACACGAGCCCAGGCATGCCAACCTCAAGAGAGCATGATCTGTTGGCTAATGTGCACATAGAGTTTCTAGCTGGTTAGCATGTATGATGCAGCAAACAGCATCCAGGTCAGCCAGGAATCCCCGCTGCTCCTTTTTAGAGCAGCAGCGCATAAACTCCTGATTTCTAATCTCAGCGCTGAACAATTTTCTGGGTGATCTTGGCCAAGTCACTTAATCACTTTCTTCCTCAGTTTCCCCACCTGTAAAATGGAGATAAAAATACTTACTTGTTGGGAGGGATGCTGGGAGGCTTACTTAGGCCATGTCTACACTACCACTTATGTCCGCAAAACTTATGTTACTCAGGGGTGTGAAAAAACACATAACTCTGTGCAACGTAAGTTTCGCCGACATAAGTGATAGTGTGCACAGCCGCTTGTTGCGGGTGGTTTAATTATGTCGACAGGAGAGCTCTCTCTCCCCTCAGCATAAAGTGGCTACACAAGACCTCTTACAGCAACGTAGCTGCATTGGTACAGCTGTGCCACTGTAAGGTTTCGAGTGTAGACATAGCCCTTTGCAGACACTTAGGCTAAGTATTCTTATTACATTACACAATGTGAAATGCTAATCAGTGATTCAGTATATATGGCCCAGTGAAATACTAAGGCAAAACAATACCCACATTTTATGGTCTACAGAGTCAACAGCAACATTTAAGCAAATAACACTTCAATTTCCAAAGTCACAGACTATTAGCATTGAGAAGAGATCAGTGGTTAATGAAAACTATACATTTATTATAATAAATGTGATTTGAGGAGAAAATATCTTTTTTGAGACCTTTACTACGAAAGGAGAGTTTGAAGATCCACAGCCAATGTAAGTCAGCGGAGCTATGTAAATTTAAATCTGCTGAGGAACTGGCCCCAAATATTTATTAGAAATTAAATTGGGACTGAAAGAAGATTTGACAAAAATATGGCAATAGAATGAGCAACTAGCTTCAGTTTGAATCATCTATTGGTATGATAGTATTTTAAGGATTGTACTGTTTTATCCTACTAATCAGTTGAACAGAACCTTATTTGAGGAAGGCTACAGCTACACTAGGACCACTGGGAGCCATGTCATATAAACCATTTAAAAATCAGTTCAAGTTCATTTGTATTATATAAGTTTTGTCCAGCTTGTGGGCATGGGATCAAATAGTGTTTAAACCAAGTTCAGAAACAGTGTTTTAGTCCCCTATCTAGATAGAACACAAAACGCTGTTTTAAACCTGGTTTAGCCTTGTGTACAATGGCTGGTCAAGCTATGTTTAAACCAAATTAACTAGAACTGGTGTTTAAAACAGGTTGGGGGATCGATGTTATCAGCTAAGTGTAGATGGAACTTAAGTTTGAAACATGACCTTTTTCTACTGCTGGAAAAGGGATAGTCAGCAATGTCAATAAAATTGCAGAAATAAGTCTCATGGTATTTGAAATCCCCACTACTCAGTCAAATAAAGATAAAGTCTATTCTGGGAGGCTACCCTGTTGAAGTCACTGATAGATCTGACTATCTCAAGAATTGATGGAGGTCCTGCTGTGTTAGGGTATATTTTTAAAGAATGTATGACCTCTTTCTGCATTATTTTTCACCTACCATATACCAAATGCTAGCTCAGATGCACTGATGCTTCTATTGTGATGTGGATTGGAACCTGTATGCAAAAATGTTTTTAATTTACATCATTAACAGTGTATCCAATTACAAAATCATCAAATTTTTTTCCTTGATACCAGAATGAAAAATACCCAACATACTTGCCAACACTTTACGGGCCAGGTTGTGCCCTGCTACTTCATAGATGCATAAGGGAGGGCATAAAGAGACTCTCCTCTTGCATTATTGTGCAGCAGTGAGGTGCAGTTGGAGGCCCTGTGCTCCAAGAGGCCCTCCAGATGCTTCCTGGAACATGGCATCCCAAAAGCTATGAGAAGGAGATGGGGTCATTCTTGGCCAGCAGAGCAGGCTGTTCACATGATGGGACTATGCTACCATCCATTTGGGGCTGTGCCTTTAAAGACACAACTGAACCCAGAATCAAGGAACATTGGAAATGCTATATCTGAGAATACCACTGGCCCTTCTGGCCAGATAATCTGCCTTCTGGTTAGTACTTGGTGCTTCAGAGGAAAATGATTTTCCACCTTGCCAAGAGTGCAATGGTGTATCATGGAGATGTAACGGGACTAGTCTTTTGAGTATTTTAGGACAACCAAGTTGACACAGCCAATGTAAAATCCATATCACACTTTACAAGCCACCCAATCCATGATGAGATAGTACACTCAGTTACCATTTAATTAACTTTAAGTATGCATTCACTCAGAATGGATGTATTGAATAAATCTGTCAGGTTTTTGTCTTATATTGAGTCTTATGGTATTATTTCAAGGGTCCTATGCATCTGGGATACCTAGCACCGAACTTTGCAAGGAATCAGCACATGCTCTATACTATAAAAGTTGAAATAGCATAGCATAAAGAAAACATTCTATGCCATATAATTGAGGAACTGCCTAAAACTCAGCTGAATCATAGTAGGATAATGAGGGTCAACATACAGTGTAAAATTAAAATAAAAGAACAAATCTCAAGTATATTACAGAAAGAAAAAGTCCATGAAATCTTCCCTGTGGCCTTTTATTGAAAGTTGGCAGCTCCACTATTAAGAGGGAGAAAGGAGCAGTATGTATAGGGTCACTGCAATTTGTTATGATCAACTGAACGCCAATTAAGGCTTCACTTAATTTAATTTTGAAAAATTCTCTCAGTGAGAATGTGCAAACCCTTGATTAGGAATATAAATTAGAATTAAAAAACATGTGTTAGTCCACAAATGAGATAAAACAACACTTCTTTAAATAACATTAATGGAGGCTGCAGGTGGCACTGATGGCTGCTGGCAGTTGAAGATATTGCAGCAACAATTTTGACTCAGGGCAAACTATCATCGTAAGTGTGGAACAGCCCACTGATGAGCTATGAAGCCTCAAAAGAGGTGACAAATATGGAGAAATTCTAACCAGGAGGGACATGTGCAAATCCCTCTAATTTAGGGGGGAAAACTAGGAAAATAAATTTGTTTTGTCTGATACAGTAAAAATATGCATTTCATCACTTTCATTAGTGGTGCAGAATATTTCTCCCAACAACTCTAACTTGCTGCCTCTGCTAAGGAGATACCCAGGAATGGAAAAGAAAGCTTCTCCAGGCATAATTCTGCCACTGTTCCTTGTTTTGGCTTGGAGGACTGAGGAGTAGTGGCAGAGTTGCACATGGGGAAACTTGCATAGCATGCTCATTCCCCCATGTCTGCACTAAGTCTAACTCAAGTCTGTGTTGTCCATCCCTCATGAATACAATGTGTGAATTTAGTAGTTAAGAAAAAAGAAACATTGGTTAAAGATAAGCCTTCTACCACTAAAAATGGATGATTAGACAATAAGTCCTATACAGGTCTAACAAAATCTTCTTCTGATTTATCAGCAGCACAGCAACAATGAAGAATCCATTGAAAGTGTATTTTTAATTTGTTTAATTATATCCTGTCACTTGAATGCCAAAGAGAGGATATATTTTGGTACAGAAGCTAGACTACTTACGTACTACCCTACATTCTCATCCTGCATTTGACTCTAAGATCTTTAGGCAGACCCCTTAAGACCTTTCAAATTGATCCTTATGGGTGGAGCATTATGCCTGCATCAAGTCTCATATACAGATTAGCTTGCGCATTTGGGGCTTTAGAGCATATAAATATAGGCCTCAATTTTGCAAAAACTTACATGCATGCTTAAAGCTAAGTCTGGGCCATAATTTATAACCTTTGGGTCATATATTGCTATTGATATAAATAGAAGTTGCTCACAGATCAAAAGTAGAGCTGCCTTAGAAAGCTGGGGAAGATAAATGTTGCAAACATTTTTGTTCCTGATTCGTGCTGAAATTTAATTTTTGAAAAAAAAATTAACCAATTCAAGCAAAAGGCAGAATATATCCCTTTGTTTCAACCAACTCTGCAGCTCTTAATTTATGAACAGATATCTAAACAATCTTTAACACAATGCTGTGCAGTGTAGATACAAGACTTCCAAAGTGAAGTACTTAAAAGAGTGTACATGCAGCAGTGAGAGCTTTCAATTGGTGTGGTTACACTGGTTTACTTACCTACGTATAAGCTCTATCACTATAACTTGTGCATAGACAGGCTTTAGATTTGAACACTTAGGGTTACGCTGTTTTCAGTGAAAGAAGGCCCTTGACTCTGGAATTAATTTCCTCGTTGGTCTGACAGACCACAGATCTGTTGTCCTTCAGGACACAAACATCACCTTCTCTCACGCTTTTGCGTAAGTGGTGATAGAGGAGTATATTTACAGCATAACTGTCAGGTTTGAATCTATTATATTTAGTTTGACATTGATCAACTAATTTTATAGTCTTAAGAATATTATTTACTCCACAAATGTGATGGGCACATCTTTTAAGAATACATAAAGATGTGCTAAGTATTCCCACCACTTATGCTACCTATTTACTTTCACATCACTCATTCTGGACAGTGAAACTAGATTGGTATATTTTCTAGGCAGTTACACGCTCAGGTTCTTATGCATTAATTCAATACTGTTGTTCAAAATGCAAGCACAGCAAGGAGAATGTTTAAGTCTCCTTCCCCTCAAAGCATCCATTTAAATGTAATTATTTTTTAATTCATTACATTTCTATAAATATTAGGGTCTGTAAAATAATAATAAATAATAATAACTAACACAACCAGAATTATGAACCTAAATTACAGGGACATTGTGAAAGGTGTGAGTGGGTTATATTTAGAGGTAAAATTCATACTACATAGATGCATTCATTGGTGATTCTGGATTAGATTTAATTGCTTCCAGAAATGAAAGGGTAGCATACTGTCTAATTAGCCATTTACAATATGAGGCTTTCTTTCTCCTTGGATGTTGATCTTTTTGGTTAGTATTGTTCCAAGATGTTAAAAATGACTGCAGTCTGCAGCAACAAGGGGAAAAAAAATCAGTGGTTAAATATGTCTGACTCGTGGAGATAATTCAAACGGAAAAAAATCCAGGTCATTGGCCTTTTTAAACAGACCCCGGGCAATATTTACTCCTCCATAAATAGCACAGTCACATGAATTGTGTTCAGTAAAGCCTGCAAAACAAAAAAACAATTTACAGACTGAAACACAAACTGTGGCTCATGTGTTCACTGGGAAGGATTTAGTGAACTTGCTGCATGCTCTGTGCTTAGTGACTGGGGTGTCGGGTCTGTTGGAAAGAGGGTGGATCGGGTCACTTTAGGTGCTCCATCCCCATGCAGCAAGATGGAAATGCTGGGGTTCTTCTGCAGATTAAGGACCATATGGGACGCAGTCTTTGCTATAATGTCACATTTCACTGTGGCAGAAACAAGCGTTGCTGCTTTTACCACCATGACTAAGGGCTTGTCTACACAGGGAAATTTAACGGAGTTACTATACCAGCATAATTATACTACTATACTTATACTGGCATATTTCCTTGTGTAGACCAGCCCTAATATGAATGTACATTCTCCCGTAACTTCAATAATAATGTTTACTTAATCTGCTGCAAGGAATGTGTTATGGATGGTATGCAGGAGAAACCAAACAGACTGACTGGAATAAATAATAATATCACCCGCCTCTTAATAAGTGCTTTTCATCCATTGATCTGAAAGCACTTTACAAAGGAGATCAGTATCATTATCCCTATTTTACAGATGGGGAAACTGAGTAACAGAGAGGGAAGTAACTTGCCCAAAATCACTGAGTAGGCCTAGGGCCAAGCCACAAACAGAACCCAGGTTTCATGAATCCCAGTCCACTGTTCTATCCACTAGGTCTAGCCTTACCAACAGGCAAAAAGACATCCCTCAGAACCTTGATTGCAATGGTTAAGAGTTGCCAACTCTCATGAGTTTATCATGAGTGTCACAATATTTTGAGTTTAGGACTCAGCTCCTTGACTCATGTTGTTACATGAGAATCGCAACTGTCTTTAAAAAATAAATGTTTCTAGCTCTCATTGTTGTGGAGGAAAACTTGAAAACGTGAAGCAAGCGCACGCTAAAGGCTCAGACACTAGAGGGCAAATCAAAGGAATCCAAACTTACTGTTTTTTAAAACTTCATGATTTTTTTGGTCCAGACTCATGATTTTTTAACACCCAGGACTAGCAACACTGCTTCTTGTTTTTATGATTCTACTTCTGAAGAAAAGTTTCAAAAACATCCTTGAACAGTCCATGGAATCGGAGGTGGTCCACAAAAATATTCTATATTAATACATGATCTACATTATGAAAGTATTTGAAACCCCTGTATACTAGACTTCTAGCATCCCATCATGGGATTTACTAAGCATATCCATTCTTCTAGTTTGTTTCTCTTTGTTATGGCCTAGATATCTATTTTATTTGCCTTGGCCATTTTTTGCTTTATATCGGCTGCCACAATCACTAAATTTTCCAATCAGAACTTATTTCTAACAAGCATTAACTCATGTCAGGAACCTGCTGAGAGGCAGACAGAATTCCAGTTGGTAAGCTTTTTGATAAGAACATAAGAGTGACCATACTGGGTCAGACCAAAGGTCCATCTAGCCCAATATCCTGTTCCGACAGGGGCCACTGCCATGTGCCCCAGAGGAAATGAACAGAACAGGTAATCATCAAGTGATCCATCCCCTTTCGCCCATTCCCAGCTTCTGGCAAACAGAGACTAGAAACACTATACCTGCCCATCCTGGCTAACAGCCATTGATGGACCTATCCTCCATTAACTTATCTAGTTCTTTTTTTGAACCCTGTTATAGTCTTGGCCTTCACAACATCCTCTGGCAAAGAGTTCCACAGACTGACTGTGCACTGTGTGAAAAAATACTTCCTTTTGTTTGTTTTAAATCTGCTGCCTATTAATTTCATTTGGTGGCCCCTAGTTCTTGAGTTATGAGGAGTAAATAACACTTCCTTATTTACTTTCTCCACACCAGTCATGATTTTATAGACCTCAATCATACCACCCCCCCCCAGTTGTCTCTTTTCCAGGCTGAAAAGTCCCAGTCTTATTAATCTCTCCTCATATGGAAGCCGTTCCATACCCCTAATAATTGTTGTTGCCCATTTCTGAACTTTTTCCAATTCCAATATATCTTTTTTGAGATGGGGCGACCACATCTTCACGCAGTATTCAAGATGGGGGCGTACCATGGATTTATATAAAGGCAATATGATATTTTCTGTCTTATTATCTATCCCTTTCTTAATGATTCCCTACATTCCATTTGCTTTTTTGATGGCCGATGCACACTGAGTGGATGTTTTCAGAGAACTATTCACAATGACTCCAAGATCTCTTTCTTGAGTGGGGTCTAAATTAGACCCCATCATTTTATATATATAGTTGGGATTATGTTTTCCAGTGTGCATTACTTTGCATTTATCAACATTGAATTTCATCTGCCCTTTTGTTGCCCAGTCACCCAGTTTTGAGAGATCCTTTTGTAGCTCTTCGTAGTCTGTCTGGGACGGAACTATCTTGAGTAGTTTTGTATCATCTGCAAATTTTCCCACCTCACTGTTTACCCCTTTTTCCAGATCATTTATGAATATGTTGAATAGGATTGGCCCCAGTACAGACCCCTGCGGGACACCACTATTTACCTCTCTACATTCTGAAAACTGACCATTTATTCCTACCCTTTAGCTAGTTACCAATCCATGAGAGGACCTTCCCTCTTATCCCATGACAGCTCATCAAAGGGACCTTGTCAAAGGCTTTCTGAAAATCTAGGTACACTATATCCACTGGATCCCCCTTGTCCACATGCTTGTTGAGCCCCTCAGAGAATTCTAGTAGATTGGTGAGGCATTATTTCCCTTTACAAAAACCATGTTGACTCTTCCCCAACAAATTATGTTCATCTATGTATCTGACAATTTTGTTCTTTACTACAGTTTCAACCAGTTTGTCTGGTACTGAAATCAGGCTTACTGGCCTGTAATTGCCGGGATCACCTCTGGAACCCTTTTTAAAAATTGGTATCACATTAGCTATCCTTCAGTCACTTGGTACAGAAGCTGATTTAAATGATAGGTTACAAACGAAAGTTAGTGGTTCTGCAATTTCACATTTCACATTTCACAGCCAGAACTCTTGGCTGAATACCATCTGGTCCTGGTGACTTATTACTGTTAGTTTATCAATTTGTTCCAAAACCTCTTCTAATGACACCTCAATCTGGGACAGTTCCTCAGATTTGTCACCTAAAAAGAATGGCTGAGGTTTGGGAAGCTCCCTCACATCCTCAGCTGTGAAGACCGATTGAGCGAATTCATTTAGTTTATCCTCAATGGCCTTATCATCCTTGAGTGCTCCTTTAGCATCTCGATTGTCCAGTGGCCCCACTGGTTGTTTAGCAGGCTTCCTGCCTGTGATGTACTTATACTTTTTTTTGCTATTACTTTTTGAGTCTTTGGCTAGCTGTTCTTCAAATTCTTTTTTGGCCTTCCTAATTATATTTTTACACTTCATTTGCCAGAGTTTATGCGCCTTTCTATTTTCCTCACTAGGATTTAACTTCCACTTTTTAAAGGATGCCTTTTTGTCTCTCACTGCTTCTTTTACTTAGCTATTTAGCCACAGTGGCACTTTTTTGGTTTTCTATGTTTTTTAATTAGGGGTATACATTTAAGTTGAGCCTCTATTATGGTGTCTTTAAAAAGTTTCCATGCAGCTTGCTGGGATTTCACTTTTGGCGCTGTATCTTTTCATTTCTGTTTCACTAACCTCCTAATTTTTGTGCAGTTCCCTTTTCTGAAATTAAATGCTACAGTGTTGGGCTGCTGTGGTGTTTTCTCCGCCACAGGGATGTTAAATTTAATTATATTATGGTCACTATTACCAAGCGGTCCAACTATATTCACCTCTTGGACCAGATCCTGTGCTCCACTTAGAACTAAATCAAGAATTTCCTCTCCTCTTGTGGGTTCCAGGACTAGCAGCTCATTGACAGATTTACTCCCTTCATTGTGCATTAGGAAATATTTCTTAAAGGACTAGATTCTAAATCTTCAGTTAAAAGGCAAACATTTCCCGACAGAAATAGTTCCTTTTTATTTTCTAGTCTCTGTGTTCAACTCTATCACCGAAAACTACAAATATGTAAAGGATAGCACTTGTTGGTATTTATGAAGGGTTGGTTTGCTACAAACATAAACATTTAGGAAACGGCAATAGAAATATGTACTATTTATTTAGTTTTGAATTTCAATTAACAGAAATACCATTTGTTAAATCTGAATAAAATAAATAAACCTGTTGATGATTTGTCTCATTATATGCATACTCCTGCTCTTCAGAATTTTGCTAAGCGAATGTCTTTCTGGCAAAGACATTTAAGTGTCTTGGAAAGGTTAGCTGCAAACTTATGCCCCCAAGGGGACGCTTTACATCTCTTATGGAGCCAGATGGACTATTACTGAGCATGACAGAACTGCTTCTTTCCAGAGTGATTGACTCTGGGACTGACTTTGGGAATTAAGGGTACAATCCCTTCATTAGAATAGGGCTACTCATGTAAGTAAAATTAAGCACATGCATAAGCCTTCGCAGGATCAGTATTTTTGTGTATTGTCAGTTTCATTGTTTCCCTCATGTAGCCCAATTCGCTAAACGTGCATGCACAAGTAGCCTGATTCATACAAGTAGTCCCACTGACTTCAATGGAACCATTCACATCTGTAAAGTTATTTGTGTAACTGTTTGTAGGATCAAACCCTTAGTAATTTTGTTTTTAAAAACATCAACAGGGGAACAAAAAACCCCTTCAGATTTTTTTTTAATTAATTTTTTTTTAAAATTCAGGACATACTATTCAAAGGAAGCGCTAGCAAAAATTGGATTTTTTAAATTAATTAAAAATCTTGTTCATACTGTCCCTTTAAATATTAAAATCTTGAATAGAAAGTAATTTCTCCCTCCCCCTGAATGGCACACCATTCCTAAAAGCCATAAGTAGAATCTGTCTTAAAGCAGAACCTAGATCCAAACATTTTCTTTTCACTTTAGTCTTCTAGGAACTTGTCAATGAAGCTGTCTTGTCATCTTTTCCAAAATAGGAAAATTATGTTAAATAAAACCAACTGAAAAATAGGTCTCACTTTTTGACAGAATGAACAGTTGTAAATTGTTCCTTTTTTCTTGGGTTGGCTCAGCTGTTAATGATATTTCTTTTAGAGGTGAGGTATGAAGGTAAGCTAAAATTCTTAGCTGAAATATTTTCAGGAGCTGTGTGGGTTCCCCACACAAGACTTCTGAAGAGATTTAATTTCATTACTGCAGAACACAACTTCCACCTAATGATAGGTCTCTGAAGGTTAGCAGCCTCAACCATTTTCTTGCATTTTCTCAGCTACTTCAAGCGGTGGACTTTTATTTTATTTATTTTGAATTTGGCAGTCCAAATAAGATTACTAACTTTAAAGAAAATCTTGGGAAGGAAGTTGAATGCTCAGAAAAGTTTATTATATTTAACTTAGCACTTAGCATTTATATAATACTTTTCACCCATAGATTTCGACTTTAAGATGAAGATCGACTGTTTTGCACTGGGAACAGGCAGCTAAACATCAGGGAAGGACTGAGTTGCTATAAAACAGTGCATAGAATGCATTGATTAGTGTCACTTTCTAAAAATGAGTGTGGGAGGAAATGACAGCTTTTGGAGAGTATGTGGGAATAGAGGAACACTCCCTCCGATACCAGTGGAGGGCACATATTCTGGCCTATGATCTCCTGGAATAAGGTGCTGTGTTCTATACATTGAAATTTGGGCCTACTAGATAAAAGGTGCCAGAATTTGCTTTAATAGACATGAACAGGATCTCCTATTAGCCATTTAGGGGAATGAGCAGCTAAACATTGCCACTTTGTTTGGGAAATGAATTTTGTTAAAATACTGAAAAAACACTGCATGGAATTTACTTAATGAACAGAAAGAGCTTATGCTCCCCATTCTTTAGGAAAGATTGATTTGTAGCACCAGCGAGGCTGGACAGGTTGGGTGCAATATAATTTTTTTTCTGAACATAATACACGATGCATAAAGATCACTAAAAGAAAGCAGAACAAAACAAAAACACACGATGGGGGTATGGAAATGAATTCCTGAATGCATTTTAAGTAACAAGAAAGAAGGAATGACACTGACACAATAATGTCAGTGGGGAGAAATGTGGGTAGGATTTTTGAAGTTACAGGCTTCTTTTTTCCTTTGAATCCTTTCTTGGAGTTTATAAGGAAATAGAAGTGATATAATAAAATCTGGTACTGTACAAATGGCAACAACAGGACATCTGGAAAACAGTAAATTTAGATGCATGCCAAAACTGTGTAAGCCTATCACCTAATCTGTGTTTTGCTGTTATGGATTGTGTATCTATGAAAACAATGAAACAACTCAGCAAAGAACTTAAACACATCAGACATTAAGTATGTAAGTCCCATTGAAATCACTGGCACTTCAGTACATGCTTAAAGTTAAGCAGATGCTTAAGTTCTTTGCTGAATCAGAGCCGAAACACTGTAAAAAAATAAGAAAAACACATGTCTATATAGCCAGTCCATCATCTGTATTTATATGACCATGAGCTAAGATATCCAAATGTTTATGTTTCAAACGTGGGGCAATGTGTGTGTGAGGAGTGGAATCAAATTTTAATGTGAGTGTACACTGTACACACACACACTTTCCCAGTAGTCTTAGTCTAGTCTAGGATTGCTGTTTTTCACCTAGGAAGCCCAAGTTCAACTCCTAGAAAGTGAATTACACAGGATTTCTACTTTTTGAGAGAAGTGTAGATGTTGTTGTTAAGACATGACAGGGATTCAGTTTCTAGCTTGTCACTGACTTCCTGTGTGACACTGGGCAACTTACTTAATCCCTTATCCTCAGTTCACCTATAAAGGGAGAATAATGCTTCCTTTCTCCCACCCTTTGTCTGTTTTACCTAAAGACTGTAAGCTCTTCAGGCCATGCACTGTCTCTTACTACATGTGGGCTCAAGCCTGCAAGATGCTGAGAACTTTGGCCCAGCAACGCATTAAGCGCGTCAGTAGTACCACTGATACCAGTACTTCATGTCCTTAAAGTTAAGCACGTGCTTAGGTGCTTTGCTGGACTCAGACTAAAGTGCTGAGCACTCTGCAGTGTCAAGCATGCGTGTACAGCAACTAACATCATGGGGCTCCATCTCAGTTAGGGTCTCTAAGGACTACTATAATACAAACTAATAACTGCCTAAGTCACCGTGGTCATCAACTAAAGTCACAGTCATTATGTAGGGCTTAAAAAAAAGAAAGTACAGCACAGGAATCACGAGCTACAGGAGTCGCTCCACTAGATCAGCTACTGGCAGTAGAGAGAACTGAGAAACACCTGAAAACATCGGATATGGGGCCAGTCGAGCACAACAGTAACAGACACAAGTCAGTTCTTCCCTTCTACCATAACTAACAGTGTACACGCTTCAGGGTCAAAACCCGTTTCAGCAGCTCACGCAGCACGTGCGGTTGATGCTGGAGGCCCCGGATCCCTTTTGGAATGACTATTAAGTGACGTGTGTTTATTTCAATCCCAGCAATCTCACTGACAGAAATCTCCGCGCGCACGGCTGTTGGTGACACCTCCCAACACGCCGCAGCCCTTCGCTCGCCCTCGCTCAGCACCTGAGCGACGTGCTAAGCGCACCCCTGAGAGGTACTTGGCATAGATCCAACCTGAGGCAGCCGATACGCGGGGCATGATCCCTCCAGCTGGCACGAGGGAGTGCGTTAGCCGGGCGGGTGCCTGACACCCGGGCCCACGGCGCTGCCTCGGAGGGGAGCGACGCGGCAGCCCCCTGCGCCTCACCGCTCCCTACGGAGAGCGGCCTCCGCCGGCTCCCTCCCTGACAAGTTTGACAGACTCGCCCCCGCCAAGAGGCCTGCCCCGCCCGCTAAGAGGGACCGAGCCATCCAAAGTCTCGCCTTCGAAGAGGTCCCCACTCTGGATTGGCTCCCGCGCACCCCGCCTCATTACTCAGTTCCGATCACTCTCCGGCTCGCCACAAGACATCCCGCCCACTTTCCCCGGCTCTGTTGGCCAACTCCGTTATCAATCACTCGTGCCGGAGGTCGCGCGGCATCGGCGCCCCCGCCGCCATCTCGGTCTTTTAATTGGTTGCTCTTCTCCCGTCAATCATTCACGCGCCTGCAGCAACGGCCACCCCAACCACCCCCCGCCAACTTATGCCCCGCCTCTTTCCCCTCCCCCTCAGGGCTCACCTCCTACCGCTGGCAAGTTCCGCGGACGCTCTCGCTTGCCGGCTCTGGGGGCTTCGCGGCGCGACCGGGCCGGTGCTGCTGCGGCCCCGGGGGGACACGGAGACGCTCGGGAACCCGCGGTCTGAGCTGACCGGGCCGCGTGGGAGCATGATGACAGTAGAGGCGCGGGGGGCTCCCGGCGGTGGCTGAGGGGCGGGTGGGGGGAACGTGCCTCTCAGGCGAGCTCGGCCCATGACAGCGAGCTCCGCGCGCACTGGCACAGGCGAGCCTGGCTGAGGAGAGGAGGGCATAGGCGAACCCAGCTCTCGCGCTATCTCTGGCGGCTCGGGCGGCGCTCGCTGCGGGGAGAGCGTGAGCCGCGCGGATCGCTCCCGTCCCGTCCGCCGGAAAGTTTAGCGTGTGGCTGCCGTGCCCGCCCCGCGGCTCCGCCAGGGAAAGTTTCGGGAGCCGGCTCCGCGGAGAGGAAGTTACGAGGGAAACAGGAACTTGGGAACGTCGCGGCTCGGACTGAGGAGTCTCCCAGCGCTTGGATAAAGTAGGCTCCGTCAGCGAGCCCGGCCGGGATTGGGCCGCTCGGAGGCGGCGCGGGGGAAGTTGCCCGCTCGCCGTCGGGATCCCCTCCGTTTTTTGGGCGGGGGGGTCTTGGCTCCTTTTCCCGCCCCTCTTCCCCACCGCTTTGATATATGCTTCTGGGGAGCGGCGCCCCCCTCTTCACCACCCAGCCATGTCGGCGGCCATCTCTGCAGCGGAGAAGGTGGATGGCTTCACGCGGAAATCGGTGCGCAAGGCTCAGAGGCAGAAGCGCTCGCAGGGCTCCTCGCAGTTCCGGAGTCAGAGCAGCCAGGTAGAGCTCTCGCCTCTGCCCCAGCTCAAAGGTACGGCCCGACACTCCCCAGCCCTGGGCTACAGGTGCTGCACTGAGTCGCCCACTGCTGAGCTACTAACCACTTTTCCAATTCTGAGCTCGTTCTAGCCTGCCCCGTTTCTCCATCTCTGGGCTTCTCCCCGCTCCAGTCCCTAGCTCAGGCTTGTGTTCCCTCTTTTTCCTTTCCTGGATCTCCAAGCCCTGAGCTCGTCCTCTGGTGGCCCCTTTAGTCCTCCTTGACCGTTCTCCTTTCGCTTTTCTCCCTGTATTTTTCAAGTAGTGACTGTCGGGAGATGTAACCCTCCCACAAATACTTTCAGATCCAGAGCTTGTCTCGTCGGGGGTCCATATTCGTCTTATGTAAACAAACGTGCAACAGCTCTGTTACAATTTGCTGCCTGTCGAAGGATTAACCCAGCTAGTGCCTCAAGATTACAACCCTTTTTCTGAGTAATTGGGGATTAAATGCGTGGTTTTGACCCAGCAAGTTAGTGAAATTCAAAATCCTTCTTTCGTGATTGCTCCTTGTGCTGGGGGGAAGGAAACTGTTTTTAAAATATTGGAGTGAATGGAGTTTCCTCTTCCTGTGAGGTGTATTTTACACTGGCAAATGCTGTATTTGTAGTATAATCTAATTTATCCACGGAAAATGTGTGCTAGACCTGGGGCACTTGTTTTGGCCTAATTGCTCCTTCCCACCAGTGGTGGAGGATTTCGAGTAAACCCTTTCTCTTGCTTCAGTTTAATTCTTCACAAATTACCATTAAAAGTTCTCCTCCCACTGGTACGGTCTCATGTGGCGAACTAAGATTTTTAGATGCTGGCAGCACTAACACTAAATTGGCCAAATTACAAAGTATTTGTATGTTATATTTTGTCCTAGATCACATATAAATGTTACAGG